>NC_088686.1:43225000-43875277 GCF_028017835.1 Emys orbicularis | reverse complement strand
AGAATGGCAGGGCTTTCTAGGAACCAGCCTGGGGAGAGACACGCTAACTCAGTCCACCGTGCACTTACTCCACTTTGAAAGTGGAGTACAGAATTTGCAGCAAACAGGGAGTTACTGCGCTTTAAAGATTTGCATTGTGTCCATGCAGGCGTTTTCAATGCAACCTGGCTTGAGTTAGTGCAAACTAAACCCCCCATGTAAACCAGACCACAGAGAGCTAAGCAGGAAGCCCCCATGCAGGAACAAGCTTAAAACCAAAGGACAGAGTGAGGAGTGTTTTTGCAGAGGAAGCACATTAGCACAGGCCACATGAGGGGCGGCACCTGAAACGCTTGGTTCTGACTGCAGGGGCCACCCCACAAACTCCAGGCATCCAGCAGGCTGGGAGCTTGGTAAAGTGAGAGTACAAGTGTCTCTGCAGAGACCCTGTTGTGGGCTCTGAGCCCTCCCCCAGCATGTGGTCAGGATCTCATTCTGAATCCAAATCCTTCCCATGCCATCAGACATCACTTAGGGCATGAATGAGGCTCCACTATCCTTGTCTATCCTGAGCTGCTCTCTGCACCTTTTCTATTTAAGTCCCATAAGTTTCCCTGTCTAAATGCTGTTGTATGGAGGGATTCTTTGAGTGGGCCCCTTTTGTGTGTTCCTCCGGCTGTCCGGTGGCATGCCTGCCACGGGGTTATTTTTAAGACGTGTCCCGGGTGATTCCATCTTCTTTTCTGGATACCTGTATTGGTAACTTTATTCTTTGCTAGCTGTTAACCACATGGTGCTGCGCAGGACACCAGATATGAGGGACCTTACCCCGAGGAGCTTACAGACAAACACTGAGTAGATGGTGCTGGCTGGGCAAACAGGGATTGGGAGAGCACTCTGTCTAGAAGGGAATGAGGCTTAACAGCAGTCAAGGGGGACCTAGACAAGTGGGGTACCCAGACTGGGATCTTCACTGTGCAGGGCTGGGGGCAATAAGGTAAGAGGCTAGGCTAGATATGTTGGTTGGGGTGGGTTGAGGAAGGAAATTGAAGGTAAGGATGTGAGGTTTAAATTTGAGGAAATGGAGAGATCACAAAGTTGGGGGAGGGAGAAAAGGGACAGACTGATGGTTCAGGAAGATAACTCTAGAGGCTGCATTTTGCAAGCAGAGGAGGGAGGTGGTGTACGTGTCAGAGAGTCCAGAGAGGCAGCAGTTACAGTGGAAGACAGAAAATGATAGGATCTGATGAGGGTTTTAGCTGCCAGAGAGAGTGGGAGGATCAGTTCTCAGCAGAGAACCTTCCATAATAATAATAAATAATAAAAATAAGAATTAATAACAATGAATGCCGGAATGGCTGCGGAATGACGCTGAGGAGTGAGATCTTCAAGCAAAGAGACCTCACATCCCAGAGCTGGGAGGGCATAGCCCCTCTCTGCATAACTCCGGTGAAAATGTGACCTGGAATATTGCCGCCAATTCTGGATACCACATTAGCAGCAAGACATTAAAACGCAGGGAGTTCAGAGAAGAGCAAACAAAGCGATCAGGGGTCTGTAGTGACTGAGTCGGGGGGAAAGATAAAAAAAAGCTGAGCCTGTAGCTGAGCTAAGCAGGGACATAACTGCAAATGTATGAAACAGATAAACCCCAGAATAGAAGGGTAATTATTTAGGGTGACATATGGGAACTAGGAGTAATAGGATGAAATGAAGAAAGGCAAAAAGCGAGCTGAATGCCAGGATTGACTCCTTGGCAGTGAGATAAGTCAGGCAGTGGAATCATCTCCCAGGGGAAGGGCGGGAGCCCCATTGGCATGGGACACTGGAAACTCTACTGCACAAAGAATAAAAAAGTGCTGTATAGGGGACAGTCCTGCCCTGGCCCTTGGGGAGGTTGGACTGGGTGATCCAACAGGTTTATTGTTTTCATCTCTGACTCCTGTGGTTCTGCGGGTTACAACCCAAGCCTGTACCATGGAGACAGAGTTCACTTCCCAGTTCTACCAGCATGTCCAGATTACAGAATTACATCTCAGGGGGTGGCTGTTAAGTGCCTCACACATCCTTGTAGTAGGAGAGCACCTCTACCCTGGTTTTGCACTGATGCTGTATGTCAGACAGGGATATGTGGCCTATGTGGCCAGAAGAGTGGGTGTGGTGATCTTTGCTGAGAGGAATGTTCGCTTGGGGCTGTTCTGCCCTGTACCCCTGACCTCATGCCTCTCTATAGTAGTGGAGGTGATGTCTCTGTCATTCCCAGGTCCTGTATTTTTCAGGATTCTTCTGATGACATGAGGAAAGTTCAGAGGAGGGAGAAGAATCGCATCGCAGCTCAGAAGAGCAGGCAGAGGCAGACCCAGAAGGCAGACACCCTGCACTTGGTAAGAGCTTCCATTCTCTCCCCATCTGGATCACTGGGGCCTTGCACACATAAGGGGACATGTTCTAGCACAGATGAACACACAGCACAGCCATTCAGTTCAGGCAGGGGCAGGAAGAGCATGGGCCAGCATAGCATGTGACGGCAGCTCTAGCAGCAGCTGGATGGTGAAGGTGAAGGGTGCTCCTTCCAGGAGCAGCCAGATGTTCCCTTCAAAATGGAACAGGTGTACTCTGTTGAAAGTCACCTCTGCTGAAGCCTGTCCTCTTGGTTCCTCCTCATATTCTCTGGACCTTTTGTTTCTGCTCTTTCTGTCCTTTTGGAGATGAGATGGCTGAAGCTGAGTGCAGGATCCTGGGTTGGGTGGGAGGTATACCTTCGTTAGAGGTATATTCTTTCCCATATTATTCTCCATTCCGCAATAACACGTTGGGTCTGATCCTGATCCATGCACGTGAATGGAAATTTTGCCACTTGCTGCAATGGGAGTGGGGTGAGGCCCCTTTATTTGCAGTTCTGATTGCTGTTGTGCACACAGCAGATGCCTTCTCTGGCTGGCGACATCCGCCTGTATTTCAGACCCAGCAGTGTGCACCTTCCCCTTGCACTTGTCCACAACGAATTTCCTCTGCCCAGTCACCTAGTGTTATGGGGTCCCTCAGGAATTCCTACCTACTCTTGATCAGCCTTATTAATTCTGTGTCATCAGCAAATGTTACCACCCTTCCAGCTCATTGATAAATACAGTGAATAACCATGCCGCTAGGACTAATTTCTGAGGGACCCCATTCTCAACCTCTCTCTGAGCTGTAAATTGCCCACATAGTCCTACTTTTTGCACCCAGTTTTTAATCTGTGGCAAGACTTTACCTCTTGCCCTGAATTTATCGTTACCTTTTTAGTTTCTTCTGACTGTCTCAAAAATCCTTTAAAAGCCTAAATACACAAGGACAGACACTCCCTCGCCTTGCACTTCTTGTCACCTCTCATATCCATGCAAAGCGCATGTAAAACGCTGCCATTCTGACTTGGTAGCATTTTATGTTTGCTGTGCGTAGGTTTAAATGATGATACAATGTGCAAAGCCAGGAGAATCAAGCCCTAGAGCTGGAAAAGCCCCATTAGGTCTCCGTCAGTCCATTGCCTGCCATCTGTGCAGGATAATTCCCCATTGTATGATTACTAGTGTTTTGTCCAGTTTAATTTTAAATGTCCCCAGTGGTGAGGCTCCTACCCCTTCCTTTGGGAGAGAGCTCCACAGCTGAATACTTTGCACGGTCCTGATATCCGGCATACATCTTGCCTCTCTTAGTTTCACCCTGTTTCTTTGCCATATTGCCACACTGGGACTGTGCAGTGGGGTTGGGGGGTGGGATGGGGTGTCAGGCTGTCGACTCCCACTTACTGCCCAAAGCCACTTTTCTAAGTGTAAGGAATTTGGCATCTACTTTTCCAGGGACCCTAAGTATTTGGCTGCAGGTAGCAGGCATGGGAGTGGTGTCAGAACACGAGGGTATGACTCCTGAGTTTGTGTAATTAAATCTTAGACTTCCCTTTAAACAGGGAGTGGTCAGGCTTCTGCTCAAGATGCTGTCCCTTGACCTTAGAAGCCTCCACACCCCCATCTATCCCCACTATGGGGAGGATTATTGAGCAAGTGGTGTTAGAGTAGCTTCTGCCACAGCCTCACTGCACAGGTGTCCTCAATGCTTCTTTAGTAGTGGGTTCATTACAGGGAAGGTGTTCCTCACTATCCATGGCTGATGATCCTTTTAGAGGTGTACACTGGTCCATGCTGATTTGGTTAGCTCTGTCAGTGTCATGTGATACCACAATCGCGGGGTTAGTCACTAATCTGCTGCAGCATACAGCAGCAGATTGGAAAGCCTTTCAGTGGGTTTGTTATTTTCTCTCCCAGAGACGCCAAAGAGCAGGAATGAGTACTGACTTTTCCTCTCCTCGGGCCCTCCCCTGCTGTGTCCCAAGGCATTCCCCTTGCTGGAGGAGACAGTGAGGCATATGGCTTGCAGTTTTACCATGGTGCAGATGACACTGATACTACAATCTCTTTGTTTTCTTAGGCTAGGTCTACACTGGGGGGGAGGGTCGATTTAAGATACGCAAATTCAGCTACGCGAATAGCGTAGCTGAATTCGATGTATCCGATCCGACTTACCCCACTGTGAGGACGGTGGCAAATCGACCGCCGCGGCTCCCCTGTCGACGGCACTTACTCCTACCTGGGCTGGTGGAGTACGTGTGTCGATTCGGGGATCGATTGTCGCGTCCCGACGAGATGCGATAATTCGATCCCCGAGAGATTGATTTCTACCCGCCGATCCAGGTGGGTAGTGAAGACAAGCCCCTAGTACCTGGCAAAGGTGGGGATGTGGATGGGAGCAAAGTAACTTAAGATCAACCTGGATAAGACAGAACTGACGCTAATGGGTAGGGGAGACAGCTGGAGGAATGGGACAGAGACGTGGTTGCACCTTTTTGCTGGAGATGCCTGTCAAACCTTGGCCAATATAGTTTCCAGTCTCTGGATTATAATGGATCCCCAAACGCTTTTCATCTCTGATAGGCATAGTGGCTGTGAAAGTGCCTCTTGGACGCAGGACTTTCCAGTGTCAATGGTCAGTTCAGGCCACTGTAATCACTTTAAAAGGATCCAGAAGTTTTAACTGGTGCAGAACAGAGGGGCTTGTTGCTTGAGTGGAGTGAGTCATTAAGAGCCTATAACTCCCAAACTGGCTTCTTGTCAGCTTCTGAGTGTGGAGTTGGTTAAGATCTGTGAAGCATTAGGCTGTGTGGGACACAGTGATCTGAGAGATCCCTTCTCCCTTCTGCAAGGTCCTGCTGTGGCAGTTAATATCTGGTGGTGCGTTTGTTTTAACTAGTGCAAGGTGCCCCAATACTGAGGCAATAGGGACCTTTATATATCAGGTTCCTGCCACTAGCAATCCGAGCGGGGTGATCAGAGATGTGGCAGGCGGCTTTGTTTTGGATGAGTGGCTAGTAGGGTAGCTATTTAGCCCTTGGGGGCCATAGGGCATGGTAAACAGTCATTCAAGATCTCATAGCACTGTCCATAGAGTCTCAGTGCCCCAGTAGCCTGGCTAAATTTCAACCTAGGTTCCAACATTCTGTCTCTCCAAATCCCCACTGTGGTTTCAACTGGACATAGGATTCTTCAGGTCCTGTCTCAAAATGCTGAGTAGCATTGCGGGGTGCTGTTCAGTGGCTGAGGTGTTCCATGCTAGTGACGGCTGCTTTTCAGGAGGGGTGCATACAGTCTGGCATGCGTTTTGAGTACCATTAGGCAGGACTGTACATCATCACCACCATTATTATTCATTTTTTTCTTCTGAGGCCTCAGTTTCCCTCTTTCTTTCTGTCACATCAATGTCCCTCCCCCTCCCTGCCATACGTCTGGTTTCCCCGGGCGCTGGCAGGAAGCAGTGAGTCTTGTCTTACCATGGCAATGACAGGTTTCCTGTGACAGGTGGTTTTCTGGTTATTTCTGATTATAACGGCGGTTATTTATCATCCCCTCCCCCCAGGCCAATCTGCCTCAGGTCGGGATGTGGCCTGGGAGGTGTGTGCGTGAGAGGGAGCTGTGAGCGCCTGGGCGGGGAACGTGCTGGTGCTGCTGTCACTTCTCGTAAGCAGCTGCTGGGGAGAGAGTGCGGCTGAGGGCTGAGAATGTCACTGGCTCCGTGGCAGGACCCCTGGCTGGCTGGGGGTGGGGTGGGAGTTGCCCAGACACAGCGCCACTTTGAATTTACAGGAAATGTGTCACTGTGGAAACTCTCCGGGGTAGTCAGATGAAGGGCTCAGACCTCTCTCCCCCTACCCAGATACCCCCAGCCCCTTCCCTGAGGCATAGGGTGACCAGATAACAAGTGTGAAAAATCAGGACAGGGGTGGTGTGGGGGGGGGGTAATAGGAGCCCATATTAAAAAAAAGCCCCAAATATCAGGACTGTCCCTATAAAATCGGGACATCTGGTCACCCCACTGAGGCAGCTCTAACTGCTCCCAGCAGCACTGAGATACTGCAGTGACAGCCAGACACTTGAAAGGTGCTGATAGACAGACAGACAGATAGATCAGAAAAGCCATCCCCTTATCTTCTTTCAAGTCCCTCCTCAAACTTGTCTCTTCTGTAAAGCACAAAGGAAACTGCAACCTGTGAATTGTTAGGCAGGGGGCGAATTGTGATCACTGCTCCTGACTGGCTGAGAAGTGTGTACATCCTACCCTGTTCCCCCCATCCGCACCCCTGCTTATTTGTCTTATCCACTGTTACGTTGGTCTCCTGGACTGTAAATTCTTTGGGGCAAGGGATTGTCATTTTCCTATATGTGTGTACAGTGCCTGGCATAATGGGGGTCCTCAGCTGGTTGCTTTAGGCACCAGAGCAATATCAATGTATAATAATAACATAGATGGGAGCCAGCTCCCCCTGCAGTTTGAGCACTAACCCAGCTGTCCTCCGGCTGCTGCTCTGCAGAGATACCATCTCCCTCTACCTCCCACCCCCTCTGGCCACACTGCTCAGCCAGTTTTCCTCCCAGAATTCCCCCCACCCCTTTGATGGCTCTGCAGGCAGAACGCTAATCTAGTCCCTGCTGCTTTTGTGCCCTCAGGAGAGCGAGGACCTGGAGAGGCAGAACGCTGCCCTGCGCAGGGAGATCAAGCAGCTGACAGAAGAAATGAAGCATTTCACCTCAATGCTGAGCTCCCATGAGCCCCTCTGCTCCATCCTGACCACGGTGCCCCAACCGCCCCCGGAGGTGCTGTATGCCACACACTCCTTCCACCAGCCCCACATCAGCTCCCCACGCTTCCAGCACTGAGCCCGGCCACAAGGACACGCAGCCTGCAGGCTCCACAAATGGAAATCAGAGACCCCACGGGGCTCACTCTTTGGTTCGCAGGAGGGACATGGACTGTTACAGCTATTCTTGCCCCTCCTTCAAGCGTCTACTGAGCCAGGCCCAGGGTCACATGTCTAGGAGTTGGCCCCGGTGCAGATATGGCAGAACACCAGGAGGCATCTTCAGGGAGGTTAAATCTCAGATCAACAGAGAAGGGAAGCGTTTGCAAATTGGCACCAGTCCCTGTTCTGTTGTTTGCACTGGGACTCTCGCATGGGTCTATGTGACACAGGAACCCTGTCTCCATGTGAGCAGTCAGCTGGAGACTTCACCAGTGAGTGCTCCCAGGAGAGGAGCGCTGGGAATGAGGGGCCATGGGGTAGCGGGGGAGACTGGTTTATTTTTTTTTTTAAATAAAGAGTAAAATGTTTAACACTTTTTTTAAAAACCTGGCATGGCCTCCCCTGAGATTCCACATTACACACTGAGCGTGGCGGAAAACGGGGAAGACAACACTAGAAATTCTGGGGAACAGCCCTATATGGAGCAGCGGAGACCTGGGGCTGGAGAAGCTGTGCTAATGTCTAATCCAGACAACAGCAGCCTGTCGTCAATGTGTAACAGAGGGGCTGGCATGTCTCTGCCCTCTCTCTGGGCCAGGAAGGATGAGGAAGGGCCATTTATGTGTTTGTTGTGTCCTTTGGCCTTTCCTGTGGGAGATCTATTCCCCAGCGCTGCAGGGATGAGGCTGGCTGCTAACGCTGGTACCTGTACATACACAGTTACAACTCACTTCTCTGCTGGCTCCCCCAGCTCTCAGCTGCCTGCAGACCAAATTTCTTTCATTAAAGATCCCTGCTGGCTCTGTCATGACAGAAACACAAAGGTACAGATAACAATATGGACTGTATCTGCAGCAGACACACACACCAGTCACGGAGCTGGCCACCCATGTGCCCCAGACCTATGCACAGGTTTGTGTGCGTCCTGCCTCCGCAAACCCTGTTGCTGCCGTAGATTAGTGTTTGGCCATTCTCAAAATTACTGCCTACTTTAAGGAATAACAGCAGCAGTGTTCTCCCAGCAGGGGGCACTGTCTGCAGCTTTGCTAGAGGGGTAAGAAATAGACATTGTACTGAAGCTCTGGAATTAACTGATCTGAGCTATGGGTGCCCTCCTTGCTCACAGGAGGTTGTTTCCAGTCTCTCTGGTGTGTCAGAGAACAAACCCAGAAGTGACAGGCAGAAGAGCAGGAAACTCCCTGAAGTCCACTAGTAACCTCACTGTACACCTGGGAAGTTCCAGTGATGGGTGCTATCCTCCTCTTCCCCCATGTGAAGTTGCTGCAGGAGGGACCCAGGAAACACTGTGAGGTTTCTCACTAACCCTCCTTCAAAGGACATGGCCTCCCAACCTTGCTGTTCCTGCTGGGAAGGGAAGCCCTGCTCCCCTGGATGCAGGGGTGTCTATGTGGAAGTTTGGGCTCGTCTGCCAAGGGGAGGGGCACACACAGGGGTAAGATGATGGTGATTCTAGCAGAACCATTTTAGAATCTGGAGAGAAGTAGGCCATGGAAGGCAGCCTCCTGCTCCCAGCTTCCCTCTCATCTCTGCAGAGGCAGGATGCCAGGGCTTCCACTGGCAAGCATGGCTGGCCCAGTGCACATCCCAGGCAGGCAGCAGAGGAATCTGGATTTTGTTTGTATGCAATATGCCAAAGCAGAAGACACTAAAAGGCAGTTGTAAATATCCCAGCCATATAAAATCTAGCAGGCTTTGACTGGGGCAGTCTCAGGGCATCTTACAAATCCCTGGATCTCACACAGATAGGAATTTCATTATATCCAGTCACACAGCAACCAGAACTACTCACCCCCCAATGAATGCCCTGCTTTGAGATCCCCATTTTATAGGTTCTTTCCCAGAATGTGCTCATCTTGTAGCTGGCCCTTTAAATCTGGGAAAGACAACTAGCTGCAGCCCCAAAGTGATCATTTAGTGTGAGTGCTGCAGACTGCACTTCCTCTCCTTCCAGCTGGTAAGTGCTTTGGGTCCTGCTGAGTGTTCTACTGGCTTTTTCATTCTGTCATCTCTAGAGCTGACCTTGCATGTTGGTCTAGAAGAGATTGGGGAGCATACAGTGGGTCTATTGCTCCCATATTTGTTCTTTCCCATGCAGGGATCCATCAGGCTCTGTCTCCTTACTGGGGGAGAGACAGGCCCCATAGCAGGAGTCTCCACTGATTTAAAATACCTCCTGGCTTATGGGGAATCTCTGTCCATGTTCACAACTTTAGTGCTTTTTCACTGCTTTGAAATTCCATGCCTGTTTTACCTCTAGGCCAGTGGTTCTTAAACTGTGGGTTGGGACTCCAAGTTGGGTCATGACCCCGTTTTAATAGGGTCGCCAGGGCTGGTGTTGGACTTGCTGGGGTCTGGGGTCGAAGCCCAAGCTCCCCTGCCTGCGATCAAAGCTGAAGCCTAAGCCCCACCACCTTCAGCCGTGGGTGGCAAGGGTTACAGGTCCTCTACCTGGGGCTGAAGCCTTGGGCTTCAGCTTTGGCCCCCCTGCTCGGGTGGTGGGACTTGGGGTAAGGGGTAAGGCTGGGAGATGGCTTCACAGCAATCTCCTCTACAGGGACATGACAAAGGCTATCAGAGTTCACTCTCTTTCTAAACAAACACTAGTCCCTTCATGATGGGACCTTCAACCCTAGCGCTTGCCTCTAGTGTGGCTGTCTGCAAGCAGGAAGAATTCCTTCAAGCATCTCTGTATGCAGCAAGATCTACCAAATACCAACCGGGTTCTTTATGTTTGTGCCAGAAGAAATGTCTTCCAATCTGAACTGCTCTCACCATGACACTAGCAGCCAGTCAGTCGCTGGTCCCAATGGGTATTTTCTATATTTCTTTTCCCCTTATTTGTATTCCTAAGGATTTTTGCATAAGAGCAGCATCTTGCCTTTCTTAAAGCCCCTTAGGTATTGTCTACTCACACCCAGCCCTGAGCCACAGTCTGCTGTCAGAGATCACAGTGGAGTGGTGTGGAGATGATTATGATGTCACAATTGGAGAATTTTGATGTCATCTGGGGACATGCCAGTTTGCCCCTGTTTTAATCAAAATTGCTAATGGTTATTCCTCTCTGCCCCTCTGAAAGATTCTCCTAGTCCCATCAGTTCAGTAGAGGTATGTTCTGATTTTTCTCCTTTATAACAGATCTAGAGGTTCTCCCCTTATAACAGATTTCTCTGAGCAGCAATGGATGGAAGGATGCTTAATACACACAGAGAAATCCTGTTTTCATTCAGAGGTCAGTGATGAAGAACTGAGGGGCAGAAATATAGAGAATAGCTGCTATTTAAGGAATTAAGGATCTGGGGACTTAAGCACTGGTATTGTGCTGACATCTTCTGGATGTAAGAAGAACTGTTCAGACATTAATGGCTTCATCGGGATGTTCATGTTGTAAAACGTTTTGGGGAAGCTTTTTTGCATTCTGATAAATCAGAGCTGATTTAAAGCTCAGCCATTGACTAGACACCATGGAAGGAATCTGAATGATTAAGCTACTACCTGTTAAAAGGAGGCTTGGGCTGCAGCCTTTCCCCAGCTGATTTAATCTCACCTGGAATGATGCTGTGGTGATGGGAGCCCATCTAAATGCCTAGACAGAAACAAGAAGCTTTGTTTGCTTATTATTTCAGAACCAAGGATTCAGTGAGTGAATGGGGGGTTGGACGTGGGGATTCTACTGAATCATCCCAGCAAGTTTCTATCGCATCTGAAAAGTTTGGTGAGCTCTCCTCAGCATTTTGTCCCCACAACAACTTCCCTTCGTTCCTGTATGTCACCTGCACAGTGGTGTGCAGCAAATGCACGTACCAGATGTGGAAGGGACTAAGTGTCTAAGTGAATTGCAGTTGGAGGGGTAGTAGCTCTATGCTTAGAATTTTTTTTTTTTTAAAAGATCTTATTAATCTGATTAGGCCTGATCCTGTCTAAAGGTAAAACCTGGCATCCTAGGTTGCTTGTTTCTCTGTAATATCTGAGTAATGTCTGATCTTAATGATTGGCTACCCAGCCAGATAAGTTGTGTGGTGTGTGGGGTTTTTTTTTGGGGGGGGGTGTTAATATTTGAGTGTGCAGGAGAATCTGGGATTGATTCCTGTAATTGCTATCTTGTCTCCTGGGACTTGGGTGATACCATAGCAAAAGTTACTGCCATGGGCTGTGCTCTGGGCAGATCTCTGACTAGGCAGGCTGAAGCCTGGTCAGCCCTTGAGTGGGAGACCTCCAAGTTCAGAGAATTGGTGGAACACAGGTATCTGTTGTGCACTGGGCTACAGCTGTGCTTGCTACTCCTGCAGTCCTGGTCATTGCTGTCCTCACAATAACGTATTCATTTATTTGTTGTTATAGATTTTCCTCCACTAAAACAAAGTGAAGGAAATTGCTGTGTTTGCCAAATGTCCATCAATGCAGTGATCAGGTGAAGCTGTGACATTGGGGGAACTCTGAGGTATGCTTTTCTCAGCAGCCTTCCCCAAGCCCATTCCCATATACAACCCACACTAGGCTTTTTTCGGCACGCTCATGCAGCAGTTTGGCATTAAGACTCTGGAATGTCAAGGATGGAGCTGCCCCCATCACACCCATGCACAAACTCACTGTTTTGCAGCACAGCAGATGCTTGCTATCTGCATTTCAATGCTGCTCCTCCAGTCAGGTGTGTACAGATATTGAAGCTCAGCTGCTGAGTTATGTTTAAAGCATCTCCTTGCTGCCTTGACTTTGCTCTGTGCCAGCCCTACTTCCTCTTATCACATTCCTTCTTGTCTCTTTCACCATATAAATCAAATAACTTCCCACATTGTATCCTTCCTTTCCTCCGCTCTTAATGAGCCCTTTCCATCCTGCCTTCCCTGTGCTTGGAATGCCTTGCTTGGGCCAGTGTACCTAGAGTGACCAGATAGCAAGTGTGAAAAATCAGGATTGGGGGGGTAATATGTATGTTGCCTATATAAGACAAAACCCCTAATATGGGGACAGTCTCAATAATATTGGTCACCCTAAGTGTACCAGATACACACACTCTTCTTTCAAATCCCTCTTCAGAACTCACTTCTGCCAAGCCTAGCAATGCTGCCAACTGATGGCAGGAAAAGTATCATCACCTCCCCCCGCCACCCATTTCATTAAAGCAACAAGCTTTAAGAGAGACTCGGCCTCTGGGTCTCACAGCGGTGTGCACTGTTAAATCTGGGGCTTGTTTACACAAGAAAGTTACATTGATGGTAGACTCTTGTGAGGCTACTAAAGAAGCTAAGTAGTCATGGAGTGAGAGGCAGAGTACTGTATTGTCATGGATCAAACACTGGCAAGGTTGGTATAGCTGAAGGGGTACAACTTCTCTAGTGTGGACGCAGGTATAAAGGTGTTTATACCAGAAAAGTTTATTCCCATAAGGAAAGGGAAATAAGCAATAGTGGGGTAAGACATCTTAATATCGATGTATCTGTGTCCACACTGGAGGGGTTGTACCACTGTAACTGTACAATTTTGGGGCTAGGGGTCTGTCCCCAGGAGAGAGTTGCACTGGTCTAACTTACAGTATTAATTGAAACCAATAAAGGTATAGATGTAATTGTCTTGTAAAATATCACACCCCGTTTGAACCTAGTTTTACTCGTGCATAACCTGTTTAGAGACCAGGCCTCAGTCCCGGTCTACCCAGGAAAGTTGTTTTTCGGTATGAACTAAGGTGTGATTTTAAACAGATAAAGTTCTCCCAGTATCACACGCACACACCCCTCCATTGTGGACGTTCTTATTCTAGTATAAGGGTGTTTACACAGTGGTGGGATATGCTGATAAAACTTTCCCAAGTAGCGAAGGTCTGAGTGCCTCAGAGCAGAAACCATATCTTCTGTGTATTTACAGAGCTGAGCCTATGGTCAGTGCTTAACAAGTAATAATTAATAAGCTGCATCTCTTACTCTGGCCATAGATGCATGTACAGACTGTGGAATGTTGTACAACTGTACACAGTTGTTGCATGACCATGTAATGAAACAACTTGTAATGTAGATAGGAGAAGGCCTGTCAAGTCCCCTCTGGTCCATCTACCAGGGCTAGCGCAGGTTTGGCCCCCACAGGAAATTTTCTAGGGGTTTGTAGCGACCCTTCCGCTTAGCTGTTCACAACCTTTTTTCTCTTTCTCCTCCCTTTTGTTGGTCTTTTAGTTCTTACTTTAAACTTAAATTATCCCACAGTGTAAGTTATTTCTGGTCATTTCATTTCTGGGTAGGAAAGGAGAAAAATTAACCCAAACAATTTGATACATTGATACTTTTTGTCAGATGTGTTTTCCTTGGGTGGGGCTGACTTTGGATTGATTTGTATACTTCCTCTGTTGATTTGCATATGTGAATGTTAGGGGGTTTGGTTTGGTTTGGTTTGGTTGGGGAGAGGAAAGCAGTTGCATATTTATTCCTTCTGGATCCAGTGTACTCAAGTTACATGTCAGAAGACAGTTTCTCTCTCTGCTGATTCTGCAAACTCCATCTGAGAGCTGAGATTCCAGCTGGGCTTTTACTGCCTCTTAAACAAGAATATAACTAACAGGAGTACTTGTGGCACCTTAGAGACTAACAAATTTATTAGAGCATAAGCTTTTGTGGGCTACAACCCACTTCTTCGGATGCATATAGAGTGAACCATATATTGAGGAGATATATATACACACACATACAGAGAGCATGAACAGGTCGGAGTTGTCTTACCAACTCTGAGAGGCCAATTAAGTAAGAGCCTCTCAGAGTTGGTAAGACAACTCCCACCTGTTCATGCTCTCTGTATGTGTGTGTATATATATATCTCCTCAATATATGGTTCACTCTATATGCATCCGAAGAAGTGGGTTGTAGCCCACGAAAGCTTATGCTCTAATAAATTTGTTAGTCTCTAAGGTGCCACAAGTACTCCTGTTATTTTTGCGGATACAGACTAACACGGCTGCTACTCTGAAAAGAATATAACTGTTGATTCTGTCAATGCTGTGTGAGACAAAATCGAAGGCACCTTCTGCCCACCACCTGTCACCAATCCTCCTCACTCTGCTTAGACCCTTTTTCTTCCATGAATCCTTCCTTCACCCATCTCAATAACGATGGTTCCATATGCTCTTGTGCCCAACTTTTGGTCCACGACTGTTTTTGTGCTTCAATTCAGGCTCTCCAGGGAGGGATATTGTCTTAGTATTTGTTTAATAAAGTGTTGGGCACATTTCTGGCACTCTGTTATTATTAACAGCTTCAGGTCTGATAGGAGCAAAAATTTGTTTGTGTCATTGTAGTCAACCAATATGACTCAGTGACATATAGGGAGTGGAGATGGTGAGTAAGAAGAGCCTGTTTTTACATAGTCACTTTTCTGACCACAGTTTAAAGGTGACTGTGAGAATCTGTGTTAACTGACTTTGGTTTTTTTTTAAGCTTCTCAACTTTGTTATTTTAATAACAATTACCTGCCAGAGAGACGGGGGACCGATAACAAGTCCTAGTCCACACAGCTGACGTTCCTGCCAGTGCAATTGTGTGTAAGCAAACTGTATGTTTAAAATCGACAGACTTGCACACTTAGACATCAGGGTGTTTGGGATTAATCTAGGACTCTGATCTAGATTTTGACGTGGATCAAGACTGTGGATGAGATTTGGATTTAGCTGACTCTTTCTTCAGTCTTTGTTGTTGTTTTCCCCCACTCCCCGTCCCCACCCAGACCCTTTGGTTGTGGGCCAGTTTTGGAGGCAGGCATATTCTTCAGCCTTTGTTTTAAGAACTGTTAATTACCGGCAGCTAATGATCACTACTCTCTCTGGACTGAGACATCCCCCTGGTTAGAGCATATCCCAGGAGGGTTAGAAGCTGGTATTTCTTGAGGCCTTTAGGGAAATTCAAGAGACTGATTAGTTGATCCTTTATTGAGATGTCCGTCTTAGTAGCTAGGGCCCTGGTTTATGACCCATATCATTTGACAGCACTGTTGCCTACAGAATTTTGTATCCATTTAGTAGCTGGGTCAGGCTACGTATAAGAGAGAAAACCCCATTTCCCTCTGGCTTTAATGCTGGGTTAACGGCACAACTCTGCTGTGTAATCAGTCAATGGTGGTTTTGTTACTAAACCTGAGAGAAATTCTTGGGCTGGTTAGAGATGCTGTGATTGTGACTTGCAGGGAAATTCAAGGACAGTCTCACTGGTGATGCAGGAAGTAACAAGGGCCATGAGAGCAGCTAGTGTGAGGAGGCCGTGGCAATAGGCATGGAGACAGCCCTGACCCAAAAGGGGGAAACGAAAAAGGCAGAGTTTTATCTTTAGAAATGATTCAGAGTGATAGATGATGAAAGTGGATGTCACACCTTGTACACAGAGCCTGAAACAAATCTAATGGGAGACTGGGAAGGTTAGAGAAGGGAAATGCTAGGAAGTAGGGGCCAGTGCACATGAAAAACACAGCACCATTTCAGTGTCTGTTAGAGTGGATGGAAATCTTTCCATTTATTTCAGATCAGATCAGGCCCACTTTGAGAACATTCTCACTGGCCCTTGTGGATCCAGAGTTGTTTTTCCCATCTCCTGAATGTTCTTTTGACTGACAAGTCACTGGGTTTCCATTGGCCACTCATATCTACCTATATTTGCAATATTTTAAGCATATTAATGGGCATGTACTTGATTTGGGGGTCACTTTGTGAGGGTGCTTGTCGTTTGTGTTCCCATGGAGAGATTGGTGCTCTGGGTGCTTTATTAGATTAGTGTGAGCAAGGAGCTCATTAACTGAAGATACACGGGTTTGATTATTGGATCTTGGTTGGTTATGGGTAGGATAGAGGGGCTTTAGCAGAGTGATTGAGGACCCAGGACCAGAGGCCACTCAAGACAATGTACCACCCTAGGCAAAACTTCAGTGTGCCACCCTGCATCCTACACCCTAGAACAGAGGTTCTTAGCCAAGGGGACACAGACTTTCTATGGGGGTGCAGTGAGCCTTCTGATGGTTCAGTGGTTATGGCAGAAGTGGAGGGCCCAAGCACCAGGTCGCAGTGCCACTCACTCAGGTTTGGCCTGGCCACCCCGTCACGATGGGAGGACGGCTGAGTGAAATTTGAGTGGGTGGCATTGCAACCTGGTGCATGTGGTCATAGGACCACTCAGGTTTGGCCCTGCTGCCCTAGGCAGAATCTGCTGCTTTGTTATCTGTTACCTGCACACATTAGGGCACCCCACCTTTTCCCAGTCCATAGGGCTTCAGGCCTAACCCGGTTAATTTAGGCACCCCCACCTTTTCCCAATTCGTAGGGCTCCAGGCGAAAAGCATCTACCCTTACCCAATTCGTAGGGCTCAGGGTGTACCTAACCTGGTCAATTTAAGTACTCACAACCTTTCCCAATACCTAGGGCTCCGGTTGTATACTGCTTCTGCAGGTGTGCAGGACCTTTTACCAGTGAAAGAGCCTTACACAGTAATATCCTTAACCTCTATTAACAATCACCAAAAAACAGAATGCCCATGCTATACATACAGTGCTCACCACTCCCAATAAGACAGATGAACTTTTCTTGATGGCCAGTCAGGATCAGGTCCATCTGGGAGACTCCTGTTTCTGCACAGTATGGTTGGCAGAGTGCTGAGGTCTGGCAGCTCTGATCTTTGGGGCTGTGTCCTGGAGTTGGTTCCAAAGAACTTCCTTTTGGACCCCAGTTTATATAGTGAAATTTGAGTCCTTTTTAGCTATACTTTAACCAATCATTATACTAAAATTTTATTAACCAATCCCAACGTAGTGTAACAAAATTCTTTAACCAATCTTACCCCACCACCTGAATTAATTTACACCTAGCAAAATTAATTATGTAACAGAGAGAAACAATTAAAGAACCAGACAGAGATCGTACAGATAAACAATAGGAAAGTGGGGACCATAATGACAAAACAATAAAGAAATGAGGATTTCACAACTACAGCTATTGATAAGTGATTTCTTGAGAGATAGAATGCTATCAAACTAAGTTTTCTTTAACCATCTTAAGATCTGTTTCTTTATCTGGCGATAGTGGGTGCCATTAGGACAGGGTCTCCTTCTAAACAGCCTGATATTACATTGTTTTAATATAATTTAGATGGAATGTGAGGATGTGACTTCCTGCTTCTTAGCTAATGGCTGCTGCTTGGCTGCTCTTTTAATCTGGCTGCAGATGAAGGTTTTATGCTTTAGGCCTTACAATATGGCTGCAGACAAAGGCCTTATCCTTACAGCCTAGGCAGCTGCTTTGTTTGCCTATAGAGTGGCCCCTGCCCAGGACTGGAATATAAGGGAGTGTTTCAGGGGAGGACTGAAGGGCACTGACAGAGCAGTGTATGACCCGACTGTAACAACAGAGGGTTCTTTCCAACAGGGCTTTGGAGCGGAGCATGGAGCTGGAGCACGGAGCAGTGGAGCTGCAGGTTTTTGCCTGGAGCTGGAGCGGAGCCGGAGCACAGCTCTAAAGCCCTGCTTTCCAAAGAGTACTTCCTACTCCCCTCACATTTCCAAAGATGCTGGAAACTTCCACTCTCATTTCTACCTACTCTGCTCACACTTGCCTCAGAGCCAGATGCCTCCCTCTCCATTTAATTCTAATTCTCTTGTCACCCCTGGGCATTTCTGACATCCACCCCTTAAGAAAACAACTTCTTCTCTTGACTTCCTTTCCTATGGCTTGACCCTATTTGCCCTGCCCTTTGCTCCCTGTTCTCACCACCTACTGCATGAGGTGGGCATGCGTCTTTGCCTCTAGTAACTTGTGTAACTCTCTCAAATCTGCCACCGTCTATCCCTTCCCTGACATGCTTCCCTTCTGCCCATCCCCCATGCTTAGCCTTCTAGTTGACTCTTGCCAAAGTGCTTGAGATACTCTTGCCTCATCTCTCCAGTCACAGCTCAACCAGCAATATCCTTGAATGTTTTCCATCTGGATTTTGCTCTAGCCAGAGCACGGGAGCAGCTCTGATTCATGTAGTCATTGACTTCCTCCTTTCTACTGTTGATGGCTCCTTGTCTTCAGTGCAGCCTTCAACACTGTAGACAACTCCATCATCCTGTAGCTGTTGTAGTTTATGGATTAATTAGATGTTTCTTTGTCCATGGAATGCACTGGGCTAAAACCTTCAATCAAGGGTGCCTAAAGTTAGGCTCTTAAATTCATATTTAGGTACCTAAATACAAAATTTAGGTCAGCTTTCTTTAGATACCTAAAGAAAGCTTTAGGAGCTTAACAGTAGACTTTCCGTTTTGAAAACTCTGGGTTTAGGATTCTTGTTAATGCTTTTAAGCCAGAACTTATTTGAGCTGGTCACAATGATGCCCTGGTCTTTTTTTTTTTAGTTGTTACAGTTAATTTAGAACTCAATGTCTATGAATACATCAAATTATTTCTTATTGTACAGTACCTTGTATTTGTGAACACTGGCAAAATAAGTAAAGTATTTAATGCCACTTTTGCTTCATTCATCGCTAAAAAGGTTAATTGTGGCCAGATGCTTCACACAATTAATATTAACAAGGGGGAAAGAACAGAGGGCAGAATCGGGAAGGTACAAGTTAAATAATATTTAGATGTACCCAGTTGAAAAGGCCTGATAAAATTTTCCCTACAGTACTTAAAAAAAATCCAAAGTAATCTCTGAACCATCAGCAATTATCTTTGAGAATTCACGGAGGATGGGTTAGATTCCAGAGAACTGGAGAAGGGCAAACATAGTACCTATCTTTAAAAAGGGGAACAAAGAGGATAGACCGGTCAGCCTAATTTTGATACCTGGAAAGATACTGGAACAAATTATTAAACAATCAGTTTGTGAGCACCTAGAGGATAACAAGATGATAAGTAATAGCCAATATGGATTTGTCAAGAACAAATCATGCCAAACCAAACTAATTTCTTCTTTGAAAAGGTAACAAGACTAGAAGATGGGGGGGAGGGACGGGGGAGAGAAGCAGTAGACATGGTATATCTTGACTTTAGTAAGGCTTTTGACATAGTCTCACATGACATTCTCATAACCAAACTAAGGAAATATGGTCCAGATGAAATTACTATAAGGTGGGTGTACAACTGATTGTAAAACAATACTCAAAGAGTAGTTATCAATGGTTTGCTGTCAAACTGGGAAGACACATCAAGTCAGATCCTGCAGAGGTCTGTCCTGGGTGATGGAGTGGAAGTACACTTATAAAATTTGTGGATCACACCACTCTGGGAGGGGTTGCAAGCACTTTGGAGGACAGAATTAGAAGTCAAAATTACCTTGATAAACTGGAGAATTGGTCTAAAATCAGTAGGATAAAATTCAATAAAGGCAAGTGCAAAATACTACACTTAGGAAAATCAAATGCACAAAACCAGATTGGGAATAACTGGCTGGGCAGCAGCACTGCAGAAAAGGGTCTGTGGATTATAGTGAATCACAAATTGAATATGAGTCAACAATGCAATGCTGTTGTGAAAAAGGGAAATGTAATTCTGGGGATGTATTATCAGGACAGTCATATGTAAAACATGGGAGGTAATTGTTCCACTCTACTGTGCACTGGTAAGGCCTCATGGAGTATTATGTCCAATTCTGGGCACCACACTTTAAGAAAGATGTGGACAAATTCGAGAGAGTCCAGAATAGAGCAACAAAAGTAGGAGGTTGGAAAACATGACTTATGAGGAAAGATTGAAAGAACTGGGCATGTTTAGTCTAAAGGAAAGAAGACTGAGGGGTGAGATAAGTCTTCACATATGTAAAAGGTTGTTGTAAAGAGGACAGTGATCAATTGTTCTCCATGTCCACCAATGATAAGACAAGAATTGGCTTTGTTTGCAGCAAGGGAGACTTAAGCTGTATATTAGGATTTAGGCTGTATATTAGGAAAAACATTCTAAGTATAAGGATAGTTAAGCGTAAGCACTGGAACAGGCTACTTAGGGAGGTTGTGGAATCCCCATCATTAGACGTTTTAAAGAAGAGATTAGACAAGCATCTGCCAGGAATGGTCTATGTATACTTGGTCCTGCCTCAGTGCAGGGGGGTGGACTAGATGACCTCTTGAGTTTCCTCCCATCCCTACATTGCTGTGATTATATGACTGAATTTTATCTGCCATCATGTGACCCAGTTTTCTAGCTTTCTGAGGTCCCTCTGATGTTGCTCATGTCTTTTCTGGCCTTGATTAACCTGAATAATTTTATGTCATTTGCAAATTTTGCTACTTGAATGCACATCTCCTCTTCAGGATCATTAATAATAAAATCTTATGTTGCCCCACTGTTTATCTTTTGCCATGCTACAAATTGGCCATTTATTTCTATTCTTTGTCTTCTCTCTCTTAACTCATCTTTAATCCATCACAGTGCTTTACCTTCCACTCCACGACTTAGTTTCCTTAATAGTCATGTGGGGGACTTTGCCAATGGCTTTTTGAAAGTCCAGATAACCTATATTGACTTGTTCTCCCTTTAATTACTATTTTGCTGACATGTTAGAAGAATTTGAATAGAACTGCAATAGAGTAGATAGTAATGTAATCACAAGGTGATCTATTATCCTTGCCATACTCCACCTCACTCCAAACCCTCCTTGCAGTTTATTACCCATTGCATCACTGCTAAATGCAGACTGTAAATGTGGTGAGGCAGGTTCCCTTGTCCTTTTTGTCTCTGTTCAGAGTTTAGCCTAGCTTTAGACACTTTAAAAATAATCTGAATTTCAATCTCATCTACAAACCATTATTTTCTCCCTTACCTTTGCCCCTGCATTTTTCTCTCCCTTGGCTGTTATTTAACTTCGGTAAAGCATTTTGAAATACTTTTGTATCGAAGATACTAACATTATGTTGTATCATCATTATAGGAACTGCAGACCAGCCATTTGAGGTGCACTGGCAAAGTTGTGTGGGGCTGAAGACTGGGGCAGCAGGTGGAGCTGCAGGTCAGGAACAAGGTGCTTTGACAGAGCTGTGTTGTAGAAAGGTCTGCACCATTTTTGCCTGGCTTAGGGAGCATTGTTTGTCCTTCCCTTACATAGGGTGACCAGATGTCCCGATTTTATAGGGACAGTCCCGATTTTTGGGTCTTTTTCTTATATAGGCTCCTATTACCCCCCCCCCCCCCCCATCCCTGTCCCAATTTTTCACACTTGCTGTCTGGTGACCCTACCCTTACATGAGAATCAAACTTCGGCCCAATCATCTGAAGAGAAAGCTAAATCTAGAGTAAAAAAAGACAAACGTATGTGGTAGGAATTGAGCTGTCAGAGTCATACGATTAAGGTGGATTTTCTTCTCTCTTGAGGAGTGTTTGTCAATGAGGATATAATGGAGCCAAAGAACCAATGCCAAGTACTCTGCTGTGCTTGTGAGTGACAGGGCTGGATTCCAGAGAGAAGTTGGACTCTCAGGTAGAGCACTATTAACCTCTAAGAGCATGTTCCACAGGGCAAAGTCAAGCCCAAGAAATCTTACCCTCTGATACTGCTGCTTGACTCCTTTGCTCAGGAATGTGCTCCCTGAAAGATAGGCCATTACTTCCTTATACGTCAGGTGAACTTTGAGCTGCTTGTTCAATATTGGAAGGGAATTAAACCAACATATAGCCAAGTCCACGTTGGAGGGTTTATGATGTTTAATGTTTATACAATACAGATAACACAATATCATTAAAATCAGCTGTAGGTCATAAACCAGCTATAGACAATAAACTATCAACAACTTGTTCCTAGTGCTGGTGGTTATTAGTCCCCAGTGATGGCAGCTGACAATATTGACTGCGAATCCTTTTTAAAAGAAGCCAACCCTGAAGAAATCCACTTGCCTCCACTTGAGCACTATGGCAGAACAATGTTTGTAAATACCATAGGAGTAGAGCTGTATGGAGGACAGAAATTCTGTTTCATGGAGGATTTCAAGATTTTGAAATATGGCTTTATTCTCAATCAGAATGAAAACCCAAAACTTAGAAATTCTGCCTGAAGGAAAACTCAGAAAGAAATCATTTTGGGTTGATCAAAATGTTTTGTTTGGACAAGATTGAAAAGTTTTGATTTTGACTTTTAAAATGCATTGTTGTATTATAATATATAAAGTAAAAAAATTCAAAATCAAAAAGTTGTTTCAAAACAAAAAATATCAAAATGTTTCATTCAGAAAATGTCAAAACGGGACACTCTGACATTGTTGGAACTCAGGTTCCGTCCAAAAACAAATTCGGGTGAAATTGGGTAAATTGGACAAAGCATTTAGAATCAAGGAACTGCGCATTCTGACAAAATATGGTTCCATAGATGTTTCTCCAACATCTCTACATTGGAACTTAGCCTCAGGAGGGCAGGAGCTTCACTCCAAAACCCTGCATGCACTGGTATTGAATGGGATAAAGCTTCTGGCTAGTGACTTGTTGCATGATGTCTTGAGGATTAGAAGAGCTAGCCTGCATCAGCAGCATCAAGGCAGTGGGGCAGCCATCACACAAGGGATTCCAGCTCTGTTGTATGGTGTCCCAGATTGCACTGCATTAGGATGTCACAATTTGGAGTAAGGAAAGTGGAAGCTCAAATGCCACAGGTTTGCTGTTGCAGAGCTGAGCCAAGACAGAGTTATTGTTATGACTGGGCAGCCCTTCCTGTACTGATGTTCTTCCATCAACATAAATAAAGGAATCCATCCAACCTACATTAAGCCACATTCATGCTTTGTTTTTTATCCTTTCTTCTTTCACACATGAGACAGACAGAGGATGTTTTCCTGGCACTTGTGCTGAGTTTGGTCTGATATTCATGGACTTGCATCAAGAGAAATTCTGTTTCCTTCAGCAGTGGGAAGCCAGAGTCTGCTCTAAACAGGCCTTCCCTCCCCAATCTATTATTCAGAGTGGGATGGGGGAGGTTCTCTTGGCCTAATCTTCCTATCCCTATTTAACTTTTCTCTTTTGGGGGTAGGGCCTGGACTAGGAGAATCTGCCCTCCTAATTCCCTTTCTTTGTGCTCCCCTTCTGCACAGTCAGGAGGTAGCTTTGTCCAGGAGAGGTTGCAACCTCTAGCTTATCTCCTTCAGTAAATTCCAATTCAATAATACTTTTTGTCATGATACCTATGATGAATGTGACAAATATGTAAGAGAGCCAACCCTCTGAGAGCTCTGTTAGAGGTGGATACAGTATCTCAAGCATCTGCCAAGATGAGGCTTCAGTGTATTTGGATTTCCATGTGACTTCGTGTCATTATTGCCCATACCTGAGGCCTGGTCTACACTACGAGTTTAGGTCGACTTTAGCAGCGTTAAATCGAATTAAACCTGGACACGTTCACACGACGAAGCCCTTTCTTTCGACTTAAAGGGCCCTTTAAACCGGTTTCTTTACTCCACCTCCGACGAGGGGATTAGCGATAAAATCGGCCTTAGCGGGTCGGAATTGGGGTAGTGTGGACGGAATTCGATGTTATTGGCCTCCGGGAGCTATCCCACAGTGCTTCATTGTGACCGCTCTGGACAGCACTCTCAACTCAGATGCACTGACCAGGTAGACAGGAAAAGCCCCGCGAACGTTTGAATTTCATTTCCTGTTTGCTCAGCGTGGAGAGCACAGGTGACCACGCAGAGCTCATCAGCACAGGTAACCGTGATGGAGTCCCAGGATCGCAAAAGAGCTCCAGCATGGACCGAACGGGAGGTACGGGATCTGCTCGCCATATGGGGAGACGAATCAGTGCTAGCTGAACTCCGTAGCAGTAAACGAAATGGCAAAATATTAGAAAAGGTCTCCAAGGCCATGAAGGACAGAGGCCATAACAGGGACGCACAGCAGTGCCGCATGAAAATTAAGGAGCTAAGGCAAGCCTACCACAAAGCCAGAGAAGCAAACGGAAGGTCCGGGGCAGAGCCGCAAACATGCCGCTTCTACACGGAGCTGCATGCCATTCTAGGGGGTGCAGCCACCACTACCCCAACCGTGTGCTATGACTCCCTCACTGGAGAAACACACAGGGAAGTGGGTTCGGGGTACGAGGAAGATGAGGATGGAGAAAATGTAGATAGCTCACAGCAGCAAGGAAGCGGAGAAACCGGTTTCCCCAACAGCCAGGATATGTTTATCACCCTGGACCTGGAACCAGTAACCCCCGAACTCACCCAAGGCGTGCTCCCAGACCCTGAGGGCACACAGGGGACCTCTGGTGAGTGTACCTTTGTAAATATTACACATGGTTTAAAAGCAAGCGTGTTTAATGATTAATTTGCCCTGGCAATCGCGGCCAGTACAGCTACTGGAAAAGTCTGTTAACGTGTATGGGGATGGAGCGGAAATCCTCCAGGGACATCTCCAGAAAGCTCTCCTTCATGTACTCCCAAAGCCTTTGCAAAAGGTTTCTGGGGAGGGCTGCCTTATCCCGTCCGCCATGGTAGGACACTTTACCACGCCAGGCCAGTAGCACGTAGTCTGGAATCATTGCATAACAAAGCATGGCAGCGTATGGTCCCGGTGTTTGCTGGCATGCAGACAACATCCATTCCTTATCGCTCTTTGTTATCCTCAGGAGAGTGATATCATTCACGGTCATCTGGTTGAAATGGGGTGATTTTATTAAGGGGACATTCAGAGGTGCCCGTTCCTGCTCTGCTGAACAGAAATGTTCCCCGCTGTTAGCCACGCGGTGGGGGGAGGGGTGAAGTGATCATCCCAGAGAATTGGGTGTGGGGGGGAGGGGTTTAGTTGGGTTTGTGCTGCATGTTAACCCGGAAACCGCAGCCCCTCCTTTTACATTGCAAACCCATTTTAAATGGCCAACCCAATGGGTGCTTGATCTGGGAAATGAGGGCGCTGCTGTTTGAAACCATTCCCACATGTTATGAGGGTTAAAAAAGCCAAAAGACTGTGGCTTACCATGGCTGCCTGCAAGCCGAAATCTGTTGCCTGGCACTGCGTGAGTGATCTCTCACACCAAACCGGCAGGCCCTCAATATAAGAGGAAAAATGCGACCTTGTAACGAAAGCACATGTGCTGTGTAATGTGAACAGCAAAATTTAACGTGAAAGAGTGTACCCATTGTTCTCTAAAATATGTCTTTTTTAACCACCTCTCCCTTCTCCTCCACCAGCTGCAAATGTTTCTCCTTCACAGAGGCTAGTGAAGATTAGAAAGAGAAAACGGAGGACGCGGGACGATATGTTCACGGAACTCCAGATGTCCTCCCATGCTGACAGAGCACAGCAGAATGCGTGGAGGCAGTCAATGTCAGACTACAGAAAAGCACAATATGAACGAGAGGAGAGGTGGCGGGCTGAATCGCGGGATGAACAGAGCAAGTTGCGGGCTGAAGATGATAGGTGGCGTCAGCTTGCAGACAGAAGGCAAGAGTCGATGCTCCGGCTGCTGGAGCATCAAACTGATATGCTCCAGCGTATGGTTGAGCTGCAGGAAAGGCAGCAGGAGCAGAGACCGCCGCTACAGCCCCTGTGTAACCAACAGCCCTCCTCCCCAAGTTCCATAGCCTCCTCACCCAGACGCCCAAGAACACGGTGGGGGGGCCTCCGGCCACCCAGTCACTCCACCCCAGATGATTGCCCGAGCATCAGAAGGCTGGCCTTCAATAAGAGTTAAAGTTTTAAACTGCAGTGTGTCCTTTTCCTTCCCTCCTCCCCCACCCATCCCGGGCTACCTTGGCAATTATCCCCCTAGTTGTGTGATGAATAAATAAAGAATGCATGAATGTGAAGTAACAATGACTTTATTGCCTCTGCAAGCGGTGCTCGAAGGGGGGAGGGGAGGGTGGGGTGTTTGGTGTACAGGGAAGTAGAGTGAACCGGGTGGGGGGGGGGCGGAGGGTTCATCAAGGAGAAACAAACAGAAGTTTCACACCGTATCCTGGCCAGTCACAAAACTGGTTTTCAAAGCTTCTCTGATGCGCACCGCGCCCTGCTGTGCTCCTCTAACCGCCCTGGTGTCTGGCTGCGCGTAATCAGCGGCCAGGCAATTTGCCTCAACCTCCCACCCCGCCATAAATGTCTCCCCCTTACTCTCACAGATATTGTGGAGCGCACAGCAAGCAGCAATAACAATGGGGATATTCTTTTCGCTGAGGTCTGAGCGAGTCAGTAAGCTGCGTCAGCGCGCTTTTAAACGTCCAAATGCACATTCCACCACCATTCGGCACTTGCTCAGCCTGTAGTTGAACAGGTCCTGACTCCTGTCCAGGCTGCCTGTGTACGGCTTCATGAGCCATGGCATTAAGGGGTAGGCTGGGTCCCCAAGGATCACGATAGGCATTTCAACATCCCCTATGGTTATTTTCTGGTCTGGGAAAAACGTCCCTTCCTCCAGCTTTCAAAACAGAGCAGAGTGCCTGAAGACGCGAGCATCATGTACCTTTCCCGGCCATCCCACATTGATGTTGGTGAAACGTCCCTTGTGATCCACCAGGGCTTGCAGCAGCATTGAAAAGTATCCCTTGCGGTTTATGTACTCGGTGGCTTGGTGCTCCGGTGCCAAGATAGGGATATGGGTTCCGTCTATGGCCCCACCACAGTTTGGGAATCCCACTGCAGCAAAGCCATCCACTATGGCCTGCACGTTTCCCAGAGTCACTACCCTTGATATCACCAGGTCTTTCATTGCCCTGGCAACTTGGATCACAGCAGCCCCCACAGTAGATTTGCCCACTCCAAATTGATTCCCGACTGACCGGTAGCTGTCTGGCGTTGCAAGCTTCCACAGGGCTATCGCCACTCGCTTCTCAACTGTGAGGGCTGCTCTCATCCTGGTATTCTGGCGCTTCAGGGCAGGGGAAAGCAAGTCACAAAGTTCCATGAAAGTGCCCTTACGCATGCGAAAGTTTCGCAGCCACTGGGAATCGTCCCACACCTGCAGCACGATGCGGTCCCCCCAGTCTGTACTTGTTTCCCGGGCCCAGAATCGGCGTTCCACGGCATGAACCTGCCCCAGTAACACCATGATTTCCACATTGCTGGGGCCTGTGCCTTGTGAGAGGTCTATGTCCATGTCAATTTCCTCATCACTCTCGTCGCCGCGCTGCAATCGCCTCCTCGGCTGGTCCTGGTTTTGCTTTGGCATGTTCTGGCTCTGCATATACTCCAGGACAATGCGCGTGGTGTTCATAGTGCTCATAATTGCTGCGGTGATCTGAGCGGGCTCCATGATCCCAGTGCTAGCTATGGTGTCTGGTCTGAAAAAAGGCGCGAAACTAGTATCTGACGGACCAGGGGAGGGAGGGAGGGGCGAGTGACGACATGGCGTACAGGTACAGGGAATTAAAATCAACAAAGGTGGCTGTGCATCAGGGAGAAACACAAACAACTGTCACACAGAATGCGCCCCCCCAAAGATTGAACTCAAAAGCCTGGGTTTAGCAGGCCGTTGATTTGACGGAGGGAGGGGGAAGCAAATGAATACAGAACAAATCTATTTTTTAAATCTTAAGCTAGCAGACGACGGTGCAGCATGACTGATAGCCCTCGGTATCTTCTGGGTGCTTGGCAGCAAATACTGGGCGCTTGGCAGTTAGTGTACTAAGACTGATAGCCACTGCAGTATGACAACGATGGATACCAGTCATAATATACTATCTACTGTCAAAAGGCAAGGGGCTGCTGCTGTGTAGCAATGCAGCCCCACGTCTGCCAGCACCCAGATCGCCCTTGGCTTCTTCTGGGTGCTTAGCAGAAAATACTGGGCGCTTGGCAGAAAATAGCATACTACGACTGGTTTCAGAGTAGCAGCCGTGTTAGTCTGTATCCTCAAAAATAACAGGAGTACTTGTGGCACCTTAGAGACTAACAAATTTATTAGAGCATAAGCTTTCGTGGGCTACAACCCACTTCATCCGAAGAAGTGGGTTGTAGCCCACGAAAGCTTATGCTCTAATAAATTTGTTAGTCTCTAAGGTGCCACAAGTACTCCTCATACTACGACTGATAGCCATCATTGTCAAGACAGTTCAATAGGACTGAGCATGTCTGCCCAGGTGCCCATGATTGACAGCCACTGCAGTACGATGACGACAGATACCAGTGGTAATAAACCATCTACTGCCAAAAGGCAAGGGCTGGTGCAATGCAGCCCTGCGGCTGCCAGCACCCAGATCGCCAATGAAGGCTACCAGTCATGCTGCACCGTCTACCACTAAAAGGCAGTTAGCTGCTGCTGCTGTGTAGCAATGCAGTCCCACGTCTGCCGGCACCCAGATGACATATGGTGACGGTGAGCTGAGCTGAGCGGGCTCCATGCTTGCCGTGGTATGTTGTCTGCACAGGTAATCCAGGTAAAAAGGCGCGAATCTATTGTCTGCCGTTGCTCTGACTGAGGGGGAGGGGCCTGACGCCATGTACCCAGAACCCCCTGCGACACTGTTATGCATCATTCGGGCATTGGGATCTCAACCCAGAATTCCAATGGGCGGCGGAGACTGCGGGAACTGTGGGATAGCTACCCATAGTGCAATGCTCCGGAAGTCGACGCTAGCCTCGGTACTGTGGACGCGGTCCGCCGACTACAGCACTTAGAGCATTTTATGTGGGGACACACACAATCGGCTGTATACAACCGATTTCTATAAAACCGGCTTCTATTAATTCGACCTAATTTCGTAGTGTAGACATACCCTGATTCAGTTTGCTACATAGTGTAATGCTCTCTCTCTCTGTTTCTTCACTTATTCCTCATTGCTTTTAATTTAAAAGCCTTTTAAATTTCCTGACAGTTTGAAACATCTTTCTTGCACTGGATATTAGAGTAGAAGATGTGTGTGTGCCTCAGTTTTTCTTATCTCACTTTGTTTGCAGTCATTATTGTCTTGAGTTATGCCTTGTATCTTCCACTTTCCACTCCTAGTTTATGGTCTCTGATATTGTCTTTGGTGAAAGTCTGTCTTATGTCACCATAGCGTAATATGCAGAAGTATCTACTAGTGTGATCATTCTGCGTAAGGCTCTCCTGTGCAGGGGTAGTCAATTTTTTTTGTCAAGGTCCAAATTTCTTGGTCAAGGTATAGTCAAGGGCCAGACTCCAGAGAAAATAATAAAAAAAAATAACAATAATAATAATAAGTAAATAAAAAAAACATGTTGAGGTCCGTTCAAAAGCATCTGGTGGTCCAGATTTGGCCTGCGGTCCACCTATTGACTATCGCTGGTCTACTGTGTTTAAGTGTTAGAGTATCTTGAAAAAAGAACAGGAGTACTTGTGGCACCTTAGAGACTAACAAATCTTGAGCATCAGTTGGCTTTGGATGAGGTTATTTGCGCCTACTGATCAGGAGCTTAGAAGTGCCCAGACCTAAGAGTAATGTATGTTTGCCTTTGGGTTTAGTTTGAATCGCTGGTGCTCAGCCGTGGCTTTAGTTGAGATGGCACCAGATCGATGGGGAGGTGACCCAGTTCGGCTATGCAGCCATTGTTGCTGGTGTTCCTCTGCAGGCAGAGTGATTATTTTCTGAACTGCAGGAGGGAGGATTTTATAGGATTTTTTTTTTTTATCACAATCAGTGTAAGTAGCTGGTAAAGCTGAGCCCCAGGCTTCACTGCCCTGCACTGCAATGGGTCGGGTGGTGCTGCCCATTGCTGTAGAAATAGTTTTATTGGTGGGTTGTGTATCTCTAGCAGTGTCTTTCCAGAGCTTTCCTTTGACCTGCCCCTTAGCCAGCCTGCAGCCCCCGATGGGTTTATTATGGACCCCAGGATGTGACCCTTGGGGTGTGCGCAATTTCCCCACGTCTCCGGGACCGAAGGTCAGGTCCTTTAGGTTCTTTGGACTTTTCCCGGGAGTGTCCGGTGGGGCCCGGCTGGGGGAGTGAGGGGACCCTGTAGAGCCCGGTGCTACAGGGGCAGCCTCCGCTGCAGAAGCCCGTCTGGCCAACGCATCCGCGGGTCACCAGCACTGAGCCAATGGCGCACGGGAAGGCGTGGCATGGTTTCCATGCCAAAGGAGGGGCGGAGCGCAGCAGGGATCATCTCAGCCAGTCAGCGTGGAGGGGCGAGGTCCCATTGGCCGGGTCCAATCACAGCACCGGACTGTGAGCCAATTAGCACGACGTTCCCGGTGGGAATGGCGTTCTGCTGACAGTGACAGTTTCAGAGGAGTGAGGGAGAGGGAAGCAGCCGGGCGCGGGGCAGAGACCGGCGACCCCATAAGGAGCGGGGTGGGGGCAGGCAGGGGCCGGGCACACGATGCGGGACAGCGCTGCCCAGGGGATGGGGAGCCCGTGTTGCCCGGCGTTTTCCCAGGGGGCCGTGGTGAGCGAGGGACCGGAGCCAGGCGAGAAGGGGCTGGTGTATCAAGAGACGCCTGAGCTCTTGCAGGGGGTGAAGCCAGTGCCTGGGTCAGTGGAAGCCGAGACCCCCAATGGGCCTGCCCCCGGGGGCCCCCCCGAGGTGCGCCTGTCCCTGCGCCGCTGGGCAGTGGTGCTGCTGTTCAGCTGCTACTCGCTCTGCAATGCCTTCCAGTGGATCCAGTACGGCAGCATCAACAACATCTTCGTGCACTTCTACGGCGTGAGCACCTTCGACATCGACTGGCTCTCCATGTGCTACATGCTCACCTACATCCCCCTTCTTTTCCCTGTGGCCTGGCTGCTGGACAAGCGGGGCCTGCGCCTCATCGCCATCGCCGGTTCAGCCTTCAACTGTCTAGGCGCCTGGGTGAAGCTGGGCAGCATGAAGCCGCACCTCTTCCCTGTCACCGTTCTAGGGCAGGTCATCTGCTCGGTGGCACAGGTCTTCATTCTGGGCATGCCCTCGCGCATCGCCTCCGTCTGGTTCGGGTCCCATGAGGTCTCTACTGCCTGCTCCATCGCTGTCTTTGGGAACCAGGTAACCTGGGAACCAGGTCTCTCATCCCCAAATGCTTGGAACCTAAGGTGTCCCCATTAAAGTTGGGGGGTGGAGAAGTAATGAAACTCACAGGTAACACTAAATTGGGAAGAGCTGCAACCTCCACTGAGGACAGAGAAATACAGAGAAACCTGGCGCCATTAGAAATAACAGGCAGAGATTCATCTGGGGAAAATATGGTTTGTATATTTGCCAGGAAATGTACTTAGCTTGGCTATGATATTGCTTAGAGAGAAACATAGCTCTACTAATCCTAAAGAGGGAGAAGGATTATTGAGCATGGTACATGCAAGAACAGGATGATATTGAGAAGGACAATTTAGGCTGAAATATCAGGAAAATCTCAGATTCTGGGCTGTATTGGGACCTGTGATATTGTTTCCAGGGAAAGAAATGGGAGTCCTATTGCTTGGGATATTTAAAATTAGACTGGAAAAAAAAACTAGAAAATGTGTCAAAGGGCGCAATCATGTGTTGGGCCTTATCTCATAGCTCTGCCTCTGATTTTTCTACCTCTGGTTTTGTTGATCCATAGTAAGGCCATGAGCTTCCCCAATAAGACATGCTCGACAGAGACTTTGCTTCTTTGCACAAGGATGGAGCAAACGCTTCTAAGCACTTTAATGCCAAGGCAGGTCAATGAGGTGGTCGTGATTGACATTCCTGCAAGCTGTAACATTCTTCACCTGCAGCCAGTTCACACTTGAAAAGAAAATAATTTTTTTCTAACTTCTGAAACCAGATCAGGGAAATCACTTATTGACGCTTGCACCCGAATGCCTCACTGATGCACATTGCATGAAATAAATGCACTAGCAACAGTACAACATAGCTTTGGAAGGCAATTCATGCTGTATGAATATTAAAAGCAGAGGATCACTAAAACCAAACACTAACTATTGGACTGGCACATGTCTTCAGTGACTAGGTAGTGTCCCAGATTTTACATAGTTCAGACCATGGGTGTGGTGCAATATGCATGGTTTGACATTGTCTGCTTTGAATATATATATATATATATGAATATCTATTTTGCAACTGCCTCATACACAGAACTATATAATGTCCTTCCTGCCCAGCAGGAGTGTGTCATGGGTTTGAGAAGGAAGCTGGGTGTGTGGGTGACTCCGGTCTAGCTGGCACACCATGTAGTGCCACGGAAGCATGTAGAGCGTTACATGATGAATCCTACCCGCCTAACCTGATTTACTGCCTCTGCTGGAATTGCATCCAGTCTGGATACTACTAAGATTTAAAAAGCAACAGAGTGTCCTGTGGCACCTTTAGACTGTTAGTCTTAAAGGTGCCACAGGACCTCTGTTGCTTTTTACAGATTCAGACTAACACGGCTACCCCTCTGATACTAAGATTTAGTCATCCCTGCTGAATATGCCTTATTCCTGTGATTCAATGTTACTTCTGAAGAGCAAATCAGTGAATGAATCTGATTGTACCACATTTCAGGTATAATTTAAAAAAAAAGTTCCAGTAGAGAGAATTGAATTCTCCTCCCTTGGTTCCATTCACAGGGTCTCACCTGACTTTTCACTTCAAATGTCATGATCTGATCACTGTTAAATCAAATACTGTCAATAGACTCAGGAAGTGTAATCACTTCCAGCAAAGGCCCATCAGATTCATTTGTTTGCCCAGTGCTGCTTTCTCCCACTTTACTTTTCAAAAAGCATTTTTGTCCAAATGGGGAAATGAAAAGATTTCCCCATTCTTTCCCCTGCAAATACACACACTCCTGGGACATGGCACGGGGCTTATTTCAGAAGGATCTTTATGGGAGTCCCTTATTAAAATATTGGTGGCACTTCACTGGCCATAAGCCCAAAAGATCAGCATGTAATGATTTTTCCTGAGGCTCTATGTCCCAGAGGAAGAAGATAGGGAGAGCAGAGTCTGCAGAGGGCTTCTTAATAGCCGCCTACTGAATTCTTCAAGCAATGTAAAAACAATGAACATGCTTCAGAACTGCCATGCTCTGTGGAGGGATCTCTGCTGAGATCCTGACAATGTCACCTGTAATTACAGATTATAATCTGTAGCTGACTTGATACGTGGAGTTCCACAGTGACCCTCGCTCAGCTGAGCTGTGTGTGTGCTGGGGCACCCAGCCAGGATTTGTCATTTCCCCTGCAGTATATTTATTTATCAACTGATCAAAGATCAGGCTGGTTGTTCTGACCCAGCATGTGTGACAGGTGCTCCAAGTCGGCTTTGGTCTTTTTACACCAAGAGGAAAATCTCAGTCTCACTCTTCATTCCAGCTGGGAACACATGCTCTGGCAAAAAAGGATAGTAGTAGGAGCATTGTTCTAAGAGTTCAGAGACTGAAGGAATAGGGGGCTGCTGGAACAGGGACCCATGTCCTATGTATTTGAAAAATCTGTTTTGCACACTTTAAGGGCTGAACAAACTTATTCCTTGAGACCCAGGGGACTGAGCTGTTGGACTGAGTCTTTCTCTAAATACCATTAGCGCCCAGATACCACAGCGGTGAGCACAGGAGAAATATTTAGCTTGCTAGTGAGATTGTTTCCTTGTAAGTTCTGAAAGTCCTCCGGGGTTACATTGATCGTCGGTCAGGAGCCATAGAAAGAAATCTGATAACCAACTGTTCTTCCTAATCTGAGCTGTTCATTTTCACCCTTGGTTAAACCACTGAACTACTGAGCTGTGACCAGGCTTATTTGCTCCCATTGGGCTTGCTGGCAGCTCCAGTTATTTTATCTGCTTGTTATGTGGAGTGCAAGGGGCACAAGATGACCTGTTGCCAAGAGGGAGGGTATAATTGGAGCTCTGTGTTTTTTGTTAATGAGAAATAAAATGAAAAAACATTAAAATACCCATAACATGAAACACCCCACAGCAGCGGCTCCTGTCTCAAGGGGCTGTTGCGTTCTGTCTCCCTGCGTTCTGTCTCCCTGCTCTGGCTGTTGCGTTCTGGTACACGGTCATAGCGTTTCTCGGGTTTGTCTGGCCCCCTGATGAAGTAGCTCACTGGTCCAAATATGAGTGAGTGGCATTGTGACCTGGTGCATAGGGTCACAGTCCCACTCACTCAAATTTGTCCTGTCCAGTCCCCCCATCATCACCGCAGAGGAGCAACCGGGCCAAACCTGAGCAGCACTGTGACCCCGAGGTGGGAAGCTGGGCCCAGCACCCAGGACAGGAGACACTGTCCTGGGTACTGGGCCCAGCTCTGCAACCCACCCCCAGGGTCTCCCCCTTCCCTGGGGCAGGACCCAACACCCTCTACCATTCCTCCTGGGGTCTCCCCCCTCCCTGGGGGCAGGACCTGACACCCCCTCCTCACTCCCTGGGTCTCCCACCTCCCCGGGGGCTGGACTCAACACCCTCTGCCCCTCTCCCCAGTGTCTCCCACATCCCCAAGGGCAGTACCCAATACCCTCTGCCCCTCTCCCTTGGTCTCCCACCTCCCCAGGGGCTGGACTTGACACCTGCTCCCTAGGTCTCCCACCTCCCTGGCGCTGGACTCGAGCCGTGGGGCGGGGGGAATAGATAAGATGAAATAACAAGAAATTCCTGAAAACAAAACAATTGTAGAAAATCAAAAGAATTTCAGGGGGTTCTAATGTACGATCCTCTCTCTTGCTGTTAGCGTAATGTGAGAGCATCTGTGTTTCTATGATTCCTCTTTCCTGCTGCCACCTCTGGAGGCTGCGTCTATATCAGACTGGGGTTGGTCCCTGCTTCTGGTTCTTGCCCTGCCACTCAGGTCATGCATGTTCTGACACCAGGGAAAGACACAACTGATGGGTCTGGAGTAAGGACACTGCAGGAGAAGAGTGTGTGTCTATCTGTGGGAAGATTTTCCCTCTGCCCTTATTCTGTCCCTTATGAGTAGTTGAAGACATTGATCTGGATGGGTAGGTGTGACGCTTTGTACCTCGGGAGAACACCCAGCACTCCCATGTTCATCCTTGTAAAATGATTGTGTGGTATCCAATGCAAAGTTTGTCAGGTTGGGTGTCTTCGGAAGGCTTATGATGCACTGAGCATTGTTTTTATAGTGATGTTATACTAATTGTTGTTACAGTAATGTTATAGGTTGTAATTTCATGTATATAGTAATGAGGCTGAAAATGTGTCTTCATGGCTTAAAATAAGTCCAGGCAAAAACTCTCCAGAAGCAGAGGGGCAGTTCATACCTCATCAGGGCATGTATGGGACAAACCCCAGCCCATCCTCACAGGAACAAAGGAAACTGGCCTAGGCAACAACAAAGGGTCTGTTGGACTCTTGAGTGAGTCACCCCCCTTCCCTTGGTCAGTTTGGGACTGCGATGAGGTAATGACCACCTGAAGGGCAGGGGCAAAGCCAAGAGGGAAGAAAGGACATGATAAAAGGAAGAGACATTTGCCATGCTCTTCCTCTCTCCTCCACCTCCATCTACAAACATCACTACCAAGCGACTGAAGCGCTGATCAAAGGGGAGAGCCTGGCTGTAGGGCAACCAGCCAGCCTGAGGTGAGAAGCATCTAAGTTTGAAAGGGCATTAAAAGTGTTAAGATCAGCTTAGAATGCGGTTTGGTTTTATTTCATTTGACCAAATCCGACTTATTGTGCTTTGACTTATAATCACTTAAAATCTATCTTTGTAGTTAATAAATCTGTTTGTTTATTCTACCTGAAGCAGTGCATTTGGTTTGAAGCATGTCGGAGACTCCCCTTGGGTTAACAAGCCTGGTGCTTATCAATTTCTTTGTTAAATTGACAAACTCATATACGTTTGCAGCGTCCAGCGGGCATAACTGGACACTGCAAGACGGAGGTTCCTAGGGTTGTGTCTGGGACCAGAGATATTGGCTAGTGTAATTTGGTTGCACAATCCAAGGAGCAGCTTACATGCCAGAGGCTGTGCGCGAACAGCCCAGGAGTGGAGGTTCTCACAGCAGAGCAGGGGAAGGCTGGCTCCCAGAGTCAAGGATTGGAGTGACCTAGCAGATCACCGGTCCGGATAACACCAGGGGAACATCGCAGTAGGAAGGAGCGTTTTTGGCTCTGGGGAGAATGCAGCCACTTGATGTGTTCTTAGGTGGAGTCACTGTGCTGGCTCTGAGGAGGCTGGACTGCACTGCAGCTGGTGATCTAGGGCTTCCGAGGTGGAAGCTGCCTGGGGAAAAGCAAGATTTTTGTGTATTCGGGAAGAATCCCAGCCCCACTCTGATTAGCTGGGCTGTAACATCCCAATCTCACAGATCAGTTGCTTCTATACAGGGTAACTTCACAGCACTGTTTGTACCATGCCTACAACTCTGCTTAACATCTCACTGCACAGGTGCATCTTGCCTGAAGAGTTTTCACTGCAGAATAGTACTTTCCACTAAAAGCCTGATAAATGGCCAGGATCCCGTGCTGTGGGTTTCTGCTCCTTCAAGCAACCTACTAGTCGTCATTATTTTCCTCTACCAGCTCAGCAGCTCCCGCCTTCTAAATGAGGTCTGATTTGATGTGGGCAGAATAGGGGGATGGTTAATTGGGAAGTGAGGCAGACTTCCCTTCCCTCCAGAGCACAGGCGCTAACTTTTATTTTTCCTGGTGGGTGGTCCACCCCTGCTCCACTCTGAGGCCCCACCCCCACTCTGTCCCTTTCCCTGAGGCCCCGCCCCCACTCCACCTCTTCCTGCCCCCACTCTACCCCTCCCCCGAAGCCCCCCCTCCACCCGCCGCTCGCTGTTCTCTGCCCTCCCCCAAGTGCCTCCTGCCAGCTGCCGAACAGCTGTGTCAGGGAGTGCTCAGCACCCACCAATTTTTTTATTTTTTTTTGGTGGGTGCTTGAGCCCCGGAGTCAGCACCTATGCTCCAGAGTCTGTGCCAAACATCATCATGGATTGCATCCATTAGAGCAGGTATGGCTTTAATGTGGGACCACGAAGGGGCAGGAGGTGGCCTGAGTGACATACCCAACCCCTCTGGCAGCCACGCTTCCAGTTTCTGCAGGAGGGTGGGGGGTCAGAGCACTCGGATTAGAGAACACTCTAATGAGCACTTGTACATTCTGGTCTCTAATTTGCAGGGAGTGTCTGGGCCCACATTGGAGGATGTGTCAGGGCCAGGCAAAGATGTGGCTTCTCCAGGAATGTTTAGATTTCTATAAACAGTCTAGGCATTGGAGCCTGAGATGAACCTTCCTTTGTATTTCATCTGACTTCCTACTCCCAGCCACACACCAGCCTCAGACAGCCACAGCGTAGGCTCAGAGCAGCTGACTTTCTGGTCTGCGGAAGAGCTCTCCTGAATGGCTGCAGTATTTCTTTTGGGAAGTGGTGGGGCTGCCCCAAGCCTCTTAGACATTAGTACTGTTTGCTCCCTGTGTAGTTGTAGTGAGTCCTTGAAAGTGATGCATTCCTCACCCCTTCCCCAAAGAGTGAGCATCTCCCTGCTGACCCTCTCAGCACCCACTGCCTAGCCAAAAACTGCTCTCCGATCTAGGAACCCCCTTCTTGCCCCCTCCCCGCATCCCTGTTCGCTGGCTCTGCTCTCATGCTGGGATGTTGCTGCGTGATGTTGCTGCTGTTATAAACTGGGAGAAGGGAAGGTGCATCCCTGACTCAGTTGGGTCAAAGGCAAATACAGCAGGAGTGGAACTGGGAGGCCCAGAGTGACTGGCACAGAGCAAAGCGTTTCTTCTATGATGTCAACAAGGTCACAAGAAGCAGAAGTGTGATGGAGCAGGAGCCAGGGAGTTTATTCTGTTCCCAGGACAGCTCTGGCTATTGAGATATAAGGCTTGAAGTTTCTTTTCCAGTGATGGTGGAGATACACAAGACCCGTGAGCCCTAGCTTTTCATCACATGGGGCCTGAGTTCAAGTGCTGTCTTGGTTCATAAAAATGAAAGGAAATTGGTTCAATTTTGTTTCCGTTTTTCCTCCTCCTAAACCACCACACAATGTAGATGATTATTGGTCACTCTGTGAGAAGTCTAGCAGGGGAGTGCCATGGGACAGAGCTGAGGTGTGTTGGCAGAGGAGTATAAGGGCCCAGATCTAGAATAACAGACATGGACTGAGTGGTACCAGAAGAACTTTTGGATGCATCTTGCACCTGACCTGCATGTACTTACTATGCTTGGATCTGGCAAGTGCTCCACACTCCTATTCAAATCTCAAGCCTATTGTCAAACAGGCAGCTGGGACTCCTTTCTCTACTTGAAATGATTCAGCTACTGGAACTGAAGTTTGTAATGCAGGTGAATCTTTCTATGGAGTGAGCCAATGAAACTTGGCAAAGCCAGAGATGTTTTTCTGCTCTAGGATGCAGCATTCAGTTGGCCTGTAAACTCTGAAACCCTAGAGAGGCCACCAGACCTTTTCCATCTGTGCTTACTGAGTGTTTTGGATGATTAACTATAGGGACCATTTGTTGCACCATCTTACAGCTTCCTGTTAATTCAGAGGGATTTAACTGGAATTTGTCTGGCTCATTTGTGGTAAATTTGCCACGCTTGAGAGTCCATGGCCTTTTGCTGCTGTGGTGATACGTGCACTGGAAACACAGAGAGAGATCTGGGAGGTGACTGTCTGGATATGTGCCTTAATGAAGGTGCAGAAGAGTAGAGCAGCACTATGCCTGCTTAGAATGAGTTCCCAGACAAGGCATGAAGGAAGCTGCAGAGCATTCTGGGATGCCAGTTTCTCTGCTCTGGACTAATCTCCCTACAATAGGAAAACATTCATCTGGGAGTAGCTCTCAACCAACCTCACTCAAGAAACTTTCTTTGGCAAGAGGCGTTTGCAAGCTAACATCCCATCTTGGGGGCATGATTATCTTTGGTGTCTTTTAGGGAGTGGGGCTTGGTGCCCCTTTTTAACCAGGTGATGCCTATCTATCTAATCTATATCTATTTCTTTGGTCTGTTGCACCCCCATCCCTCCAAAATATCAGAAGCTTTCAAACATGTAATTTACCAACACCCTGGAGTGCTAGTTAAATACCATTGTCCCCATTTTACAGATGGAGGGACTGAGACACAGAGAGACTTGCCCAAGATCATGAAGTGAATCTAGGGTAGATCTGGGAACAGAACCCAGCTCTGAGTCACAGTCCAGTATCTAACCACAACAACCCCTTCCTCCCCTCCTGCTCCCCAGACACAGTCAAGTGTCTTTGCTTTGCTTTTTGCTTTTAATCCTGCTTTTCTCCCCAGCAATGTGCAGGCTGATCTGGATTTGCATTTGTGAAGAAGCTGTAGCTATTGTGTGTTGTGTGCTTGAGCTGGGGATCCTAGGAACTGAGGGTAGGTGTGATTTGCTTAGAACATAGTGCTGACTCCCAGCCTGTGGAACTGTCCATATGTGGCTCGGCAGCATTCCTCAACCGCTTCTGCTTTCGCCTTCAGGACTGAACCCTTTCTCAGAAGACTCCTGAGAGTTAGCTCCTCTCTGTTTTGTCACAATGGCAGTGAAATGGCTCTCTTTCCTCTCCTCTGTGGTGGTTGTAATTTGTGAGATGGTGGTGGTGAAAGGATCGGTTGCCCAAATACATTCTATTTTCCCCTCCACTAGGCAACACCTTCGCCTGAGCAAAGGTTGGGTAGTACTCTTACTTCAGGCAATCCAAGCACAGCCTGTCTACGCAGCCAAAACAATAGAGCTTAGCAGTGGTGGTGGAACTTGCATGTGGTTGAAACAGGTCACAACCAGGCTGAGAAACTGTTTTAGCTTCCATCTCTACCAGGGCTAAAGCAAAGTGTCTTAGCAGGGCACTGGGCTGAACTGTGTTACAACCTGGTTGGCCCACTACAGAATTTAGCAACAATTGTAACCTTCTGTTATTTCTGTCCTGCATATAGCACAGACTTTGTGGGGGTTGGGAGGCTGCTGGGCTGTCTTGCATGTGATCATGTTTCCTCTAACCATGCAGTTCCTATAATGTATTTGCATTATATCCAGCTTCACATAGCCCAACCTACATGTGATGCTACTGGAGCCCTGCCCTTTTCCATCTGTTACTTTAGGGAGCTGCAGAACTCTGTAAGAGTTTGACTGGTGTTGACTCCAGCAAGTGTCTGGGTATTTAAATGTAGTCCTGAGCCACATACTCCATATGCAGGGGCTCCTCTCTCACTAAATCAGCCTTTTGGGATCCTAGATCAATGCTTCCCAGAATGGGTCACATGTGTCCCCTGGCGGAATGGGGGGGCAGGAGGGAGGTGGATTCCCTGATCAATGAAACTACATTTTCCCTGTTGTAAAATGTAACTGGTAATGATGAAACAATGTATTTTACACTGGCTTATATGGGCTGGTATAGAGCTACATTTCATTCTGATTGTAAAAGGGTTCTACCCTCAGCCCATAACTGAACAGACCAGATGCCCCTGGATGAGGTACTCCGTTGTGCCTTTAGACTGTAAGCTGTTTGGAGCAGGACTCTGTTATTTGGCCAGCTTGTGCTCCACAGGTCTGAAAAATTATCTGTCTCCTGATAACTAACAGTTACTGTATTCAGACTTGAAACTTGGTGGATTCTTTAATGTCTTGCCGATTCTCCATATTTTATTAAGAATCCTGTGCCAGTTAGTATTTTTCTTTAATCCCCAGCTTCTGAAGCCAAGTGAGTATGAGAATCTCACCTTTCCCCCCTCTAAGATGAAACTAAGTTTCTAAACTGCTTGGCTGTGGAGAAAAGCTTGAAAATGTGACCACTTAAGAGCTGGTAATCCAGAAGGCAAATAAAGACCCAAAATATGTTCATTTTAAAAGATTATGATTATCTCATTTTTATGGGATCTGATTGATGATTTTTAAATGCATTTGAATATTCCCCTGGCCCCCCTCCGAAACTGGGATAATCTGCCCCCCCCCCCCCCCCCCCGCAGCAGTTGCTACTCTTATCTATAAATTCCTTGGGGAAAATGTTAGCATTCTGGGTTAAATGTGAGGCCTTCAACTACTCTTATTGCTGGATAAATGGCTCAGATCTGGTGTTGTCTGCAACTTGTTCCCAGCAGTTGCATGTATGCTCCTTGTTGTGCTGCTCTGTCTGTTCCAGTGCAGAGGCTCTGCCCGGAATTTCATGGTACCTGCTGGAAGTTACTAGTCTGCCTGTAGGATAGTGACAGGCACTTCTCCCCAGAGAGTGGACAGAGTGCAGCTTTGTTTGACTTCTGAAAGACTTCAGTTTGGGGCACTATTGTGCTCGGTTGGCTGAAATGCTGGGCTAGCATACAATGTTATCTTGGTATAAGGCACTGGCTCTATCCAACTCAATGGTTTAAAAATGAATGGAGTTTAACAACCCACCAAGAGAAGCCTGCTGGTGCCCCCTGTAGTTGTAAGGCAATAGGCAGCCCTTCTGCCGGTGAGTGGGATGGGGGGAATGGGAGGGCCTAGCAAGTCTCTTTGTCAGTGGCCAACCCAAAGGCAGGGAATGAGGGCAAGACACTGGAACAATTTGTATAGTGGGGGTGCTGAAAGCCATTGAACCAAACTATAAACCCTGTATATGAAGGAAGCCATGCATTTGGTTGCTATTACTATTTCAAGCGGGGGGGGGGGGGGGGATGCTGTACCCCCAGCAGCCATTGTTCCAGCACCCCCAGAAGAGAATGTGTGTGTTAGTGGCTGATGTATTCTCAGCCCCTGGGGGAAGCTGGGTGGGAATCAGGCCATGTCTTTAATCCCTCACCTGGGAGCAGAGAGGTGGCAGGATTGCTGCCTGGCTGGTGTTATGGAGACCAGAGCCTGTATCTGTAGCTGGCTTAGAAATTCCCATTCAGAGCAACAGACATTTAAAACAGTAAAACAACAGAGCAATGTTTGCTGAACGGTGGCAACTGTGGTGTAAGGAGAGGATTTAGGGAGGGCACTGAGGGAGTGGCAATGCTCAGCCCTCTATGTGAGGGCAACAGCTGGAGAAATAACCCATATCTGACACCTGTGTAATCAGGGCTCTGGTACCTGCTTGAAGGCTGAACAAACTGAGTCCTAGTGCTACTTCTAGTGATGCTGGAGCTCCTGATGCAGGGAGCCATCTTGGGGAAACCTGCCTTAATGGTGGGGTTGGAGTTCTACATTCCTTGCTTGGGGTGGCTGGAGCAGGCCCTGTGTGCTGGGGTATCAGTCACTGGGCACCTTACCCTGTCTCTCAGGCCAGAGGCTAGTTCCCATTGTGCAGGACATACTTGGCTTTGAGCTCTCACTGCCTATGTAAAGTTCAAAGCATTCATATGAATTTTGTGCTGGTGAAAGGGGCAGCACTGGGAACCCTACACTCTAAAGTTCTCTGTCCCCATAATGGGGACAGGACTTGTTGGTCTGCCAGCTTTTCCCTCCCCTCCCCTGCCTTGCCAATGTGCCCCTTAACCCTGATGAGGAGGGATGGATGGGGTGAGGGGGAGAGGGACATTCATTCTCCGCAATCCATTCAGTCCTTGGTCTTTCTAATGAGACTGCCAATAAGGTTGGCTAATTGGTGTCCACTGGGAACCAGACTGAGAACCCATTAACTCACTGCATTCTAGGCTTGAGAGAAGGTTAAGCACACAACATAACACTCTTCTCGCCACATCATCTCACTATTTCAGAGGGGGATTGCATGGATTTTATTTTCTCTTCCCTTCTAGCTCTCTCCCCAGGTTTATAGTGCCCTTAAGTGAGCGTGTTTGAGTATCTGGGGTGTTGGGGGAAACATCTTGTTTATGTTTGGAAATAATTTAATGGTGCTCTGAGAAGACACCAGTGGGAAGTACGGTGGGGAGCTGAGTATCTATATGCACCTCCTTGTGGGGAGAGGTGAGGATCCCAATGCCTTCCAGAGAAGGCTTCTCCCAATGCTTTGCAAACAATCTCAGCACCACACCCTGTCAGGTAGATCAGTCCCATCATCCTTATTTTTGCAGGAAGGGAAACTGAGGCACAGAGGCAAAGAGTCTAGTCCAAGATCTTGCAGGAAGCCTGTGGCAGAGCCAGGAATAACATAGATTTCCTGACTCCTGTTCTGTACTTTAGTCACAGAACCATCCTTCCCGGTGAGACACTGCAAATGGAACATGCTTGCTAACTTGTAAAATATATTTGCCCTTACTCATAAACTGGGCCCTTTGCTAATACAGGGGTTAAATCTGTAAAATGGGAATAATAATGCTTCTGGTGAGAGAAAGCATCTTGAACAAAGCCTGTATCTGGCTAGATTATGTTTTAGACTTTTAGCAGCATATTTTGTTTTGTTGTAACTCTTTCTCTCGTCATTTCTTATACCTGAACTCACTTAATCCTATGTATATTTTGTTAATAAATTTATTTCATTTTTACCATAAACCAACTCAGTGCTGTGTTTGAAGGGAACAGTGTATTTACCCCCAGGTAAATTTATAATCTGTGATGTGGTTTTGTCTCTTTACAGGAGAAACGAACCTTATTATTTCTCTGAGCTCTTCACAAGAGGGCTTGACACTTCAGGAGACACGATTTGAGGAAAATTCGGGACTGGGAGTGTGTGGGGTCACCCTGGAAGTAATAAACAAGGCAGGTGTAAGCCACTGTGGGGCTGTACACAGGCTGCTAGGGTCAGAGGTGCTGAACCAGAGCTTTCTAGCATACAGAAATTCAGGGTGTGGCCTGCATGCTTGGAGGCTAGTTGTGAATGGCCCAGGGTGGGAGCTCCAGAAGCAAACCAAGGCACCCACAGTTATAGGGCAAGTGGTGACCCTCGCTGGTCTGGATTTGAACCCCCATGCTGTGACATCCACATCCTATGTTTCAGATACAAGGGTAGCAGAAGAAACACGTACTGGAAGTTAAGTGCCTGATGTTCAGGTATTTGAATATGTTCTTTATGCTCTCATCTTTACCAAATTACAATCTCAGTTTTCTCTTCATTAACTGAAATCACCGTAGGGCATCCCTGACTGAGCAAGCGAGGCGGTTACACCAAATCCCACCGATTTCACGGAGAACAGGCCATTGTGGAGAAACTTATCAATCCCTACAATCAGTATATTTTGTGCTTTTTACGGCTAACGACTCTAGCTTCGCAGACTCCAACCTGCCCCCTCAGCACAGTAACATGCCACATAGCTACAGTATTTCATGAGATTCAGAAAAATTCTAGTGTAATGACACTGTCTCTGCGCCACGCTCCTGCCCCTCCTCAAGATGTACACCCAAACCAACCTAGCATCTAGTCCTACAAGCCTCTTCACAGGGGCAGGCAAGTTCTCTTTGGGCCCCCACCCCTTCCCAGACAGTATCTGCGAGCCCCCTCCTAGAGACTTGTTTTATCTCAGATTTGAGGGAAGGAAAAAAAGATAAGGGGCTAAAGCTGCTTCATTCTCTCATCACCACTTTATTCTCACTTGTATTTCTGGTAGGGGAAGATAAGCTACAGCCAACCCAGCTCTGTCCATTCACAGAAGAGGGGGGAAAGCAATGCTCCTAAACTTAGTTATAGCCCAGCCCCTGTGGTGGGCTGTAGACCCACACATAGACCCAAAAGTCCTCATGCCTCAGCTGGCGGTTAAACACCAATTACTGGCTGCTTCGAAAAGCTCCAGGTTTTCCTTTGTTTCAAATAAACTCGTTGGAGAACACTTTAACCTGTCTGGCCATTCTATGACAGACCTGCGGGTGGCTATCTTAAAACAGAAAAACTTCAAAAACAGACTCCAACGAGAGACTGCTGAGCTGGAATTGATATGCAAACTAGACACAATCAACTCAGGATTAAATAAGGACTGGGAATGGCTGAGCCATTACAAACATTGAATCTATCTCCCCTTGTAAGTATTTTCACACTTGCTTCTTATCAAACTGTCTGTACTGAGCTATCTTGATTATCACTTCAAAAGTTTTTTTTCTCTTACTTAATTGGCCTCTCAGAGTTGGTAAGACAACTCCCACCTGTTCATGCTCTCTGTCCGTGTGTATATATATCTCCTCAATATATGTTTCACTCTATATGCATCCGAAGAAGTGGGTTGTAGCCCACGAAAGCTTATGCTCTAATAAATTTGTTAGTCTCTAAGGTGCCACAAGTACTCCTGTTCTTTTTGCGGACACAGACTAACACGGCTGCTACTCTGAAACCTGTCACTTGGTTAAAGAACCCATCTTTTTTGGTTTGCAAGAACTCTAGCCCCTTGTGTCTGTCTAGTGATGGATGCCTAAAATGGCTTTCTATCTTTGCTTATATCTCTCAAAGTTCAATGACTTTGCTTCAAGAGACAAGGTGAGTGAGGTAATATCTTTTATTGAACCAATCAGTTAATTCAGTTGCTTATCACTTAAGGTTCAGCACCCTGTATTTCTAGACCTGTAAACCTTTGAATGGATTCTTCTGACAAGTAAAACCCAGACCAGGCTTCTCTCTCCTGCTGGGTGTAGACACCATGCTGTCCTCTCCCCCACTTGTTAGTGTGAGGTTTGCCTCCACACCTTGTTAGCTTGATGGATCTGTTTACTGCTTATATGTGAACTGAGGTAAATACACACTTTTGTTATAATTCCAGCATATATTCATAACTCTTAATAGCCATTGCATACATACATCACACAAGAATATTAATGATCAGTGAGTTATTAGTTTTCAAATGATACCTCACAAAGCATATTTTGTGCAATGATTATTACAGTACCATGTAGGGTGTGAATACAAGAGTGCTTAGTGTCACAGTGGTTTGTTTTTGACTAAAAGTGGGAAGGAAGGAATTGCCACTCCAGATAGGATCAGGGGTCCATCTAGTGCAGTGTCCTGTCTCTGACAGTGGTAATACCAGATGCTTCAGGTTCAAGAAACCCCACTGATGGACACAACTTACTCATAGAAGTTTCCTCCTAACTCCTTTTTAGTGGTTGAGTTGTGCTCTGAAACATGACATGTGTGCCCCTTGTGTGTGTATTGTTTTAATCCTGCCTAATGCAACAGAATGGCAGGATTGGTCCCTTTTTATTAGTCATTCCCACTGGTTTACCTTGGTTGGCATTGTGACATTGTGCAGTCTATATGGTTTTATAAAAACATGATAATAAGTGAATATAATGTAACTGGGATAGTTTTATAAAAATTTGATAATAAGTGACTATAAAGCAAATGGGATATGCTTCATGCAAAAGGTCTCTTGTAAGGTATCATTACAAAGCTTATAATCTACTGAGTATGATCATCTGATTTGTATAAATGTACCACTCTTGTATCTAAAACTAGAAATATAAAATGTAACTCTGAGGGCCTATTGTAATTATGTAAAGTGTGGGCCATTAATGATGGTTTGGAATCTTGATGACTCCCATTGTCTGCAGATGGCTGTTTACCTGTGAGTCTCCCTGTATATGTGTGTGCTGGCAAGTGGGCAATGAAGTCTTGCAGTGACATGTGATCATGTCACCTGAACTGGAATCCATCTTTAACCTGGTGCTTTTCCAGTGAGGGGGGGTGGAAACCCAGAGGGACAAAGGGTTCCCGCCTTATGCAAAAGATATATAAAAGGGTGGAACAGAAGAGAAAGAGAGAGGAGCCATCATGAAGAATCCCCTAGCTACCACCTGAGCTGGAACAAGAGCTGTACCAGGGGAAAGAATTGTGCCCAGGCCTGGAAGGTGTCCAGTCTGAGAAAAACTTACTGAAGCATCTCTGAGGGTGAGATTATCTGTATTTAGTTTGATTAGACATAGATTTGCGCATTTTATTTTATTTTGCTTGGTGACTTACTTTGTTCTGTCTGTTACTACTTGGAACCACTTAAATCCTACTGTCTGTATTTAATAAAATCACTTTTTATTTAGTAATTTACTCAGAGTATGTATTAATACCTGGGGGAGCAAACAACTGTGCATATCTCTCTATCAGTGTTATAGAGGGCGAACAATTTATGAGTTTGCCCTGCATAAGCTTTATGCAGGGTAAAACGGATTTATTTGGGTTTAGACCCCATTGGGAGTTGAGCATCTGAGTGCTAAAGCCAAGCACACTACTGTAAGCTGTTTTCAGGTAAACTTGCAGCTTTGGGGCAAGTGATTCAGACCCTGGGTCTGTGTTGGAGCAGACTGGAGTGTCTAATTCAGCAAGACAGGGTGCTGGAGTCCTGAGCTGGCAGGGAAAACAAGCAGGGGTAGTCTTGGCACATCAGGTGGCAGCTCCCAAGGGGGTTTCTGTGATCCAACCTGTCACAGGCATCTCTGAAGTAAAGGTGAACCCCAAAGTGATGCCTGTTGGGAGTCCCGACCCTGGTTTACCGCAGCGCCCCATAATAAAGATAAATTCCAAGACAGTGCCTGACACATGAGGAGCTTGGTCAGAGATTGTGAGGGTTAATAATTTGTAAGTTAAATGTGTTTCTGGCTCCAGCACTGAAGTGAGATAATGTCTGAAGGACAGAGCATTCTTCCCTGACTCAGGTCTCTTCATTGTTGCATGGAGGAGGGAGAGTGCAGATAAATGGTTTGGTGTATAAAGGGCAGAGACCTTTCCTTTCCCAACTGCAAGTGTTGGCAGATCAGACGTTTATTTGGAAACCTTGATGCTGCCGACACACTGTTTAAAGAAAACATATCCCCAAACACACTGATAATCATTAAAGGAGTGTGCAACCTTGATGGTGAACCTTCAAAGTCTGATTAGCATGAATTACTGGGGAGTTTTATTTGTTGGAAGACAGAGTGGACAATTGTGTGATCTTGGACAAGTCCCTTTCCCTTCCCTCTCTGTGCATCTCCTTCATTGTCTGTAAAATGGGGATAGTGATACTAGCTGACCCTCTCAATGGAGGACTGTGAAGATACTGAGGTCTATAGAAATGCTCACTATTGTTACAGTGGAAGCTAAAACTTTACAGCAAAACTAATAGGTTTGTTGTGATTATCTTTCTGTGATCGGGGTGGGGAAGGTCAACACTTCATAAGGTTCCCTTCACTGGGACAAGGGACTATCTGATGATGATGATAAATGCATCTCTCTATAACAAGGAAGTTGCCCTAGCTTGAATGCCCCCTCGTTTCCATATTTTTCATAGCTTCTACTTCCTCTCCCACTGTGAGGATGGGTTTGTGGATGCTCTGTTGGTGATGGTGAAGCATGAATAACTGGGGTTGGGTAGGAAGAAGGAGGCACAATTTTCATTGCTTCTACCATTCTGGTTAATTTGATGCTGCTAAGTCACATTCAAATGCTTCAGGCTTCAGAAGAGATTTGGAAATGTGTCAGGCAAGTGAGAGAATTGCTTAAGGTGCTGCTTTGCAGCTCTCTTTCTGCAGCTCCTAGAAAGCCTTGTGTGTGCTTGGTCGAGCCTGTCACTGCCCGGACAATTTTTTAGCTTGAAAACGAGATAATGGAGGAACTTAGTGCAACACTGAAGTGAGTAACCACTTCTGCCCCATACAGGGGAGTGTGTGTAAATAACCTCTCTCTGGGAACTGGCAAGAGTTGGGCTGTCCCCAGGCACTCTTTTATGATGATGTGGGGGAGATGAAGGGGTGAAGAGCACTGGCACACAAAGCTGGAGGAGTGGGTAAATATTCTTGTTGGGAGCTGAGCCTTGGTTGCAACATAGCTGCACGCAATGAAATGTGGACAAAAGAGCAGCTTTTGTAGGCAGCCACAAACATGTTGAGTGCATTTTGACTCCCCCTTTATTAGACAAGGGCTCAGGCATTTGGATCAAAACAGCAGATTTCTCTCTGTTCTTTGAGGAGGGCATTTTAGGCTGGTGTCACTATTAGTCCCAGATACTTGTGAGTACTTGGTCTACTGCTGTAAGCCTGATCTGCTGTAAGGGTAAGACCGTCTCAGCCCTTTCCAGAAGGGGTCGCTATGGGATGTGTCATAGCCCTAGTCAAGCTCCCCTTTCTGGACCTACCAGGCTGCTGTGTTTGGATCCCAACACTCTGGGCCCATGCGCTTTTAAGCCTCCCTTGGTCTAAGTAGGCTCCAGCACTGTGTCTTTCCTTGGCCTCTCTGGCACACTTCCTGGACACAGCCTGTCTGTTACCCAGAAATGGGATCTCACCTAGAGTTACCATCTTTTCAAAAAGCAAAACTGAGACACATGCAGGAGCACTGGATCCCCTGCTCCTCCTCTTCCCCCAGAGACCCCACCCCCGGCCAGGCCAGAAGCTGGAGCTGGACAGTGCTAAGAGCTGCCCAGGGAGCCCAAGCCGCTATGGGGAGTCCTGGACCCTCCACCTACCCTAGGCGGGGTGCCCAAGAGCAGCCCCCAGTCTGTGTCCCTGCCCATCCCCAACCCCCCCGGTGATCAGTCTCCTACCAGGTGATCTGTTGCTTAGTTACCAGTAGGGTGACCAGACAGCAAGTGTGAAAAATTGGGACGGGGGTGGAGGGTAATAGGAGCCTATATAAGAAAAAGACCCAAAAATTGGGACTGTCCCTGTAAATTCGGGACATCTGGTCACCCTAGTTACCAGCCTGGCTGGGCAGAATCAATTTTTTTGATGTGGCCACATTTAGCGTATTTATTGTATTGCCTATATAGACCTGGTCAGATTCTTCATACTCAACTCATCCAGTCGTGCAGGTGCCACTCCTGTCTCCTTTGCACATGGAGTATGAAGCAAGAACACAGTACAGGTAACCTGAAGGGTTTAAACATACAGAGAATTCATTAGCTGAAACAGAATTTGTAAATTGTGCATCGTCAGTTTCCCCAAATTGTCACAAGGTGAAAAAGGAAATGCCACCCTCTCCCTCTGAGACTGGCAAATTGGCAACTTATGAGCCAGTGTATGCCATGGGGCTGCATACAGTTTTCATGGTGATGTCAATGCCACCAATAAAAATAAATAAATATGGAGATATACCTATCTCATAGAGCTGGAAGGGACTACCCCGAAAGGTCATCGAGTCCAGTCCCCTGCCTTCACTAGCAGGACCAAGTACTGATTTTGCCCCAGTTCCCTAAGTGGCCCCCTCAAGGATTGAACTCACAACCCTGGGTTTAGCAGGCCAATGCTCAAACCACTGAGCTATCCCTCCCCCCTCCATGGTCACAGGTGCTGTGTTTGTTGGATGCTGAGTGTAGCCAGGCCAAAGAAGCAGATGCCTCTACTCACAGCCTTTCAAAGTAGGACATCTCAGAATGGAAACAGGTGCTGAGCCTCAGCAAATACATTTTTGTATTTAGGATGTTACTGGTCTTAAGGATTTCAAACCCTTTGTGTGGCTTTTGTTGCTCACTTTCCTCTTGGACTTAAACTTCTTAGACTGATGTGAGCCAGTGGAGAAGTTGACAGAGTTAGCAAGGCAGCTGGGGTTGGTTAGTGTCACTGCTACAGCTGTGGAGCCAGTAGGGTACACTTTCACACTTGTTATTTGTTGTGGATTCTGCTCAAATAGTAGTTAGTTTCTATTTTATTTTGATTGTTGGATGACTGAGTAGGGGATTTTTGGTTTGAAGATAAACTTGGACTGGCCCTGGCCAGCCTCTGACCATGCAAACGCAGGTCACATCTTGGAGCTGAGTCCCTTGATGGTGGTCCTAGCCTGGGGATCGGGGAGGAGATCCCCCTCACTCTCCATCTAATTCTCTCTCTCTCTCCTGATCTCTCTGCTCAGCTTGGAATTGCAGTGGGCTTTGTTCTCCCTCCCGTTCTGGTTCCCAACTTGGAGGACACAGAACAGCTGGCCTACCACATCAGCATCATGTTCTTCATCACTGCAGCCGTGGCAACGGTGCTCTTCATCCTCGTCATCATTGGTAAGGAGGTGAATGTAAATGTGTGGGAGGGATGATGCCGAGAGGACCAGATTGTGTTTATGGGTCTCTGTATCAGGGAGGGAATGGGGCAGCCCACTTGGGCGATTTGGGGCAGTGCCCCAGCATAGCACCTGCTTCTGTTCACATACAGGGTTACTTCTTCTGTTAATGTTAAAGCCCATAGCTTCCCATCCCCTGAAGAGGAGTGAGACTGATGCGCATTCTGGAAGTCTTCTTAAATAGCATGGATCTGTTCCTTCTGTACTCGTCACCCAACAGCCAATCTCAATTCCCAAAGTTCAGTACATTGACACATCAAGAAGTTCTGGATACCCTAAAGGAATCTCGACCCAAGACTTTGGAATCTGACCCATGCCCATCCTGGTTAGTGAAAGAGAATCATGAACAACAGGGTCCACCCATTACCAAAATAGTCAATGCATCATTCAGAAATGGAATCTTCCCTTCCTCTTTCAAACATGCAATAGTTCAACCAGCATTGCAGAAACCCAGCCTGGATACATGGGTTCTAGCCAACAAACCTCCCACTCCTCACTCATAGAGGAACTAGCTCTAGTCCAACTACAAGCTCATCTAATTGAAGCTAACTTTCTAGTCCTAGCACAATTTGGATTCAGGCAAGGACATGAAACTGAAACCCCTTTAGTGACAATGATGGATAATCTGCTATCAGTGGATAGAGGGCAGACCTCCATTCTCATCCTCTTGAATCCCTGCAGCATTCGACTCTGTTGACCATGAGATATTGCTGTATCATCTAAGAGAGGTGGCAGGAGTCCAAGTAATGTGTTTAAAATGGTTTGAATCCTTCCTGGAAGGATGCACCCAACAAGCAGTGTTGGGAAACTGCACCTCCACCACTAGACCTCCTCATAATTGGAGCCCCACAAGGATTAATTCTCTCTCCGGTCCTTTTTAACATCTACATACAATCACTGGGAGAAATAGCCAGACGACATGGACTCAAGTACCAGCTGTATGCAGAAGATCCACAGCTCTACCTGTCCTTCACCACATGTGATCACACCACTAGCACCAAAATGTCCCAATGTTTGGACAAGATCAGCCCATGGATGGAAAACAGCTGGTTAAAGCTGACCCTGAGAAGGGCAGAGGTGATGCCAGTGGGCAGAGCAAAGCACTTTGAAGAGTTTGCAGCCATGGTGCAGTTGTTATGCTCATACAAAGCACATGGGATCTTTAGAGAGGAAGGTAAATACACAGCATTTATTGAGAATACTACAGTTAGCATATGCTTTCAGTCACTCACACACACACACACACACACACACTCCTGCAGTGATGTTTATAGTTACCAGTCCAGAGTCTGGATCAATCTAGTGGCCAGTCAGATTGGTCGCAGAGGGGAGCAGGGCTCTATCGGTCGTGATCCGATGCTCCTGGAGTGTGGTAAGACGAACCCAAAGTCCCATGGCCAAGCACCCTGTTCTTATAGGTTTTTTTCTCTGTTGAAGCCTATGGATTTTGCTGTGTCAGTTTGTGACTGGTTACTTCTTAATTGGTGTAAACATTCCAATACACCTCCGTTCCGATTTAATCAATTGTCCTTAGGGGTGCCAGCCTTTACCTCAGGGCCATCAATCTGCCCTTCATTATGGATGCGCGTTGATGATTCTTTGATGTCCTTTAAGTCTCTTCACTCCTTCTTCCTTGACTCTGGCTATAACAATGGCCTTCACACCTTACCTTTCCTGATGCATACAGTCCTCATTCACACAAACAGATCGAGAATACAAACAGAAGTATTTTATATCGAGCAAAAAGGCATTGCAAATTAAACCTTGCTAAGTTTTACAATCAATAACCAAGACAATTTACATTGAGACCCAGGCCTTCAATGTTCCTCTAATCTACTTAACATAGACACAATAGAGAATCCTGTCTCTTACTTACTAAAACCTTAAAACAAAGAAATGTATATTTAACTAGAGTGCCTATATTGTAATACATATAGGAAACCATAGTAGACATTATAATTTATCCTAAAACAAAAGGGTGACCATAATCAGTCATAAGGATTGTTCTGGTCTATCATTCCTTTCTGCTATTCAAAAAGGGTGGCTGACAGGAAGAAATCAAATCATACATTAATTTCTCATAGTACATTATAAAATCCAGCTCCTACACAGTCTCCTTTGAACGCACACACCCACAATTGGTCAGTTTGTTCAAAAGTTTAGGAATGTTCTTAGATTCCTCGCTGAAACACTTAGCTCTCACATAGCATCTGCAAGTAATGCTTTCTAATCTCTCAGTTGGCGAGGAGACTCTGTCCCATCCTGGTAGATGATGACCTGGCCTCAGTTATTCACATCTTTACTTCTCAGGTGGACTACAGCAATGCGATATGCCTGGGAATGAAGTCTTCAGCACCTAGGAAACTCCAACTAGTACAGAACACTGCAGCATGTCTCCTCAGCAGGACAAGCCAACATGAGCAAACCTGTCCTCTACTCTCTCATGGAATTTCAGATCAAATTCAAGATCTTGGTCCTTATCTTGGAGGCACTGCATGGCCTGGGTCTAGCATGTCTAAAAAGATCACATAAAGTTCTGAGATGAAGACTGTGGTTGACAGCTCTGCTCCTCTGGTACAATGTAACTCTCTATAATAAAGGTCTTCTCATCTGGGCAGGAGACAGAACTTTATTGGGGGGCTGGTCTGTGGAATGAACTCCCCCAAGAACTAAGGACCATAGAATCATAGAAATGTAGGGCTGGAAGGAACCTTGAGAGGTCATCTCATCCATTCTGCCATGTTGAGACAGGATTAAGTATACTTAGGCCATGCCTAATGGGTGTTTGTTTAACCTGTTCTTAAAAACCTCCAATGAGGGGCATTCCACAACCTCCCTTGGAAGCCTGTTCCAGAACTTAACTACCCTTATAGTTAGAAAGTTTTTTTTCCCTAATATCTAACCTAAATCTCTCTTGCTTCTGATTTGCTTGTTGTCCTGCCGTCCTCAGTGAGTAAGGAAGAACAACTGGCCACCCTCATCTTTATAACAGCCCTTAACATATTTGAAGACTGTTAGCAGTCCACCAGACCATCACAAACCTCCCCCGCCTTCCATTCTAAGTGCAAGGCATACTTCTTCGACCAGCCTTCTCTAATATATATACAGAGCAACACGTATATTTTCTAAAACAACAACAAACAAGCCCTAAAGTCCTACTGAAACAAAACACTCCGTTGCACATGCTTCTTCCCATGGGGGAAAGGATAAGAGAAGAAACAACATGTGACAGATGTTAGTCATGTTACTTAATGTGCTACTGGAAGGTGCTCAGGTGATAAGCACAGTGCAAAAATCTAAATGGAATCAAGTTCTCCCTGCAGCCTTTGTCAGCCTGTCTGAAACCCCTGGAATGAGCAGAACCTGTCAGAGCCAGCCTAGAAATTGCACCAGCAGGCAGGGTGCTGGGATCAGTCCCTGGAGAGCTGGAGATGCCCTGGAGCTGCTCCCCTCTCAGGGGAGAACAGAGGGCAATGCCATGGTACAGGAACACACTGTGCCCCACTGGCAGGGGAGAAGCCAGTGATGGGTGGGAGGGAGAAGGGTTTAAGGACAGAGAGTGGTGTAATGAAACCTGATAAACCATTAGATTAGAGGTGAGAGACCCCTCTCCAGCCACAAAGCCATCCAGGGGTGTGAATGGAAGCCAGGTCTCTAGCCTGGCAAAGCAGAGCACTAATCTTAGACCTGTTGAGTTCTGTTTTATTGTAACCTCATCGCCCGCCATCCCATTCATCTTTCATCCACCTGTTGTACCCTGCTTGACATGCAGATTGTGAACTCTCTGGGGTGGGGACTGTTATCTTTTTTCTATGTCTATACAGCACCTAGCACAGAGGGACCCTGTTCCTTGGTTGGGGTTCCTAGGCGCTCCCCTAATATAAATAGCCACCTCTAGGGAGGTTGGCCAGACGAGCCTGAGTCCTGGAATGAAACCTAGCAGAGCAGAACACTATTCCCTAAGGCACCAAGCCTGGCCAGGGAGTGAGGGCCTGGAGTGGAATCTGGCATAGCACAGGGCCGGCCATGTTTTTCATTTCCAACATCCCTCTCGCTCTGTCACCCCCAACTGCATATTTTGAAGTTGGCAGCTTATTGCCTTGTGTACACAGGGATGTTAATAGGCCTGTTAGACCTCTGTGGCTGGCACCACTGCTGAGTAGGGTTGCCAAGCCTCCTGGATTGGCTTGGAATCTCCCAGAATCAATCTCCCAGTGGCTACTGAAATCAATCCAGGAGATTTTAACAGGCTGCTAAAAGTCAAGTCGGCGGTGCAGCGGGGCTAAGGCAGGCTCCCTACCTGCCCTGGCTCCACATGGCTCCTGGAAGTGACTGGCACGTCCCTCTGGCTCCTAGGCGCAGAGGATGCCAGGGGGGTCTCTGCATGCTGCCTTCACCCTGAGCGCCGACTCTGCAGCTCCCATTGGCTGGGACCCGCGGTCAGTGGGAGCTGCGGGGGCGGTGACTGCAAGCAGGGGCAGCGTGCAGAGCTGCCTGGCTGCCCCTAAGCCTAGGAGCTGGACATGCTGGTCGCTTCTGGGAGTCGCCCAAGGTAAGCGCTGCCCGGCTGGAGCCCACACCCCAAACCCCCTCTCACACCCCAACCACCTGCCCCAGCCCTGAGCCCCCTCCCACACCCAAACTCCCTCCTGGATTCTGCACCCTGTCACGCACCCCAACCTGCTGCCCTAGTCCTGAGCCCCCTCCTGCACCCCAAACTCCTCCCGTACCCCAACCCCCTGCCCCAGCCATGAGCCCCCTCCTGTACCCCAAACCCTTCCTGGAGCCTGTACCCCAACCCCCTGCCCCAGCCCTGAGCCCCCTCCTGCACCCCAAACCCCTTATCCCTGGCCTCACCCCAGAGCCCGCACCTCCTCCCATACCCCAAACCCCTATCCCAGCCCTGAGCCCCCTCCTGCACCCAAACTCCCTCCCAGAGTCCTCACCCCCTCCCGCACTCCAACCACCTGCCCCAGCTGGGTGAAAGTGAGTGAGGGTGGGGGAGAGCAAGCGACAGAGGGATGGGGAATGGAGTGAGTGGGGGACAGGGCCTCGGAGAAGGGGCAGGGTAGGGGCGGGGCCTTGAGGCGGGGCAAGGGTGTTTGGGTTTGTGCAATTAGACCGTTGGCAACCCTACTGCTGAGCACTGAACAGCTATAAAATTTCAACTGACAGGCAGTGACTTTCTCAGCTGCTTCCTCTGAGGGTAGGGGCTGGTGGTGCTGGAGTTTCCTTTATCTTAGATTTCAGAGTGATAGCCGTAGTCTGTATCAGCAAAAACAATGAGGAGTCCTTGTGGCACCTCAAGGATTCCTCATTGTTTTTGCTTTATTTTAGAGAAACTCCTTCCCTTTGTGTCCCTAAGGAAGCTCACGGGAAGGTTAGAGCACCAGGGAGGACTGTGTTTTTTATAAACTTTGGTTTCCCTGCCTCACCCCACAACATCTCCCCCACTTTCTGGGCCCAGACTCCCTGAGGCCTTGTAACTGACAGGTCCATTCTGTTTGTTTCCAGTGTTCCAGGAGAAGCCCCCGTTTCCCCCAAGCCGGGCCCAGGCCTTGATCCAGTTGAAGCCACCTGAGGAATATTCCTACGTGCAGTCCATCCTCAGGCTGCTCCGCAATACCAATTTCGTCCTGTTGATAGTCGCTTATGGTAAGGTCCAGTCTCAGCTCTGCTAAGTGACAGGTGAAGGCGGAGATCTTCCTGCTACTGTGTGTGCCAGGATGGGTCCTCCCTTGGCAGTGCTGACCAGTATCTGGCCTGGGCTGCTAGCAGGAGAAAGATCTTCCTTGCTCACCGTCCCTCCCTCAGGCAGCTCTGGGAGCAAGTCATTATCTGGAATAACCTGTTCACTTATAATATGGGCAAAGAGCTGCTAAACTTACACAGCCAATGGCAAGTGTGTGGCCTCCAACAGTCCCTGTGGAATCAGCAAGGGGGAGGGATTGTGGAGGGACTAGAGTGGGTATGAACATAGCCTGTGGTCTCCAGGAAACCCCCACCCCCAAGAAGCCAGAGGGAGGGAGTTTGTTAAGGTCCCCTCTGCTTGTGTCTGTCCTGCTAAGTCTGGGTCAGCTGCTTACTTCTCCCTCTGCAGCACTCTCGGAAATGGGCCCCTTGATTTGTTTGCATGGGTATGGTGGGGGAGTGAGGTGCAGGTTCTGCTTTTGACACTGTAATTTTGCAATCTGAGGAAGCACTTCCCCTAGTAAGAAGGGGAGGATGTCTTTGCTATGGTTTATTGACTGTGCTCAGTGCCTTAAGTGACCCACCCAAGCCCTGAACAGCAGCCTCTGTACTCCAGTAGGATGTATTCTAGCCAGCTGCACGGAACTCTAGGAAGTTGTTCTGTGTGTGAATGTGTCACACTTGGTTCTAGGTGTAAAATGGTTTTTGGCATAGGCTGGCTCTGTTCTCAGTGCCTGGCAACAGAAATCTCCTTGTTGGAGAAGCCCCTCAGGAGAAGGTAAGAATGGGATACACAGTACATAGGGAAAGCTTCTGGTTGGGGTCTGGAGCAGTCTGGGTTCTCCAGCCCCCTCACAGGTTGTTCTGCCAACACAAGTGGCTAATGGAACATCTGAGTGATTAACAAGGCCTGGGGACAGTGCGATGTTCGCTTTGGAGCTGCAAAAGGCCTATTAGGTCATTTAGTCCTTTCTCCCTGGGGAGTGCAGTAGAGCTTTCTAAAAGTGACCCTCAGATCTCCCAGGTTACTCCTGTTGTGCCATTACATTTCCCAGATCACTCAGTCCTGTACTGCACCTTCTCTTCCCCTCTCCCATCTGGCTGCCCCTGAGCTTCATAGTGAGGAGCTGGAGACAGTCCCAGGATTGTTCTGTGTCTGCTGCCCTCTGAGAAAATCAGATACAGACGCTGGCTGAAAGTCTGTCCTTGATGTGCCCATCAAACTGTGTGGGTGTAAGTGTGAAGAAGGGGAAGGGATTAGTTACTAATTAGAGTGACCCAGTGCTAGTGATGAGAAGAGCCTCAGTGTGAAGAGTTTCTTTAGAATCTGATCTTCTTGGGATAATTCCTCCCTTTAGAGTCACTGGGGGATTTGAAAAGGCTGTTTAGTGGCTTCGACACTTCAACTTCTCTTCCTCCTGGCTTGTGGGTTTTTTTTTTTTTTTTCCTCCTCTGCTCACTTGGCTCTGCCTGACTCACCCTTGACTTTCAGTTCCCTAACAACAAAGATAAAGTGACTGAGACGGCCCCAAAGCAGTGACGTGCTTTGTGCGTGTCTGAGGGCTTGTCTGCACTTACAGCGCTGCAGCAGTGCATGTAGCGCTTAGTGAAGACGCTACCTTCGCTGATCAGAGAGTACTCCACCTCCTAGGGAAGTAGCTATGTTGATACGTGAAGCCCTCCTGGTAAGATAGTGCTGTCTACCCCAGGGGTTAGATTGGTATAATTGCATGTATTGTTTGACATGCAGCTTTGAGCTGAAACAACGGTAGGTAGAGGACATGTGCTGACCTTTCATGCTCCTTCTTCCTATCCCTGAAGCTACCAGTGAAGTGAAGTGTCCCTTCGTAAACTCTGTGTTCCAGAGTGGGGGGGTGAAGTGGGCCAACAGCCTCGCCAGGTTCCTCTGCGCATTCCTGCCAGGGCCAAATCTTGTGAAGAGCAAGGTTCAACACTGTGGGGTGTGTTCCTGCTGCTGGCTTCCATTGAAGAGTTTTCCCTGGTGTCCCTCCTATCTTAGCTCTCTGGAGGTTACTGACCCACCTGGAACTCACTATTGTACTAGGTGGCTTTTGGAGTGAATGGGATGGGTTTTTCCTGTCCAGAGAGCATGTCAGGAACTGATAACATGCTGATCCCCTCCTTTGCTACTGCGCCTCTCAGGAGTTCGTGACATTCAATCTGGCTCAGTCTCCCTTGGGGCCATGTGTGTCTGTCTGCTGGATATATTCTACTCTAGCTAGATCCCTGTATCACACTCATCACCATGGCCTAGTTGAATGTGTTGGCAGAGGCTGGACATGAGGGAGGTGTGAACTCCCCTCCAGCTGCTGCCTCTGCACCACTCAAGGCTTTTCACTGTCAAAGAGCTTCATAAACGTTGATGTGTGTGGTGAGGGTGTTGCCACTCTACTGTTGGGGAAAACTGAAGCACGGGGCAGGGAAGTGACTTGCTGCAGGTTGCAGAGGCGGAGTCAGTGTCAGAGCTGGGATTAGCCTGTCTCCCCATCCTGTGCTCGGGCTACTATACTGCTCCTTTCTACTGTACCCTGGGGTGCTTCCTGCTGTTCACTCAGGCTTTGAGAGAAAGAGAGAGAGGATGGGGATGTGGGAATTTTGCACTTTACTGGGCTTTAAGGATTGCAGATGTCTCAACACAGGGACTTTAAACTTTGTTTATCCCGAGCACAGGGATGTGTGGGCTGACTGGTGAAACCTATGATCCCCACCCACCGTCACAATGATCACTGAAGCCTTAAAGAGAAACCAGCTGCAAATGTGAATGACTTTCTGAGAAGAGGATTGAATTGACCATTAGAGGTCTTGTCCACATAAGTTATGCTGAAAAAGCTTTCCTATGGTGAGAATTTAAATCAGTAGAGTAATACTACTATGACCCCCTATGTGGACACTTTTATTCTGGTGTAAGGGTGGCTTTTTTGGTGTAGTTTGTGTTCCTTGGGAAGGAGTTTAAGCTAAAGCAAAGTGACCCTTATAGTGGAATAAAGTGTCCACACAGGGGTAGGGTTATACTGGCATTACCATCTCTTTAAGACTTCAGTGATCTTTGTGTGTGACCATACTTTCCCAACTACACGAGCCCATAGTGACTTGAGAAGGTGCTGTTACTGCTCAGCAAGCTGCTTAGCTCCTGCTCAGTTACTAGGACTTCTTGGCCGGAAGAGCCCACTTCCTGCTGGCTATTGCTGGGGGGAGTGAGCCAGCTTCCCATTGTGAGGAAGCCTTCAGCTGGGACATCTCTTCCAGCTCACACTAGGTCACTGGCCTTGGTATTGCAATGTTAATTGGATCTGAGCTCCTCAAGGGAGGCCCTGCCAACCCAGCACTAATCTGGGTGAGTAGAGTTCTCTCTTGGCTGGTGGAGTCGGTGGTAAATGAGGTCAGTCAAGAATGAGTCAGGCTGTGAGCAGCTTACTGACCCGAACATAGCCCAGGCCAGTCATTCTGCGGCTGTCATGCTAGGGCAGGACGTGGAGGTCAGGAGAGCTCGTGAGCTGCGCCACCCAGTGGGTAGAGAAGAGTGATTGCACTAGAGGGAGGAGTGCTGGGGCCTGGACCCACTGAGCCCCCTATCAGCTCTAAAAATGTGAGCAACCTCCCCCCACTCAGATAAGGAGCAACTTTGAGACTGCAGGGTTCAGCCCACCCACTGAACTGAGATATAGCTCACCTTGGCCGGCCCAGCAGCCCCTTGCCTTCCCTCCAGATGTAGCTCCTCTGCTAGCTGACATGGCCAAGGCAGCCAGCTGTTCTGCAGGCTCCCCAGCCCCGTTGTAAAACACTGTGCCCACACTCTCAGTGCCTGATGCCTGGGTCTCTTCCGCGTCTCTGGATTAGAACATCCACACTCAGTGGAGCCCTCGCTAAGTCCCCAACCTTTCTTCACCCAGCAGGAGAATGGCAGGCTGTGAATGTGCTGTGTTTTTATCCACCTCTCAGGTTTGAACACTGGTTGCTTCTACGCCCTGTCCACTCTGCTGAACCGCATGGTGATCCAGCACTATCCAGTAAGTACCTGCAATGTGCTCTCCTACATCATTGCTGTCAAAAGAACGTTTGTATAGAACACGATGCAACAGCACCTCCTGCTGGGAGAGTCTGGTATTGGAGCTACTGTGCGCTTCCTCTGCAGCAGCCAGCACTCCTATCCCTGTTCCTTACAGCATTTTCTGCTGGAAAAGAATTGGGCTGGTGAGCTTCACCAAGGGCTATGCCCTATACCATAATCAGTTGTGCTTTCTTCTGTTAACTCATTCAGTCACTGCTTGTGCCCCATTCCCCACAGCAGCGGTTCTCAACCTTTTTCTTTCTGAGCACCACCTCCAACATGCTATAGGAACTTCAGGGCATGAAATGTGGGGGGGTGTCTGAGCTTCAGCCACTGGGCTGAGGGGGAGGAGCTTGGGGCTTCTGCCCTGAGGGGTGCCAGGACTCGGGACTCCGGCTGCTGGGCAGGCCTCAGGCATAGGCATAATTTGACTTCTATGTTGCAGGGGCAGGACCCAGCGGGACTTGGGCCAGCTCTGCACAGTGGGGTCAGGGGAAGGGACCACCAACTCCAACCCCTGACTCACCTCAGCAGGCCACCCAGGATTGCAGGGGGGTGCACCCAAAAATTATAACTCAAAGTGGGTGGGTCTCAGCTCAAAAAGTTTGAAAACTGCTCAGGGTGTGGGGAGGGGATAGCTAGGAGCTGTGTGCAGAGAGGGGTGTAGCTGAGGGTGCAGGTAGAGGGGTAGCTAGGGGCTGTGTGGTTGCTGCTCCCTGAAGGCTGTGTTGGCCCCGGAGCTGGGTCCCCCCGACAGGGCCACTCTTACCGGCTGCAGGAGCAATCAAAGGGGGCTGAGAGCTGAGGAGCAGCCGCAGCCCCAGGCACTAGCAGCAACAGGAGATGGGGGAGCACCAGGGCCCACCGCTTCATGGCACCAACCAGAGCAGCAGCTGCCCCACACTGCCCGGCTCCAGCTTCCCGCCTCCGACCTGGCCAGGGGGCAGGGGGGAGAGTAGAAAGTGGGAGTGTGGAGCCACTCCCAGGCTGCCCCAGTCTGGTTACGGCACTGCAGTTTGTGGGGGCAAAGCCCCTCGTACCCTCCCATACTGCGCCCATGGGTTCTGGGCTTTGCCCTTTGGGGCGCTCGGGCTCGCAGACCCCCCCGAAATTGGTTCATGGACCCCCAGAAGGCCATGGACCCCGATTGAGAACCACTGCCCTACAGCACTACCAGCTGGGAGCCTCCTGACAGTCATTGCTCCTGCACCTTTCACTACATTGCCTTCCCATGGAGGAGAGGGGAGTGCTCCATAGCTAGGGCTTCTGTAACATTCCCTAATGCATCTCCTGTGGGGAAAGGTCAGGACTGGGATACCTAGGAGCATCTTTTCCCTGCGGTTACCCTACATTCCTAGTAAATCCTGAACAAGCTGACCCAAAGACCAGTACTGGACAGCAAGCTTTGAAAGGCCTTTAGTATCTCCTCCTCTGAGGCCCTTTTAGCCATCCCCACTTGCTTTTGGCCACTAACTAGTTCCCGTGTTGATGTGTGTCTTCCCATAGGGGGAGGAGGTGAATGCTGGAAGAATTGGACTCACCATTGTAGTGTCTGGCATGGCTGGAGCTCTACTCTCTGGCATCTGGTTGGATAAAACCAAAACCTACAAGTAAGTCTCTTGCACTCGTTTCTCCACAACTCCATCCTACTCTCTGCCACATGGAAGGCAAACCCCAGGGGAGGCAGCTCTGCCTTCCAATGGCTTGACAAGGTGGGTGAAGTAATATCTTTTATTGGGCCAACTTCTGTAAGCGAGACAAGCTTTCAAGCTTGTTACAGAGCTCTTCCTCAGGTCTGGGGCAGCGGGGTGGGGGAGAACAACTGTGTTCCCACAAATCCAATCACCCTCCAGTAAAAGCATGAATTTGGAGCAGTATATTAGCTCATTTGGGAGTTTCCTGAGCCCAGGAGATACCAGCCACACTTTTTGGTTCTGGAGCTACTCATTCCTTCTTTGATGCACAAGAACTGGTACTGGAGCTACTTCTCCAGGATTCCTGTGTGCCTCTGGTTTATTTCTGGTGCTGTGTTTAGGGATTAATGGGTTTGGGTCTGGCCTGTCATGAGGGTAGAGATTATTTGTGTGTGGAGAGACAAACACCCGCTTCCACCAGATAAGAACTTACCACAGAGCTGTCTTGTCAAGGGCTGTACAGAAGGAGCTGAAAGGAGGTGAGCTGCTTTTTGGGAGCTGGAGCAGGGCCAGAGCAACCTGCATAGGCAGGGAAGGCTAGGGTTAGGGTATGAATTGTCGGTGTGTGGGGGATTTCTTTGGGGAAGGGTAGGTGGGAGAGCAGGGGTCTGGAGCCCCTCCTCTTTGGGAGGAAGGGGGTGAGTTGAGGGTGCATTTCTCTTAGGGAAACAGTGAGGCAGACTTCCATGTCTGACTTCTTTCTTGCTGTCTTGTCTTGTGTCCGGAAGCTGAGAGAAAGCAGTGTGGTGTTCAGCCCCTTCATGGCTCTGGTCAGGTTCCCAGCACCCTGGGAAGGAAGGAGCAGAAATGGCCCAGGGCTGCTTTGTCAAGGCTGAGATAGTTCCCAGTGTTGGAGGAATCCTACAGTACCAGACCTGTTCTCTGCCTCACAAACCAGCATCTGAGAGGCTCTGTTCTACTTAGTGAAAGGTCCATTGAGTCCTGTGCCCAGAGGCACTTTGTGTGCGCGCGTGTGTGTATGTGACACTTTATTGAAGGCAGAGGCAGATGGAGTAATGTCTGTGGGGGTAGGAGCTGGGGTCAGATTAGGGTTTGGTACTTACGGGGACACTTGGCAGCACATGCTGCCATCTATGAATGTGCAGCTAAAGGCCCCTGTATTGCCTGCAGCTTTAGACTGGGAGCTTTCCCAGGGGCCAGATCTTTCTTGGTGGGAGTCTCTGCTGCCCTAGTTCACTCAATCTTTATGCAATGAGCCTTAACTGGCCTGGTTACAGTGAGCCCCTGTATGCCAGCCAGGGATCTGGGTGATCAACTTCCCCGCACCAGCTGGCTTTGTTAAGGTGGTGCTAACCTGCTTTCCTTGCATGCCAGAGTAGACAGGGTTTTATTCTAGTAGTAGGAGATGGGAAGAAGGCTGCTTCCATGACCTTTCCCTTCCAGGACCCACCACAGCATTTATTCTGGCTCTGGTAGCATGGGCTATCCACAGCAAGGGAAAGCTTCCCAGGACCAGATACCCCTAGGTGGGTATGTTTAGGGCCCACAGCTTGTTTGGGTATCCCCAGCTGTAGCTCCAGCCATTGGTACTGGCAGGTCCAGGGACCAAGTCTAGAGAAGAAACTGACCTTTTGGGCCAACCCTGAGATGACAGATGAGGACTCATGGGGGAATTGGGGAGCAGGGAGAAAAGCAGGAGCAAATGATCACTAGACATGCCGGCCAGTCACTTCCTGCTGTTTCTGGTGGCTGTGTGCAGCTGGGCTGGGTTAATGTGCATTTCTTTTGGCAGCTGTGGCTACTGTAGCCCTAGGAGGTGGGAACACACGCTGTCACTAACTGCATTTTTCCTGCTCTGTAATTTGCAGCCCCTAACAACTGTCATGCTGGCAACATGGCCCAGACTGGCGCAGCTATGGCATGTGACATTCCCGACTCTCCCAAATGGAGCTATATTGCTGCACAGAGATCACAGTGTAAGGGATTTGTGGTTGCACAGTAGGAGCTGGGAGTCCGCTCTCAGCAGTGTGAAAACAATCCCCCGTTTGTTCGGAGGGCTGTGGTCGCATGGAAGGGGCAGAATGAGCGTGTTTTGGCAGTGCTGGGATTGGCAGCATGGTGTGTGCACTGAATGGGCTAAATTAATCTCCGGTGCAACCCTGCTGACTAACTTTAGGGAGATGGTAGGATAAACATAGCCTAGTGTGAGGAGGGCACTGCCAGGAAATTGGGCTGGTTCAGGCTGTTCTTAGGGGTTTCTGTAAAACAGCAAATATTAACAGAACCTTTCCACTGAGAATACATTTAAAATTCTGAAAAAGCCTGTTGTTTTTTAAATTACCAGTCCCAAGAGGTCAAATGCTACGGTGATGGGGGGTTTGGGGGTCATACGGTGTCACGGACCCAAAGGCTGGGCTATGAGAATCAGGTAACAAAACTACCAAATCCTGTTACTTGCCAAGCTGAGTGAAAAGAGTGAACCTCTCCCTCCTCTTATCAACGTAGGGAAGGGCAGCACTCAAAGTGTGTTATTTACCTTTGAATTTGCATGAAAGACTAATGCCACTAGGTCCACTTCCCTGTCTCCCTTAGCCAGGAATGGAATGGGCACGCATTCTCTCCTCCTGTCTGTCAGGGGGGTCTGTGAGTTAGCCCCAGGGTTGTGCTCTCATTGAATGTGGTCTGTCAGCAATGAAAAGCGAGTGCAGAGAGACCATGCCAGCTCTCAAAATAACACGTTTTGGCCTCTAGCTTGGTTCCAAGGGTGGGTCAGTGGGGTATGTGTTTACTGTGTTGTGTGTAATTTCATCTGTAGTCCGATACAGTCTGTGGTGGAAACCAGAAAACTCCCTGCACCCTCAAGTTTCTGGTTGGGGGGACTTAGATAGTGGGAGGCCAGTGGCTTACTCCTGGGGGAATTCTGCCCCACTGTGCGTGTGCAGAATTCACAGATTTCTTTGCTACCCTGCAGAAACATGACTTTCTAACAGGGAAGCAAAGGGAAGCTGCAAGAGTGGTCATGTGCCCCTCCCCAACAGCAGGGTCATGTGTTTCAGGTGCCTGGAGCAGCAGGGGAAGAGGTAGATCACTGCGAGGGTTGGGGGTGTGGAAATGCCCTGCGCCAGTGCTGGGTCAGACCCCCCATGCCCAGCCAGAATCCCACACCCGACACCCCACCCTGCTGAGCCTTACCCCCTGCACCAGCCCTCCCCAGCCCCACCTGGTGGCTCCTACCCTGCAGTGGGCTCAGCTGCTAGTTCCAGCTGGGCTGGGGGTGGAGAAGAGTGCACTTCCCCTGCACAGATTGGCAAGGGCAGGGTAAGACCCACCCCCAGAAATCTTCCCTGGCTCCGCACCCCCCCCCTTCCCGCTTCCTGCCCCCACCGCTCTTCAGCCGCGGGGGGAGGGGTCACTATATGGGGAGCTGCTTCCCTGTCCATCCAACCCCCATGCATCCAGACGCCCCCATACACAGACCCCCCCCCCGCACCCAGCCCTCCCTGCTGAGCCCCATCCCCCCTGCATCAAGACCCCGTCAAGCCCTTCCCCCCCCGCACCCTCATCCCTGCACCCAGACTCCCCCTGCTAAGCCCCCTGCACTCAAACCCCCACCCTGATGAGCCCCACCCCCATGCACCTGCACCACCCTGATGAGGCCCCTGCACCTGGGCCCCCACCCCACTGAGCCCCAACCAGCTGCACCCAGACTCCCATCCCACCAAGCCCCACTCTCCCTGCACCCAGACCCCCCCCCACACACTGATCCCTCCACTCCCAGACTCCACCTGCTGAGCCCCATTCCCCCCCACTTTTAATTTTTAATCTAAAGTTAGGATTAATTGAATTATAAATGCTGTTTTGTTTTTAAATGCCCCTACTGGCAGGGGTCTTACTTAAATTTTACAAAACCAATATATGCAAAACCCCAAATACTGAAAATGAAGGCCCTGATCCTGCAGATACTTAAGCAGGTGAGCAGGTGCGTAACTTGACTCACGTGAACAGTCCCATTGACTTTAATAATGGTTAGTGCTTACAGTTAACCATGCACATAAGTGTTTGGAGCACCAGGAGCTAAAATTGTAATTTTAATTAAAAAAAATCTCTTTGGGACATAAAATCTTTGTCACTTCAAAACAAAATTGCTTCGGTGTTAGACTAAATAACTTTTCAATGTTTTCTGCACATTAAACAAAGATATTGTGAACTTTTTTATACATACCGGCCAAAACTTTCAAAACTAGGAGCCTAAAGTTCCATAGCCTGTATTTAGGCACTTAAGTGAGGTAGGAGCATAAGTCCCACTGACTTCAAAGTGTTCAAACCCCAGTGGAGTATAGCCTAGTCCAAGCATTTCACCTTTCTTGACTTGTGGCAGTTCAGTATATCAGAATGTGGGTGTTGGTTGCAAATATAGTAAAGGTGATTTGCTTATCAGTTTTGTGTTTGAGCATGAGGTGTTCTTACAGTAAGGGTTTTGATGAGGCCCTGGGCTTGGTTTTTCAGCAAAGATTAGCATTTTAAATGTGAAGCTTTTTATTAGAAAAAAATCTCTATGCAAAATGAGAACTAACAATGAGGATACTATAGAAGCAAGTACAGAGCATCTACTGTAGCAATTTTAAGCTATAAAATGGGGAAAAGGTAAAGAACTAGCAACATGTGAATAAAAAATCTGATTTAAAATAAAAATAGAGTTTTTTAAATGTTTGTTTTGTAAATCCAAGGGTTTTTTTTAATTAACCCTGATAATTGTTTTACTTCCATCAGTTTCAGTTTGGATACAGAGTTTCAGCTGGATACAGAATTCATCTTCACTCCCTATCCTAACGTTTGTGCTGTGCTGCTCTGTGCTGCTAAGCAGCTGCTAGGTGGGGGAAGTGATCTCTGTGTATAGGCTGGTAGAACCTAGGCTTATCCCTTGTCTTCCAGGTTGCCTCAATTTCCTTCGCTACAGAAGTGATGTTCTTCCCAAACAAGGGAATCCTCCATTTGGTCTTGCACCATTGGGATACAGGGGAGTCAGGACTCCTGGGTTCCATTCTTGGTTCTGCCACTGACCTACTGAGTGACCTTGGGCTGAGTCCCTTTCCTCTCAGTTGGCTCAGTTTTCCCTGTTGATGCGACAGGGATGCTGTTGTTCCTCTTCCTCCCAGAGAGATGGAGGGTTTTGAAGCTTCCCTTGCTAGCATGTGTAAAGTGCATTGAGATCCTTGGATGGGAAGGGCTAGAGAAGAGTGTTGAATGAAAGCTAAAAGGCCTGTTCCTGACTGTGCCTTGTCTTGCAGGAAGACGACGCTGGTGGTTTACATCATGTCTCTGGGGGGCTTGGTAGCCTATACCTTCACCCTGAGCCTAGGCCACCTCTGGGTGGTCTTTGTGACCGCAGGCGTGCTGGGGTAAGTTCACATGCAGTCTGCTTTCCACAGGACTTATTCTCCCTCCTGAGTGGGAGCCAACCCTAGGAAGGCATAGAGACTGCCCAATTTAGCCCAGGCTTTCTGCTGCCTCCCTCATTAATCTGGAAACACTCCTTCCCTCTGGCCCCTGCAGTGGCATAGAAGGGAAGGCAGAGGTGTCACAGCCCAGAAGCAGCAGGGGCCAGGGTGGGGCAGGCTCTATATAGCTCTTTCCTGGGAGGAGGATAAGGTGGTGTATTCTCCCCAACTCTCTCCTGGATCCTCTGACTGGGAGAGCTGAGGGACGGGGTGGGTGTAGCAGCCCCTACTACTCCTCCCTGTCCCAGCTGGCTCTGAACACTCTGCCAGGCTCCTTCCAGACATTGGAGAGAAGGATTGAGAACCATGGTGACAGCTGGGTTTCTAAAATAGCCCTCGGCCAGGCAGCATCCCATCTAAATCACTTCCAGGCTTTTACTTTCCAAACTAGCATTAACATTCTGACTCCGATGCCACTGGCTGACCCCGCTTCCTGGCAGCAATAGGTGGCTCCCTCCCCCCCATGCCTCTCTTCTCCCTGCCCCTGCAGGCCTGGCCCTCTGCACCACGGCTGCAGGCACAAACATTTGTGGGTTGGGACTAGAGTCCTGACCATGGCCGTGTGGTCAGTGAGTCAGGTGGCTGGAGGGACGGGATGTTGTTGGGGGACCAGTCTTGTGCAGTCACTGAGTTAGGAGGAAACAGGTATCAGAGCCACATAGTCCTTTCCCCACTTCTCCCTCCACCAGCTGCTGACTTTTTCCTTTTCTGTGTACTGCTGTGCAGATTCTTCATGACCGGGTACCTACCGCTGGGTTTTGAGTTTGCGGCAGAGTTAACGTACCCAGAGTCAGAAGGAACATCTTCAGGCCTCCTTAATGTATCGGCACAGGTATGTTCTCCCCCCACCTCGCCCAGCACTGCTAGAATGCCCTGCTAGGCCCAGGAGGATTCCTGTTCCACAGGGATACAGTTCATACCATTGGTCAATCCAGTGCAGTATCCTGCTCTGTCTCAGAGAGCGTCTGATGCTCCAGAGAGAGGCCATGCTTCAGCCCCAGGCCTTTGCTTTCTTGTTTTATTGCTGTCAAAACTGGAATTTAATCTTCAACTTCAGTGGCCTCCACCCCCTCCCTTGCCCCAGAAAGTCCTTCAGGATGCTGGAGCTCCTTGCCCCTCTGCACTGTCACTCCCAGCAGTCTAGGATCCCCCTCTCCTTGGGTGACAGGGGATTCCAGCCAGCAGGCTCTATTGTCCTCCCCCTAGCCAGAAGGCGGCACATCATCCAAATTCAGCCCTTGTTTCTAACCCAGCTTCAGCTGAATGGACGAACGGCTGCAAGTCTGCGGGGGGTTCTAAGTCCTTATTAGACCTGGCAAGCTGTTTAGTAAGCTGCCTTTCCCTGGTGAATCGGGGGCAAAGGGTGGTGGGGAGGAGAGGCTGAGGGATGGTGGCCAGGCAAGGACAGTACAGTAGCTCCATTCCATTCCTTACTTTTGTGTTAAAGGTTTTCGGGATCATTTTCACCATCGCCCAAGGGAAGATCATCGATCGCTTTGGGACGCAGGCGGGAAACCTCTTTCTTTGCTCCTTCCTACTCCTGGGGACTTTCATAACTGGTAAACCAGCTCCCCCAGAGATTCCCCACCTGACTGTGACCCATGGGACTCGGCATGTGGAGTGAAGGCAGCTCCCCCACTGCAGTGCCTGCAGGGCTGCTCCAGCTGAGCACGCTCCAGAACAGCAGCACCCTGACTTGTTGTGGCAGCTGGTCTGCGTCACTGGCTGAAGGTTCCAGTGGTGTGAGCTTTCCCAATGCTGTCCCCTATCCATGCTCCTGGCTGGGGACTCAGACAGATGAGGCCCCCACATGGCTGGGCCAGGACCTCCCTCTGCTGCCTGACTGCTGTAGAAGTTCTATCTTCCTCATTCAGAACGGTGGATCCCCTGCTGGCCCCCCAGTGTCTCCTTGAACCCTTTGCTGCCCCTGTGTAACCCCTGAGTTCTGTGAGACTTGCTTGTGTCCTCTGTTGTGTCCTTATGGCTCTCCTCTTCCCTCTACCTCTCAGTGTTCATTAAGGCCGATCTCCGGAGACAGCGGGCCAATATGGACGGTGAACAGACAGTGAGTAAATCCCCTTTGACCTCTGGCTCTGTCCCTACTATTAGCTTAGGGTGACCCCTGCTCTGTCCTCTCCCCACCTGTTGGAATCTCTGTCTCTGGGTCATTACCATAATAACCATAACTCTCTTCTGTTGTCCCCATGATTGGTTGTCGACCTGGCCAGGGGAAGTTCCTTGCTGGAATTTGCAGCCCCATGGCTGTGATCTCAGCCCTGCCAGGTATGGGGGTTTGTGGATACTCTGAGCTGCTCTCATTGGGTGTCACTGAACATTGGCCCCCAGGGAGCCTGCAGAGGTAGGCACGTGTCCTGTTTTTTACATTAATGGCTAGGGATAGATGAGGGAGGTGGGGGAAGAGAGATGCACAACCCTCGCTGCTTCTGCCGAGAGGGAGTTAAAACTTAGCATTGCCATAGATAGGTCCATGTTTAGAGCATTGTGCAAACATCCTCACAGCCCCCTGAAAAGGTGGGTAATTGCTTGTAGCCCCATTTTGCAGTTGAGGAAAGTGAGTCACAGAAAGATGGTGTCTTGTCCCAGGCTGCAGCAGGGATCAGTGGCATAGCTAGAATCAAACTCTGGTCATCCTGGCTCCCAGCCCTTTGCTCGGTCCACTAGATGCGGCTGCAAAGCTCCTGTCTATGCTCCTAAATGCTGGGCACAGTGCTCCCGTGCTGTGTGCAGTTAATGCAGCTCCATGTGTAAGAGAAGAGGCCTTTGGTGAATTAACCACTTTGGATAATCTCAATGTTTCCCCCTTAGAGGGGTTGGTTGTTGTCCTTACTGGCTCTGGGCTCCTCTTCCAGGACGTAAGCAGAGACGTCCACCCAGCGCTCCTGAAGCAGTCAGTGTCCAAGGCTGGCAAAATGCATAAGATAAACTCCCTGCTGTATCGAATTTTACCTTTTTGGAAGACAGTGCCGCCTTCCACCAGATAATCTCTAACAGCGCCGATCTGGAGAGACCAGCGGCTCCAAGAGACCTCGTGGCCACCCTGCTCCAACCGTCAGCCCAGGAAGGTGTATTTTAAATAAAATATCTTTTATAGAAATAGCTTGGCACAAGCATAAAACATACTGGACAAAATATGCAAGGAGAGTTGATCCCCATGCAGCCCTCCAAATGTAATCCCGGAGCAGGGGTAAAAAACGGCCACCAACTCCATCCCATGTGGGGCCCTCCAGTGTATTCACCTAGGGGCCCCTTGTTTAACCTGTACCATAGCAGGTAACCTCCCCCGTTTGTTGAATCCAATAAGCTTCCTGGGGAGATGAGCCCCAATGTGGCAAACAGCATGGATTAAGGGACTGTGAAGCATTGAGCTCCCCAGCATAGTAATGCACACAGGAAAGCCTGGAAAATCACTAGCACTGTTTAGCTTGGTTGTAGAATACAGCTGGTCGGTACAGATACAAAATTGTCTGAATTGCTCCTGCCCCATGGCTTTCTAAACCTCCCTTGGTCACTGAGGAGGGAATGCTGGATTAGCAGAGACCAGGTCTCCGAGGAAATGGATCTTCCAGCTCTAGTGCCAAAGATGTATTAATCTTGTGCCAAATTTCATCTGTAAGTCCATAATGCAACTGGACTGCAGTGAAAGGTGCTAGTGCTGCTGCCTCTTGCTCAAAAAGAAGCTGTGGCAAGAGCCTGAAATATCCAATCTTTTAGGCAGCAGATGTAAAGACTACTGATAAGGCCCCTTTCTTTTATTAGCCACAAGGTCTCTTTCCAAATGAATTGCGGGCCTGTGCTCAGGTCAGATAAACTAATGGAACATTTTGTGAAAATCTAAAATAAAATTGTGGGCCCTCATTTTGGAGGTGTTAAAACAAAGAGAAGGAGGCATAGCTGCTATTTCAATAGGACTCATCCTCCCCTCCTGTGGAACTGTCAGGCAGACCCAGGAACTAAACCCATTAAGAACTGGAGGGATATGTTGGTGGTGAAGGGTCTTCAAACATGGAATAATTCAGGGTAAATATCAAAACCGTCCAGGAGCTGCTCTCATTGGAGGCCTCCGAGAGACTCCCCTACAGCTCTGACCTCTGTCTGGCTTCTTTGCATGAACTTTATGACCCAGGTATTTCCCAAGCAAGCAAGTGGAGCAGGGCAGGAATAAGAGGCTGGGTCTATAACATACAGTGTCATAACGAAGAGAAGTTTTATGCACAGATTTAATAACTCCCAGTCCATAAACTTCCTCCTGTTGGTTGTATAGCCTGGGCTAGCTGGTCTCTCAGTAAAATAAATGGACTAAATGGGAGTCTGGTCAAATATGCAAATACTTTAAGTCCCCACTTGAGCAGATTTTGATCTGTCTAACTCACACTTGATGGGTTAAAATGGACGGATCCATCAGAAGAGGGGAGGCTGAAATGTTGCTCACATTTATTGCCTCCTGGGGAGCTTTGAGCTAAAGATTTTCCAACAGAAGATTCTGTAGTATTTTCAGGAGCTTTGCCAAGTACCCCACTTGCTCTCCAGGCAACTGGGTGTTTCATTGGTTTCCTCCTTCTCCAGGAATGGATGACTTTTCTGTCTCTCTCTCTCTCTCTCTCTCTCTCTCTCTCTCTCTCTCTTGCTCGTGTCCCCTTTTCTGGGATCATGACCTGTGGCTGTTGTTACAGAGACTCCAGGACAGCAGTCACATCACGGATTATGGAATGTAGCTTGTAGCCTTAACCCCATCACTTCCCATCCCCGCTCAGTAGCTCTCATACAAAGGTAGGAGAATCACACTAATCTGCTTATCTAATTGCTCACAGGAATGGCACTGGCACCAAACCAATGGCACTAGCTGATGCTGCTCCCGAAGGCAGTGCAACAGCTGGAGTGATTGGGGTACAGAGACAGGGTGGGGAGGAGGAGAGAAGAGATGGGGCTTGAGCTTGTGGGGTCCTGAGAAGAATGAAGGCTGAAGCTGAGGCTGCTTGGGTAACTGGAGCTTAGGGACTGGTGGGGTGGGTGTTCCAAGGCAAAACTCTAGTCTTGTCAGAGCAAATAGCACATTCTACTGTGAGTAAATGTGCCGGGGAGAGGAATATTGTACAGCCTCTTGGCTAAGTAGTTATTTAAAGTCACGGTCCAGCCTCCCCAGCAGGAGGTGCTGTCTGGGATTGGGTCAGAGAGCTGGTCCTGACAATGTAGCGAGATGATGCCAATCAAATGAAGTATTAAAGAGTTTGGCAATAATGGAGCCATTGGGTTGGTGCCTTTTGTTAGAAGAGTAACTGTAAATCATAAAGCTCTGCTTTTTTCTCTGTAATTCCAGCCCTTTGCTAGAAGTGGCTTCTCAGCTGCTGCCTAGGGATGTTTAATGCTTTGCTGCTCTCATGCTGTTTGAACCCTCTGCTGTGCCTGGCTGCCCTCCCCAAAACATTATCTGTCCTGCTCATGATGTCTGAAGGTGTTTTGTGCATGTATTTGCTCAGTGGTGTGCAGCAAACAAACCGAGCTGGTAAGGACCATTGTTCAGGCCTGAGATAGTATATTGGCAACATTGAGCTGTTGCATGGTGTGCAGCAGGGAGCAGCAGGTGGTTGTGCTCCAGTGCAAGTGTAGGCAGAAACCATAGGTGGGTGCAGGTGAGGGTAAGCCGTCAGCCCAGGGTGACCAGATGTCCCAATTTTATAGGGACAGTCCCAATATTTGAGGCTTTGTCTTATATAGGTGCCTATTACCCTCACCCTTTGTCCTGATTTTTCACCCTTGCTATCTGGTCACCCTATTTCAGCCTGAGTGCTTGTGAGACTCAAGTCCCCTGCATGCCTGGTCCCTTCCCTGCAAGAGCACAGGATAGAAAAGGGGTGGGGTAAAACACTGGTGAGTCTAAGGAGATCTGGATTAAGTACGTCCTCTTCATGCTAATGGAGTGCTGAGCTGCACACTCCCATCATAGGCCTCATTCCTGACACTAGGTACCAGTAACCTTGCAGCTGTGCAGCAGTATCTCATCAATGCAGGATAGGGGTTCCCCACATATTCCCTGTCCTATGCAGCACTGGGCACTCTGCACCTCTGCTGCACAGGGCCAAGTCTAAGAAAATCCTGTTGCAAGGTGGGAAGCGCCAATGTTCCTAAAGCTCTGATGCCCAGAGCAGTACAAAGCCTGGTTCTCCTGCCTGGTGGTGGGGTCTGTCTTCTGGGACAGTTCCAAAAAAGAGGCTGGAGGTGGGTGTACAAACCCCTCATGGGACTATTTTCATTTGAAGCCTTGATCTCATGTATTTGGGAAGTTTGCAGTAAGGTCTGTGGCTGGGATTTTTAATTGAATTTGGGCGTAGAGGGCTTGCAGACTTGTATCTGCAGCTTGGCAGCCTAGACTAGAAGAGGGTGAATGAATGGCATGGGGGAGGGAGGTTGGGGGGATGATGCTTAAGAACCTGGTTACTTCAGATGGGCTACAGAATTGGAGCAAGCAACAATTATTCAATGGTTAAATAAAGTGTGAGCTGCTGTATTGGCCCCAGATTACAGTCACACTTATGAATGTGCATGTCAGGAAATGCATAAGTTAAACTGTGGCTCCACTCTGCCAGGTGGCCTGGTGGAGGGTTCATGGTTGTCATGTCTTTGTGAGACCTGTACCAAACGGGCTCACTTTGCAACTAAAATGTTTTTTTTCAAACTGCCAGTTCAGCAAACTGCATTTGGGCTCTTTCTTTTTCACATGACATCCCTAAAGAAAGGTGCTGCAGGCCCAATGCTGCCCTCCCTGATCCCTGTGTAACCCCACTGTGACCTACAGGTTTGCACAGGTTAACAGATTGGCCTCCTCTGTGAGAGAGTGGGAAGCTGGCAGAGTGTTTTTGGTGAGGGTTGCTCACCTTTGGGGCTCACTCCCCCACATCTGGGATAGATCTCATGTATTGACCCAGCAGAGCTCCATTTGTTTTTCCTCTCTGGGCGGCGCTGGGCCTGGGTGTACTCCGGTGGGAAATGGAAAGATGTTGTCTATGTTTCCAGCTGGTGGGTGGCTGCATGTTAATTGTGGGGCAAAGAGGGGTTGCTGGAGTGGTCTATTTTTCAAAAGTGCCAGTGAGTATCTAGAGCAAAGGCCAGACGGCTCCTTTTCATGGAAGGAGGAGATCGATTAATTTCAACGGAGTAAAGGATTCTATTGAAGAAAGAGGACTAGAAGCCAGCTCCTCTGAGATAGCTCTCTTGGCTCAGCAGTGGTCATAGGAACATAAAGTGTGTGTGTGTGTGTGTGGGGGGGGGTTATTCCTTCACCCTCTCACTTCCCTGGTCCTTCTCGCATGAACAAAGAGCAACAATACCCAAAGTCCGAAGGTGCAAACAATTCGATGTTTATTGGGGTGAACTTCCAGCAAGCAGGATTCCAGTTTCCTTCCTCAGTGTCCCCCTTCCCAGCTCTGACACCACAGTCTTGCCTGTTCCCATTCCCCCCCCCCTTAGCAAAACATGATTCCAATTCCCTGTTCCCATTCCCCCCTTACTTCCTGATTGACTGCTGACTATATAGTAAAACTTGAGTTCTGATTAGCTATACCTTAACCAATTATTTTATTGAAATTTACCTAACCAATCCTAACATATTGTAACATGATTAGCTAACCAATTATATCCCACCACCTTAATTAGTTTACACCCAGCAAAATTAATTATACAGCAGACAGAAACAATCACAGAACCAGACAGAGACCATGCAAATAAACATACAAAACAATACAGAAGTGAGGATTTCACAACTACGTCTATAAAGACATAAGGGTTTCCCAGCTGTGTCTATTGATAAGTGAGTTCTTACCAGACAGAAAACTATCAAACTAAATTTTCTTTTACATCTTCTAGGCTTTTCCCTGTCTCTGGAGGTGATAGATCGGATCACCTTCCTAACAGCCCCAGATTGCCTTATTTCAGTAAGACTAAACAGAGCCTCAGACTGTCACAGTAAGAGAAGGCCCTTACACAGACAGTGATTTTGATTCTTTCTTTTATACCCCTATAACTAGCTAAGTTATAAGAATACATCTAAATTCTTAAAGTATAGGCTTTGCAGACGTGTGTGTGTGTGTGTGTGTGTGTGTGTGTGTGTGTGTGTGTGTGTGTGCAGTTGAAATAATCATCTCTGACTATGCTACCCACAGAGGAGGGGCTCTGTGGAGTGAGAGGGGGCCATCTGTACATAGTTGCTTTTCAGAGCCGAACCACACTCCTAGCAGTAGTCTATCCAAGAGCTGTACAGTGTGTCTTTGCTTATTCCAGCAAGAACTGCCTTGTGGCCACACACAAATCATCTTCTATCAATGCACCTCGCCACTTACATGGAATGGCTTTGCAACTGGAAGCTCTTTTTCAGTGGGAGTTAAATTGATTGGCAGTGTGAATGCTTCACCCTCCAGAATAACTATGCCATACTGTTAGTCCTTTCACTGCTATCCCATCCAGCATCAATTCACATCTGAAGTTAGCTGTTTGTTTAGCTTTCTGTATTCCACTGCTCTTGAGACATTTGGACCAAATATCCCCTTCTCTTTAAATGCTATGTGCAGATGTCCAGATCTCTATTTGTGACTTGCTTTCATTACAAGCACATCACAATCATCTTGCATTAGGGTCCCATAGCAGTGTCAACTACCTAATATTACCCATGCCATATTATAGTGGGTGCAGGTAGCACTCCAGTGTATAGCTGAGGCTGGCTTCCAGCATCCATTCTAACCCTTCTTTTATAGTTTGCTTGCACTCTGATTTGTTGCTTTCTGAAACAAATGCCTTTTATGGGTAAAATTTTCCATGCTGGGTCTCGGCTCAGCAATGAAATTTTCAACAAAGTTTTTAAGCAACATCTGTTCAGAAGTATGTTAAGAATTTTTTTCATCAAACAAAAATGCCTACCTAGAATTTTGAAGATGCATGATTCCAAAATAGTAGAACTGATTTCGTTCAAACTTGGCTTGTTTTGTATATCTCCTTGAAACTTACAATTCATGCCAAATCTAAAGACTATGTGGAGTGCATTGAAATTTACTCTACAGCAGGTTTTGTAAAAAAAATTTCAATTTCTTCTATTGTATGACAAATAGTTGATATCAATAGACCATATTTTTAAGTATGAGCACAAGGATGCTTCAGCTTTTAGCCACAATTCTTTCTCAACCATAATGCTCGTTTTTTTTTCACCATGGAACGTGGTCCTGTTGTACTTGAAAATGCTACATGTGTAATACAGGTGAGTCGGCATTGCTGCGAGGAAACAACTGTATTTCCTGAGTTAGGGTGTTTAAAGGTCCTGCTTTCCTGATATAGCCATGTTGGCAGGCTTGGTTGAAACATGGTTCTATCTTGCAGTGAGATGACACCTTCATTGTGTCCTCAATGGCACTGGAACCCTGTTAAGGTCCCATTTACACTGCATGATAGAACCTTGTTTTGGCTGCTTGTTGGCGACAACTTTGTGTTTTATTGTGCGCGCATGTGTCTGGGTGTGGAGGTATTTTTGACAGTGTGCTGAGGTCTAGCCAAAATCCTCTTAGCTCTGGTGAGGTGTCCTGACTCAGGGTTGAGATACTTGCTTAATGGAAAGCTTGGATTCCATCATCTCCCTGGCTCACCAGGGCCTCACAACTTCAGCTAACTATCTGGCTCTAGTGAAATCTTGCAGCTAGCAAAGCTCCTTGAATTTTACTGGATGGGCATGGGAAGAATATTCCTAAGCACATTCTCTCCCTCCTGCCACTCCCTGGAGATCACATGCCTCTTCGCTCTGCTGACCTTTCATGTTAGCAATGTGGCAAATAGCCAGCGTCCCCTGCCCCAAATCTGCGCAGGCAGTTTCCACACCTCATTCCCAGTGGTGGTGTCTCCATCTATCCCCACTGCATGTGCCTGCTTGTGTGCGTTGCCTTTTCCCTTTCCCAAGATTGTGTAGCCATGTGTGTTTGCAGGTTTACTAACCCTTTGTTCCTATAGCTCAAGAAGAGGTGAAAGGTAAGTGGGGATGAAGCTGTGATGGGTTTGGTTTCAGACTCTACTGGCTCCCTGTTCATTTAAAGCCCCAGTTCAAAATCACCAAAGGCCTCCCTGGCCAAGCTCCCAGAGCTCGACTCTGCTGACCTCCCAGCATATCTGACTTTGGCCTCTTCTCTCCCTGCCAACACTCTTCTCACTGCTGGTGTGAGAGCTTTCCCGTCTGCAGCTCCTGCTGTCTAGAAAAGCATCCTTCCATCCCTCTGCCTTTCTGAAGCTCTTCTGATCTCTCTCCTCCCCTTGAGCTATTATTATTTAACTCTGTAAAACCTTCTGGGCTGCAGTTTGTATGAAAAATACTACACAAAATAAAGCTATGTTTGTATCCCTTGCTTCTAAGCTGCCTGGTTTTCTCTTGAACTGAGGGGAGATGCAAACCTCTTTCCTATGTGTTTCTGACCATGGCTCCTGGCTTGGACTTGTCTCACTCCACAGGAAGATAACTGCTTAGCGCTACCACACTCTGCCTGTACCTGCTGTGTCCTGAGGCCACCAAGGTCTCTTTGGTTTGTTTCTGCTTCAGTGAGCCTTGTAGAGCCTGCCTTAAATGGTGCAGAGGGGGGTGCCTAGAAGGAAATCCTGGGGTAGCTCTCAGTGGAACATCCTGGGATCTCTTACTAGCAGGGCTGTGGTAAAGGGCTCCTGGGGCAGCTGCCTTTCTGACTCCTGAATGGGGAGAAGCTGGGTTCCACTTTTGCCTCTAAGTCTAATATGCTGGCCTAGCAAACACACCTATTTGGGGAGAGAAGGGAGGGCCCAGACCCATATGCCGCTCTAAAGGGCAGCAGCCTACAGTACCTGCCTGTGTCTCTTCCCCTGAGCCCTCCAGACAAACAATGAAAGAAGAGACCTCCTTTCAGACAGGCCCAGGAGGGCTCTCCAGGCTAAAGTCCTGTCCAGCGCTTGTGGGATTTTGAAGTGTCCGGTGTACTTGGGTAGGATGACGCAGCAGTGTCTCCATGCAGCACTTTACCCTGCAAGCCAGGCTTAGGTTAGCAGTAGCCCCTCTGAAGCAGGGTCAGCTCTACAGCAGGAAGCTTTGTTCCAGGGACTATGCATAGTGCTGAATGCCAGTCTGTTGAACAGGGTCCCTTCTCTTGGGTTCTGTTCTCTGTCCAGAGCGCAGGCCCATTGAAGGCTCCACTCCCAGCCAGTAAAATTCAGTGAGTGGCCCTATGTGACGATGGTGGTTAAGTTCTTGTTGTAACTGAAGGGCTGACACCAGGAGCACAGGCAGCAGCAAGGGCCACAGCAGTAAGGAGAGGTGCCTACCATTCTGTTACAGCAATCCTGAAGGGTCAGGGTGGCATAGGAAGACTGCTGCTGGGCGGGGGGCAGGATTTTCCTTTAGGCCTGTGTGGTGTTGTCTTATAAGGGCTGAGTTCTGGCTCTCCCAGTCATTCCCTAGGGAAATAGGAACATAAGACTGGAAAGAACCTCCTGGGTCAAGTCCAGTCCCCTGCTATTGCAGGCTGGCAACCCTGTCATACAATCCCATTCATAAATTTATAAAGCTCTATTTTAAAACTAGTTGGGTGGTTTGTCCCCAGCACCCCTTCTATCTCATGGCTGGGGAGCTTTTCTAATTAAGCAGCCTAAATTTTTCTTCTAAAAGGCTTAATATAGTTGTTTTCTTTCTTCTGGTGAATCAATATAGTATTTAAGCGCTGAGCCTTGAAGACAGGCTGGAGGTGCCAGCCCTGAGGCCTGAATGGGGGTAGGGTGGGGAGAGGGCGAGCAGTGTCAGCACTCAGCTTTGAGTTGGCCAGGGGGAGACCATAGCACCAGTGCTGAAGTTCCTGTCCTGTTTAAATACACCGGGATGCACCGTATGCCGCTTCATTAGTGGTTCTCCCCACCACACGGCGCATTTTGCCTCCCTTTCCCCCAAGTCCTGCTCTGCACTTCTCCACTTGGAAGCTCCATTTGCAGTGGAGGCGGAGTCCTTTCTCTAGCTGAGCTGGCTGTGTGGGGCAAGGCCCAGCTCCATAATGCTGCCATGACTATGTATTTACAATAGCCCAGGGGGCTGCCCAAGAGGAAAGGGGCCCCTGCTCTGCCTGTTCCAACACCCCTCACCTGAGCAGTGGAGCTGTCTGGGGTGAGGGAGCTGGTGCAATCTTAGCTGAGCTCTAAAGAGGATGGTCTTAGCTATTATTCCTTGGGGCCTCTCCTTTCCTCTGCAGGAGATGTCTGATCCTCATGCATGATTTGTTGAGGATCTCAGGAGTATCCCAGCCTTTGGGCTCCAAGGCCTGCACTGAAGCCCAGCCCTAGCCACTTGGTGCTCTAACCATGCCCCTTTTCTCTGATTTTGCAGAAAGCGCTGGAAGAGGTGCCTGGGGACAGCCTTGCTCCTGTGGTCCTTGATGAATCAAAGCTGTGAAGGGGTGGGGTGGCAGAGCTGGGAGAGACTGCCTACCACACCCCCCCTTCCCATCTTTGTCACTTGCAGTATCCTTCTGGTACCCACACAGCATGGCATTGGGGGCAGCATCAGGGCTGGAGTCCAGAAAGCTGCTCATGGAGCCATCGGAAGGAACAGATCAGCCAGGGTTTCTCTCATCAGTCTGCTTTCACCTCTGTGTCCTGCTGTGGGAGAACCTATTGCTCAGCAGGAAAGCTTCATGGAGCCACAAGCCCCAAATCTGTCTGCTTGGGGCTCAGAGGAGCAGGGGCTGTGAGTCCAATGCAGCACTCAGTATTTGGAGCCCACAGTGGCATTCCTCAAGTGGCCCTCGTCTCCCCTTCCAGAGAAGTGTATGATGGGTGGCCAAGTGCATCCTCTGAAGGAACCTCTTGGTGGAGAGAGAACTAGACAGCACTTGCTTTGTGACCAGCCCTGCTCTGAGTTGTGACCCTTGCTCTGGAAGTGATGGGTCTGCCCTGTATTCATAGTGACTGGAGCAGGTGGTTCACCTGGCCATAGTGTGGGGGTGATGGCTCAGGCCCCCAAACTTCCCCTGGCTCTGCAAAGTGCATGACAACTGTGGCCAGTTCCCATTTTTGTACAGGGACCTCCTAGCCCAGCAGATTTTTAGTCTGTGGACTAATGTGATTTTCTATTTTAATCAAACTTCCCTGATGGTTTTTGAAATTTTGTAGAGTAAAAATTTGTAAGAGGACTGGGGAAATACCAATATGTGCCCTGGGCAGAGCCCAACTGTCAGTCACAAGGCCTGGCGCTGGGGCATGTGTTCAAAGTGCACCAGAGTCTAGCCCACCTTATACTTGACACCAGCCTTCAGGGCTACTGTGACAACACTACTGAGTTAGACTGTGAGCTCCTTTGGCCAGGGACCACGTCCCCTTCCTTGGCTGGAAAGCACTTTACACAAGCACAAGGTTGGTGCTATAAAAATAATACACATTTTATAGGAGCCCTCTGCTGGTACAGACAGGAGGAGTTGTGCTCCCGCTTCCCCTCCTCTCACCTAACTAGCTGTGGGAGGCATGCTAAGGTTGCTCTAGCACAGGGCATCCTAAACTTTTTTTCATAACAAGGAACCACATCACCTGAGTATCTTGTGGATAGTCCCCTCCCACTCACCATCAGCCCCACCATTTGCTGTTGCCTGCTCCTCCATTCATGAGCACTGACCTCATCTCTCTTCCCAGCTGCAATCATGTAGTTTGCCTCCCTTTTATTATCAATGCCCCCCTCTCCTCACTGGGTGAGAGCCACCTAGCAATTCCAGCAGTCAGTCACATGGAAAAGATTAGGAAAACAGTGATAAGTATTGAGAAGTGTCCTGAAAAAGTTAATCATGCTTGCTGCCTTTGCTCTCCATTTTATCTCCCCTCCCATCTGTTTTGTTCCTCTGCCCCTTCCCCCCCCAGCTGCACGTTTCCCAACCACCTAGTCCTCCGGGTCCCCTGCTCCCCTCAATATATTTTTGGGCATCCTATCTTGCTGGTGGCTGGCAGCTCAGGCCCCTGGCTTGGTGGAAGCAGTTCCTGTTTCCTCTCCTCAGTAGCTGAGGCCTTTAGAAGCAGCAATTAGGCTAGCACCTCCTCATGTCCATCTACTTCTGCAGGCCTCCAGGTGCCTCTGTTCAATAAAGAGCCTGGACACAAGGAGAGCTGTCAGCACATGACCTGTCATCTCTAAGGACCACTAGTAAGTGCTGTGCAGGCTCTAGTTTTGGAGTCATTAGACTGATGCTTGATAATGCAGAGTGTGCCCCTGGACCAGTATTGTCTTCCCGCTATCTTTAAGTGGCCTTCCTCCACTGGTTACCCTGATTTATTATAATACAATTTTGGGGATTGTGGGAGTGGCTCAGGCCTGTGTGATCTCAAAAGGCCTTGGGAAAATATTCACTGGATTCCTTGTATTTTTAAATATAATTTGTATTTAATAGCTGTATTGGTGCAGCTGTCTGACAGTTGTCCATAAATAATCTACCCACAGGGAGCCTACCATTGGCAGAGCTGTAAAGATGGCACAAACCATGCAGCTGTGTGAGCCACTACTGGAAATGCAGAGGGACAGGCCCAGTCCCATAGCACACAATGGGCATTATGTGGTTAACACATCTCCCTACACAATCCCCTCTCACTGGAACTGCTGTGGTGGTTACACTGAATAGGGCAGGGGCTCCTGGCCCAGAGAGCAGAAGCAATTGTCTGTTTACTAGTGTCTATTCTCCCCCACATCCTCTAATATCCTCACTCCCTCTTCTGCACAGCGCCCCCGGCCCTGATAACTCCCACCACCTGCTTTCCCCATCTTAGGCCTGGCCCAGACCCTCTCTGCTTTCACAAGCAGCACATTATGCACAAAGTCTCTGCTGGGAGCTGAATCACAGCCACATTGGAGGAAGTAAAGGAACAGCTGGGTTCACTTCATTGTCCCTCATAAGCTAGGGAAAGGGGAGGAAGCAGCAATAGATTGCCACTGCACTTCACGTCCATACAGTGTGAGCAATCAGGCTGTGGAGCAGGAGATTGGAAGGAGGCCTTGGCTGGGTAGGAGGGCTGACTTACCCTCCAGGGTGAGGTGGGCTAAAGGTGGCTGCTCCTTGTCACTCAGGCTGGGTCTCCCTTCCTCCCTCCCTCTCTCTAGTAGAAGGCAACACTCTGCACCCTCCACAGTTTTCTATTGTTTATTACAAACTGCCCCATGAACATAGACACATACAAAACACAGCGGCACCAGGGGCTGGACTTGGTGTCTCCTCCTCCACAGATCTCCAGCAGATCATGGGTGGCTCTACTCCTCCTCCCTGCAGCAGGGGGAGAACAGTGCTGGGCATGGCTGGGAAGTGGTCCCCTTGCCAGCCTAGGGGCTGAGGCTGTCTCAGGCAATGCCTACAGTGGGACAGCCCCCACAGGCTTGGGGCTGGGCTTTTATCACTGGTCACCATTAAAACACTGCCTGTACAGGTGAAATCAATTGCTAATGAAGAATGATTAACAAGAAGTCAAACTATGATCTGACTGCAGGGGGCCAGGGGCTAGAGAAGCAGAGAGGAGGCCAGGGAGGTAAGATGGCAGGAGTTTGGCAGGGAAGATGTGGAGGCAGCAGGCAGGTGATTCTAACATACGTGGGACCCTTGGCTTCAGTTTTTCTTCTTGTTTCGTGACACTGCATCCACATCCAGGTATTGCAGCCCAATCAACATGCCCAGGATGGAGAAACCTGAGACACAGATGGAAGGCAAGTAGGTGCCAGAAACACTGCCCAGAGGAAGGGAACTTTACCTCTCCCCACCCCCTCATCTGAGCTCAACCCCAGCCTCCTAGCTCCCAGGGGAATCATGGAGTAAGCTGTACTTACTTGCCACCATCAGGGGCGCCAGGACACCAATCGTCGGGGCTGCTGTGCCGTAAACAAACACTTCAGAGAGGAAATGGGCCAGGGCTATGAGGAAGGTCAAGAGTGTGATGTGATAGAGGCTGCCAAGAGCAGAGAGAAAGAGAGAGCGGTTAGTGGGTAGTGTGGAGTGGGGGCACAAGCCTGCCAGGGAGAGGAAAAGAGCAGGATGGGGAGAGCCAGCCCAGTCCATCCCCACACTGTGGAGTGAGATCCAATTCCAGCCTAGCAGCGGCAGGATGGGGAAAACCACAGACAGGTCCCTTCCCAGCCTCTTTGGTGCCTGAGGCATTTTCTTTCAAGATCTTCCTTGTGCCCACAAAAGTGTTAGAGCCTTTTTTACATGGTGAAAGTTATCTGTTGTTGACAATACATTGTCCTAACCCTGGCCAATCAGGGCTAAAATGGCAGCTTCAAGTGCAAACATTACTGTCAAGGAAGGGGCCTAGAGATGAGTGTAAGATGTTTTCAGTAATGAGGGCTTAAAGGCTTGGTCCTGTCTACACTAAACCCAAACAGTTATCAACTCCAGTTGAGGAACTCTGGGAAGATCTGATAATTTCCTAATGTAGACCCTTCCTTATTCTGTAAAGTGACTATGTACCGATGGCCACTTCTCATTTTGCTGGGCCCTTCCTATCGGGGTAGTGGAGTCAGAGCTGCCAACTTCTGTGACCAGTGGTGCTGGAACTAGGGGTGCTGCCACACCGCCGTCTTGAAGCAGTAATAACAAACACCAAATACATGGTTTCCATCATCAGCACTGCCACTATAAAATTGTTCCAGCACCCCTGTCTGTGACTGAAATAAGTCTTTGCAGCTTTTTACTCCTGTTAGGCCCTCTGAGAGAGAATGAGTTGGATTCTCTTCCAGCCAATGCATCATAGTAAAGGATTCTGCTAAAGTTCCAATCCGTTACATCAAACGGCTAGAATGGGGCAGCACAGGTGGCACTGAGGACAGAATCTGTCCTGATGAGCCTTCTCTACTGATGGTGTGCAAAAAGGAAAGCATCCCGCTTGACTCTCTCAGCCCAGGGTGAGTTTTGAGAAGAAATGAGAAGAAAAAACATCTTTTTATTTGTAAACAGCAAATGTGATATGGACCTCACTGCGACACAAACATGGGGCCCATAAGGCATTTTACAGCTTTTCGCAGGACAATGGCACTTTAAAAGGAAATCTGAGTTGATCTGGGAGTACTGAGCAGGGTAGGCAGGCAGGATAGGAGCTGCGGTGGAGTCAGTGGGGAGGGGCAGGATTACTCAGTGCACTGGAAAGAGAAAGTGGTCAGTCTGAGGCACAGAGCTGTACTGGGCTGAGAAGGAGGTAGGGGAGGCAGTGTCCTTATCCCTGGGGGTATGGGAGTGGGAGGCAGCTCCAGGAGGCCAGTGCTTAGGGTGGTGTCCAGCCCCCTGGGACTTTTGGGAAGAAAACACAGCCCATCTGTACAGAGGAGGAGATGATGAGAGAATGTCTCAGAGGAGAGCAGGAGCACTGGGAACTTAGCCTTTAAGGACAAGCATCACCTCCTTGTCCCAGAGCTGTTCAATGAGGGGGCACCACAGGAACCATCTTCTGATGTTGCAGGAATGGGTCCAGCTGCAGGCAGGTTTCACTGAAGCAGAGGAGTTCAAGCGCATCATCAAGCAGACGTGCACGGATTGCCATTGTAGGAGCAGAGGGGGATAAGGGGAGTGTGTGTGCACAAGGGGAGTGGTAAGAACTTGAGGGGACAAGGGATTGGGGAATGGTGGAGGCACCCCATGATACAAGAAGAGAAGCTTATTTGGGCCTGGAGCTGTCTACAAATCCAGCACCTAAGCTGATGTAATACCTGAGCTCTGCTGCCCTCTAGCAACTGCATTGCTGCAGACTATTAGAACACAAAACCCTTCCAAGAAACAACCAGTTGGTCAGGATGTGCCCCTCCCATGGCAACTGCCAGCAGTCCCCTAACCCACAGACATAACCAACTGGCCTGAGTTCACCCCCTCTACAAATATACCCAGCAGAGAGAACCACCAGCCTCCCATCTCCATCACACAGTCATTCATCCAGTGTGTACTAGAGATACATATAGAAGTCATCCTGCTCTGGCACTACTGCCAGACAGAAGTTCCCCTATTACCAGAGGAATAAACAGCCAGCCTCAGTGCCCATCCCCTCTAGTTACAAAGACAACCACCAGCTTATGCTGGCCCTAATCAAGACAGCCCATGTGCATGTGCTCCCTTCAGACCCACAGCAAGGTGCATGACACGTCACTTGGGATGAGTTTCCATACAATCCTTAACAGAGCAGCCACTGGCAAAACAGGCGCCATGCACCAGTATGATGGCAGTGTTGCTAAGCACCCAGTATCACCAGGGTAATGAGGCCACCGGGCTGAGGGTTCCAGAATGAAGATCAGAAACACTATAGCAGCAGTTCTCAACCGGGGGTCTGTGGCCCCCAGGGGGCCCGTGAGCCCTTTCAAGGGGGCTGCGGGGCCCCGTGGCTGAAGCCCTGATCCCCGGTGCCCCCCTGCGGGGCTGAAGCCCAGATTCCCGGCGCCTCCCTGTGGGGCTGAAGCAGGGAGGCACAGGGCTGAATCCCAGAGCCCCGATGCTCCCTGTGGGGCAGAAGCCCTGAGTGCATGGACAGAATTAGGGACATGGAGGGCATTGCCCCCCCACTGCAGCGCAAGATCACGGCAGTTCCCAGGGACAGCTCCACACCTCCCCTGCCCCTCCTTTCCCCGCCCCCTGGCCAGGTCGGAGGCGGGAAGCCAAAGCCAGAGCCAGGCAGTGTGGGACAGCTGCTGTTCTGGCTGGTGCATGGCACAGGCAGCAGCAGCATTTCTTCCACTCGAAGCTGTTCCTCAGCTCCCAGACACCTTTGCTCCCGTAGAGGCAGCCGGTAAGAGCCCCCCCAGTTGAGGAGACCCAGCTCCGTGACTGGCAGACCCCTCCGGGAACAGGGACTGCAGGGGAATCCTCTCAGCACACAGCCCCTAATACCCCTCTCCCTACACCCTGAGCTACACCCTCCCTGCACCCTGAGCTACCCCTGCCCACACAAGGCCCCTAGTATCCACTTCCATGCACACTGAGCTACCCCCCTGCCCGCACACAGCCCCTAGTACCCACCTCCCTGCACCCTGAGCTACCCCCTGCCCACACACAGCCCCTAGTACCCACCTCCATGCACCCTGAGCTACCCCCCCTGCCCACACACAGCCCCTAGTACCCACCTCCCTGCACCCTGAGCTATCCCCTGCCCGCACACAGCCCCTAGTACCCACTTCCCTGCACCCTGAGCTACCCCCTGCCCACACACAGCCCCTAGTACCCACCTCCCTGCACCCTGAGCTACTTCCTGCCCACACACAGCCCCTAGTACCCACCTCCCTGCACCCTGAGCTACCCCCTGCCTGCACACAGCCCCTAGTACCCACCTCCATGCACCCTGAGTTACCCCCCCCGCCCGCACACAGCCCCTAGTACCCACCTCCCTGCACCCTGAGCTACCCCCCTTCCCTCACACAGCCCCTAGCCACCCCCCATGCAAGTTGAGCTACCCTGTCTGCACACAGCCCCAAGTGATGCCCTACCTCCACCCTGAGCTGCCCTCCCACAGCCCCTAGCAAGCTCTCCCTCCTCCCTGAGTTACCCCCCGCCTGCACACAGCCCCTAGCTACCCCCTCCCTGCACCCTAAGCTGTTTTCAAACGTTTTGAGCGAAACCCCCCACCTTTGAGTTATAATTTTTGGTTGCACCCCCCCCCTCCCAACCCAGACAGGCTGGGTGGCCTGCTGAGGTGAGTCAGGGAGTGGAGGTGGCGCTACCTCGCTGGACTCCGCCATGCGGAGGTGGCTCGAGCCCCACTGGCCCCTGCCCCCCCCCAATAGAAGTCAAACTATGCCTATGCCCAAGGCCCCTGCCCTGAGGCCTCCCCACCCCTGCTGAGCCCTTAGAGAGAAAAAGGTTGAGAACCCCTGCACTATAGGGCTTAAAAGGCCATGTCAGATCTGGTAATTATTAGCTTGATCTGAGAATTGGGTTCAAGTGAGTGGCCTTTCCTCCTGTGATTCAGGGGGCAGTAGTTAAACCTCTTACTCCAAGAGCTGCCCCATAAAGGATATTGAGAGAGCAGTGATTAATCCCCCATCTTGAGCTACCTGTTAAGATGTTTCAAGGGAAGACTGTCTACCCCTACCCCTACCCCAAGAGGGGCCCAATAAGGGGATTTCAGGAAGCAGCTATTGACAACCCCCAGAGCTGCCCCATAAAAGGACAGGAGACAGCTGTTATAGCAGTGACAAGTGAACACTATGGGGAAAAAGGGACACCCCTCTCTGGTGTTTCCCTTACATACGTCTTGTTGCGGATGTCAATGGCACAGGAGCAGCGAATCACTGATGAGAGCAGAGTCCAGATGCCAAAGGTCCGAGCTTGGAGACCATTCACTGTGCAGAGAAGAAGAAACAGATGAGGAAAATGAATGCTCCCTCCCATGAGCTACCATCTCTGCAGGCTGGGCAAAGTGGTGGAGGGAAGGAAGAACATGAGATCTCCTCCCAGCTAGTGCAGTTACACCCACAGCAAGTAGGAGAGAATAACAAGGTTTCCTAGATGATTAAAGGGCAGCTGAGTGGGTGTTTCTGTAGCTGTTGAACCATGCACCCTTTCCAGAAACCACAGACCTCAAGGGGGAAAAGGAACCACGGCTGGTTCCAGCACTGAAGAAGCCGTACTAAGATCACGGAGTTAAAAGTGCATTGCTGTGGATGCTGAACAATGCTGTCTGCTGCCTGGAACTGCTGAATAGCAGCATTTGCAGGCTTGGTGAGAGGGTGATATCTAGTGCCAACCCTTCTGGAGAAAGGGTTCCAGATCTTGGCCGGCAGGTGACTTAAGGCTGTAGAAGATGGTACAGTGGAGACAGGTTGGCACTCTCCAGAGAAGATGAGGGCTCATTGCTGAAGAAGGGACGGTGCTGGTTGCCCTTGTGAGTTTGGGCTAGCATATGGCTCACAGGAGGTTAAGACCCGAATTGTGGCTCACTTCTGAGATGTGGACAAAAGTCCTCCAGGACCTGGGGCAGGATGTTGATACATGAGGTATAGCTGATATGGTAATGCCTCCTTATGGGCAGGAAGGGCAACCTGGGCTCCTTACCAAGGGTGGGTGTGCCCGTGTACAGCTTCTCGGAGAGGAAGCTGTGATCACGAAAGCTCTGCAGTGTGTTCCCCATTGCAATGATGGACACCATGACCAGCCAGCTGCGCAACACATTCAGAAAACGGCTCATCATGCTCTGGTACCTGCTCCTGGGGACAAAGGCAGGAGATCAGCATCACAAAAGGAAACCACATGGATTCCACCCCCTAGAACGCTTCCACTTAAACCAGGGTCCAGGCTTTTCTACAGAAAGTCACCTTCTCTTCCCACAGATTCCCATAAAGAGACCCGCCCCTACCAGATGAGGCCTACACTACACCCCTCATAATGCAAAGGTAGAAATCTGTATGTCCATCAAAAGGGGATGGAAAAGCATGATGCTGCCTCACTGTGGGAGGTCACTAATCATCTGGGTCCTGAGCCAAACTTGACCAAGTAGGTCCTGTTTAGAAACCTTTGGTGCAGCCTCTCCACCTTCCTCTCTCCCCCGATTGGCAGCAGCAGCTTGCCACATCACCCCAAACAGAGACGTCTGCAAAACCGATAGTGTATTGAGCTCCCTGTATGGCAAAGCTGGGCACTGACCATCACGATATCAAGTCTTGGACTCCCCCGTTAATGCATCCTACTCGCCAAGGCCAGTATAGGGATTTGCACTCCCCGCTCCACTGTCCCAGGGCTGCACCCCACTTCGCTTCCTCCTGTCCCAAATCTCTCACACAAGTCCCCCACCCCCTTTCCGCCCCGACTCCCATCACCTCCCTGTCGCCCTTCCCCAACAGATCCCCCAGCCCTCCCACGATCTCCCCCGAGCCCCTGCACCGCATCCTCCGACCAACCCTCACGCCACTGCACACCTGCTCGCAGCCCCAGCGACTCCCCACCTCTATACAGCAGCACCCCCGCCCCTGGATGCTCTGCGTATTGATTGGTTCCCTGTTAGCCCTGCCCCTACTCTGATTGGCTGTTAGACCCATCTCTACTCACACGCCATGTGGATTGATAGGTCACTACACGAATCAAAGACACTAAGGGGGCTCCGCCCCTGAGGCGCGGTGACGTAAAATATGGGCCCAGCCTATACTTCGGGTTCCTCGGTCGCCATGTTGGAGGAGGCGGAAGCTGCAAGCGGCGCAGGCAAGCCGTGCGCTTGCGCCTTGCTGAGTAGGGAGCGCAATGTAGCGTTTGCGCCTGCGCGGCTGGAAGAGCGACGGGGGGTGCCGCTGGCGCCTGCGCAGCAGGGAGTTGGGGCGGTTGCCTGCCTGTTGGTTGTTGTAGTAACCGGGGAAGCGTCGGGAGGAGGGAGCTGCGGCCGCCGGGGCTGAGTTGCCCGGAGCTCAGCCCCCCCGGGACGACGAGGCTGTAGGTACGGGAGGAAGGCGGGGGGGCCCGGCGCGATCCCAGGGAATCCTGGAACTCACCAGGGTTCCCAGCGGCGGGTGCCGCCTGGCAGCACGGCGGGGAGCCTGGTGTCCCGGGCTCGCTAGCCCCGAGGCGGCTGCGTTCGGCGGGGCCGGCTGGCTGTGTGGCGGCGCCAGGTGCCTCCCCGGAGCGCGGCCGGGCCCCTTCGTGGCAGGTGGGGTCGGGTGAGTGGGCGGCGTGGGGAGGGGCAGCTGCCCTGGGAAGCCCCTTATCCCAGGCAGCCTCTGGTGCCCACTGATCCCTAGGCGTCGCCGGGGTGCTGGACTCTCCGCGCATCCCGGACCGACCCTTCTGGCCGGGCTAACGGGGGGAGTCGGAGGCTCCTGCACGGGCAGTGACCAGAGGGCCTGGGCCAACGCGGGTCGGCACCAGGCCGCGTGGCGGGCCAGTCCCTCCTTTATAGGCGGTAAAGCCCGAAGTGACCGTCTGAGCTCCTGTATAACCCAGGCCAGAGAACTTCCCCCAGTTACCCATGTGCGGAGCCCCAGGGCTTGTTTGACTAAAGCATGTCCCTAGCAGGAAAGCCTTTGAGGAAGAAAGTGCTGAAGTAGCCAGACCTTTTCCAGCTAGTCTCTGAGTCAGGCGCACAGGAAAGTAACAGACTTGTATCTGAAGAAGTGAGGTTCTTACCCACGAAAGCTTATGCTCCCAATACTTCTGTTAGCCTTAAAGGTGCCACAGGACCCTCTGTTGCTTTTTACAGATTCAGACTAACACGGCTACCCCTCTGATACAGGAAAGTAACTGTCTCCTCTGGGGTGCTGAGTCAGCCCAACTACACTTGGGCAACTAGCCTGGGACTTCCTGCACTGGAGCTGTTAGACCCAGGGAGGGTCTCTCAGGGGATTCTTCATGATGGTTGAAGGCCCCAAAGGAGTATCACTGTGACTAAAAAATAGCAGTGCTATCTATCTCTTGTCTGTGCAGTCAAGTGTCCTGGACTAGTGGCCAGAACCTGATGGTTCAGAGGAAAGTGCAAGAACTGACCGTTATGGAAGTTTCTTCCTGCCTTCTGGCAGCAAGTAGGTTGGTTTATGCCCTGTAGCAGCAGGTTTATATCCCATGTAGATTTGTGTACTGGAAACAGTTGAGGTAGTGTTGAGTTGACATCTGTCTCTAGGCTATTCTGCTCAGTCATATACTCGTACTTCTGATGATTATTGCAGGTAGCTGCACTGGCTAGGTCCACTGATTCTATATGAAAGGGTCTAAGAGACCACTGTGACTGGGCTGGATGAAAACTCCCATAGGAGATGCCAGTTGGGATGGCTCGGGACCTGGAGGAAACTGGCTCGTCCTCGGAGGAGGAAGAGGTGGAAGAAGGGCCAGAGTAAGTAAAAACATACACTGTGCCTGAACCTTAGTTATGCTTCACCTGGAATGTACTGGGGTCTTTGGAGGATATTTACTTATCTAGTGTGACAGCTGCATTCTCTCTCTCCCCACATCCTTCAAGTCTGTGTGCTGAGGGGGGAAATAGATGGGGTGGGTCTTGGGCTTTTAATAATAAAGAAAGATCAGGTCACATGGTGTGTTGGTAGGTGCAGAACTCTTTGCTTTGGGAAGCCTAAAAAGGTCCCCCTTTCCTGTAGAGAGGGAGCCTCTGGAAGGGGGTGAGGCCTTGGCTGTGGGGAGGGATAGCTCAGTGGTTTGAGCATTGGCCTGCTAAACCCAGGGTTGTGAGTTCAGCCCTTGAGGGGGCCATTTAGGGATTTGGGGCAAAAATCTATCTGGGGATTGGTCCTGCTTTGAGCAGGGGGTTGGTCTAGATGACCTCCTGAGGTCCCTTCCAACCCTGATATTCTATGATTTCTCTTGCTCCACTCATTTTCTGGCTTCCTATCTATTGGTACATTCTTTCATGACTCACTGGCATCCCCTTCTCACCTAGGGTGGATTCTCTTTGCTGCCATTCAGGGAAATATGGGTAGCCCCCAGTTCTGCTGGCTGCATTTGCTTTGGTTTTCACCTGTGGCAGCACAAGGAATTGCAGAGCAGCCTGTGTTATGTAGGGCATTTGAGTGCTCTTGCCCCCCATGTTCTATTTAAGCTTAATAGGAACTATGTTACTTCCACTCATCTTTGAGTTCTTGTCAGCCCTAACCCCCAGCTTTGTCTAGCACCTCCTTCCATCTCTGCTGCTCCAGAGTTGTCCATTTCCAGAATGGTGTCCTGCTCCCACATTATCTGAGTTTGCTTTAATAAGCTGGGTTCCCTTCTTTCTCAAAGATCACTCTCAGCATAGCAGGGACTTGGAGGCAAAGGCTTCCCCAAGCTGACCATGCAGAGGGCCTCTACCTATTGCTCCAGACAAAATTGAGCTGGCCAGTTGTCCTCCAACATCCAGGGAAGCGGTAGCAGGGCCCAAGTTTGTGTCCTTCAATCAGACCACAGTTTGTCACAATGTCTGCACCAAGTGACCAAGGTCATGCCAGGGATGAATGTGAACAGTCGCTTGGAGGATAGTCTGAGCCCTAGTGGTCTCACTGCAAATCCTCAGGGCAGAGCTTAACCTAAAGCCTCTTCCTGCTGTCTTGGCTCTATTCCCACTTATGTAAGGTGCTAGCCTGTGCTCAGACTTGGTGCTGCTGCACAGTGGCCCTGGGTGAGCAATTGAATTCAACTAAGGGTGGGTGGAAGGGTTCTGGGGCCAGATAGGAGGGTTCAGGTGCGAATGGTCTGGTCTGGTGGTGGGAGGGAGCACGGATGGTGCTTGCCTTTATTTAGGGAAAGGAAATATTTGTTTCCCTTTCAAATGCAGCACATTTGGTCTGATACATTGGATGGTCTATGGGGAAAAATGATCTTTTCTATCCCATGTGGGGAGGGGGCCCACGCAGATTACTTCTTTACCTCAGTCTTGAGAAGGTGCCCATATAGGAGCCTTCTTGTGCACCTCTGTCTAGAAATGCAGAAAGGGAGGGTACACAGGTACTTCTCTATGCATTTGTAACCCAAGGGTACAGACAAGTATATCACTGAATGACTTTTTTTTAAAGAGTTTATCACTGGTGAAAAGTGGCAGCCTATTTTAATACTGGGTTGGTGGACATGTGAGGGAGGGACCACTAAGCCCAGAACTCAACAGATTCAAAGAATGATAAAAACAGGGATGGGGCAGTGTGTATAGGTCACAGGGATCTAGCTGGGGCACAAGCAGAGAATCCTGTATAATGCCCACTGCTCTAAAAAGGAGCCCTTGGAGACTGAGTCCTTTGTGCCTCACCCAGTGTGCCTTCCCCTGCCCTGGACAGAATTCAGATTTTATGGTTCTTTCAATTTTCGGCCTTTCTCCTGAGATTGTAAAGGTGGAGGGGGGACAGTTGTGTTGGTGGTTTTGTAGACACCTGTTTGGTGGGAATTGCATTGAAGCCATGAATTTATTTCGTATTGGCTGAACCATCTTCTATTGGTCAGAGAGAAGCTTTTGAGCTTACACAGAGCTCTTCCTCAGGTCAGATCTGAAGAAGACGTGTAAGTTCAAAAGCTTGTCTTTCGTCAATAGAAGTCTGTCGAATAAAAGATATTACATCACCCATCTTGTCCCTCTAATATCCTGGGACCGACACAGCTATGATAACACTGCATATTGTCTGAACAGATTTTTGGGGTCCACTATCCACCTGGGTGGGATTTGAAGCAAGAATTGGAGGTGAGAGGCTCTATATCCTACCCAATACACTGAGTCGTCATGTATCCTGGAATGAGTTCTACGGTGACCAAGGGTAAACACTTCCAGGGGCAAGGCTACATTAGGAACTTTAAATATTCTCTTCCTAGCACACAGTCTGATGATGCAGGCCTAGCAAACTAGCCGGTATCTGTTGCAGTGTTGTCAGCTCAGACCCTGACTTTAGCCTCACCTAATAGGGATGTTGGTCAGGCAAAACAAGCAACATTGCTCTGGCATGCATCTGAAGAAGCTACAAATAATGCCAAAAATCTTACATGCTCTGCATATCCACCCGTCTATATGTGTCTTTCTCTTCTGATTGATCCATGTAGATCTAGAAGATGTTCTACACCCTCCCAGGGTGTTTGCTTTTCTGTAACTATTCATATTTGATTTCCCTTAGCAGTGAGTTATGATGACTCTGAGCTTTATCCACTTAGACAGAATGACAAATTTGCCTTCTGTGCCTTTATATTTACATAATAGCTTTCAGTGTTTTGTGCTGTATTTCTCTTCTGCTGCTTTGTCTTGTCACAGCTCCAGAGGAGTGCCCCCTCTTGGCCAGTCACCAGACTGCTGAATCCGTGGATATTTTAATTACTCACTCTGAATGGAGACCTGCCATTGCCACTGTCTTAGGATCTCTGGGCACACTCTTAGGGTGCAGATCTTCTTTCTAGCACTACCGCCTGAAAGGTGCAGTCAGGTGGTCCTTTGCCCAGTCTCTAGACTCAGTGCTGGCCCCTCAGACTTGCCCTCTCCCAGAACTCCAGTCGGGTGGGTGCTCTGGGCCCACAGTTTATCTTCAAGGCACATGTGGTAGGTATAACATGTTACCTTTGTTAGTCTCTAAGGTGCCACAAGTACTCCTGTTCTTTTTGCGGATACAGACTAACACGGCTGCTACCCTGAAACATGTTAAATGCAGACACTGTGTACAAGATTCTAAAACAAGTTTTCCTCTCCACTTTCCCACTCCTTGCAGACAAGTTGGAGAATTACTTTCTCCCAGTCCCCAGCTAACCTGCTGAGCATATCTGTTGTCTGGTCAGAGTACAGTAGTTAAAGTTAAGTACGTACCATTGTCCTTAGTCTGGTGTGGACATTCTACAGGTTGTCAGTCCATGCTGGATATGGATAGAGGAGCATTCTGTGATAAAGCAGTTTCACCACTTCAGTATCAAACAGGATTCATAAGTTGTACAGACACATTCACCAGACTGGCAACTCTGGTTGCAGGCTTTTCCCTTCCATGTTCTGGAACTGGCTACCTCAGTGCAGGTAAAGCAGGCCCCTGATCTGCTGATAGATATGGTGCTCCTTCCTGGTGCTGAGCCTTTGAACACATACAAACGTCAGTGTTTTTGCACTGTGATAGTCTGGGGCTTTAAGGCAGTGTCATGTTGACACTGCATAGTGAGATGTGGCCAGTGCTAGGCAACAACAGGGCACTGTCAGTTTAGCCAATCTTAAAGTTACTGTTTGGTACAATACAGTTTCTGCTTCCATTCCTGTTGCCAGGCTTGTCTTGTAGTGTTGTGTTTAGGTACCTTAACAAAAAGCTTTTCAAAAAAATCTGCAAAACCAAAGAGCAGAAGCAAGACTGAGGTGCAAAAGGGCTATGCCCAAACTACCTAGCTAAGGGTTGGACTGAACTGGGATCAAATTGAACAGATTGCAACTGTTCTCCCCTTTTAATAGAGGCTACCGTTCCCAGTATGCAATGTGGCCTGGCTGCTTGGCTCAAAATAGATTATTGGATTCTGGCACCTATAGCCTCCATAGGCTGCTGAGTGGCCATGGACAACCCTGTAGAATTCTGGGCTGCAATCCTATTGTCTTTGACAGAAGTTAAAAAGAAAGGGTGCAGATAGCGTCACCCATTGTGTAGAACAATGTGTGATTCCTGTTGCTTGTTTAATTTCTGAGCCCAGGATGCCAGCACAGTGGCCACTTAGTGCACTTGGGAGTACAGATCTGAAGCAAGGCAGCAGTGCACTAGTATGCAATCCGTATACAGTGGAGTGGCTCCTGCTTTGCTTGGGTTGGTGGGGCTAGGAGTGTGGATATAATGCTAGTGCTGTATTTCTCTGTCTTTGGGTGTGGCTCTTGCTTTGTGTAGAGATGTGATTCCTGAGTTCTTTAGCGAAGAAGTGTGAGGCTCCTCTTGGGGAAGTCGTGCAAGTTACTTAACCAGTTAAACTCATATCAATTAAATATAAAAGCCCAAGGTAAAATGAAGGAGGGAAAGAAGAGATGTCAGGAGGAGCTGTCTGGATTGGTTGTGTTTTGGGATTGGTCACGGTTTGTTCTTGTTCTTCTTGGTCAAGCCAATGCTGTCTGAAAAGCATCCTCCAGCTAGAAGCCTGTGTTATGGAGGGTGACTGTTCTCCCTTGAATGAGACCTGCTTTGTTCTGGATTGGACCAAAGCAAAAAAGAAGGTTTTAGGTTAGGATTTACTCATACTTTAAGCTAGCCCACTTGTGCCTGCATATCACACTTGCAGGCTGGTGTGCAAGCCTGGGAATGTATGACACTGCTGTGGGGGGACTAACCAAGACCCCTTCATAGTGAGTAATCCACTGTGTATGCATGAGGCTCAGTTGCTCTCATGTTGTTAACCATCTCTTTGTTGCAGGGATCACCCATGCATCATGTGGACTGGTGGCTGCAGGAGGATCCCCATATTGGTGTTTCATGCAGAAGCCATTCTGACCAAGGATAGTTACATCCGCCTGATTGGAGGTGGGTGCAATTACTTGTGCCAACTCTAGGCCTGCTGCAGTGAGGAGCGGGGCTGGGTAGCCTCCAAGCAGGTGCCTTCCTCCTTTCTGAGGTGGGGAAAAAAGAGATGTCAGGAGGGGCTGTCTGGATTGGCCATGTTTTGGGATTGGTCACGATATTTTCTTGTTCTTGTTCAAGCCAGTGCTGGGAGCCACCTATTTAGAAAACATTCTGCAACTAGAGGCCTGAGTTGTGAAGAGTGGCTGTTCTCCTTTGAATGAGACATACTTGGTTCTGGAATGGACCTAGTTGCCTCTAAATGGTTCATTGACCTGTGTTTGTATTAGAATCTAGATCGGGGTGGGCAAACTACGGCTCGTGGGATTGCCACCGCTGTGGCGCTTGGGGCTAAGGCAGGCTCCCTGCCTGCCCTGGCCCCGCGTTGCTCCCAGAAGTGGCCAGTACCACATCCCTGCAGCCCCTAGGGGGATGGGGGCAGAGGGCTCCGTGTGCTGCCCTTGCCTGCAGGCACCGCCCCCCACAGCTCCCATTGGCTGGGAATGGAGAACCATGGCCAATGGGTGCCTCGGGGGAAGGTACCCGCAGGCGAAGGCAGTGCACAGAGCCCTCTGCCTGCCCCTCCCTCCCCTCCCGGGCCACAGGGACGTGGAGACTGCCTTAACCCCTGCTACTGCTCAAGGTAAGTGGTGCTGGGCCGGAGCCCGCACCCCAACCCCCTGCCTTGAGCCCCCTGCCACACCCCTCCTGCACCCCTGCCCTGAGCCCCTCAGACATCCTGCACCCCAGCCCCTTGCCCTGAGCCCCCTCCTGCACATGGCACTCCCTCCTGCACCCCAACCCCAGCCCTACATTCATGGCCCTTCATGCAGTTTCCCCACCCAGATGTGGCCCTCGGGACAAAAAGGTCGTCCCCCCCCCCCCGTCCCCCCCCGATCTAGATTGTAATTCATCACTCTATAGTCAAGAAGTTAAAACCACACAAACCTGGGCAGTTTTAGTGGGACACATCAGAAATTATGCAAGTGCCCCCTGCTGGCCCAACTGCAGCAGTGACAGTAACAACAAACCCTATTAACTTCTTGGTCCATCTCCATTATCAAGACTTGCCAGCAGAGAAGTAGATGTAAACAAAAGGAAGTCCTATCTCTTGTGGTATTGGGGCTGGGAAACCAAAGCATTTTAGCTTCAAATAGGGAGAGTAAAAAATCACGTAGAAAGGCAGAGCCCTTGTAAATGGTCAAGAGTTGATATCCTTGCATTGGGTTCTGGGAGCATTTCTATTGCCAAGACTCGGGTTGTATGTAAAGAATTAGGAAAAGGCTGAATTCCACTTGGCTTCTTTCACTAAGATGCAGACACTTTCCCCTCACTCCTATTGATGATCTAATTTCTTATGTCCAGCCTAGACCGGAATGCTTATGGCCCTTTTGGGTAGGGTAGATAACCTGTGGGGGGAGAACTTTTGACCCATGTAATGTGTGTCAGAGATCAGTGCTTGTATGCTGTAGGTTGGGGTTGCTCTGAGGACCTTATGGTGGTGTGGTGTGGTGTCCTGTTTCATAGTAACTGGACATAGACAAGACTTTTGGGATTCATCTAGTCCAACCTGGCTTGTTCTCAAGGGTTTTGTCCAGTCCAGGTTTAAATGTTTTGAGTGATGAGGCACCTACCCCTTCCCTCTGGAGACCAGTTCTCAGCAGTATGAACAAGTTCCCTGAGATTCAATCTACTTTTCTGCACTTGGTTTACTTCCTTATTCCTAGCTTGAACCAGCCTATGCAATTCCTCAGCCTTATGCTAATTCTTCTGTACCTTGGTTTGTCAATCTATTGTTCCAGCCCCATGATAATTTATTTTCTGTCTCTGAACTCCCTTAAATTAATAGGTCCACATAAATGACATTTTGTCTCCTCTATTCACTAATCTTTTAATTCTGTTAGTTCTTTATTTATAATACTTCCAATGCTGCTTACCACTCTTGGTTCTGTGATTCTCTGTGGATACTGATTTTTTTCTCTCAAAATTTGTACTGTTTTACTCCCTCCTGCTCCTTGCATTTGTACAGACTCATTAAAGTCCAATGCTGCTCCCTTTGCTCATGTCTCATTCATTAGATGACTGTATAGTATGGGCATTAGATGACTGCTATGGTGTGAGCATTCAAATTCTGGGACCAGGGCCACATCCACAGCCGTGCATGTTAGTGTGGGGCCTGTGGCATGAACCAAACAGTCTTGGCTGCATGGACCTATTTTGAGGTGTGCAGAAGATATTGGGATAACACTCTGGAGTGTTGCAAAAGAGCCTATGAAGAGACCTGTAAAGAAATCAGGGGTTTGTTGGGAATCAAATATCTGAAAAGTCTGAGAACAAATAGTACCTCTTGTATCATAAGAGACTGGACTGACTAAAGGCAGAAATTTGGCCACTGAGGGATTGGTATACTCCAATGCTGCATCACTGTGTGCTGTTCCACTCAGAGTTGCACAGGGATCTTGTGTAACCCTGTGCTTTGCCAAGTGCTATTGCATCTAGAGACTCATCAGGGATGTAGTATAACTGCGGTGTGCAAAATGCGGCTACTCCAACAAGACCCTACCTCACATCCTGTGTGGATGCCAACATCACTCCGGAGCCTGGCGGCACCGCCACGACGTCATCCAAAACCAGCTGGTGAAAGCCATCCCACCGTCCCTGGGGAAGATCACCGTAGACTCTGCCATCCCCGGGACAGGCAGCTGACTGCAACCCAAAATAGTCATGACCAACGTGGAAAAGAAGGTCCTCATGGTGGACGCAACGGTGCCATTTGAAAACAGGTCACCGCCTTCCATGAGGCCCGAGCTCGGAAGGTGCTGAAATACACCCTGCTGGCCGACGCCCTGAGAGCCCAGGGCTACGAGGTCCAGATTCACGCCCAAGTCATGGAGGCCTTGGGGGGCATGGGACCCCCCCACAACGAACCAGTGCTAAGAGCCTGCGGAGTCAGTCGGCGCTACGCCCAGCTCATGAGACCGCTCATGGTGTCCAACACCATCAGGTGGTCCAGAGACATCTACACAGAGCACATCACGTGACATTTTCCGTATCCGGTCGAGTAATCGAGAATGCTGGTCAGGGAAATAACCCACTTCCTCCCCTGACAAACCAAGGGATGCACCCCACCCATGTACTTATTCACTACACCAATACTGACTTGGACTCTAAATACATTCTATGGGTGGCGTATCTGAGATCACTTATCCACTGATGTTTTAAAAACTCCCACACCCCAGTCTGGGTCTATGCTGGTTATGTTATATGTCTGGATCCTGTGAACCTTGTAACCGATGCTTGTAATCACTCATAACTTGAGCCTGACCCCAGATGTACAGTACCTTCCCTCTTAACTTGTGTAAATTTGATTTTAAACATTAGCTTTAATAAAATTTATAACTTCAGTGTGCAAAGTGCAATGGCACTCTTCTCCCTTTTGAAGCGGTGCAGGGTTCATGTATTTTGCTTTGCTATTGTTGGGTGCTCAGGCTGTCGGTACCTCAGCTACTGTCACTAACTCCATCTCTTGCCTTCTTCACAGAGCGCTATCGCTTGTCCTATAAGATTGTGAAAACAGACAGCCGCCTGGTGCGCAGCATTCTGACTGCCCATGGATTCCACGAGGTGTGTGCACCAGATCTCAAGGATATTGAGAGCCACTGAGTTTGGACACGTGCTGCGAAGGTTGAAATTCTGGGCTTCTTTCTGAATCAGGATATAGCACATGATCCTGGGCCTGTGGTGCTTTTAACCTTCAGCCAATCTATCGGGGAACACTGCACAATTCTACCATCTGCAGGGGTGCTCTTTGTTCTCTCATTGTAAACCCAGTTTTTGAAGTATCCTTAGCTGGAAGAATACAGGTTGATTTGTTTTTGTTTTAATTTCTACCCCCCTCCCCCTGACTTTTGGAGCCTCATTTCACACCCTAAGATAGCAGGCAGGCGCGTGTGTGGTGATGCCTTATAATGCTTATCATTCTTTAGCACCTATCTGGTTCTATATCAGCACCCTGTGTACAGTCAAGGATATTTCAGTAGGTACCTGTGAGTGTTGAGTTCTTTTGTTTAAGAGACAGATTAGGGTTCAGTCTCCCAGGACTGTTGAGGGACTTCAGAATGCTTTATAAATGCATTTAGACTGCCTATGAAAATAGGTTTTTCCTAACAGCTGTGTCTAGGGTTGGGATGTGACAGCTATTTAATAGCTCCTAGCAAAACTGTGCAACATCTTGGGTTAAGAATATCACAAATTGTAGTGGGACCAATCCATGAGGCTAGAAACTTCCCATGTCCCTCAAAGTAGAGGGCAGAGTGCTTAGTTACTAGTGGTAGTATGGTCTGTCTCATCTGCTCCTTGGCTTTGTCCCATCCTCAGGTACACCCCAACAGTAGTGATTATAACCTCATGTGGACGGGATCCCACCTGAAGCCCTACCTGCTGCGCACCCTCTCAGATATTCAGAAAGTCAACCACTTCCCCAGGTAAGAGCTTTGCTGAACAAATTCACTAGTGTCTGGAGGGGACTGAAGATCAATGTCTCTAAGTAACGTGTGGGGTGGGTGATGCACAGGTCCCAGAACATCTGGACTGAGCCACACATTCTATCTCCCATTCCTATCTGGTAATAGGAAGATGGTACTTGGGTTTAGTGCCCTTGCCTTTCTAGCCCAGGTACGGGGCATCTCATTTTATTTGGTGCACAATTGAAGGGGGTTGGGTGGGTTCTTTGTAGGTCCTGGTAGATGTTTGACCATGTCACTAAAACTACAGTTCTGGTCAGTCTCTGCCTTGGGAGGCCTATGACAGGAATAGCATGAGGTGCTGCAGATGAGGATTGAGAGGTATTGGCAAAGCTAAAGGGAGACCCTGGACTGGAATAGAAGGGGATGCTGCAGGTTGGGATTGAGGTTTCTCTGGTAGAGCTGAGAGCCCTAGTAACTAAACCCTCAGTGTTAGGACACTGGTATGGGTTGCTGAGGGATGCTTCATGGAGAAGACAAAGCTGCTGCTTTTGTAATTTCAGGTCCTATGAACTGACCCGGAAAGACAGGTTGTACAAGAATGTTAGTCGCATGCAGTACACCCACGGGTTCAAGACATTCCACATCTTACCTCAGACCTTCATCCTACCAGCAGAGTACCAGGAGTTCTGCAGTAAGTGACTGGCTGGCAATGCTCAGCCCCTGAACAGCAGCCAGGGAGTAAGTAGGTGTATGTGGGGGATTGTGCTTATCCAGTTTTTTCCTTGGGCCCCTGAGAGAAACAACTCCGCTTGTGATCTGAACAACAAAATTGCAGGGAAGGGAGGCTAGAATAACACTATTGGAAACAGGGTTGTTGTTTTTTTGGCTTGTTTATATCATCCCTGTCCTATGAGTGTTGCTTACCCCATGCCTAGGTGAGTCCATAGCCTCAATGTGAGAGCTGAGCCCTTCAGCATTATCAGCTGCAGATGAAAGAAATCCTAGTGCTTGAGGGCTAATGGGTCTGAGCATCAGAAGGCTTATCCTTAAGAATTGCTGTAGGCCAACACCATAGCATCTCTGGCCAACATCTGGGAATGCTAGCGGGAGGGGGAAGCACCGGGAGGAATATCAGACTGAGAAGAGAAGCCAGTGTCTAGTTTAAGTGATAAGACTTACTGAGGGTATTTGGGGCTTTCTGACACCATAGGGAAAAGCAGGACAAGTGAAGGAATTGTCCACATTTATGCTAGAACTGTTAGACGCTCTGTAAGAGTTCCCATTGTGGGGAACGCCCTGGCAGCCCTTGCAAAAAGTTGGAAGACTTTTCAGATTCATGCTTCTCTCTCTTGACTAGGTTCTTATTCAAAGGACAGGGGTCCCTGGATAGTGAAACCTGTGGCCTCTTCCAGGGGGCGAGGTGTCTACCTGATCAACAATGTAAGTGTTCAGCAGAATGCTGACCTTCCCCAGATAATGCTGCATTCCATTCCCTCCCATTTTCACCCTTTGGCAAGTGCCGTGGTAATCTCACCAGCAGGTGGCACTGCTGTCAGTTTCAGCACCATTATGTATCTGGTAGGTGATCAGCACCCCCAAGCAGCTGGCATGCCCCACAGCATCCTATTTTTCCATGATTCATGTCCTGCAACACATGCCTTTTAAGTCTCAGATGCAGCAGTAACCAGAAGACTGTTCCTGATGCAATATGAATAGCTGTGCAGCTGCATCCTGGGCTTCCCTAATGGTGAAGGCTGCCTTGGGGAAAAAAGCTGTAGGAGTGGGGCCCCCAGGCTGTCCGTCTGACATGGAGAGCTGGATCCTATATTCATCATTGTACATCTTACCTTCACTGGCCCTGAGTTGTCTTCTCCCATGGCTATTTGATTGCCCCAATTAGTTGAGTAACTTTCAACAAAGTGAAATCCCCCAGTGGTAGGGAGAGGCCTTTGTTCTGTGTTCTGGATACAGAGGGCTCTGGGATTCATGGTGCCAGGCCTCTCTTGAGGGCTGATGCTCTGAGCACAATGTGCTGGCTGTAATAGTTGCCTTGCCCTTTGCATGCTGTGCAGAGAATCCGTTTCTCACTAGTGGCAATTGAGTCTCAACTGGAGCCAAGAGGGGGGTTGAGGGGATTCTGAGCCTTAAGGACTAATGGGACAAATGTTCCTGGCATACTATCAAGCTGGTTGCTGAGTCACTGTGTTCATTTACTCCCTCCTCTGTCCCTACAGCAAAGGAGCCAGGTTGCCTCATCTGTCCTCTACCTGGATTCTTTCCCATGGAATAAGGGAGCAGCTAGCCAAGTGCATGAAGTAACTCTTTCCAGAGCTGCACTCAGCTTTGCTCTTTGTTTGAAGGAGAGGGAGTGCATGCTCAAGTGATGGGCAGGTAGCCATGAACTGAGGAAAGGGCCCTCCTGGGATCTCTCTCTCTGTATCTATTCCAGCAGTATGTCAGCTAGTTTGGCCCAAAGATTTCCCTTTTCTTAGTGTGACCTCCACACGGAGTGTTTTCTAGAATCTATTCATGGAAAGTGTTTTTAAAAAATAAAAATCCTCAACTATTTCTCTGATTCAGAGTAAAACACGCTGCCATTTTTGTGTCATACCAAGAGAGCCTGAGCTCTCTCTGATTCTTTAGTTAGCCTAGATTTCCCTTGGCCTGAACAGGAGCAATGTGGATCTCCAGACACAAGTGAATGAAAGACAGGGAGGTGGATTAGATTTGGCTCCTTCACAAACTGGGACAAGAATCTGTTAACCAATCTGAACCGTTTTTAGTGGCAAGGGGCAGAAAGAGGGATTTACAGACAGTGAAGCGTGAGTCTCCTGAAGAGGTTGCTTCCTGCAAGCTACACAGCTTCCCTTCCCAATCAGTGACCTGTGCCTGTGATGCTGAAAAGCGTATCTGGTTGCCCAGGGTTTTGTGTATTTGTCATAGAGCTATAATGGGGAGCTTCCTATCGTGAGCTCCATGTCAGTACAGCAGCCTCACTGCTGTCTGACACTGGGATAAGGGGAGCTCAGCTAGGCAGGGTGAGTAGTTGGGTAACAGCCCTGGAGCTGGCCACAGAGATTGAAGATGTGAGGAGGTCATCTCCCCCACTCTTGGCTCTCTCCTTCCATATGCTGGAGACCCTCGAAATTAAGATCTTGGCACAGGATTTAGTCCTTCTATTCCTGGATCTCCACCAATAGCCAGTCCTGGATGCCTGAGAAGAAAGCAAGCCCCCTAATCCTGTGCTTGGTCAATATATCTAACATCAATCACAGTAGTAGGAAGTCAATGCGACTGTCATTTCTGAGACTTCCAGCCCCTAACCTGTTGTGTATAATTGCTGTGTAGCTGTTAAATAGCTTTTGAGACCAATTCAGGAGGACACTTATGTGTGTGATTTTTAAATTTATATATTATGTGTAAAGCACTTTGGGATCTCTGGGGTGGCAGGTTCTTTGGAAATGTAATAACACCCCGATTAAGCTTCTGATCAGGGTCTAATTACCCTAAATACCCTGTTACTGGCCAGGCTTTCCCCTAGCAGCAGCTGCAACAGCACAGAGTGACTTTACAATGGAAAGGTTCTTGGTAAAATCAGCCCTTGGATTCGTGGTTTCCTCACTCTTGGACTGATGCTGTGTCTTGTTCTGTAGCCAAACCAGATTTCCCTGGAAGAGAATATCCTGGTGTCCCGCTACATCAACAACCCCCTGCTCATAGATGGTGAGTGTGTAGGAATTGACTTCTTCCTCTGAGTTTCCTGACCGGATGGTCTCAGCAGCCTATGTATAGCTATTTGGGCTGCCACGCCTTCTTTGATAGGTAAATCTCTCCAGCACCCTAGAACTATGGTTGGGGGGTGGGGGTGGAAGAGATTCTTCAAACCCAGGCTCTGAACATCAAGTCAGCAGAAGCTGATAGACTCTGCTATCTATTTTACACCTCCATCGCTCTCAGAAGGATCTGTTGCTTCCCCCCTCAGCTGGGTTCAGATTCTAGTGGCTCTTGGGAAGTATTTGTGGTCACTGATTCCTGCTAATCCTCTTCCAGATTTCAAATTCGATGTGCGCCTGTATGTACTGGTGACGTCCTATGATCCACTTGTTGCCTACCTCTACGAGGAAGGACTAGCCAGGTAGGATGCACACCCCTTCCCTCAAGGCAGTTGAACCTGAAGCGCTAGGATCAAGAGAGCTTCTCCCTACCCTTGCCATGTTCATCTTTGATTCAGAGGCATGCCTCAAAGTTTTAGTTGTAGGTATTTAGTGATGCTGGTGTGTTTTGTTTCCCCCCCGCCCCCATGCCTTAGACTGCATTAGAGTAACTGATTTTAATGACGTGGTTATGGGAGGGAAAAAGCCTTGATAAAGCGAATTCTTGGAGTGATTGTCCACACAGATTCCATTTTTGGTGCACCTGCACCCCATGCACTTGATCAGATTCTTTTTGGCTAGTGTCAATTGGGGCCATGCCTGGTCCCTAGGTACCCTTCCCCCAACTACTCCCAGGCAAAGTGGACCCAACCATCTCTCAGTTCCTTCTTGCTATCCGTGGAGCCCCAGCACTGTCTGCTTCTCTTGAGCAGTCTGATTCACCTTCGATTTTAGGATTAGCTCATTTGTGAGCAAGAATTAGTTGTTTCCTTTTGCCAGTTGGTGCATGTAAGAATATAAGAGGCCATACTGGGTCAGACCAAAGGTCCATCCAGCCCAGTATCCTGTCTACCGACAGTGGCCAATGCCAGGTGCCCCAGAGGGAGTGAACCTAACAGGTAATGATCAAGTGATCGGTCTCCTGCCATCCATCTCCACCCTCTGGCAGAGGCTAGGGACACCATTCCTTACCCATCCTGGCTAATAGCCATTAATGGACTTAACCTCCATGAATTTATCTAGTTCTCCTTTAAACCCTGTTATAGTCCTAGCCTTCACTGTGTGAAGATGAACTTCCTTTTATTTGTTTTAAACCTGCTGCCCATTAATTTCATTTGGTGGCCCTAGTTCTTATTATGGGAACAAGTAAATAACTTTTCCTTATTCAATTTCTCCACACCACTCATGATTTTATATACCTCTATCATATCTCTCCTTAGTCTCCTCTTTTCCCAGCTGAAAAGTCCTAGCCTCTTTAATCTCTCCTCATATGGGACCCATTCCAAACTCCTAATCATTTTAGTTGCCCTTCTCTGAACTTTTTCTAATGCCAGTATATCTTTTTTGAGATGGTGAGACCACATCTGTACGCAGTATTCAAGATGTGGGCATACCATGGTTTTATATAAGGGAAATAAGATATTCTCTGTCTTATTTTCTATCCTTTTTTAATGATTCCTAATATCCTGTTTGCTTTTTTGACTGCTGCTGCACACTGCATGGACGTCTTCAGAGAACTATCCACGATGACTCCAAGATCTCTTTCCTGATTCGTTGTAACTAAATTAGCCTCCATCATGTTGTATGTATAGTTGGGGTTATTTTTTCCAATGTGCATTACTTTACGTTTATCCAAATTTCATTTGCCATGTTGTTGCCCAATCACTTAGTTTTGCGAGATCTTTTTGAAGTTCTTCACAGTCTGCTTTGGTCTTAACTATCTTGAGCAGTTTAGTATCATCTGCAAACTTTGTCACCTCACTGTTTACCCCTTTCTTGAGATCATTTATGAATAAGTTGAATAGGATTGGTCCTAGGACTGACCCTTGGGGAATACCACTAGTTTTCCCTCTCCATTCTGAAAATTTACCATTTATTCCTACCCTTTGTTCCCTGTCTTTTAACCAGTTCTCAATCCATGAAAGGATCTTCCCTCTTATCCCATGACAACTTAATTTATGTAAGAGCCTTTGGTGAGGGACCTTGTCAAAGGCTTTCTGGAAAGTACACTATGTCCACTGGATCCCCCTTGTCCACATGTTTGTTTGACCTCTTCAAAGAACTCTAATAGATTAGTAAGACATGATTTCCCTTTATAGAAACCCTGTTGACTTTTGCCCAACAATTTATGTTCTTGTATGTCTGACAATTTTATTCTTTACTATTGTTTCAACTAATTTGCCTGGTACTGACGTTAGATTTACTAGTCTGTAATTGCCGGGATCACCTCTAGAGCCCTTTTTAAATATTGGCGTTACATTAGCTATCTTCCAGTCATTGGGTACAGAAGCTGATTTTAAAGGACAGGTTACAAACCATAGTTAATAGTTCTGCAATTTCACATTTGAGTTCTTTCAGAACTCTTGGATGAATGCCATCTGGTCCCGGTGACTTGTTACTATTAAGTTTATCAATTAATTCCAAAACCTCCTCTAGTGACACTTCAATCTGTGACAATTCCTCAGGTTTGTCACCTACAAAGGACAGCTCAGGTTTGGGAATCTCCCTAACATCCTCAGCCATGAAGACTGAAGCAAAGAATTCATGTAGTTTCTCCGCAATGACTTTATCATTTTTAAGTGCTCCTTTTGTATCTCAATCATTCAGGGGCCCCACTGGTTGTTTACAGGCTTCCTGCTTCTAGTGTACTTAAAAACATTTTATTACCTTTTGAGTTTTTGGCTAGCTGTTCTTCAAACTCCTTTTTGGCTTTTCTTATTACATTTTTACACTTAGTTTGGCAGTGTTTATGCTCCTTTCCATTTATCTCACTAGGATTTGACTTCCACTTTTAAAAAGATGCCTTTTTATCTCACTGCATCCTTTACATGGTTGTTAAGCCACGGTGGCTCTTTTTTAGTTCTTTTACTGTATTTTTTGTTTTGTTTTTTAATTTGGGGTATACATTTAAGTTGGGCCTCTATTATGGTGTCTTTGAAAAGTGTCCATGCAGCTTGCAGGGATTTCACTCTAGTCACTGTACCTTTTTAATTTCTGTTTAACTAACCTCATTTTTTGCATAGTTCTCCTTTTTGAAATTAAAAGCCACAGTGTTGGGCTGTTGAGGTGTTCTTCCCACCACAGGAATGTTAAATGTTATATTATGGTCACGAGTGGTCCTGTTACAGTTACCTCTTGGACCAGATCCTGCACTCCACTCAGGACTAAATCGATAATTGCCTCTCTCCTTGTGGGTTCCTGTACCAGCTGCTCCAAGAAGCAGTCATTTAAATTACCGAGAAATTTTGTCTCTGCATTTCTTCCTGAGGTGACATACCCAGTCAATATGGGGATAATTGAAATCCCCCACTATTGAGTTCTTTATTTTGATAGCCTCTCTAATCTCCCTTAGCATTTCATTGTCACTATCACTGTCCTGGTCAGGTGGTCGATAATAGATCCCTACTGTTATATTCTTAGAAGAGTATGGAATTGCTGTCCATAGAGATTTTATGGAACATGTGGATTCATTTAAGATTTACTTCATTTGATTTCTACATTTTCTTTCACATATAGTGCCACCTTCCCCCTCCCCCCCGCACAATCTGTTCTGTTCTTCCGATATTATTTTGTACCCCAGAATGATTGTGCCCCATTGATTTGTTCTCACTCCACCAGGTCTCTGTGATGCCTATTATATCAATATCCTCCTTTAACACAAGGTACTCTAGTTCACCCATCTTATTATTTAGACTTCTAGCATTTGTGTACAAGCACTTTAAAAACTTGTCACTGTTTGTCTGCCCTCTTCTAATGTGTCAGATTCTTTTTTATGTGAATGTTTCTCGTCTGATCTGGCCCATACTTTATCCTCTTCCTTCCTCTCCTCCTGACTAAAACCTAGAGAATCTCTATCAATAGACTCTCCTCTAAGAGAAGTCTCTGTCCGGTCCACGTGCTCCTCTGCAGCAATCGGCTGTACGTGTATATTATTTAAAAAAGGCAACAAGAAATATTGTGAATTTTGTCACTTAAGCTTAATTCCCCCCCAGCTGCTCTTAATGCCTACCCCATATAGGGGTTTTTAGATGGTGGCAAAGGCTAAAGTCGCCAAGGTTTAAGACCTGTCCCTTGTGTGACAGTCGATCAGTGATGGATGCTGTCCGTGCCCGATGTGCCTTAGGGAAGGACACATTGTGGAATGTTGTTCTGTGTGGTGTTTACTTCTCCAGGTGTACCCAGACAGTGAGTGACTGAGGTGAGGCTGAAGTTTTTCCTGCTGGAGAAGTCCGTGCAGGCTTCCTCAGACTCTGGAATACCTTCAGAGAAGCCTCAATGTGTGGGTCTGTCCATCTCCCTCAGTTGCACTCCCAGGCCACTTCCTCTGAAAGGCCTCATTTGTCTACCAGTACATCAGCGTTGATGTCTGGTAGAGGCAGGAAGGAGCATTGTTCTAGAGATGACCCCAGACACAGGTTGGGCCTCCTGCTGGTGCCAGGGAAGGGAAATCATCCCCTCATCTTCCTTCTCCCCTCTGGATCGCTCGGGGAAGTCAGAGAAAATCTAGATGATATTCAGTTAGAGGAGCTAAGAACACATCGTCACAGGGAGCTCTCATCCTGGTATCATTGATGTGCCCTCCTCCCCACTCTCCTTCCTGCATTGATCATACTGGATCCCCTGGGATATTCAGCTCTATTTCTGAAAGCCAGCATTCCCCACTGTATCCAGAGCTAGGTCTCCCTCACTGAAGAGACAAATTCAGTTTCCACAGATGAGTTGAGTTCTACAGCTGTTGGAGAGGCAAGAGGAGAAGAATGGAGAACTGCATTCTCCTGAGCAGGAGCACCAAATCCCAGCTCCAATGTTGTCCTGCCCTGATGAGGCAGTGACCGTACCTTCACTGGCTTCAGAGGATTAATTCATTGTCTTCCAGGACCTGATAAAACAGATGGCTGATACCCTGTATGTCCCTCTAGAGACTGTAGAAGAGAATCATAGAAATGCAAGCCTAGAAGGATCTCGATAGGTCCTAGTCAAGTCACCTGCCCTGAGGCAGGACTAAGTAAACTCTTGGATATACTTGATCTAACTTGAGGAAAGTTGGCTGTGCCAGTCAGCAGTGGTCTGCTGTAACATGCCAGATGGATGTTGCAGACACCAGCTTCTGTCTACTAATTTCAAGAAAGCAGACAGAAGATATGCCTCTGAATATTTTTATTAGCATCCCATACCTGGCACTCTTGTGGTACAAGCTGTATCGGAGAGAACAAAACAGTAAGTCCTACAAAATACCCATGTGAGAGGACCCCACAAAAGCTCAACCTTGTTGGTTGAAAGCCTACAAATGCAAGAAGCAAACAACCAAGCACTACTCCCACAATAAGATTTTTTTTGAACTTGGACAACTATCCAATTTGATGGATAAATTACCCAAGAAGCATTAGGAGGAACCACAATCTCTTATGGCTGATGGCCAATTAACTGCTCAAACATCTCTGCAGGCTGCATTGAATGCGTCTGACAAGAGGTGCAAACAATGGCCACCCTAATATCCATGAAGAGGTCATCATAGCTTCAGCCCTCAAGGATCCCAAGGGAGGTCTAAGCAGTAATAGAGAGCTTCCTTCAAATGGGAGGTCATCTATTTAGCAGTGGCACTGATAAGGCACTACATACTTGGAAGGATTCCAGGCAACTCTATGCTCTTTGGGGCTCTGTCCCATCCCCTAAAACAGTGTCTCTTAACCTTTCCAGACTACTGGATCCCTTTCAGGAGTCTGATTTTTGTCTTGCATACCCCAAGTTTCACCTCACTTAAACTACTTGCTTATAAAATCTCTTATAAAAAGACAAAAGTTTCACAGCACACTATTACTGAAAAATTGCTTACTTCTCATTTTTGCCATATAATTATAAAATAAACCAATTGGAATATAAAATATTGTACATACTTTTCACTGTATAGTGTATATAGAGCCAGTATAAATAAGCCATTGTCTGCATGAAATTTTAGTTTGTACTGACTTCGCTAGTGTTTTCTATGTAGCCTGTTGTAAAACTAGGTAAATATCTAGAGGAGGAGTTGTACTCCCTGGGAAAACCTCTGCATACACCCAGGCATATGCATACCCTGGTTGAGAACCACTGCCCTAAAAGAAAGCAATGCAAGCAACAGCCATACCTCAGGAAGTGTTTCTCAATGCAGTATTATTGCCAATCTCCATGATTTGTCTGAGCCTCCAAGGAAGATGTAGAGATTTCATTGGTGGTAACCCATTGGCTCCTACTCAGCTGCCCTGAAGTCTGGGGCTTTGAATGGGCAGCAGGTCTAACGCCATCATTGGGAGCCTGGTTGGACCACCACAAGATCTATTTTACCCCTCTTTTCTCTCTCTCTCCTCTCCCCCCCTCCTTGGCAACCACATTTTCAAGAAGCTTGGGCTGGAATTACCTTGGACCACTGGGTCCTTCAGATCACAAGGAAGAGATGTCTCATGCATTTTCAGTCTCTTCCAAACCTCTTCTCCCCTTCTGGTCTCTTTCCAGGGACACATCTCACAAGAGATTACTGTGAGAGGAGGTAGACTGCCTCTTACAACTGGGAGCAGGAACCAGGGGAGGAACTGCCCTTGGAGTTCAGGAGCAAGTGATTTTATTCCCACTATTTCTGAATCCTAAAGAAGAAAGGAGGCTGTAGACCCACCCTTGATCTTTGTCTCAACCTCTTTGCCCACTATTTCAGATGCAAAATGGTGGACCCTGACTTCTAATGAAAATAATTTAGCTTTCATGGACTAGTTCATGGCTCTCAACCTGCAGCATGCCTATTTTCATATCTCCGTATATCTGGTTCACAAAAAAACCTTCGATTTCTGATAGGAACTTCCACTACCAATACAGAGTTCTGACCTTTTGGCCTCTCCACAGCTCTAAGGGTTTTTACTAAATGCCTGTCATTAGTGGCAGTTCATCTAAGGAGACAAGAATCCAGGTACGCCTTTACCTGGACAATTGGCTAATTCAAGGAAGATCACCACCACAGGTGACTTAGCAAAGACAATCCTGAAATTCTCCATCTCTCCAGGTTTCAAAATTAACAGAGTGAAATCCTCAGATTCCAACTCAGACCGTAAACTTCACATGAGCAATGTTAGACTCCAAATGAGTGAGGGCTTACCTTCCATAGCAAAGATTTCCTACAATATTAGACCACCCGATCAGATTTAGCCCCCCCGCCTCCCCAACACCACAAATGAGGATGTCTGTGGCTTCTAGGGCACATAGCCATTTACACTTATAATCACACAGTATGCCAGACTACAGCATCTGTCATAAACATACAGCTAAGGGTAGCATAAAATCCCTTCTTACCCTTTTAAAGGGTTAATCCCTCCTTTTACCTGTAAAGGGTTAAGAAGCTCAAATAACCTGGTTGGCACCTGACCAAAAGGACCAATAAGGGGAGAAGATACTTTCAAATCTGTAGGGGAAGGTTTTTGTTTTGGGTTCCTTTGTTCTCTCTGGGTCAGTGAGGAACCAGGGTAGGGAAAATACATCTCCCTAAGCCATATCTGAAAATAAGCATCTAATATACAGAAATAGTAAGTAATAGCAAGGAAATGCATTAGATTATCTTTTGTTTTAGCTTGTGAATTTTCCCTGTGCTAGGAGGGAGGTTTAGCCCTGTTTTTGTAACTTTAAAGTTTTGCCTAGAGGGGAAATCCTCTGTGTTTTGAATCTGATTACCCTGTAAATTACCTTCCATCCTGATTTTACAGAAGTGCTTCTTTTACTTTTCTTTATTATAAAGTTCTGTTTTTTAAGAATCTGATTGGGTTTTTAGTGTCCTAAAAACTCAAGGGTCTGGTCTGTGCTCACCTTGGTCACTCTAAAGCCTTCCCAGGAAAGGAGGTGAAGGGGCTTGGGGATATTTTGGGGAAACAGGAACTCCAAGTGGTTCTTTGCCTGAATCTTTGTCTAACTCACTTGGTGGCAGCAGTACTCATCCAAGGACAAGGAAGGATTTGTGCCTTGGGGAAGTTTTTAACCTAAGCTGGTAGAAATAAGCTTAGGGGAGTCTTTCATGTGGATCCCCACATCTGTACCCCAGAGTTCAAAGTGGGGAGAGAACCCTGACAGCATCGATCTAGGCAGGAAATGGCTGAGATCAGTAGCTCTCCAGCAGACACCGCATGGACATGATCATCGTGGTCCCACAAGAATTGTCAAACTGAACAGAACCACTTTAGATATGCAGTGGAGTTCCATTATCTCTCTCTTCCTACAAAGATGTTGGTAACCGATGCCTTCATTAAGGAAGGGCTCCTCTTGAGCCATTGAAAAGTCAAGGACTATGGTCTCCTCAGGAAGCAAGTCTGCACACAAACAGTTTAGAGGTCAGGGCAATCTCCCTGGCCTGCAGCTTTTTCTGTCCCTTCTTAATGTCTGTCAGCACTTGAATTGCTGATTCAACACCACAGCAATACCCTATGTCAGTGGCTCTCAACCTTTTGAGACTACTGTACCCCTTTCAGGAGTGTCATTTGTCTTGCATACCCCCACGTTTCACCTCACTTAAAATACTTGCTTACAAAATCAGACATAAAAATACAAAAGTGTCACAGCACACTATTACTGAAAAACTGCATACTCTCATTTTTACCATATAATTATAAAATCAATTGGAATATAAATATTGTACTTCCATCTGTGTATACTATATAGAGCAGTGTAAACAAGTCGTCTCATATGCAATTTTAGTTTGTACTGACTTCGCTAATGCTTTCTATGTAGCCTGTTGTAAAATGAGGCAAATATCTAGTTGATGTACCCTCAGAAGACCCATGTACCCCCTGGGGTACACATACCCCAGCTTGAGAACCACTGCCTTTTATCAGGTGGGTAAGGGGATAGCAAGATTATCCCCTACTCTTTCAAGAAGCCATATTACTATGGGGAGTGGTGCATTCTGTGTCAGATCTCATTGGTAGTTCTGCACCTTCTGGGTCTTCAGAACACCCTGGTAGACCAGCTCAGTAGGGTCCTTTCCAAAAAACCACAATTGGTCTTTCAAAGACTCAGTTCTGCATAACCTCTTTTGCAAATGGGGTGTCCTAGAAGTATACCTATTGTGGCTTGTTACAAACAAATGTCAAATTGTGTTGGGGGACGGGAGGGAGAAACTCCACAGATGCCTTCCTCAACTTGTGGACAGCAGGCTACTGTGTGCCTTTCCACCAATTCCAATGATACTAAGGATCTTGAAGAAACTGAGGCAGGATGCTGCTTGCATCATAACCCCAGCATGGCCCAAACAATTCTCGTACTCAGATCTGGTGAATCTGTCAACACAACCACAGAACCTATTTACCATCCATAGTCTCCCAGAGCAATGGTTGGATTCTGCACCCATATCCAGTATCCGTGCGCCTGACTACCTGGATACTGGGTGAAGAAATCCTGCTGAGAGAAGCTGTTCTGCTCAGGTTCAGAATGTTCTGCTGAGAGCAGGAAATCTTTGACCAGACATAACCTCTTTCATTTAGCTGTATATCTTTCTATATGAGCTTCTCAGTACCAGCTTTCTCCCTGAAGGCACTAGTCTTTGCTTCAGGGCTAGCAGCTAGTCCAGAATTGCTATCTGGACTTTCCATCAGCTCCATAAGAGTCCCTCTGACAGCAGTATCTGCAAATTGCTCTCCTATCTGTGGCCACACTGTTTTCCGCACTCACCAGTGACCATTACTGAAGGTTCTCATGCATGTTTTTCCCACAGTTTGAGAGCCCTGTCCTCCATGGGATCTTAATATGGCACGGCAGGGTTGATGTGTCCCCTCTGAGTCTTTAGCAAGCTTTTAACAGCTGGCTGCTAGGAAAATGGTTTTCATTGACATTACCTCAGCTAGGAGGGATGGGGAGATTGAGGCTTGTATGTCAGATCCCCTGTATGAAGTATTTTGCAAGGCAGGGTTCTCCTTAGACCTTACTCTGTTTCTGCCCAGTGTTGTCTGAGTTCTGTGTAAATCAGTCCATTCACCTCTTTATTTTTCCTTAAGCCTTACTCTAACCTGAGTAAAGTAAAGCTTCACACACTAGATGTACTGAGGGCATTGTCTTTCTATTTGGATAGAACTAAGACATTTGGCAACACATACGCGCTACTTGTTGCATTTGCTGACAATCAAAGGGTGACCTTTATCTACTCAGAGGTTATCCAAGTGGGTCTCGCAGTGTAAGAACTTGCTGTGGGTGAGCCAGGCCATATCAGAGCTCTTTCCACTAGGGCTCAGGCAGCTTAAATCGCTTGTTTGAGTAATATTCCCATACCTGATCTAGTATGGGTCTCCAGACTGAATGCCAATTTTGGTAGGATTGTCCTGCAGTCACTATTCAAGCAGGACTCCTACCCGCCTCTAAGCAAATACAGTTGCTTGTTAGTCACCATGAGTGGAATCTGTTGGCAATTGCTCAAAGAATGGCTACTTATCGCACAGCAACTGTGGCTCTTTGAGATGTGTTGTCCATACAGATTTCTCAACTCGCCCTCATCTGCTAATGGGGAGTTCTATCCCTCAATGTATTGGTGAAGAATTGAGGCAGTTGGGTCCATTCAGCCATTTGTGCCCTCAGATGGGGAGGTTGCAAGGGCACAGGCATGACCACCAGATGGACACCGCTGGCCAAAAAGAATCTGACTAGAGCACATGTGGTGCATGGGCACCAAGAGTGGAATCTGCAGACAGCACATCTTAAACTAGCTACTGTAGGATAAGCAACTGTACTTTCTCTGCCCCCACATCCACACCTTGTATTCTTTTTTAGAAGGGGCTAATGTAAGTGGAGGCCAATCTGTCTGGTGTGGGGTATTGTGGAGGGTCTGCATGCTACTCTCAAAGGCCAGGTCTCTTGTAGACATATACACCTCTACCCCGATATAATGCGACCCGATATAACACGAATTCGTATATAATGCAGTAAAGCAGTGCTCTGGGGGGGGGCTGCGCACTCCGGTGGATCAAAGCAAGTTCAATATAACGCGGTTTCACCTATAACGCGGTAAGATTTTTTTTTTGGCTCCCGAGGACAGCGTTGTATCGAGGTAGAGGTGTAGTTCCATCAGCTATAGGATACCTGATGCATGATTACGGAATTGGTGCCAAAGGTAAAATCAGAAGCACATCCCTGGGAGTGTCACCTGAGGTCAGTGAATTAGCCTGACCCCTGGTAGAGTGACCCATAGCTCTGCTGCTGCCCCACAGTTGATAGCTGACAGTGGGGCTTATGTGCAGTTCTTTTAAATGACAAGAATAAGCCTACTCCTATCAGCTTCCTCAATGAATCTTCAACCTCCTCCTCCCCCCACAAATCTCCAGGGCTGGTGAGTAGGTGGAGCAGGTGATGGCAATCCCCCAGGATATATCTAGCAATTGGATGGAGCAGAAACAGTGTCAGTCATATAATGGGGGTTAAGGGTCGGGGAATGTGAGAGATTAGATCAGGGTTAGGCAACCTATGGCATGTGTGCCAAAGGCGGCACACGAGCTGATTTTCAGTGGCACTCACACTGCCCGGGTCCTAGCCACCGGTCCGGGGGGCTCTGCATTTTAATTTAATTTTAAATGAAGCTTCTTAAACATTTTAAAAACCTTATTTACTTTACATACAACAATAGTTTAGTTATATATTATAGACTTATAGAAAGAGACCTTCTAAAAACTTTAAAATATATTACTGGCACGCAAAATCTTAAATTAGAGTGAATAAATGAAGACTCGGCACACCACTCCTGAAAGGTTGCCGACCCCTGGATTAGATGTTTCCTCCTATGTGTGGCCTCCAGGTGGCACTAGCAACCTTTGTTTTCAGTGTCTTGTGATGTTTTCCTCCTTGCCCTGGATTTGTGTGCCTGGACACACAGGATCCTGGAGCTCCAGGTTCTTGTTTGTCTCTCTGGTGTGGTATAAATGCCTAGAGAGACCCATTTAAGGGCTTACGGACTATTGGTGCCTCAGACTGTGAAGGAGAAGGGTTCAACACTTGTGGCAGTGAATGGAGGCTGGTTTTCCTCCCCCATTGTAGAAGCTGCAGTGTTTAGGGGTGGAAACGGGGTGGCAGGGCTCCTGGGAGGTCTGGGGAGTGATATGTGGTGAAAGCATAGTGTGGCACAGTGGACATGGCATAGATGTAGTGGGGGTGAGGGCTTTGTGCATGTGGAGGCCAGGTTTAGGGACCTCCCTTGCTGATTGGAGCAATGACATTGCACCTGTATTCTGCACTTGTATTCCCAAAACCTGGCTAGTCTCCAAAACGTGACTTTTGTATTTACCTGTATTTGCTCCCTTGCCAGCTTCTGTTGTATCACACTGAAAGCTAGTGTGCAGCTCATGCCATGCCTCAGGGAGCCCCAGTGGCTGGTGCCTGGGTCATTCAGTAGAGCTGATGCCTCTTGGCAGAGAAGAGGTACTGATAATAGAACATGTGGAGGCCCCATAGACCATAGGATATGATGATTTTTCTTGACGTGAGGAGGGACTAAATAGCATGCATCAGCTGATGCCTGTTTGCCTGAGTAGAAACCTCCCTGTGTCTGGCTTCCAGGGTACACCCTGACTTGACATGAGGTGATCTAGGTTTGGAAGTGAGGTTCTGGAACCGAGGAAATAGGTTTAGGCTCTGATGCTGCATTGTTGTGTGTTCCCATCTATGTGGAATGGCAGGAGGTGGGGCATAGGAAAGCTCCCTCAGGCAGCAGTGAGGAAGCAGAGATCCAATGATGAAGACTTTGGGGTTATTCAGGCTTTTGAACCTTCTCAGAAGTTCTGAATGCAGCTGTTCCATTTGCACTGTTGAAGTCCTGTTTTCTTGCTTTGAGAAGTGAGTGTTGGGCAGAATTCAGGATGCCCTGAACTGAGGTGCCAGACATAAGAGCAGGCTCTATTGTGGTTTGCTCTTTCCTCAGAGGAAGTTTTTGTGGGGTGTAACCTTAGGCCATCGAAGCGGAGAGTCCAACTTTCAGAGCAGCACCAGGACTAACAGCGTCAAACAGCTCTGTCACTGCATCTTATCTTGCCTTGTAGTACCCCCTGCTATTCTGGTCTTGCCCAGCTCCCAACTCTGTCGATGTTCCTAATCCATAGTAGTCCACTATTTCAGTCCTGTGTCCCTTCATTTTGAATTGGTGATGATCTTTCAGTTCTGTCGGTGCCTAAAACAAGAACAGGGCTTCTCTAGTGTGAGACAGACAGGGGTATGCCGTGCTGTCCTTTAGGACCTTGTCCAGATTTGATTGAAAAGTGTATCATTAGAACATATTAGCTAATACATTTAAAAAACCTAATGTAGTCAAAGCACATTGCTTTTAATATGTGCTAAACTGATCAGGATTAAGATTTAAGACCAGAAGGGATCATTATGATCTAGTCTAATCTTCTACATAACACTGGCATAGAATTTCACCCAGTGATTTCTGCATTAAGATCATGACTTCTGGATGAGCTAGAGCAGGGGTGGGCAAACTTTTTGGCCGGGGGCCACATCAGGGTTGCGAAACGGTATGGAGGGCCAGGTAGTGAAGTCTGTGCCGCCCCAAACAGCCTGCCCTCTGCCCCCTCCCACTTCCCACCCCCCCTGCTCCTTGTCCCCTGACCACCACCCCTGGGACCTCCCACCCCTAACTGCCCCCCTGGGACCCCATCCAACCCCCCCTCCCTGTCCCCTGACCGCCCCCTCCCGGGACCCCCTGCCCCTTTCGGAATGTGGCCCTGCGAACATGGGCTGAGGACACAGGAGGAGCAGGGGCAGCCGTGCAGTTAGGTGAGGCTGCAGGGGAGGGGGAACAGCAGGGGAGGGGCTGGGGGCGAGCCTCCCCGGCTGGGAGCTCAGGGGCCGGGCAGGACGCTCCTGCGGGCCGGATGTGGCCCGCGGGCCGTACTTTGCCCACCTCTGAGCTAGAGTATATCTTCTAGAAAAACTTCCAATCTTGGATAATTAAAGCTTAGGGGGAGCCTAGGTCTGCTGCAGACTTCTGAATTATGTTAGCTAACTTATTCAAATACACACCTTTCAATCTTAGTCTAGATAAGACCAAAAAGATAACCCATGGGGGTAGGGGGGGGGGATTCAAAGAGGCATCAAACTGATTTTGAATGCCTCCTTGTATCTCATGGGACTGCATAGCCATGTACTAGCAGGTAGATGTCTCCTCTGACCTGCTGTGAAATTGGCTGGTTGTTTTAATTTTTGGTTTGCTTTCTGTTTCTGATCCCCCTTCAATCAGAGAGCCTTGTGCTTGGAATGCAAGGGGGGGGGGGGGGGTCACAGTTAAGGTTTGAATGGTTTCTACTGCCCATAGCCTGCAAAGTGGGGAAGTTTCATTCTGTCCCTCCCAGTTTTTCCCTCTGTTTAGCTTATTATGAAATGGAAATGAGCCTGAATCTTTTTCAGGGACTTCCCCTTTGTGTGTGTGCCCCATCCTGCATGGTGGCTTTGGGAATTGTGTGCCTTGCTGCTGTGACCATCAGGGGGTGTTGATGCACAATGGTTGTTTTTGGTGTTCTAGAAAAATGTCTTTTCTCTTCAGTTTTGTTTGACACTTGGTCTTTACTACCTGAATTTTCTGTTTAGTCAGCTCCATTTCTGGTCCTGAACCACTGGAAGGGTTCCAGCCCAGCAGGAACTTTGTAGCCTGACTTTCACTGAAATGGAGAATTTTTTTTGTAAAGCAACAAATTGAGCTGAAAACCAAATGTGCTTGTGAAGGGCCAAAGGAGCAGTAGCTGAGGGGGAGGTGAATGTGTACTTTAGAATGACACGAGAGTTCCAGTAATGCCTGAGCTGGCAGCTGAGCCTCCTAATGTCTGACAGTGGGCTGCCTTCCTGCCATCTGAGCTCACTGAACTCCAGTCTGCAGTGCCCCCTCCTTCAGTAGCCCTGCTTGCTAATTAGCACTGGCTCCGCTGGGATATTTACCTTTTCTCTGCTGGATTCCTGTGGTTTCCAAAGAATTCAGGTGCTCCCTGCGAGCCAAGGAATTCACATTACCTCACAGGATGTGCTGTGGCCAGAGTCTGCTGCAGCAGCCCAGTCCCCCCCACTCCTAGTAACCCCTGCCTAGCAGGCCCTGGCTGTTTGGGGAGCATAATGAATTCCTGCAGTGGAGGGCAGGGGATCATTCTCATGATTCTTTCACAGGCACCTCCATCCAGCATAGTGGCCATGGACAAGCACATCCACCTGGGGGTCAAGCTAGGATTATCACCACTGGCTCATCACTTCTCTTACATTAGACTGGGGTTTTGAGCTTAGAGAGAGGAAGGATGGTCTTGTGGTAAAGCATAGTATTCTGAGTCGGGTGGCTTGGATTCTACTGCCAGTTTAGCCATTTGTTGCGTGTCTCTTGGGCAGCTCACTTCCCCGATTTTGCCTGAGTTTCCCCCTCATGTAAATAAAGAGGAGATGAGGCCTAGTTCCATACTATCTATGTGGTGTTTGGGTAGGGAAGCCAAATAATGTTCTTGAATCCGGGCCAGATGATGCCCTTGGCTACATCCATACAGCTCCCATGGGAATTAGAGAGGGACTGTGATGATAGGGTTTGGTTCTTAATAGGTGTCCATGGGCTGGGACTCCACAGTTAGAGCTGCATATTCCCACAGACAACAGTAGCAGCTCTGCTGAAACTCAGGAGAAATGTTGTCAAAGTCTGAGAGCAGAAAATGGCTCTTACACAGTAACTGCATATGCTATAGTGATTGTTCCTTTAGCATTTCACCATTGGGCAGTAAGGAGACTGAGGGGTCCCACTAAGTCTAACTGTGTGACCTTGGTTTCTTCTCTTGTCTCCTTCCGCCTTTGGCACTTGGAGAGCCTTAAAGGAAAGGAGCTATCAGACTGTCTTGCTCTACCCATTGGACTCTGCTCTTTGTTTTCTCTCCTTTTGCTTACTCTACTGTTCCCCCCCCCCCTTTCTTCTTGCATCATTCTCCCTTCCTCCTACCCCCACCTTTTTGGGTTCCTCTTGGGCAGCAGCAGATGCCTTATGCATGGAAGAGGCTGCAGAAGGAAATTGATTAAGATTGCATTACCCTATTCCCTTTCCAGCAGGCTCCTTGTGTTGAATTGTCAGAAAAGGAGCTGGACTAGTCTTAGGTTAGCTTCTCTTCACTGCAGATGTTCATTATACCCACAACCCAGCAAAGGTGCAAAATACTCTTAATGGTAGGATGTGAGTTTGAAACCTATGTATTAGGTTGTTCCTGCATCTTTTCACAAGAGACCCTATTTCCTGCACCTGTTGGTCTCTCAAAGTTCTGCCCCAGTTTTTGCATTTCTTGCACTGTGGCTTTTCCTATTGCTCTTTATCACTAAGAGCATTTGAATAGATTCATCTGGCTTTGGGCATAGGAGCTCCACCATACAGTGTCACCAGCACCAATGTGCTAATCAGGTTAACAGCTCAACTTCTACTGCTGCACCTACCTGGTGTACTGCTCCACTACTTGTTCTGCTGTGGAGATAATTGATATCACAGGCAGGGGAACTGTGGTGTGTGATTGAGGAGCATGAGCTGGAACAGAGGCAAGACCCAGGACCACTGTTGTGCTCCCATTCTGTAGGGGAAAGATTCCTAGCTGCACTTTGGGGCTGCAGCCTTTGTACTGTGTAAGGATGGAAATATCTGTAACCCCTTTCCACCAGTTCTAGCCTATGGAGCAGCTTTCTCGGGGCATCATGTTGATGTCTATCTGTCTGTCCTAGTTTAGCAGCAGCTTATGGCAACTGATTGAGACAAGGGTTCCCAGGCGTCCGGTTTTCAACCAAGCACTGGCTCCGCAGCTCCCATTGGCCAGGAACCATGGCCAATGGGAGCTTCAGGGCTGGTGCCTGTGGGGGACAGGCAATGCGCAGAGCCCTCTGGCTCCTGCACCTAGGAGTTAGACATGCCGACCACTTCCAGGAGCAATGCGAAGCCAGGGCAGGCAGGGAGCCTGCCTTAGCCTCGCTGTGCTGCTGACTGGGAGCCGCCTGAGGTAAGTGCCACCCGGCTGAGCCTGCACTCCACAACCCCTCCCGCACCCCAACCCCCTGCCTGAGCCCTCTCCCGATCCCCAAACCCCTCACCTCCAGCCTCATCCCAGAGCCCACACCCCCAGCCAGAGCCCTGATCCCCTCCTGCACCCCAATCCCCTGCCCCAGCCTAGTGAAAGTGAGTGAGGGTTGGGGAGAGCAAGCGATGGAGGGAGGGGGGAATTGAATGAGTGGGGGAAGGGGCGGGGCAAGGATGTTCAGTTTTGTGTGATTAGGAAGTTGGCAACCCTAGTTGAGACATTTGCCTTAAACAGCAAGTCTTGAAAGAGCAAAGACTAGGGAAGGTGCAAGTGGCTTTCCGTTTAGTCTTAGTGCCCTAAGCAGGGAGCCCTTGACAGTCCAGTGGAGCCAAGAGCAGCTGTGAAGGATAAAGAGGGAGAGTCCAGAATTAGAGATAGGGATACTTAGATTCAGAGAGTTGGTTTAGATCAATGGTTCTCAACCAGGAGTCCAGTGCCCCCTGGGGAGCTGCGAGCAGGTTTCACGGGGTCCCCCAAGCAGGGCCAGCATTAGTCTTGCTGGGGCGCAGGGCAGAAAGCCAAAGCCTGGGGCTCCAAGCCCTGCCACTCTGACCTGGGGCTGAAGCTGAATCCTGAACAACTTAGGGGGCCCTGCAAAGCTGTGGTGTGGGGCCCCAGGCAGTTGCTCTCCTTGCTACCCTCTAATGCTGGCCCTGGCTTTTATATGCAGCAAAACAGTTGTTGTGGCACAGCTGGGCCGTGGAGTTTTTGTAGCATAATGGGGGGTGGGGGCTCAGAAAGAAAAAGGTTGAGAACCCCTGTTTTAGATGGCTTTTGTGTACAGTCAGGGAAAGACCATTGCTCAGTTGTCTCTTGTGCTTTTCTATAGCACCCATGCAGTAAAAGAGGAATTAACTATACTGCTTCCCCCACGTCTGCTAACAGGCCTTTTGTCCTCTCCTCCATCTCTCCCAGACTCTCCTTTAGTGTCCTGATTAATTACCCCATAGTCACCAAGTTTACATATGACCATAAACTTCACCTTATGGTTAATATACCCTTCCCTAAGCAGTGGGGGGGGGGGGGGTGTAAGACCTGGACCTGTATAAAACCTGAAAGCTGTGAGGCTAAGGCAGGTAGGGAGATAGGTGGATGTCTGGGAGTGCTGATGTAGGCAGGTGGATTCTGGGGGTGCTTGAGCTAGAGGTGCTAAGGTGGCTGGGTGCTCTTCTGGGAGTGACTAGGGAGTGACGTGTGCTGTGATGTCTGGGATAGGTGGTGGGTCCTGGGGTGGGGGAGGAAATGAGGTCTGTTTGGGTGCTGGTAGATGAAGTCTTTTTCAAGAACAGAGATTTGGTGTCTGGCAGGGTTTCTTGGATGGGAGAGTAGGGTCTGGTTGGGACATCTCTGGTGAATCGGGGGTTTGAAGGTTTACAGGTCTCTGGGCTGGCTGGAGATTAGAGGGTCTCTCTGGGGTCTGATTGGGGAAACTGTAACGAGTTCTGAGCCCCTCACTTTCTATACCTGGCAGCAGGCGGGTTGGCTGGCCACACCACCAAACTTGCTGCTGCTGCTTCCCCACTAGGATCCAACAGAGGATGCAGCCAGAGGGGAGGCAGACATGTGGCCTGGTTAGATAAGACTAAAGTTGGGCTCTATGGTGGGATTCTAGTGACCTGAATGGGGAACGGCAAGGTCTCTGCTCACAGCTGAGCGAGATGTGTAACATTCAGGCTGAGATTGCAAGCAGGCATGACAAGGCTGTGGAATGTCTGAGCATCACCCTTCACTTACAGAGTTTGGGTTCTGAGTTGGAGTGTATGTAGTCCCTGGCTAGTCTCATGCTGAGAAAAGGGAAGCTGGTATGGGAGAGGGGGAAGCTGTCAGGGAGCACCTCCAGCTTGGCGGCTGCCATGTCTGTTTCATAAGCTTTGGTGTTTGCTGCTAGTAGTCAAACTGCACCTATGTACATAGTCTGCCTCAGCTGGACCTTTCCCATCCCTTAATCGTATTTTAGGGTGGGATGTACTAGTTCTGTTGGGGGCGGGGGTAGGCTAGTAGAAATAGTCGCTTGTACATTTGGGTAATGGGTTCCATTAACTTCACTCACTTACTGTCCTCTTAAAAAAAAATATGCTAAGGGGAGGGATAGGATTCCTTGGAAGGGTAGGGTTTTGGACTGATATCTGCAGGATTGGGGGTTAGGGCTGCACAGCGACAAGCCCTGGAAATGGGAGTAAGTTATTGGGAACTATATGACTTTGTGTTTCTCGGTCTCTGATACAAGCAGTGGGTAGCAGTAAGTATGGGAAGGGGATTTTACAGCCATGCTACTTCAGGCTGTGATTCTGCCACATTTCACAAGTACAGTTGACCCCAGATTCCTGTTGGATGTGTGACCTCTCTTGAAAACTCATGGTTCTGCATGAAATAGTGTTGGTGATTTTTGGGGGATGCTTTTCCTCCCGAGTCAGTACTAAACTCAATGCACCAGTGTGGTACGAAGGAGTGCTGTGCTATTGGAGTTAGTGTCTCTTTGCTTTGTCACCTTTCTTGCTTCTAGAGACTGTTGATGAATGCCCTAGAAATTTCTGTTGTGAATTTGGGGGGGAAATAGATATAGTCATGTCATAACACTCTTTCTATTCCACTAGTCCCTTAGGAGGCTGTTAAGCAGCAGCTACTAAAGTTAGACATTTTTAAATAAGCATGTCCACATAACTTGCATCCAAGAGTTTTATAAGAGTTGGTTGAGGAGCTCACTGGAGCATTAATGCTGATTTTAAATAAGACTTGGAGAAGTTCCAGAAGACAGAAAGAAAGTTAATGTTGTGCCAATATTTCAAAAGGGTTAACAGAGAGACTTGGCTAATTATAGGCCTGTCAGTCTGATATTGATCCTGGACAAGATAATGGAGCAGCAGATATGGGGATCCTTTTAATAAAGGATTAAAGGAGGGTAATATAATTAATGCCAATCAATATGGGTTTATGGAAAATAGGTCCTGTCAAACTAGCTTGAGATGTTTTTATGAGATTACAAGTTTGATAAAAGTAAACAGTGTTGATCTAATATACTTTTAAACTTCTGTATGGCATTTGGCATGGTATTGCAAGACCGTTTGATTAGAACACCAGAGAGAGAGAAAATCTACATGACACAGATTAAATGGATTAAAAGCTAGCTGGTCGGTCTCGATGTAATTATAAATGGGGAGTTACCAGATGGATGTGTTTCTAAAGGGGTCCCGCATGGATCGGTTCTTGGCCCTACAGTATTTAACATTTTTTATCAATGACTCGGAAGAAAACATAAAATCATCACTGATAGTTTTCAGATGACCCCAAAATTGGGAGAGGGGTAAATAATGCAGAGGACGGGTCATTAATACAGAGCGATCTGGATCACTTGATAAACTGGGTGTGAGCAAACAATATACCTTTTAATTTAGCTAAATAGAAATGTATATATCTAGGAACAAAGAATGTAGGCCATACTTACAAGATGGGGGAGACTCTATCCTGGGAAGCAGTGACTCTCGGAAAAAGATCTGAGTGTTGTGGTGGTGAATCAGCTAACTGTGAGCTCCCAGTGCAACGCTTTGGCCAAAAGGGCCAGTGCAATCCGACATGCACAAATAGGGGAATCTCAAATCAGAGTGGAGGTAATTTTATCTCTGTATTTGGCACTGGTGCTACCGCTCCTGGAATACTGTGTCCAGTTCAGGCATCCAGAATTCAAGAACAATGTTGATAAGTCAGAGAATCCAGAGAAGAGCTACAAGAATGATCTAAAGGATTAGAAAACATGCCTTAGTCAATGACTCAGGTAGCTCATTCTGTTTAGCTTAACAAAGAGAAGGTTAAGGGGTGACTTGATTATGCTCTGTAAGTATCTACATGGGGAAGAAATATTTGATATTAGGCTCTTCAGTGTAGCAGAGAAAGGTATAACATGGAAGCTGAAACTAGACAAATTTAGACAGGAAAGAAGACGTAAATGTTTAACATTGACGGTAATTAGCAATTGGAACAATTTACCCAATGTCATGGTTGATTCTCCATCACTAGCAATTTTTAAATCAAAATTGTTTTTCTAAATATACTTCTAAAAGGTATGCTCTAAGAATTATTTTTGGAGAAGTTTTATGGTCTGTTATACAGGAGTTCAGACTAGATGATCACAATGATCTCTTCTGGTCTTGGTATCTATGAATCTATACCTTGGATCTTTCATTTGTGAACCCAGGTCACTTTGTACGAAAGTCGGTATAATGACCTTTGTGTCCTGGTCATATTCCAGCCAGGGAAATTGCATTCTATTTAAATCCTCCTTCATTTTCAGGTGGTAGATTGATTTCATAGGGTTACCATATTAAACAAATAAAAAAAGAGGACCCTCCACGGGGCCCTGGTCCCGCCCATTTCCCACCCCCAGCCCCGCCCCAACCCCGCCCCCTCCTCCCTCCCACTCCCAGCCACGCGAAAAGGGCTGCCCGAGCGCTACCGGCTTCACGGTTTGCCGGGCAGCCCCCAGACCCTGCACCCCCGGCCGGCGCTTCCCCAGCGCAGCTGGAGCCCGGGAGGGGAAGCGCCCAGCCGGGGGCGCAGGGTTTGGAGGCTGCCCGGCAAACCGTGAAGCCGGTAGCGCTCGGGCTTCGGGCAGCCCCCATGCCTCCGGACCCTGCGCCCCCGGCCGGGCACGTCCCCTCCCGGGCTCCGGTGGCGCAGGGTCCGGAGGCATGGGGATTGCCCGAAGCCCGTAGCGCTCAGCTCTTAAACAGAGCCGAAGAGTCAGGGGAGGAGCAGAGCCGCCGCGGCCGGAGGCTCTGCTCCTTCCCTGACTCTTCGGCTCTGTTTAAGAGCCGAGCTGCCCGAGCGCTACCAGCTTCGGGCAGCCCCCATGCCTCTGGACCCTGCGCCGCCGGAGCCCGGGAGGGGAAGTGCCCGGCCGGCATTTTCCCGGACATGTTCGGCTTTTTGGCAATTCCCCCCGGACGGGGGTTTGATTGCCGAAAAGCCGGACATGTCTGGGAAAAACCGGACGTATGGTAACCCTAGATTTCACCTACTGTTGTGCAGTGCTGCTATGTGCTGTTAAACTGCCACCACATTCTGTCCTCAACGTGTCTGCATTTCAGTGGTGGAGAGAGATTTTTTGTATGTACAGAGTTGTAGTGCACTTTGAGATCCCTCTGAGTGAAAGACACTACTAGAATGTAAGTTTTCTATCACTAAATTGTGCTTGGAATCTGGAACTGGGGCTATCCAGTAAATGGTGAAGCTCTCTAGGGAAGAGAGAAGTTGCAAGAGTGGGAGATAAAATGCTTGGGTTTGGAAGTACTGGGAATGCAGTACTCTCTGTGACCAGCAGTGGTTAGTATCACATAGCTGATTGTAGGCAGTGTGGGAACTGAATCACTCTCCTCCGTGGCAGGTGGCAGTTTCAAGCCCCTGGGGAAAAATAGAGCAGTGTTTTTTCAGAAATTTGGTTTCTGTCTCTATTTACAAGTCGTGGGATGGCCTAGTTGCCAGCACACTACATTTGTACCCCCATTCCCATTTGTATTACTGTCCTATTTCTCACCTCTTTTCCCCATATAATTGTCTTGGTTTTCTGATTTCTCTGTGCTACTTATGTGATGCCTCAGGTTCTGGATACACTCATGAGTGAGTTTGGTTTTTTTTACAGTAATGTGGCTACAAAAATGGTCAGGGAGATGTTTTGAATGGGCTTCATGCACAGAGGCATCACAGCCAGAGAAGGGAGAACAGTTATACTCTGACTCTAGGGCAGAGGTGGGCAAACTATGGCCCACGGGCCACATCCGGCCCGTGGGACCGTTCTCCCTGGCCCCTGAGCTCCTGCCCCGGGAGGCTAGCCCCCAGCCCCTCCCCTGCTGTTCCCCCTCCCCCCGCAGCCTCAGCTCACTGCGCCACCGGCGCAATGCTCTGGGCGGTGGGGCGGTGAGCTCCTGGGGCAGCGCAGCTGCAGAGCCCGGCCTGACACGGTGCTCTGTGATGTGCGGTGCGTGGCTGGCTCCGGGCGGCGCGGCTGCCTGTCATGGTGCAGCCGCACTGCCAGCCACCGGTGCTCCAGGCAGCATGGTAAGGGGGCAGGGGAGTTCGGGGGGTGGTTAGGGGTTGGGGCGGTCAGAGGGCAGGGAACAGGGGCGTTGAATGGGGGCAGGGGTTCCGGGGGTGGTCAGGAAGGAGAGGGGGTGTTGGATGGGGCAGTGGGGGGCAGTTGGGGTGGGGGGAAGTTAGGGGCCAGGAATCTGGGGGCGGTCAGGGAGAAGGGGTGGTTGGATGGGGCAGGGGTCCAGGGGGGCCATTAGGGAACAAGGGGGGTTGGATGGGGCAGGATTCCCGGGGGGCCGTCAGGGGCGAGAAGCAGGGGGGGTTGGATAGGGGGCGGGGGCTGGGCCACGCCTGCCTGTTTGGGGAGGCACAGCCTCCCCTAACTGGCCCTCCATACAATTTCTGAAACCCAATACGGCCCTCAGGCCAAAAAGTTTGCCTGCCCCTGCTCTAGGGCCACCATCCTGATAATACTGCTGTTAGAACTGGGTATCTCATTACCAGAGTGATACTTGGACACAAGCTACAGAAATGATCAAGGGGTTGGAGGAAAGAATGAACTCTGTCCAGGATGGTTAAGATGGCAAAGCTGAGAATGTCGTAACCAACAAACATTTGAGGTATATTCCTAGACAGAAACTGTTAAAATGGAAGTAAGGCAGAGAGTACATATCCATCATTTAGGGTAAAATACATTCGAGATGTTGTAATGATCCCAAATGTGTTAACCCGGGGAAATCCATAGTCAGGGTTAAATATATGAAATTCAGTCATATGGAAATATACAGTGAGGATATCCAACCAATCTTAACTCTGCCTTACTACAGGCTCTTCCAACTTCCTCTGTAGCTAAAGCTAACTGGAATCTTCTACATGGATTAAATCTAAACTTTTTATTATTAATGGTAACTTCACCCCTTGCTATTCTTTATAACTAAATGTTTATCCTTCAGCAGGAACTTTAACTCTGCCCTGGAATGACACCATGAGCATCAAAAAAATGAAAAAAATCTGTTTTTAACAAATCAGTTTAAACTAATGTGTCCACAAACACTAAAATGCCTTAATCACGACCGTATCGTTTTTATTTAGTGTCAATACTCCGTCCCATTGACCGTGAGACACTCTTCTCAAAATGGCCACCAACTGAGGGCAGTCACACTGAGAACAATGGGAGATGGCAGCCATTTTGAAAGAGGGCAGCTCTTTGAGAATTCTCTTTAGTAGACACTGGTATCCTTCAGCCTCTGTGAAAGAAGCTTTCACTTATGAAAAATAACAGGGGGAATGACCATTAATGAAACTGAAGGGTGGCACACTTTGTTGCTTCTTTAGGTCGAGTTCATTGAACACATACCAGGGGCTCATTGCATTCCCCAGCCACAAACTCCCTGTGTGACCTGCCCATTCCCTTGTATTTCAGGAACCTCCCTCTTTCCCCTGATCCTTGGGCTCTGTGTGCTTCCCTCTTACCCCTACCTTTCTTAGGGTATGTCTTCACTAGGAAGGCTGCAGCTGTGCTGCTATAGTGCTTCACTGTAACCATTCACTACAGCAGCAGAATCCCATTTTTGTAGTTAATCCATCTCCACGAGAGGTGCTAGCTAGGTTGACAGAAGAATTTTTTCATTGATCTAGCACTGTCTACACCGGGGGTTAGGTCAGCTTAACTATGTTGCTCAGAGATGTGAGTTTTTCACATGCTGAGCGATGAAGCTGGGTCGACTTAACTTTTTAGTGTAGACCTGGCCATATTCTTCCACTTTCTTCATGCCTTTCTCGCTCATGGTGTCAACATTTTCAAACTATTGGAGGGGATGGGAAGAGCTAAAATGATGGGTATTATGCTGGAATGTGTTAATAGTTGCCATCAACCGACAATTACAGAGGCAGTTGAATCTGGTAGCTCTGCTAACCAATGGCTCATTGTGTCCCCCATTTCCCCCCCTTTCGGTTTTTCCAGTTTTCATCAAAATCAACAGGGTTCCCTGAAATTTGGAATTGATCAGATGGAGTGTTCAAAGTTTATTATATTGCATCCACACTGAGATATGCTATCAAGTTGCATGTAAGACCTTGCAAGCTTCACAAGAACAACCCCCAAACCAATCTAACACAGACAAGGTTTCAGTGTGTTTAGGGAATCTGTTCAGATTAGAGGTCTGGCAAAAATCTGACACTGAGTGCTATATTTCTTAAATGGCCCATTTTAATTAATTTTAAGTCCTAAATAAACCGTTTTTAGGGCTTGTCTACACTTACAATGCTGCAGTGGTGTAGCTCCACCACTGTAGCACATAGTGAAGACACTATCTATGCCAACAGGAGAGCTTCTCCCATCGGCGTAGGTACTCCACCTCACCGAGAGGCAGTAGCTATCTTGATGGGAGAAGCTCTCCCATAAACATAGCGCTGTCTACACCGGAGTTAGGTTGGTATAACTACATTGCTTAGGGGTATGGATATTCTATACCTCTGAGAAACCTAGTTTTAATGACATAAGTTGGTAGTGTAGACCAAGCGTTAGTTGTAAACTCGTATAGAAAAGTAATTCTGTGCTCAGTATTAGTGCTGTCACTTTGGGAGGATACACTATTTTTCATGCATAAGAGATTGGATCCCTACTTTAAGTGCACACCTTAAATATAGACTTGCTACCAACACCTCCATAATAAATCCACGGGTGGGAAGGAGAGGGTTAGGAGCAGTATCTCTGTAACTAGGAGGAATGGGATGAGATTTGCTTATAGTCAGTTTAAACTGACTACTACTAAAACTTCTTGACAGTGGGATATATGGTGTTGGGCTGTGAAATAATCTCTTGGAGGAAGGATTGGGAGCCCCTTCCTTTGGAACATTGGAAACCAGACTGGACACAGCTCTGGGAAATGATCTTTTATGGTTTGCATTAGATGGTACCTAATTTAGGTCTTTTACATCTGTAATTGCAGCGATTGAGTTGTCTGCCTAACAAGTCCCATCTAGCAAGCTGCTTGCCTTCCCCAGAAAGTGTAGCTTGAGTTTTTTGTCTTTTGTTCTTAGGTTTGCGACTGTGAGATATGACCAGGGAACCAAGAACATTAAAAACCAGTTCATGCATCTGACCAACTACAGTGTCAACAAGAAGAGTGGAGACTATGTCAGGTACTTAAAATTGCCAAAGAGACGAGAGGATGGGCTTTGGTTCTTGGAGGCGGAACCAAATTCACACCAGGGTGGGGGAGCAAATTTGTATGACTGCATCTAAGTATGGCTTTCAAAGGTCAGAGTGGTGATCCTGAGGCACAGGCCAGTCATGTGAGCCCTGCTTCCTTGGTTTGTTTTAGCTGTGATGACCCTGAAGTGGAGGATTATGGGAACAAGTGGAGTATGAGTGCGATGCTGAGGTACCTGAAACAAGAAGGGAGAGACACAACAAGTGAGTAGAGACACCCCCCCCCCCCCTTTGGTTCTTTCCTTGTGTCCTCAGCAGTGTCCACCAGCAAGAAATCCTAGGAAGAACCCTACTAGGTTCCAGCTCAGGGCAGAGGAGTTTCCCTTTCTTAATGTCATCCCGTTCCTCCTAATTATACCTTCTGGTATCGCCCTAAATGCTTCCCCTCCCTCCACGGCTCCCATGGTTTGTTCAGTCTGGTGAGTCAACCTCTCAAACCCTGCAATTTAGCGAACGAATGGCTGGTTACCTGTGTCATTTTGAATGACTCATGGATGTATCATCACCTTTCCATGCCCCAGGTTTTGGCTGAGTTTTGTTGTCCATCTGAGTGCTTATGTTCTGTAGAACAGCTCTCTTCATACCTTTACCAGGTCTGCTTTGATGCATCTGCATAGCAGAATCCAAGTAATTTTCTCTTAAGGGACAACTTGCCTGATACTGAGTCCTTAGTAACACTATTTGGCAGCTACTGTACCCATCCTATAAGTATTACCAGGGAACTTAGAGGATGGAGGAAGGGATTTGAATCAGGCTTCTAAGTGGAACTAAGCCTTTCCCAATTTTATGTGCATGGTTATGCAGTCACTCATGCTCACTTGCACCAATTAATGTTCTCTCAGTTGCACACGTGATTAGATATTGATACAGATCATTAGAACATTGTTACACTTTATAATATCCAGTGTAAAGCGATTAAACTCTCCTAAATAAGCCAACCACTGAGAGAAATTAGGAAGACATTCCAATGAATTGGTTATTCCATAATTGTACAGTTAGGGGTTTCTTGCTTCTTGCTCTGATGCTGGTGTCAGACAGAATACTGGGCTAAGAACGCCAGTCTGATCTGGGACAGCAGTTTCTGTATTCTTATGCACATGCAGGAACACTTGTGTACACATGCCCACCCACTTATGTACACACATTCATGCTTCCTCTTGTACAGATGCTCAAACTTTGCATACCTAGGAATATGCACACATGTATTCCCCCATGTATGGAAAATAGTAATTGCAGTACTAAATTAGACCAGAGGTTTATCTAGTTCAGTGGCCAGTATCAAAAAGGAGCTGCCAACAAAGACAGTTTTTCCCCCTAACCCCCATTAGTTTGGCTTGTGGCCTTGAGCATGAGAGTTTCTCTAACACTCTTGATTAGTTAATCCTTAAAACAGTGTGTGTGGGGGTGGGGGGGGGGGTGATCACTCATGCTAAATTGTGCTGTCATGCATGCTACATGCTCCTGCTTATGCTTGCTTGCATTTGTTCTTGCACTCCTGTGAGAATTCACTTGAGTGCTCCTGCCCTGGGGTATTCATGTATGCACTCATGATCTCTTGCTCCTCTGGGTGTCCACATATGCTCTCATTTGTTTGATGTTACCTACAGAGTCACCCATACTCAGATTCACATGCAAATCCAGGAGAGCATTTGCACATGAGTGCAATCCCTGCTTCACATTCTGTTTTGTTTTTTTCCCCCCTCACAGCACTGATGGCCAATGTGGAGGACTTGATTATTAAGACCATTATTTCTGCTGAGCTGGCAATTGCCACAGCCTGTAAAACCTTTCTTCCACACCGTGGCAGCTGCTTTGGTAAGGAGCCCAGGGGTTGTCTTAACATATGGGGCTGTTGCAGGTTCCCTTTTCTCCTGGGTGTCTGTTACCTGCTGCTTCCAGCCCAGGTGTTGTGTGGAAAAGCTTGGACTCCATATTGGGCTAGCAACAGAGGGAAATTTGGGTTTGGCTCTCTGTGCAGACATCCCAAACTGCAGGATTGACCCCAGAGTCACTGTCACACATAGGGGGTCCTATGATGGGAGGAGTGCTGGATTCTAAGATGAGCGGAACAGTTCAGAGGGAACCTACAGGGTGTTGGGCATACTGGAGTTGCTGGCCCATTAGTGGTCCTGGAAACGGTGATGGGTTGAGCACACATTGCTGTGAGATTGGTCCCTAGAAGGAAGGCTTGTTGCATATGAGTGTTGGTGATGCCTGTTGGGCTTGCTTTTGTGTGACTGTACCACATGGCGGCGGCAGATCCTACCGCTGGCTGAGGCTGTATACGGAGTTATGTGTTGGCAATGGGAAGGGGAAGTTTGGAACAGTTCCAAAAAGCGGCGGCTGGTACCAGTGCATGCCTCCTACTGCTTTCCAATGGCAGCTCCTCAGCCTTCCCTGAGGCGGCCTCCTCCTGCTTCCAGCTGCTCTCTGCAAACACAGAAGGCAGGAGTCCCAGAGTAGAAGATTGCTGAGTGCAGAATCAGTCTTATGCTCAGTCAGTGCTTGCACTAAAGGCTACTAGTAGCTTAGGCTGCCCTGTGTTCAGGGACCACAGAGAATAGGCTGTCTGAACACAGCCATGACAGGCAAATCCCTTCTGCTGTGGGATTCTTGAAGGTTGGCAGCACTACATACATCTCCATGACTGTAATGTTAATGCTGTCCAGTTTGGGTCCTGGGAGCTGACAGGATAGAGTGAGGGACCCAGGGAGGAGGTATGCCTGGGCATGTATGGTATCAGGTGGCAGGCTACCTCTGAAAGCTGACCAACTTGCAGGGCCTTTGCTTTTCTGTGTAGCTTTGATCCCTTCTTTCAGAGTCACCGGAACTCTTGGAAATGATTGGAAACTTAACAATTCCATCTGACTGCTTTTAGTGAAGTAGCAGTTTAGCACCTATTCCAAAAATATCAACAGCCCAATAGAGACCTGGCCATCTCCCCTGTGTTCTCCCTCCTCCTCCCCCCCTCAGCCCTTGTCTTAAGTTTACTCTGACCAGCTTGTGGAGAGGCTCTAATACTCTGTATGTCCTCTGTGCTGGGTCTGGCTTTAAGGTTATCCCACTTCCTGTTGCCTCCCCAGGATTGGACTTAAATCACCCTCTTGGTTGCTTCCCTGCCCCCCCCCCCCCCGCCACCTCCCTCGGGGCTGCCGTCCCACAAACCAACTTTCATTCCATTTGTTTGAGTATAAACATGAATTAAGAGCTTCCCAGGAAAGAGAGCTTAAGCAGGAGCCATGCTGCTTCCCAAGGGAGCCAGAGGCATTCCTGGAGTTCTGTACTTGCTGCCACCTTCCCTCCCCCTCTCAGCCAAGTGGTTGGCCATGGTCCTGAGGACCCTGAGCTGTCCCTTGCCTTCCTCCATTGCCCAATATTCATCCCAGTGCCCTGTTCTCACCCTTTGAAGCCTTGCCCCTGCTGTTTCCGTTTACAACAAGGACACTTGCCAGCTGGGGATGTTCAAGATGGCTGACTCTGCAGTTACAAATGTTCGTGAGAAAACTGAATGAGACATGAATGGCAGAAGGTGGAATCCCTTTGGAGGCCACTTTCTCTCTGTTCCTTCCTCTCTTTTGATAGCAAACAATGCAGCCTGGAAATGACACACTGGGAGGGATGGACCATCTAAAAGACTGGGTCAGTCAGGCCTGTCTATTTGATCTTTGTAGCTTACTGGAGTTTCTCCTTGATCTCTCTAGTCAGGTCATACTACAGAACCTTGTTCTCTCCTCCGTTGGGATAGGGGTAGAGGCTGGCCTACCCTGTGCTCCTGGCCCAATCTTCCATGGTGCTGGAGAGAAGTTTTCCCCCATGCCATCCTGGTTCTCACATATGCTCTTTCTTTAGGTTAGACACTCACTATCTCTCCTCTTCTACCTGGTTGGGGTACTGCTGGGGACTTCGGGAGAATGTTGGCAATGAATGTGGCAGTAGCTGGCCAGCCTGCCAAGTCCTAACAGCAACCAGTCCTACAGATCTTCTGCCTACAGATCTTTCACTGGCAGGTCTGCAGTTCAGCATAGAAGAACATTGTAGGGGGCTGTATTGCAGCCATGTTTGTGCATGGGGGTGGGGGAGCACAAAGCTGTGAGAACTTGTTGCTTTGATCTGCGCAGCTGCCAGTTGATGCTCCTGCTGGCTGTGGCTTGTGGTTTCTAAATGGCTCTTAACTCCTCATTAAAATTAGGTTGCAAGTGAAATTCTTAACTTGTGGCTCTCGGGGAGACTGAGCTGTGGGGCTCAGAACTGATACAGCTGCCTGAACTTGTTCACCAGCTAAGCTATGAAGCCTGAGCCCATGTCATGGGCTGCCCCAGATTGTTCCCTAAGAAGACTTCTCCTGTAATGGAATTGGTCTGACTTTAGAAACATGCTTATAAAAGGAATCTCGTCTTCTGGGGCATTTGTACCTTCTGACTGCACCGACTCTAGAAGGACCCCCACAAGGTGGCAAGCTTGGTTTCCTTCTGAAGTCCTTTCCCTGGTGGTGGTGACTCCTCTGCCTAATCAAGTTCTCCGTTTTCTAGCCCCTTCATCCTGAAGGATCCCAAAACACTACACAAACTATTGCTTTCCCTAACACTAAAATGCATCCCTGTCTGGGATGGGATGTGACAGCTGTTTAACAGTGCACAACAGTGCTCCAAAACTTTAAGGCAGGAAGTGAAGAAAAAAATGTTATATCCAATCAAAATTGCAGGGGGAATTTAGGGGCAGAAGTAATTACTTGAGTTAGAATTTGGCCAGAATCCCAGGACTAACTGAACTACAGTTAAAAGAATCACAGGATCCTTAATGACCACAAATGGTCAGGCCCTTGATTTTGTCTCATTCCAAAGTCAGCATTTATAAGTGTAAATATAGTGACCCCTGTCATCCCATTGGGGCACTGCTTTGATTTTTGAACCAGCAGGGAGAATGCCACCTACTTAAATCACCAGCACCATTTTCTGAAGCACCCTGAGTTTTTTTTCTGTATGTGGGGGGTCTCTCATTGAAGCAATGACCTGGTTTGACCCTGTGTAGCTTGAGAAATGTGACTGAATCACAGGCCTAGGTGGTCTGGCTGCAGACATTATATATACATTCTCACTAAGCATTCATTTGGCAGGCAGTCTGGAAAATGCCAGTATTCTAAGGTCAAAGCAATATAGTCTCTGCATTCAGGGAGAAGATCATAGAATATTAGGGTTGGAAGAGACCTCAGGAGGTCATCTAGTCCAGCCCCCTGCTCAAAGCAGGACCAATCCCCAACTAAATCATCCCAGCCAGGGCTTTGTCAAGCTTGACCTTAAAAACCTCTAAGGATGGAGATTCCACCACCTCCCTAGGTAACCCATTCCAGTGCTTCAGCACCCTGCTAGTGAAAGTGTTTCCTGATTTTCCAACCTAGACCTCCCCCACTGCAACTTGAGACCATTGCTTCTTGTTTTGTCATCTGCCACCACTGAGAACAGCCTAGCTCCATCCTTTTTTGGAACCCCCCTTTCAGGTAGTTGAAGGCTGCTATCAAATCCCCCCTCACTCTTTTCTCTTCTGCAGACTAAATAACCCCAGTTCCCTCAGCCTCTCCTCGTAAGTCATGTGCCCCAGCTCCCTAATCATTTTCATTGCCCTCTGCTGGACTCTCTCCAATTTGTCCACATCCCTTCTGTAGTGGGGGGACCAAAACTGAACACAATACTCCAGGTGTGGCCTCACCAGTGCCGAACAGAAGGAAATAATCACTTCCCTCAATCTGCTGGCAGTGCTCCTACTAATACAGCCCAATATGCCGTTGGCCTTCTTGGCAACAAGGGCACACTGCTGATTTATATCGAGCTGCTCGTCCCCAGGTCCTTTTCTGCAGAACTGCTGCTTAGCCAGTCAGTCCTCAGCCTGTAGCAGTGCATGGGATTCTTGTGGAGAGGCTCTAATACTCCGTATGTCCTCTGTGCAGGAAGGAATGTCCTGCTCGTTGGAGGTAATAGGGGAGATGGACACACCCTCCCTTCCCCATTCCCAAAAGGCAGAGGAGCAAAGACAAACTAGCGTCACATGGAAGCAGATGTAGTCTGGAGATAAGGGGTGAAGGTGTTGGTTTCCTCCAAACAGAGAATCTAACAAGTTGACCTGTGTTTTGTGCAGGCTCTGGGAAAGCTGCAAGATACAGGCTCTGACAGCAACAGGTTAACTTTGAGGGAGGATGGGATAGTACTTTGGGTAGGCCTTTGCAGGGGTGATTCAGTATGAGGAGGCAGTGGCTTTGGAGTGCCTGGGTTCAAGCCAATTAAAGGCTTCATTGTTTGTTTGTTTGTTTTTGCCTCCTGGAGTCTGGGCTTCTGGGTGGGCTAAGAAAGGCCCCACTATTGTGTTGAGGCCCACTTTGAAGCAAACCTCAACCTTTCCCCAGGGTGGTTGGTGGGGAATGGTGTGAAGGCAGCAAGGCTCCATTGCTACAACCCTTCTCTGCACTCATTGAAACAGCCTGAAGAAGAGGCAATATAATGGGCCCCCGCTCACTATTGGCAGAGATCAATCCAGCAGCTAGGATGTTGCATTTTTTCCACCCTCAAAGGGGAAGACCAGAATACTCAGGATATTACTTGATCTTGGCAGGATAATGATAGGGTGTCTTAAGCAAGAACAGCTTTGAGAGGGTGTCCTAGGGCTGAATTGCTCTGAACAGTGCTGCTAGCAAGCTTTCATGGGACTGTCAAAGTGTGGTGTAGTAGAAACAGACACTCATGCGTACTCTGTGATGCCACTCTAGAGCCATGCACTACTGGTTGGCTCTACTGAGACTTAATCTTATCATGATCTCTCAGTGGTTTATTGCAGCTCTCTCGTCCATTGTTGTGAGCATTACCACTCCCCGAATAGTAGTGTAGATTCTGTTGGACATAATGGGTTTTCTTGCTTGTGAGAACTTGTTACATAGATTCTCCTGGAATTTACTCCTGTTTGTTTCATACTTGAACCTGGAGAATTCTGGGTGGCTGAATGGCCCACTTGACCATCCCACTATGACTAAATGGCATGAATACAGGCTTTTGAAGTGGAACCTAGTGGACTGGTCCCAGGTTTGTATGGACGTGCAGGAGCTCCTGCGCCTCTCCCACAGACAACTTCGTTCTTTTGTAGCAACTACACCTCTACCCTGATATAACGCGACCCGATATAACACGAATTCGGATATAACGCGGTAAAGCAGTGCTCCAGGGGGGCAGGGCTGCGCACTCCAGTGGATCAAAGCAAGTTCGATATAACGTGGTTTCACCTATAACGTGGTAAGATTTTTTTGGCTCCTGAGGACAGCGTTATATCCAGGTAGAGGTGTAGTGCTCCTCTGAATGTCCTCAATCATTTTGGATGTAATACAGGACAGCGGTGCATGTCCTTTGAGGTCTCCTGGCCATTTTTCATCCTTTGCCATCCAATGACTTTCCAGGGATGCTATATGGAGATGGGGAAACTTTCTCTTTACACAGAACTTAAGAACAACCGTTTCTTGGAAGAAAGGATATCATTTTCTAATAGTGGGTATGTAGAACTAATGTGATGTAATGAGACACAATCCTTCCCCTAAGCCAGGGGTTCCCAAACTTTTCAGTGTTATGCCCCCCCTTACCCCTGTCTGCACCCTCCTCCCCCACCAGGAGCCAGGGCTGTGCCGCAGCTCCCAGTGGGGAGGGGGGGAGGGACGCAGAAAGGGGTAAGGGGGCCACAGGTCTTGGGCCAGGAATGGGATCTCAGCCTGTGGGGTGGGGGAGCAAGGCTGGAGGCAGGGTTAGAGCAGAGTGGGACTGGGTGGCGCTGGCCTAGGCCTACTGTGCCCCCACAAGCGTTCCTCTGTGCCCCCCAGTTTGGGGACCACTGCTCTGAGCACTGGATCACACCACCCATGATCTTATTGCGGATAAATTGTCCTTCCATGGTCTGCATCACAGGAATCCTGGTTGGTACTGCAGAACTAGTGTATGTTCACCTTGCCCCCTAGAATACTCTATCACCAGTCGACATGCGTGATGAGTAAACTGAAGGTGGTGTAGCCTCTCTTTCTCAGCTCAAATGCAGGCAGAGTTCACTCTAATCAAAATCCTTTGCATTAATCCACTTAATTTGTAAATCCAGACACAACACTAACCTGGAATTCTGCTGATCTTCCTCGATCTCCAGACACCAAAGGCTTCCTGGAGATTGAAAAAAAAAATCTGTCGAAATGAAGTTTACAAACCTCTGTGTTGGCTTGTGTCAATATCCAGGCAGATGATACCTCTAAGATGAGATGGTGTTAGGCTATATTTTGAGCCCTTTACCTTAACTTTTTCACAGGTAGTCTCCAGCCTCTTACAGCCTGCCAGCCATACCCTGGACTGGATCTTCTGGCTGGATCTGCAAGAACTGTCTCCGTATCAGTTATTTATACTGTAGTAGCACAGAGGAGCTTGAGTCATGGAGCAGGTCCTTGTTGTGGTAGATGCTGTACACCAGCGTTCTCCATTCCAGGCCAATGGGGGCTGCGGGAAGTGGCGTGGGCTGAGGGATGTACTGTCCGCCCCCTCTCGCAGCCCCCCTTGGCCTGGAACAACAAACCGCAGCCAGTGGGAGCTGCGATTGGTCAAACCTGGGGATGCTGCAGGTAAACAAACCGGCCCAGCCCCCCAGCAGATTTCCCTAATGGGCCGTGTGCCAAAGGTTGCTGATCCCTGCTGTACACAAACAGAACAAAAGGGCAGCCCCAACACTAAGGAATTTGTAGTCTAAGTCTAAGACAAAGGACAACAGATGGATACAGACAGACAAGGGAGTGCAAGGGAACAATATTGGTCAGCATGAGTGACTAGTCTTAACACACCAGCAGCCTAACAGATTGTCATGCTGTCTCAAGTGGCTCCTGACCATGAGTTCCTATCACAGTGAAGACTGTCAAAAGCAGGGTAGACACCCTGAACCAGTGGTGTGTTCTATAGTTAGATTTCACTAAGCCAGTACCAAATGTGAACTCTTGGATCACTCTAACAGCCTTACCATGGAGTCATAGACAATATCCTTACACTTTCCCCTCTCTCTCTCTCTCTCTCTCTCCACCCAGACAAACTGAACTTACTTATAAATGGTCACTTATGCCAAAAATCACAAATAATCCAGGTTACTTGCAGCCCCAGAGACCAGTCACTCACCCAGGTCAAGTTGCATTCTAGACCTCATACCTAAGAGGACGGTGGTAGCCAGTTCTATAGTAAACTAACTATAGATTTATTAGCTAAGAAAAGGAAATAAGTTATTGAGAGATTAAAATATATGTACAGGTTAAGAAGTCTGTAATTCCAAAATGGTGGCAAATATAATAAATGGCCTGTTTTCCAAAAGTCTTTTCAGGGTACCCAGATTGTCTGGGGGGGATCTTTGCTTTGCATTTGGTCCCCTTCTCTGTAAGAGTCCAAACAAGCCCGAGATACAGGATCTTTACCTGAATCCGTACTTGTAGCAGCTTCTTATAGAAAACAAGCTGATGGTCACCACCCACATGGGTTCTTTCTTTGGCTGGAGAGAGAGAGGGGACTACATTTAGAGTCTTTGATCTCTGATCATCACACACAATGACCACTTGCCTTCATGTGTGCAGGAATTAGTACTTTCCTGTTAAAATTCTTCACTTTCTTTATGCAAGGTTTCTTTCTCATTTGATGGGTTATTTATTTAGGGGTGTATATATAATGTAAATGTTTATTACATTATAACAGGCTACAGATACATTATTTTCATTTATTTAATATCCCATTAGTTTTCATGAAGTTTAAACACTAAATACGTTCTTATACAATTAACAACCACTTTAATCTATATTAATACACAAGTGAAATGGCCTGGAGTTTTGGCATGAGCTGGTACCTAGTCTGCCAGCATGTCACTGTTTTCAAGTTTTTTGTATGCTTTACGGCAGAAGAGAGTTCTAAGAAGAGAGCTGAAGGAGAATGAATTAATTATGCCCTTATTGTGATTTAGACTGGTGACTCTTAACCTTTCCAGACTACTGTACCGCTTTCAAGAGTCTGATTTGTATCATATACCCCCACGTTTCACCTGACTTAAAAAGGACTTGCTTACAGAATCCGACATAAAAATACAAGTGTCACAGCATACTATTACTGAAAAATTGCTTACTCTCATTTTTACCTATAATTATAAAATCAATCAAGTGGTGTGTGTGTATAATATATATAATACTTACATTTCACTGTATAGTATATGGAGCAGTATAGACAAGTTATAGTCTGAATGAAAGTTTAGTTGATACTGACTTTGCTAGTGCTTTTTATGTAGCCTGTTGTAAAAATAGGCAAATATCTAGATGAGTTGTTGTACCCCCAGGGCTACATGTACCCCTGGGTGAGAGCCACTGATTTAGACCACTTCCTTCTCCAAGCAGAAATAAGAGCTCTCCTTTCACAGCAGGAAGAAACTAGCACTATGGTCTGTGCTCTCACTTAATTATTTTTGGAAAACTCTGCCCCAGATGGAAGCCAAGGATACCCTTGATGAACTAATATTCCTACACCACCTCTAAGAAGCTGTTGCGATGAAGGGGAAGGCCCTGAAATGACTCATATCTTTCTCAGATGCGGCCCCAGATGGTTGTCTTGAGCAATTGTCCCTCAACTTTCAAAGTCCTCACCTGTAGAGTCTCCTAAAGCTCAGTGCTCTCCCTTATGTTATTCAACATCTCTATGAGCCATTGGGGGAGCTGATGAGACAACATGGACTGGAGTGCCAAAATATGCAAATAGCACTCAGCTCAACTTTTTACATACAATGAAAACTGTACCATCTCAGAGCACTTGCAGGCCCTACCTGAAATTGACACCTGGATGAGAGCAGCTGGCTAATGCTGAGCCCAAGCAAGATTGAGGTGATGCTGATAGGGATTGGGAAATGCTTTTGAAGACCATATCTGACATCCTCCATTATCTGCTCTTGGAGGCCTAAATAGCCATTATGAAAGAAAAATGCCCACTTATATCTGCCAGCCACCACAATATTATTGCAGCTCTGTGTGTGTGTGTGTGTGTGTGTGTGTGTGTGTGTGTGTCTCCCTCCCTCTGTGCCTGATTATTACAATTAATTTTCTAGGAATAAATCCTTCCTTCCTGCTGTAAAGCTTCACCTAGTATAAAATGCAGCAGCTTGCCTTGGTTATCATGCACCATCACCCTGCTGCTCTTCTCCCTGCTTTGGTTCTGACTCCTGAGTGAATACATAGACTGGTTGAATCCCTGTCCTGATGTTTAAAGCCCTCTATAAGATTGGTCCTAGCTGCTTGAAAGATCACCTCTCCTGCAACCGTAACCTTCCACAATGACTGTGTTCCACTGAATCAATTAAACTTAAGTAATAATGAGAGTCTTGTGAGTACACTTTCATAGGAACTGGACCTAGTCTGAAATTCCTTCAAGAGAGAAGAATGACTTTGGACCTCACACCACTCAGAACTAAATCTAAAACTTTGCTTTGGTGTGGCTTTCCCTCATAGTTACACCCCTTGCTATCTAATCAACTAACTGACTCCTACATATGAGGAGTGTGATATTGTTTGTTTTTAATTCTGAGGGTCACCTGGCTGTTAGGGAGATTAGTGCTGTTGCAGAACCTGGATAGCCAGATGTACCCTCTTTCTCATGCTGCAGGATGCTGAGAATTAAAGAGTGGTGGAGGCAGCAGTTAGCCAGCTCTGAACTTCCTTTGGGATGAAAAGAAATGTAGATGTCCTCTTCAAAGTAGCTTAGCCATGTTGAACACTAAGCCCCATCTTCCTTATGGGGATTGCAGAGCTGAGTTATACCTCTGTGCACTCTGGGGAGCTGAGCTGTGGCCGGACTCTAGGGCTACCTCACACCTTCCAGGGGACTGCATGAGGATGGAAAAGAGTTTGGCTGGTAAAAAATGAGAAGCATTGCTTTGCTATTAGTTATGCAGGAAAGCTTCCTCTTCCCCTGTAAGCAGCTGATATCCCTGAGCCTTCTGGTGGGGTGGGTTTGGGAGCCCTCATTGCAGTGATCCTTTCGCTGAGTGGGAGCTCATGCTCCTAAGTCTCGGCATCAGACGCTGCCTTCTGATATCTTGCTTGAGCCTTTGAAATTGTATGAGGGCGAAATAGGTTTTTGTGGTTCACAGTAGCTGAAGAAGGGGAGTAGGCTAAGGATCTGAGGAGCTGTGGAAACCGGATTGCCCATCTGCCAGCTCCCCATGTTTCCTCAACTTTGGGATGCAAGATGGGCTGTCACAGACCTGATGTTGCCCTTGCCACAACTAAGGGGAAATCCTAGTATACAATCAGCTTTCAATCAGTCTGCTCTCTCTGATCCCTCTACAACGGGGAGTGAGCCAGGCAGCCTGGCTACAGCTGCAGAGGAGACACCTTTGCTCTCTGGTGTTCTCACAGGGGCTTCCCCTCTTCATGCTGCTTACATGTGAGTTCAGTACCTTTGCCTGCAGAAGAAGATAAGATGGGGTGAGAGTGAGGCATTTTTCAGTGTGAAATCGTCCTGGTTCATTCTCCAAAGTGGGACATAGGCTAATGAAACACTTCCAGGGGATGTGGGATGCTGGATTTTTTTACCTATGATTTGTGTGTAGTAGTTCCCAGTCAGTGTCCGGATGCCCACTGTGCTGAGTATCTCAGTTCTAACTGAGCTCCACCTGTTGGACTTCTCACCAAACTGCTGTGAGGGGATCCAAACACCAAGTCCCCATATGCCTTAAGCCAGGGGTTCTCAACCCTTTTCTTTCTGAGGCTCCTCCCCCCAACATACTATAAAAACGCGAGGGGCCTCTGGGTTCCTGGCTTCAGCCACGGGGGGTGAGGGCGGCTTGAAGCTTTAGCCATGCAGGGCTCAGGGCTTCTGGACTTCAGCCACCAGACAGAGGAGAGCTGGGGCTTTAGCTGTGCAGGGGGTGGTTCTGCCCTGCAAGGGCATCAGGGCTTTAGACCCATGGCTCTGCTCCCGGCTTCAGGGGGTGCTGGGGCTGGGGGCTTCAATCCTGTGCCTCTGCTCCTGGCTTCACCCCTCCTCCCCCCAGGGGACATCTGGGCTCAGAGCTCCCCACGGCTCTACTCTGGTTTCAGCCCCAAAGTGTACTGGGCCTTGGGGGCCCCACACTTCAGCTGCAGGGCCCCGTGGCCCCCTGCAATGAGCTTGCGGCATCATGGGGGGCAATAGATCCCTGGTTGACAACAGCTGCTTTAAGCATCAAGAGTCTGAATGGAGTCCAGACCCTGCCTGTAACGGGGATCTCTAGGCACACTCATAGGGTGTGGGTCATCTGCCTAGAACTTCCCCTGACAGCTGAGACTTCTTGGTCCAGCTGTCCAGCCCCTGGGACCAATGCTAACCCCCCAGATATCCCCAGATCTTAAATTCCAGCTCTGAGAATGGTCTAGTTTTACAATTTACGTCTTCCGGGGCACTTGATAGATGTAGCGTATAACACACAGATGTGACACTGGATTTTAAAACACCATTGCTCTTTACATAGAAAGCACAAGAGTGTATAGATCATTTAGAAAACAGCAAACACCTGCTCACAGTGCCCCCCATTCTAGCTCACTCTTCTCTTGCAGAACTGTGTAGAAGCATTTGTGGTACTGTCTCCTTGGTCCAGTGCATGCCCTGTAAAAGTAAAAGGGATCAATCTTGGTCCCGTTTAGCACACGTGCCCCATCCTCTCTATAAGTGTAAGAGCATCGTATAAATCAGCAACAGCAATGTACAAAAACACTTAAGACATGGTTCCTGCCCCAGAGAACTTAATATGTCAATAGATAAGACAAAGGGTGGGGAAAGGAATGCTATACAAGCAGAATGATCGGGGTGCTGACTAGCAAGTATCTTCTTAGTTTCACATATATAGGAGTGGAGAAAAGGAGGGATGGGATATTGAGGGGGTGGGGGGGAAACGATGGGAAAAGGGGGAAAAAAGTGGGAGAGAATGATGGAGAGAGGAGCATGGAAGGTGAAGTTGGTAGCTAAGGTAGGGGCAGCCAGGGGGCTCCGCACACTGCCCCCGCCCCAAGCATCACCCCTGCAGTTCCCATTGGCCGTCAGCTGTGGCCAATGGGAGCTGCAGGGGCAGCACCTGCGGACGGGGCAGCATGCAGAGCTGCCTGGCCATGCCTCCACATAGGAGCCAGAGGGAGGACATGCTGCTGCTTCCAGGAGCTGCTTGAGATAAGCGCCACCCAGAGCCTGCACTCCAGACCCCCTGCAGTGCCCCAACCCCCTACCCCAGCCCTGATCCCCCACCCGCCCTCCGAACCCCTCAGTCCCACTCCTACACCCCAGAGCCCGCATCCCGGCCAGAGCCCTCACACGTGCACCCTAACCCCCAGCCCGGAGCCCCCTCCTGCACCCTGAACTCCTCATTTCTGGCCCTATCCCAGAGCCTGTACCCCCAGCCGGAGCCCTCACCCCCTCCTGCACCCCAATCCCCAATTTCGTCAGCATTCATGGCCTGCCATACAATTTCCATACCCAGATGTGGCCCTTGGGCCAAAAAGTTTGGCGGCCCCTGGCTTAGGGGGTGGGAGGTTGCAGACCAGCAGTTGCTATTGACCCACTCACCTTTTCCATCTAGCTGTTTGGCTGTCCCTCAGGTTTTGTTGTACACTAGGAACTACAGGGTCCTCACTGTAGCCTAGACTGTCTTTTGGAAGAATGTGCTTGCCTATCCATGAGATTTTTTTTCTTGTTCAAAACCCTTAAATGTTCACACTCACAACCTCCTACTCCTTCCCTCTTCCTTGCCAGAGCCTTCCCAGCCTGGGAAACAAGAAACCCCAATGCAGATCAGTCTCACTTCCTTGGGCTGGACCAACTGATTAGTTCTGTGATGTTTTGCTTCCCATTCAGTGTCTGGCTACAGGGCCCAGAAAAACATGCAGGCAACATTCACAAATTGTGATGCCGTTTCCTTCTCCTCCAAGTTCCCCCAGTAGCTCATTAACTTACTATCGCAAGCTACATGAGCTCTTGAACAGCTGCCTGCAAAGGAGGATCTTGTCAAACAGTCTAGCTCACCAGAGCCCGCATGAATGTCAAGCAAGTGACAAAATGCTGGGGCCAGAATTCGAGGAGAGCAGCATGGCACAGTAATTCTATTGCTCTCGTTCCAGGCATTAGGGAACTGATCAATTCAATGGAAATCCTTCTCCTGTGGCAATCCCAGGTTCTGCAATATTTAAAAAGAATGTGCATAAGTTGCGCTGATGTTAACTGTCTCCAACACTTAGTACTGTGTCAGGAAATTGCTTTGGTGCCAACTTATTTACAGTCATATTTGTGTACCATCTTTCTTGTAAGTTGTGTCCCAAAATGAGAGGATGTGCTGTATAGAAGGAAATAAAATCAGTCCTGGAATGGGAAGCTGGCTTCAGTCTGACCAATTAAAGAGGAGTGCATCTAGCACATGTGATACATTCTGAGTGAGAGAGCATTTTAGAGGATAGGGCGAGAGGCTTTTTTTTTAACAGTGATTTGCAAAGTGGAGGAGCATCAGTAAAGTGAAGTTACTGGGAGGCTGTCAAAGTGGCAGGAGCTGCAGAGAAGAAGGATCTTGCACCCACCTGGGGATTATGTGGGAATACAGAGGGAAAGCTAGTGCTAGATGAGTAGATGGAAAGATTGTGATGGTAAAAAGAATGGAGGTCCATGTGGCAGACTAGGGAAGACATGAAGGGTTTTAAAAGCAAAGAGGGTGAATTTTGGTTTTAAACAGGATCCTGGAAACAAAGTAGAGTTAGTGGAAGTGTTGGAAGATGGGATGATTTGGTTGCATTGCTTTATGCCTCTGTGTGTGAAAATGTAGGTAGCATAATTCTGCACATGCTAGGGTCTGGACAGCTAGATCTTGGGGAAGCAAGTATTTCTAATTCTTCCTCTCTCTTCTTCTATCTTCTACCTTTGTTTGCTGTTCCTGCCTGTGCCCCTCCCTTTCTCATCCTTCTTTCTCCAGGTTTTCCTGGGGCTAGTTTTCTGGACTCCCCCAGAGCTGGTAGTGTCTTCAGCCCCCATTCTAGGGAAGCCAGACTCCCATCTGAGAGGGTATCTGAGCTAGAGGGATCAGTAAGCCTCAGATGAGTCAGCTAGTGGGAGTGCCCCAACAGAGGCTCAAATTGGGCATTTTCTGGGCTCTCTGGGGCATTATTATGTATGAAAGTGACACATTTGTGTTTTCAGAGCTGTATGGTTTTGATGTCCTTATTGATGCTACTCTCAAGCCCTGGCTACTGGAGGTGAACTTATCCCCATCCCTGGCCTGGTAAGTGATTCCCAGCTTCAAGAAATGGAAGGGCTGGGACCTCAATAAAGATGGTGGAATCTCTGGCCACACCAGGTGCAGCACCACCAAGTGCATGCCCTGGGCAGGCATGTCTGAATGAAATCCTTGGTATATTGTTCCAGTATTAATGGGCTTACAGAGTGGATCTTCTTTGCTGTTCCTTTTCATAGTGACCTGGGTGCATCAGGCATTCTGAAGGAGTCAATTGGGGTTCTATTTGCTTTCTGACTATTTCTTTGTTACTATTGCTAATATCTCATAACCTAGGGTCCTATTTGACTACTCATTTTTCTTCTCCTCTCACACAAGTCCACAATGCATCAGAGATCTGTCCCTTCCTCCCTGTCCACACAGCTATGAACTGTTGTCCATACAGTTTCTTGTCTGTTACTGGAACATCCTCCTTTCTAGCCTCCCCAATAGCCATTTAGCCCATGTCTTAAGTCCATTCAGATTGTGGCCACTGAAATTATTTTTCTGATCCAATGTTCCATACATACATGCCTGCATACCTGACCTACTATTATTGCATTCCCTCCTCTTTCCTTTTACTTTGCCACTGATGCCAGCCTCTGTACCCCATTCATCTTCCACAGAACTGCAGAGCATAGTGTCCTTATGGTCCTACAATAAAGAACTCCTGGCTGCCAGGGCCTCAGGGGCTTAGCCTGTCTTTCAGTCCAGATTAATTTCAGTTTAGCTCTGTGTACATACATGCTTTGTATTTCCCCTTCTATCTGACCCCTTCATCTGTCGGACCCCTTCAGGGTCCATCTACTTTCTGTGATCATTTGTTCCCTGCTTCCTAGCATCCATTGATCTGTCATTTTATATGGATGGGTGGTTACTGTTTAACATTTGTATTGCAATAACACCCATTCTGCTATGTGTTGTAGAGATACATGGAAACCCAGTCTCTTCCCAAGAAGAGCTAACAGCCCTCCCCAAATGATGCCCAAAGGGAATGTGGGAGCGGATTATAATTGAACAGATACAGTGTTTAGAGGCAGACATAATTCATCCACTATTTTTGTGATACAAAGATAATCAACTAGACTTTCCCCATATCTTCCATTCTGTTTGTGCTCTCTGAGAACTGATCCACCGGGAATATGATGAAAGGGAATCTGTGTTGGGCATTGATGCTTTCCATGAACTGCCGAATAACTGACTCCTCCTGTCTCTTGTTGCATATGGGGACAGTGATGCTCCTTTGGACCTGAAGATCAAAGCTAGCATGATTTCGGACATGTTTACCCTTGTAGGTGAGTGCAATAGAAACTTCAACATGACTCTTTACTGCATGTTAACGTGCAGTTTTGTGTGGTCTATTGTATTAGGCTTGGGTAGATGTGTCAGGTTTTGATGTTTGTGTATGTATTATAATGGATGGGGGTGTTTGAGTTAAGACGAGTGGGTGCATTGAGTTATGGGGACGGTGTGTGTCTTGAGTTGCATGGATGGAATTGTAGGTGGGTGGATATGGTGTATTGGATAGTTATACTATGTTGAGGGTGTGTGGGTAAGTGTTCTGACTTGTCAGATGTATTTGGATAGGGGGTGAGTTAGTGTGTTGGATTGTAGAACAAGATGGTGTGTGGAGGTGTGTTGTGATGAGTGTTCAGTAGTGGGTCAGGGTGTAATAAGTTGTGGGAATGGTGGTGAATGTATTAGATGTGAAGGGGACCAGAAGAGATGCTACCCAGTGGACTGCTATTGTGCAGGCTGAGCAATTCCTTCTCTTAAATGTGTTGAAATCTCTAGTTTGGTTTGTGAAGCTGTCTGTTTCCTTGACTCCCCAAAATGAGTGACTGCATTTTACAGCCTACTCAAGGGATTTAAAGAGAAATGAAAAAACGTTTGTAGGGTTGAGTGCTCCAAAGTGAAGGCAGTGTTAGTAAGTTGTGATTAGGCTGTACAAATGTGGAGTTGTGGGTGTGAAAATCTGCATAATTGTAATGTGTAGAAGTGTTTAGCTAGCAGAGTACCCTACGACTAATATTTTACATTACTTGTTGAGGGGTTGTTTCGGTTTTTGGTGTCTTACTTTTTGGGCCCGAAAAGAGGTAGAAAAATGCTACCAACACAGCATGCTTAGCCACTGAATGGAAGAGGACACTCCTCTGTGTTCTTTAGCAACCCTTCTTTTTAAATGCTGGTTTTTCAAGGGCATGCTTTCTGGTTCTAAGGCAGAAATATTATGCAATGGGGGGAGGGACGGGGGAGGACTCGAGAGTTAAATAAACCAAGGCATACTGAGGAAAAAAAACTTTTTGGGCCTTGTTCGGGGAAACACACACCTGGGTTTGTGGTTGATAAAACTGTTGGTAGGAATGCTAGGTTGTGTTTCAGGGGCCGCCCAACTCTCCCAGAAATTAAAGGTGGTTTATGGAATAGTGTCCCTGTAGGTGCTCCACTTCAGGTGTGCATGCATCCCACACACCTTCAACTGGAGATTTTAATTAGCAGTGTCTGTTCGACCCATGCATGTGCCCTACACACCCTCATGCCCCAAACCAATGCTATGTAGGGCTTCATGGATGAACTGCCCTCAGTTTCTTCTTAACTGTCGCAGCCTGAGATGGCGCTTTAGCATGTCTGCCCTGAATGGGCTTCAACTAAAAGTTTGTTTTTCCTCCTAGTAGTGAATTTAGTTTTTAGATAGTTTGATAGTTTAGTAGTTGAGAGAATTAGTTTTGTTCCTGTCCCCTCCCTCTGGGAAGGCTTGTCTTCCTTGGGAAAGGCATGGCCAACTCACCAGGGTTCAGATGTTGCCTCACTTGCTGGGAGGCCATTCTGATTAGCAGCAACCACTCCAAATGTGTTCGCTGCATTGGAGATTTGCACGTCCCTCAGAAGTGTAACTTCTGGCTGATCCTTAAATTCAGAGCAAGCAAGAACCAGGAGATAAAGTTGAAGCTACTAATGATAGAGTTTTCCCTTTGCCCTGCTTCAGAGCCAGATCAGGAAACACCCCCTTCCGCCGGTACACCAGTCTCTGGGCAGATCCAGCGCCCCTTTGATCTTGGTTCAGCTATCCCCAGAAAGGGGAAGACTCCAGAGACTTCCTTGAATGGTCCCAGGAAGAGGAGCTCCAATTTCCTTCTTAAGGAGCCTGCTCCTAAATGACTTCTGTCTCCCAGTTGTTCAACTGTTTCAGAAGCTTAAACTTTTTGGCTTAGTACTATAGAGGCAATGGACTCTTTTGGTAGCGGCGGGGCTGGATAGCCCTGAAGCTCTTCCAAGAGCAAACACTGCTCTGACCAACCGTCAGTACTGTTCAGACAAGAGGGCAAGGAGAACCATTCCTCTAGGCCAGTATTGTTGGACGCACAGCTTTACTGTCAGCACCTTCCCCAATGGGTTCCTCTGTACTGAGCAAGCCTAAGTGTCTAACTCCATTGGCACCCACCTCGGAGCACTCTAAATCTTCGGTACCATCTATTTCTACAGACACAAACACCAACATATCGGTACTGTCTCTCCATTTGGTACCACAAACATTTTGGTACTTGAAGGGTGATTTATCACTGTCAGATGAACAGGAGTCTCCAATGCTCATGGATACTGAGTGCCTCTTGTAACCAAGACCCATTCGGTCAGCAGACTCCTATCTATCTCCAACACTGCCTGATTCACCACCTTTTACTGTTGGGATCCTCCACTGGATGATGTCGAGGATGATGATGCAGACCTCCTTTTCAGTCTCTTTTCTCTGAGTGCAGGGCTCTCTTATCTGTCTGCATAGGAACCCACTCTTCGACACTCACAGAGAGAGAGGAATTTTGGGAAAGTCATCATGGGTGGTGGGAACAGCCTTGGATGCTACCCCCTCTCCTATATGGACCCCCTCAATGACCATAATGGGACCCCTGGGTGGCATACTGATGACAGTTTTCCAAGGTATTGAGTTTTGCTCACTGGGATAAGAGAGATATACAGTTACCTCCACCCCAGCCCATTCCTCAACAGGAGGAGACATTCAAAGAACAGGAAGCTAGGTCAGACGAGAAGGGTACCCCTCAAATCACCATTTCCTTGTCTCCGGATGAGGCGGTTATGCCTCCATCACCATCTGTGGCTGATGATAGCCAGCAATTTCAGGAACTCATAAAACGGGTGGCGGATGCTCTCCCAATACCACTTGAAGAGGTCAAAGAATCACAACACAAGTTGATGGACATTCTGCAGTCAGCAACACCAACCAGATTTGCACTACCTATCAGTGAGGCACTTTTGGATCCGGTGAAGATGGTTTGGCAGACTCCAGCAACAGTACCATCTTGCAAATGAGCAGATAAAAAATACTATATCCCCACCAAGGACTCCAAATTTTTACTCTCCCACCCTGCACCTAATTCTCTTGTGGTGGATGTGGTGAATGAGCAGGGAAAACACCACCATAGCAAATCGATCCTGTATGACAAACTAGAACCACCTGGAAGTCCTACTCATCTGCGACCCTGCAATTTCAGATTGAGAACTGGGCATTCATGGCAAAATATTATTACACAAACTACAGGAAATTTACTGCTTTTATCGAGCACCTTCCACCAGACCAAAGAGAACAATTTCAGACCATCACCGCTAAGGGACAATTACTGGTCAGGACATCTCTTCAAGTGTCCTGAGATGTGGTAGACACCATGGCACATTCCATTTCTGTGGTGGTAGTTATGCGCAGGGCATGCTGGCTCCAACTGTCCAGCTTTCCCTGAGAAGTCCAGAGCATTGTAGAGGACCTCGTCTCTGAAGTTGTTTTCAGAAAACACAGAGAAGTCCCTGAACACTTTGAAAGACTCCAGAGCCAAATTACGATCTCTGTGAATTTACACCCCTATGAACAAAAGAAAACTTAGTAGGTCACAAAGCACCCAGAGATAATGGCCAATCCAATTTTGTGGTTCCAGAGACACGCTGGATCCACAAGGAAGAAATATAGATTACAGAGGAAAAGAATTGTTCATCTATGTGGCCCAAGTACTCAACCAGAATCAAAACACCAATTTGATGGGTTGGTCAAGGGTTCGAATGATCACAAACTTTAGTTCACATCTGCAACAATTTGCCCACCTCCCCCATTTGGACCCTGATTTAGCCATTTTCAACATGCATGGGAACAGATTATCGTAGAAAAATGGGTCTTGAAGATTGTAACATTGGGCTACACCATTCACTTTTCCTCCCTCCCTCCTTTCCACCCCCCCATCCCTTTTCAGGGACCCCTCTCACAAGTTCTTGTTGAGACAGGAGATAAGCTCACTTCTTCATTTAGGAGTGATAGAGCCTGTTCATGCTCAACATAAGGGAAAGGGTTTCTCCTCAAGGTATTTTTCCTATACTAAAGAAAATTGGAGAGTTAAGACTGATTTGAGATTTAAGACTACTAAACAAATTTGTAAAGTCTCAGAAGTTCAGGATGGTAACTCTGACAGCTATAATTCCTTCACTAAATTCAGGGGGTTGGTTTTCAGCCATCGATCTACAGGACACTTATTTCCATAAAGTGATACATCCATCTCACAGAAGATACCTGTGTTTTTGATTTAGGCCAGGATAATTTTCAATACTAGATGCTCCCCCTCAGACTCTTCTCAGCTCCAAGAGTGTTTTTCAGAAGTATTTGCAGTGGCACTTAGCTTTGTTGAGAGGCAATTTTAGTATTCCTGTACCTCGATGATTGGTCGTTCAAGGATTGGTCTTACAAAGCAGTGCAGTCAGCCATGCAGAGTGCCCTTTTGCTGTTCCTGGAATTAGGTCTGCAACTCAATGTAAAAAAATCCACGTTGACCTCAGTACAGAAAATACAGTTCATAGGGGCATCCTTCGATTCATTGAAGACCAGGGCCTACCTTCATATGGATAGATTCATAATGTTGTTAGATCTAGCCAAGACTGTTTGAGCACCTTCAAACCGCAGTGAGAAACTGCCTCCAACTCCTAGGTCACATGGCAGTTTGTACTTTTGTAAAAGATTATTCAAGGTTGTGCCTTCATTCTTCAAGGGGTGGCTCAGAGCAGTCTAGTTATCAAAGAGATGCAGCTTAGACAAACAGGTTTCAGTTCCCTGGTAGGTAAAAGATTCCCGAGACTGGTAGAAAGATCATCAAAATATTGGTGCAGGCATTCCTTTTTCTGACGGTCACCATAATGATGGACGTATCCTTTTGGGATGGGGAGCTCATCTCGATGCTCATACAATCCAGGGCAGATGGTTGCCTCAAGAAACCAGTTTCCACATCACCTGTTGGAACTCAGGGCAGTCAGAAATGCCTGTCCTTATTTTCTGCCTCTCATCAGGGTCATGATGGACAATGTGGGCTGCATGTTTTATGTAATCCAGTAAGGAGGAAGGAGATCTACCCCCCACACTCCCTACGGGTGCTGAAGCAGTAATGTTGCGGAACTAGCACATGAGCCATTGCATACGCATTTCAGCAATCTACCTCCCTGGTATTCAAAACACTATGGTTGATGCTTTCAGCAGGTGCTTCTCCCAGGCCTTCAAATGGGAGTTGGACTCTCAGGCCCTCCAAGACATATTTCAGACTCGGAGTTTTCCAGAAGTGGACCTCTTTGCCACCTCTATAAACAGGAAGCATGGTCTTTTCTGTTCAAGAGGCGGTCTAGGTGGCCGTTCTCTGGGACACACCTTCCTCCTACCATGGACAATATTTCCCCCAACGCCTCTAATACTGAGCATGATGAACAGAATCAGACAGGACAAAGCCAGGTTATTCTAAGATTCCCAATGTGGTTGAGGCAAGCTTGGCATCCTTACCTGTTTTACCTGTCCCTCTGTCCAGTGATCAAGCTTCTGATCATCCCTTATTTCCTCTCCCAAGACATCGGTTAATTGCTTCATCCCAACCCAGGAGTTTTCCGCCTTGGGGCATGGCACCTCAATGGTTTATGGGGCTAGAGTCTGCCTGTTCTGTGGAGGTACAACAGGTGTTATTAAAAAGTAGTTAAGAGTCTACCCAAAATACTCACCTTCAAATATGGAAAAGATTAGCCATTGGAGTGAACTCCAATGACTTACACTCGTATCTTCCTCATTCTTGATTATTCTAGATTACCTGCTGGAACTGAAGAAAACAGGATTATCAACCAGATTGGTCCAGGTTCACTTGGCAGCCATAACAGCCTTTCATTCCCCAATGGAAGTGTTCTCAGTGTTCACTCACCCAATAACTCTGAGTTTCATCAAAAGTTTTGGAAACCTTTTCCCTCAAATGAAAGACCTCACTCTGACTTGGGATCACAATCTAGTTCTTAGATGTCTCAACTAGACCTTCATTTGAACCAATGGCGACCGGTTCCTTTCTTCACCTGCCTATGAAAATGGTGGTTTTTGGTAGCCATCACGTCAGCCTGAAGAGTTGGAGAAACTGGGGCCTTAATGACAGACCATCCTTTCACGGTATTCTTCAAAGACCAGGTTTCCTTACGTTCACACCCTAAATTCCTACCTAAGGTGTCATCTGAGTTGCATCTTAGTCAATGCATTCATTTTACCGAGTTTTCCCCCAAAACCACATAATTCTCAGCAGAAGGCTTCCTTTCATACTTTACATGTTAGAAGAACATTGGCCTTCTATCTGGATAGGGCCAAAAAATGTCAGATGTCTCCTAGAGTACTTACTTCCATTGAAGCCAGATCTAAAGGATCTACAATCTTCATCCAGTAGGCTATTGAGGTGGATCTCTGGGTGTATTTTTGCATGTTATGATGCGGCTAGCATTCAACCTAAAATTCAAGGGTGTTAGTGCACTCTACAAAGTTGCAATCAGCATCTATGGCATTACTTACAGATGTTCCAGTATCTGAGATTTGCAGAACCGCTATGTGGTCTTCAATACATAGCTTCTCCAAACATTAAGCCTTGGTCCATGCCTTTAGATCTGATGCAGCAGTTGGCAATGTGGTTTTGTCTTCAGTGATGCACCTGATGCTGGAGCTCCCTCCTCCCTGAGGGGATACTGCTCTGGAGTCACCTGAAGTGGAGCACCCATAGGGACACTTCTCGAAGAAGGAGTGCAGTATCTAGTTCTTCAAGGTGTATCCCCTTACAGTTGCTCCATTCCCTGCCCTCCTTCCTCTCTGTTTCAGAGTTTCCTTTGTGAGACTTTGCAGTAGAAAAGGAACTGAGCACAGTTCATCTGCACAGCTCAATATAGCCATGGTATTGTGAGCACAAGGGCATGTATGGTCCTTGCTTGGGTCTCCAGTCAAAGGTGCATGGGGTGCACATGCATGTGAAGTGGAATGCCCGGGGGGGGGGGGGAATGCATCTTAAAGAACCACAGTTGTTGCACCAGGTGAGTAACCTCTTCTTCTTACATGTCTCCCTACTCCCACAGGCTTTGTGTGCCAGGATCCGGGCCAGCGGTCAAGCCGGGTAGCCCATCACTCATCTGAGTCTGCCAGAAGAAATCCCTTTCAGAAGCCTCAGGTAAGCAAGTTCAGCAACCCAGGACATCGTGTTGCAGCTCTGAGGAGAATACCAGGATAGCAGCTTTAATCAGTTTTGCCCAAAGGTGAAAGAGCCTGCAAGTGAGTGTAGTGAGGCCCCTGGAATCCTAGCACAATTGTAGAAGAGGAGGCTCATGGGATGCGACTGCACTATGTGTGTCCCAATCAGCTTCATTGTGGTGACTAGCTTCAAGAATCCCACAGCTTTTTGAGTATTTGTGAGACCATATCTGAGGCAGAAAGAGCTTTCATATTTGAAATTAGAGCCTTATTTCCCCTTTGCCCCTGGTTTCTTTCATCTCCTTTCCCTTTGGACTGAGGCCTCATATGGCTCATGGTGAATGTCCAGTGTCCCTTCTGCTGTTAAAATGCTGGATCTCTGAAAGGCTGCTCTTCCCTCATTTCTCTCTGTCAGCCAGATGGATCCCACAAATGTTGGTGGGGTGGGGAGCTTCCAGCCCATTTGTTTTCTCAGAGGCATTTTTCACCTCACAGGCATTGTGCACTGAATTTTAAATCAAAGGGTTTTAATTTCAATGAGAGTTTGTGAGCCGCCTGCAGTTGGCCACTGTGCTGCAGCAATTGACCTTTCCTGTGGCATAGTGACTGGAGCCCAGGTGGATGGAAATCTTTCTCTGTTCAGATTTCCATCTACCTGGAAACAGATTCAGAACATGGAAGACTCTATATGAATTGAGGTAAAGTACATCTCACAAAACTCAGATCCGCCAAAATCTGGATCTGGATTTATCTTGTGGGGTGAGAATAACTGGTGAGGTGAGATTTCATTGGACATAAAGACACCTGGCTGAGGCTCCAGTTCCCATATCCAATTCAACAAGTGGGAATCAATACAGATCTCCATGACTTTCAAGACCACATTTTGAGGCATAGGGAAGGAGTGCAGTGCTGTGCCTTCTCCTCCTTGACCTAGCCTTTCTTGGACCCGTGGGAGCCACTTAATGGGGCACATGTCTCTACAAGCGGCGATTTATTCAGGAAACAAGTTAAATGGTAAGTAACCTTTTTTGCTAGGGCAGACCCCACTGGTCATTGAATTCCTGCTTGAATGCACACACAGAGCTCAGGGTGCAGAGATTAGGAAAACGGAGATGTATTTGAAGCATTTGATTTTTCGTGTTATGAATTTACAGAATGGATTTCTCATAAAAGCTGTAAATGGTGATTAAATTCTGGGCCAGCTGAAAAGTACAGAGATTCACAGTGCTGAGTGCTGGCCATGAAGTGGACTGTCCCCTCTTTGCAATGGTACCTCAGCCTGCACTTCTCTTACCAGGAAGACCCTTGTAGAATAATGAGTAAGGATATGCAACAGAGGTTCCTGGGCTCTACAGAGGATCCCATGAGTAGAGGTGGGCACAGGCCTGTCTCCAATACCCAAGAATTTTTTGGGGGGCTGCTCTTTTCTGGATGCCTTTTGATTTGGTTCCTGTTTCATCATCTGTTCCTCTTCCACTTCTGGTCTCAACTGCAAAGGGAATTTTGGGTCATTCTCAGCTCCTCCATGATCTTAGAAATTTTAATAGTTTGTGACCTTAATCAGGGGAAGTTTCATTTGTAGGAAACAAATGAGGTTAGGATTGGTGACTCTTAAGATGATAACATGGGTCTCGCCATAATGCACTGCCAGTCCCTTGTGTGATTTCTTTGGGTTGACTCCCTGAGCACTGGTACCCTCCAGAGAAATGGAGCAATTACTTGCTTTCTTTGTAATTGACCATTGGTTTGGGCTAGAGTTCTTTCAATGAATCCTAAGCAGTAAAGGGGGAGCTGTAGCTTCTTGTGCATAGACCAATCTAAGAGAGGTATTTGGCCATAGTACTGCTTGAAATGACAGATCCCTTGAAGATAATGTCTTAAGCCCTTTGCTGTTCTTGTGTGTCAGCAAGGAGGGAGGCAGCCTGGACACCACCACAGGCAAGAAGAATTCTGCTCCTATGTGAATGCTTATTCTCCATCACTTTCTTAGTGAGCTGGACTAGGGTATTATCCCAGTGCCAAGTGGAGGCTTATTTGTTCTCAGACTGCTTTGCAAAGTGCTGCTATTTTCTCATTTCTGCCCTTGTAATGGAATGTTGGACAGCATCCTGTTTCTCCCTCGGAACTGGAATATCTTGGATATTCAATGAAATGGCTCCTGGGACTCCCAGGGTTTTCCCTCTTGGGATTTTTCCTCTCTGCTCTGCACAGTTCAGCTGAACAGCATCACTTATCTCTTTCCTTTAATGGCTAGTAGGTGTTAATGCAAATGAAAAATATTTATCCAGTACAAAAAAGATAACTTTGGTCTTGACAGTTGAGATAGGTTGGTTACTTGCTTCTGTCATGTGGAGTTGTTTTTTCTGTTGTTGCGGATTGTGCATGTACTCAGAAGGTCTAAACATTTGAGCATTTGCCTGAAGGTTATTATTATGATTGCTGGGGGTGGAGGTGATGCAGAATGCATTTGTGCAGGACATAGGCAAAATCGGAAAAGGAGGTGCTGGGACCACCTAGCCATTCACCTGGACTTTTTAGCTATGGCCTCTCACTACAAGGCATGTCACACCTTGTCAGAGGTGAAGGTGTCTTGGCAGAACATGAGATTTTTATTCCAATTGTCTGTCTCTTGTAGTGCCCTGTCTCTGCGCAGTCTTGATTAACAAACACAAAGTTGGTCTTTGATACAAATTATCCCAGAATGTATTGCAGAACTAAATAGCCCAGGTAAAGAGATTCAGAGGTAAAGGAGAAAGGATGTTTCATCTGAGATTTGAATGGAGATGGAGTGATACAGGAAGATTATTCCAGATGGCAGGAGCTGCAGGGGGAAGGTTCTCAGCAGTGGCAAGATTGTTTTAAAAAGTCAAGCTGGTGTGATCATCTATCCACAAAGGTGCAAGATGGTGGCACCAACATTTGCATGCTGGAGCCTGGAGACTTGGGATTTGGGGAGGCCATAGAGAAGGAAACTGCAGTAGTCAGGGTGGAGTAGCAGTAGCAAATAGGAGCAATATCACAGTTGTGGGTGGAGAGGAGTGTAGGATTTTGCCTAGGTCATGGAGGCCAGAGACAAAAGAGGTCTGGGTAAAGGAGAAGGGCTTCTCTTGCCCAAGAGAAGAAATAATTATTGTCCTTGAGACAGCCATCTGAAACAAGTGTTGAAGAAGTCACAAATGCACTAGAGCAAGATGAGCTGAGAGGGTGACAAGAAAGGATTTGTTTAAAGGTGTTAGAAGATATTTTGAGTTGTATGTCCTCAGCATAAGTCAAAGCTAAGGTTAAGGGTAAAAGTAAGATTGAAAGAAAAGAGTGGTACTGAATCATAAAGTTCCATAGCGGGAGTGATCTTGTAGTAGCTGCCATGGGTGGTTAGGTCAGGGTAGGACCATGGTGTGGGACTCAGAGGCATGTGCCCATCTTTGGAAGCAGATCCAGGAGGTGATCTTGTCCACAGTTTTTCAAAAGATGCACTGTGGTCAAGGAGGGATCAAGAACCTTCTGAAGTCATTATCTACTCAGAGGAGAGAGGTTTCTCTGCTATGATCAGAATGAACCTTACACCGAAATATTAGAGGATATTGTTGGACAAGAGGTAAAGAAGATTAGAGAGAGCTTCTTTCTCCAGCACTTAGACAACAGTACAGTCTCTGTAGAATTGAGCATGTGGGTGAGAGCCAGAAACGGCTGAGTTCTACGTTCAGCTTTGACACTGAATAACTGATTTCCCTTCTCTGCCTATTTTCCCCATCTGCAGTGAAGAGACTGACTTACCTCCAGGGATAGGGCCATGGAAAGCCTTTAAGATGAAAAACTCTCTCCTAATGTTTTCTTTAAGAATCATTTCTGACGTGGTGTGTATAATGTTGGAGTCAAGGAAAGGTTTTTAGGAAGTGGATGGATGGTGGAAGATTTTAGAGAGTTAAGATATTGAGGCAAAGGAGTTGATAGTGGTGACATAGGGGAGCGAATGCAGGGAGAAAGGATATGGAATAACCAACATGCTCAGGGTCTGACTGATCACCATTTTTGGGCTCAGGAAGGAATTTTCCACCAGGTCAGATTGGCAGTGATCTTGGGGTTTTTTGCCTTCCTTTGTAACCTATGTGTGTGGGTCACTTGCCAGGATCATCTGGGTATATTTCATTTAATCATTTCTCTGCCATTGCAGGAGCCTGGGGCACTGATGCACCTTGGTCTCTCCTATTCTATGCCTGTGGCACATAGTAGTCTAGTTTCCTGTGGGTTGAATACTTTGGTCTAATTGTGGTTGTTGGGTTTAGTGGTGGTGTTGGTGGCCTGTGATATACAGGAGGTCAGACTAGATGATCGAGTGGTCCATTCTGGCTTTAAATTCAATGACTCTAGTGCCTCCTGTTTACTCATTCATTTATTTTTTTCCCCAGCCAGACCTCTTTGGGGTCCTTCCTATCTAATCACTTTTCAATAGGCTGTAATGAAACATTTTCAGTTGGCACCTGCTATGTCAGCTTTCCCTCTGGTTCTCACCACATGAATTGCCTCTGAGTAGCTTGACCCAGCCTGCTCCAGCGCAACATCCATTCCTGTTGCAACTGCTTCATCATCAGCTTCTGTCGTGCTTGTGGTTTTGTGGAGGTTGCCACAATGAAATTCTATTGTTTTAGTTACTAGCTCAGATGATCCTTACAAATAAGCATACAACTGGATCCTGCATTCATCTTAATTTCAGTATGTGTTCTGTGGGATTACTCCCAAGGTTTAATCAATTTGAGATTACTTCCTCATTCTTCTTTCACTTCTGTGCTAAGAGGGGGTTTGAATGCCATCTGGAGGAATGACTGGGCTCAGTCTTTTTTGTGTCTTTCTACAGAGGAAGCCTACCTGAGCTGTGCCTAGAGCCCAGTTAAACTGTTCCACTATCCCAGGGCTGGTGCAAGGATGTTTCGCACCCTAGGTGAAACTTCTACCTTGCGCCCTCCCCCCTCCCCGAGCCCTGCAGCAGCTTCCCACCCCCCCTCCGCCCTGAGGCTGTTTGGCGCCGCAAGCCTGGGAGGGAGAGAAGCAGAGCGGGGCGGCGTGCTCAGGGGAGGAGGCGGAGCAGAGGTGAGCTGGGGCGGGGAGTTCACCTGCGTGCCGCCCCCCCCCAGTTACTTGCTGCAGGCGGCCCTCCCTGCGCCCCCCTGCACCAGCTCCCTCCGCCTAAATGACGACGACGACCGGGGCGGCTGAAGATCCGGCTGCTGCGGTTGCCGCCGAAGAAAATGCCGCCCTCCAAATGCTAGTGCCCTAGGCGACCGCCTAGGTTGCCTAATAGGTTGCACCGGCCCTGCACTATCCTGTCAGATTGTGTTCGGTCACACTGATCTAAGTTTTTGTCAGTTTCTTAGGACCTGACAGTTCTGCTGCTTTTCAAATACTTCTGATTCCAGGCTCATCATTTGATCTATTGTGACTTACCAGGCACTGACTTCAGGTTAAGATTTTGTTTGCTAGAACTTCTGCAAACCCTTCCTTTTTTAGGTTCTTGCTTTTCTAGTCTTCCTTTGCCTTCTGTGCTTATCTGTGATAATACTGATAGCCACTTGGCTGTGGAGTATGGCTGTATGAAGAGAAAAGGTCTTTCTATTGAGTCCCAGGAGCATCAGGTTGTGGTCTTTCAGATTTGTGAGCTGAGAAGAGAGCATTATGGATATTGAACTGAATGTCTCACCTTTTTCTCCCACAACTTCATCTCACTAATTAATTACTAGAGTCCTTGCAGCCTGACTGGGAGGGTGAATCCTGACTCTGGTGCCCCTGGGATGTGGATCCCACTTTTCCTGGGACTGTTAATCCTGGTTCTGATGCCCATTGACCATGAATCTTTCTGTGCTTGGGGGCTGGGAGTGAAAATCTTGGCTGCAGGGCCTCTGGGGTATGTGTCATGGTTTTCTCAAAGGGGTTAGGTGTGTGAATGTTGGCACTAATGCCTGGGGTCCTACTGTTCTCAAAAACTGGGAGTGTGAATCCTGACATTAGTGCCCAATGGGGTGTGCATCCTGCTGTAGTTGGAGGCTGGGAGTGTGAATCCTGGCTCTGGTACCCTGGAATGAGGATTCTGCTGAGCATGGGGGCTTGGAATTTGAATTTAGCTATTAATTTTTAAAATAAGTTTAGAGAGGGGAAAGGAGTAGCATCTGGATTCAGACTATGTCTCTACAGCGTGCCCGCCCTCTGTCTGCCAGTGATGCTGAGGTGAAAAACGTGATGACCTCAGGCAGGGAAAAGGTAGCCGGAAAGCAAAGTGCCTCCATGCTGGGCCTGTCCATGGAGGAGGTAAGGGCTGTTAAATATCTGATATTGTATGTACCTGGGCTTTGGGACAACATGTGGGGATGAGGGGAACACAAGTAAATTAATAATCCAATGTAATTTTGGATTAACAGTTGCTGCTGCCAAGTATCCACTGCCTCATGAGAGGGCTGTCTGGCCCCAGAGTGGGACAAACAAAAGTGATAAGGGAGACCTTTTAGAAAATGGTTTATTCTCAGAGTGAAACTGCTGAATTTTACTGATAATAGTGGCTCCATCCCAGAAGGGCCCCTCCCCCTGCTATGACAAGAGTGCATATATGCTCTAAAACAGTGGTGGACAAACTTTTTGGCCCGAGAGCCACATCTGGGTATGGAAATTGTATGGCGGGCCATGAATGCTCACAAAATTGGGGGTTAGGTTGCGGGAGGGGGTGAGGACTCTGGCTGGGGGTGCGGGCTCTGGGCTGGGACTAGAAATGAGGAGTTCAGGTGTGGGAGTTGGGATGCGGGTGGGGGGGTGAGGGCTCTGGCTGGGGGTGTGGGCTCTGGGGTGCAGGAGGGTGATCCGGGCTGGGACTGAGGGGTTCGGAGGGCGGGACGGGGATCAGGGCTGGGGCAGGGGGTTGGGGCACGGGAGAGGGTCAGGAGTGCAGGCTCCTGGCGGCGCTTACCTCAAGCAGCTCCTGGAAGCAGCAGCATGTCCCCCCCTCCAGCTCCTACGTGGAGGCGCCGCCTCTGCAGCTCCCATTGCTGGCCAATGGGAGCTGTGGAGGCAGCGCTTGGGGCGGGGGCAGCGTACGGAGCCCCCTGGCTGCCCCTCCACGTAGGAGCTGGAGTGGGGACATGCTGCTGCTTCCAGGAGCCACGCAGAGCCACAGCATGCATGGAGCGGGGCAAGCCCCCGACCCCACTCCTCAGCTGGAGCGCCGGAGCGGGGCAAGCCCTGGACCCCACTCCCCAGCGGGAGCTCAAGGGCCGGATTCAAACATCTGAAGGGCCGGATGCAGCCCCCGGGCTGTAATTTGCCCACCCCTGCTGTAAAAAGCTTTAGGATCCTTCAGTGCCTACATGTAGGATGACATTATTGTATAATTATGTCAAATTTACACTAGTCACTCCCACAACTGCAGGGCTAATGGCAGCCTCATCCTCTGGAACCGAGGCCCTGCACTGAGGATAATTTTCAGTCCTACTATCTGTTTTACTAGGCTCTTGTTTCTTTCTCCGATCCCAGATAAAAGTTCTGCGTCGAGTGAAGGAGGAGAATGAGCGGAGAGGGGGTTTCATCCGGATATTCCCAACGCCACTAACATGGGATCTTTATGGGTGAGGAGAAATCCCCAGTGTGTTGGTTCAGTGCTCTGCCCTGGTGCTCTGGTTTTGGTTATAGGACGTGTATGTGAATTAAAACCAAGTTAGTGGTTGGGGATGGGGGACAGAACTGTCAACTCCCTCTCTCTCCTCTGGTTACCCTGCCGCATGCTGTTTATCCCACCCTCAGAGCCACAGGTACGGAATGGGCCTCACCCCTGGGTGACACTAGGTTCTGTTTTCCTTTTCCCTTATGTCCTGGCTTCCTTTTTTCACCACACACTGTGCCTACCTCCCGTAATGTTTAGGTGCCAGGCAGTGACTGCCTTTCTCCTCTCCCCTTGCCTGTCCAATTGCACCATATTGTTTCAGTGCCTTTCTGTTAGGGATGTATTTTATGAATGTCTTCATTCTGTGTAAGGCCTCCTTCACCTTTTCATTGTGTTGGCTTGAGCTTTAATCAGTCCCCTCCACCTGCCTTTCCAGATCCTACCTAGAGCACAAGACAACAATGAATTATATGCTGGCCATACGTCTCTTCCAGGACAGGTAGGAAACAGGAGAGCTGGCTCTGGCAGCCTGTACTGTAGGGGGAACACCTTCTGGGAGAGGGACAGAGGGGACTGAAATAGAGCAAAGAGGAGTAGCTCTAAATAGCTACAATATTGTTGGCCACTGTGCTGTGACCTATAAGGGTGGGAATAGCCACACATTATTTCCTCAGTACACCAGTGAATACAAAGCTACCTGTCCCTCCAGACAAAGTCTTCAGAGGGTCCCTAAAGCTTGGAGAGGCCCATCTTTGGACACTTTCAGGAGGAGAAGGAGATGCACAGCATGGTGTGCAAAGGGCATGGGAAAGCAACCACGGGGCAGGGGAGGAAAGAGGAGGAGGGTGCACTGAATGAGTAATGCTCAGTGGCATTGTATAACGAGGAATAACAGGCTTAGAAGCCACTGAGGGTTGTGCAGAGGTTGCAGCAGTTCCTTATCCCCCTTGCTTTGAATTCAGCTTCACACCACAGAATACTCCCTCTTGTAGGGTAGGCATTGAAGCCTTTTCCAAAGCTCCAGTGCTGCCACCTGTACCGCCAGCTGTGCAAGCACTGTTGGAAGCCCTGCCTCTCCACTCAGCACTCTGAAAGACACAGCAATGCATGCTGCTGTGTGGACCTCCACTAAAAGCTGCACCCAACATCAGTGGTCCTGTGTCTGGGCCTGCCACAGTTTTCTCTCCCTGGTCTTGGCTCCACAGGAAGCCCATTTGGGAGTGAGAAGTAATGTTGCTGATGAAGATGGGGCATCATAATTGGAGGCCCTTATAGCTGGCATCCTGGCAACAGGAATATAATTTTAGCCATACGTCCAAGTCTCACTTGCATTCGTGCTTTGGGGGATGTTTGTTGGCCCTTTGGCTCCAGCTGGCAGATCCTTCAATATGAGCTAAAGGAAAACAAATTCCTATTGAAAGAGAGCTGCTTGGACTTCCTGTGTCAGGGCCTTTTTATCCTTCTTTGGGGTGGGGTTTTCAAGGAACTCTGCAAACTTGGGTGGCCTCCCTTTGTATGCCAAGGACTTGGAGAGCTTGGCAAATCTTCCAGTGATATAGAATGAGTTTGTGGTGCTACCCTGTAACCTGCTGCCCTATCTTCCTCTGTAGGGCCAGGATGAGAAGAGGCCCAGTTTCTGGAAGAGCCCGGTAAGTGGCTATTTAAAAAAAGAATGTCTGCATTTGTAGGGCTTTACTATTAGTTCATACTGCTCTGGCATCAGCTCACAGAACCCAGGTCAGTAGCTAGGAGCCCCAGCACTCATCCTGCCATCAGTAGGTGGATTTCTGTGGGAAGACCTGACAGACTGAAGTTTCCCCCCTTCTCATAACCAGCTCTGTAAAGTGAGCCCTGTGAACAACCCATTGTCCTGCTCTTAGAGAGGTAAGTTTTTAGGGGACAGGTTATTGAGGCTTTTCATCTCATGCTTGCTGGTGTGAGACTCATAGAACGTTGGAGGGTCTCTATTGTTCATGATCGGACCCTCCCAGGTGATACAGAATGGTACAGACTGTTTCTTCTATAAGGGATGAGATTCACAGACCTCAGGTGTCCATGTCTCTTTTTTGGTAGATCCCAAGGGCGGGGGAAGCAGAGGGGAAGGCAGTAGGAAGCTCTGTGGATGCTCTAGTTACACTCAGAGGTGCTTTCTGCTGGAGCTCTTTGCTCTGGCTCAGTTGTCATGTTCCTGTCTCCCCACAGAGCAGTGCAATGCCTCAGGGTTTTTGCTTAGATTGGGACAGGATTGCACAAGAGCTGGCACTTTGTCCACCTGAATCATGTTAAAATTCTGGGTTCTGACTTAAGCACACTTATGAACAAGCTATCTGAATAAGAGATTGTGTCAGGTGGAATTTGGGTTAAGGATCCTCCACCTCAGTCTCTTGCATGACTTTATATTCCTAGTGCCCCTCTCAAGGCTCCCTACCGTTCTGTTTGGAGCTGCTGCCATCTGAGAAGGAGTTTCCTAAAGTGTGACTAGCTCACATGGGCTACAGAGTCAATAGGGGCATGGTGACGGAGACATGAGCTTTGTTGGGTCATGCCTTGAGTCTACATCCCCACCATGGTGGTTTGGGGAGATGCTATCCCAAAGTCTGTGCAAGTCTCTGAAAGAGCCCTTCCCTCCAGGGCCGGCTCCAGGCACCAGCCCTCCAAGCATGTGCTTGGGGCGGCACCTGGAGGGGGGCGGCGCTCACCCGGGGAGAGTGGGGCCGCGGCCAGGCTCGCCGCCCTCCCCCCGGCGCTCCGGACGGCCGAGAAGAGCGGGACCGCCCTCCCCCAGCGCTCCGGCTGGCCGGGGAGAGCGGGGCCCCGGCCGGGCTCGCCACCCTCCTCCCGGCGCTCCGGCCAGTCGGGGAGAGCGGGGCCCCGGCCGGGCTCGCCGCCCTCTCCGCGGCGCTCCGGCCGGTCGGGAAGAGCGGGGCCGCCCTCCCCCGGCGCTCCGGCCACCGGGGAGAGCGGAGCCGCGGCGGGCTCGCCGCCCTCCCCTGGCGCTCTGGCCGGCCGGGGAGAGCGGGGCCACGGCGGGCTCTCCGCCCTCCTCCCGGCGCTCCGGACGGCCGAGAAGAGCGGGACCGCCCTCCCCCAGCGCTCCGGCCGGCTGGGGAGAGCGGGGCCCCGGCCGGGCTCGCCACCCTCCTCCCGGCGCTCCGGCCGGTCGGGAAGAGCGGGGCCGCCCTCCCCTGACGCTCCGGCCACCGGGGAGAGCGGAGCCGCGGCGGGCTCGCCGCCCTCCCCTGGCGCTCCAGCCGGCTGGGGAGAGCGGGGCCGCCCTCCCCCGGCGCTCTGGCTGGCCGGGGAGAGCGGGGCCGCGGCGGGCTCGCCGCCCTCCCCCGGCGCTCCAGCCGGCCGGGGAGAGCGGGGCCACGGCGGGCTCTCCGCCCTCCTCCCGGCGCTCCGGCCGGTCGGGGAGAGCGGGGCCCTGGCCGGGCTCTCCGCCCTCCTCCCGGCGCTCCGGCCGGCCGGGGAGAGCGGGGCCACAGCCGGGCTCGGCGCCCTCCGCCCCTCCCCCTGCGCTCCCCACTGGGGGGGGGGGGGGGGCGGGAGGCTCTTTTGCCTGGGGCGGCAAAAAAGCCAGAGCCGGCCCTGCTTCCCTCTAACATGATGTGGGCTTAACCGAGAGCAAGATTAGGTTGGGCTTCATTGTTTTTCTAATGTAACAGGAAGACACTAAAATGTAGGCCATAATGGGGGAGACAAGGTGATTGAGGCTGCTGTCTGTATTGTGCTTCCCAGAGCTGCTCTTAATGGGGGAGTGGATCTGGGGCTGGAAGCCATGGATTCTAATGCTAAACTTCGTGCTGCGCTGTATGAGAGGAAGCTCCTGTCGCTGGAGGTACGGAAGCGCAGACAATGTCATAGCAAGATGAGAGCAGCACGGGCAAGACCACCAGGTATTTATGGCTAGGATTCTAGATGGCAAGAGGGTAAAGCCAGGCTAATGAGGGGTGTATGTGATTGAGTCCCCAGGGGGCAGGGCTGCAAGAGATATAATGCAGGTCTTAGTGGGCTCTTTTGGCCTGGGGATCATGCTCAGAAGGTAGAGACTCAGTGGTCAGCATTGATTTTTCACTCCATTCTAGTTCTGAATGGCCTTCTTCTGATATGCCATTCCCTCCTCTGAAGGTGTAGTCACAGCCTTTTTCTGGGGACAAGAAATGTCTGTGAAAGCAGGTATGTGCTTATGCTTTCCTGTCACCCTCCGCAAGAGGCTGAAAGTCAGAGGTGTTCCAGGCTGGATCTCCAACGTGGCACCAGCTAAGCCCAGAGAGCAAGGGGCAAACTTGCTCATTGGAGCTTACGTTGGAAAGACTGAGGGCATGTCTACACTGGCACTTATACTGGCAAAACTTTTGTCGCTTAGGGGTGTGAATCCCCCCCCCCCCCCCGAGTGACATAAGTTTTTCTGGCATAAGCGCTTGTGCACACCTCTATGTCAGTGGGAGACACTCTAGCAACAGTATATTGGTGTACATGAGAGTAAACAAAGGCAAGGAAATCCAGACTAACATAAGAACCAGAGATCAGGTAATGTATTAACCCTGACTTTGCCATGGAGTCAGGATATGATCCTGGACAAGTCATTTTATCTGTTCTTACTTTACAGAGGAGGAAATGGAGGATAGTAGCCTTCAGTTATCTTCTGGTGTTGGGAGGAGGGATTTATAAGCTGCTTTGAGATCCTAGGTGGAAAGCTCTAGTGAAGAATGAAGTACAGTGGTGAAGACTTGGCTGTTAGAGCGGGTTCTTGGACTTCCAGCAGCAAAGAGTGTGGGCATAAACAAAGGGGTGATGGGTAACAGGAAAGATTTTTTTGTTGCTCATCACCATTGTTGGTTTCCTTCTCATTTTAGGGACTTCCAAGCTAAAGGAAATGCCTCTCAAGTCGGACGCAGAGAGTGAGGAAGAAGAGGAGGCACATGAGGATGAAGAAATAGAGGTAACTCAGGATGAAACTGCTGCCTCTCTTACGGATATGCAGGTGAAATGCAAGCCAAACCTGGCGGAGATGATGGAAGCTGTCTGCCGAGAGAACGTGCTGAAGGAGCCTGAACAGAAAGCTGGAGGTGGAGGGGCAGAGCTGCTTCTCCAGGAAGTGGATCCAGAGCCTCGATTTAACTTGCTGCAGATTCTACAGGAGAATGGGAATCTAAGGTAAGCGTCATTAGGCAGATTATTTTGGTAAGCATAGCAACTAGTATCAATGAATACATGGAGCCTGGGGACATTCAATAAGTTGTGAACCTCCCCGCTCCCCAGGGACAGGAAGGTGGGAGAGCCTATAACAAACATGCCTAGATTTTGCTCAGCTGCAGGCTGCATTGGCATCTAGTTTACACAAAATGGAGACAAATGCAGGAGCCTTCACCTTATCAGTCCTAGAATGTGAGACCCCAGCATTGCACACTGGGACCTAAAGTCTCCATGGGCTGTACTTTTCTTAAAACAGGTGGCTGTGAGCTGCACTTTGGCTACCCCAGCCTTCAAAATTCCTCTGATTTCATGCAAGGGGTCTCCTGTTGAACTGTAAACCTTTGTGTTCATTATCTCTTCTGTTTTTCATCCTACTGTATTTTTATTGTACATTAAGCCAACAAATGAAGGCTGAGAATGGAATTCCCCTGTCTTTCCCACCTCCCATAAAAGCAAACTTCCCATTCTTGTGCTTTTGTTCTTGAAGTGAATTTTTCTAAGAGCTTGTCCACATGGTGAGCTACCGCACAGCAAGCCAGTGTGTGAATATACAGCACACCAGCTTGCTGTGCAGTAACATCCCATTGGACACTATTATAGCACAGTGACATACTAGTGAGCTGCACTCCGGGACTTTCAGTGCACTTTAACAGTGTCCACATGTGATGTAATTGTGCGGCAAGCTGGTGTGCTGTAGGTTCACTCTGTAGCTTGCTGTGCAAACAAGCCCTAACTCTGGCAATAGCCTCTGAAATGCCAGATTGCAGTGTCCTGAAAGCAAGACAGAAGTGTTTTGAGGGTGATGAGGCATTGAGAGATCTGATTGTCCAGTGTTGGGAAGGGTGGGGTGGAGTGTGCTCTGGTGCTTGGCTGGACTGTTTGCAAAAAGGGTGGGGTGGAAGAAAAGTTTGGGAACTCTCCAGCTTGTGGCCTGCTAGATAGGAAGGTAATTACTCTTCTTGATAAGTTGGGGAGACAGAGTACCTATCTGGTGGGGGGCACATTATAAGGGATGGGGGGGGAGAGTATCCCCTTGCTGAATAGGGGAGGGGGATGGGAGCATTATGGGGATAGGGATGACTATCCCTCTTCTGGATAAAAGGTGTTTTCATTGTTTGTCATATCTTATACAAAATTGTCCAAGCTTATAGAAAACAAGATTTCATTGACCCCTATGTGACCTGCCTCTTCTTTCCCAAATTAGTTTCCGTGAGGCTGGGAGGCCTCAGGAAACATCAGGAGGAATTTGGGTTGCTCTATTATCTTGTTATGGCTGAGACATGTGCTGCTGTGGTGTCTGTAGAGGGGAAAATTTGGAAACAGGTTTTCAAAGCAGACACAGCAGTACTGACCTCACCCACTCACACACAGGGCAGCCAAGTCCTGCTAAGAATGCAGGCTTCTGTCAAAAGTTGCTGGCAGATTCCTACTCAGCACCCAGCCCCATTGGGATTCCCCTGGAGCAGCTAAAGAGCTCCACACAGCGTAAGGCGTGCAGTGACTTCATGTGCAAGGATTGTGCTGGACTTGGCCCCGTCTGATTTGTCACGGATGGAAAGCTTGGCTGCAGGGTCAGCGGGCTAAGGAGCTGAAGTTATGAAAATCTCATCTGAAAGAAACCAGGCCTGTCCCATGCAGCCCTTCTGAGAGGATGTTCCTCAGTCCTCCAGCTGGGCCTGGCCAGCCAGCTTCTCTGCCTCTCATCCTTCTAGCAGTATTGATGGGTGGTGACAATTATTGGGGATGAGTTATATTCCCCACTATGCGATCCCCAGGGGAATCACCAATAGAGGAAGCTGTGTCTGCCCCTCCTTTTGAGGCCTCTGTTGAATGCTTTTTTCTTCTTCTGGGTCTCAAGAGCAAGACAAAGATTGCAGGAGCCAAGGTAACATTCTATCTCCAGGGCCCATTCTGAAGGGCCTCCTCTGATTCCATGTTGGGATTAAGAGCAGGTCCAAGTTCTGTGTTTTGAAACCAAGATACAGGCAAGGAGCTGTCAATGAGTTGTTCTCTCATCCTAGCAGCAAGGAATCTTAGAGACTTTATCACAAGATATTTTGATGCTCCTGGAAGGGATCTGCAACCCTAGGGAGGGAGGGAGCCCCTAGGAGAGAGTTGCCATGGAGTTACAGTGGCCTGGTATTCTGGGAGTTAATTCCTAGTCAGAGTTCAGAGTCTGCTCATGGCTGGGTTTGTCCCATGTGGGAGGAAAAGGGTTTGTTGTCTAGAAGCTAGGACAGGGAGCTCTGAGGAGCCATAGGGGTTGTTCTGTGTTGTGGAGTTCATTGCAGGGCAGAGACCAAGCTTGTGTTTTAGTTAAAGCAAACCCTTGAGATAACCCAGTAGAGATGTCAGCCTGAGCCTCCTATGAACTCATTTTCTCAGATCCTCCCTAGCTCTGTGACAGGGCTTCAGAAATTTGAAGAACTAATGACCAAGCAGAGGCATAACTCCAGACAGTGCATGGCATTTAAACTTCCATGGTCATCTCCCCATATCAGCTTTAGGCTGATGCAGTGGTCCATAGTGGTGCTGTTGCTATTTTGTATGATTTCCATAGTTCTATAAGTATGTATCACTGCACTTTGTAGATATGTGTGGTAGGGAGGCCAGGCTCCTGAGCTGAGGAGCCTGATAAAGGATCAGAGGCCCCGATGGGACCAGGTGCTGACCTACTACAGGGGTGAGGGCCATATGAGTACTTAGAAATAGAGAGCAGGAGGTAGAAGACCATGTCTGGCATAGTGGGGACATACCTTGTCCTGAGTACAGGGAAGTGTAAAAAATAAAAATAAAATAAAAAAGGCCACAAAGTGTGAAGTGGGTGAAAGAGGAGCAGAGAGTCCTTGGGAGTAACTGGAGGCAGGAAGCTGGGCCCACTCAGAGCTGGAGGAGGGTTTGAAGGCTGGGCTGCAGATGGGTGGAGCTGAGCAGTCTTGGGTAGTTGTCTGTCTTAACATGTTTGTTCATTAAAATGACTATAATTGTAGAGGAGTGAGAATGAAACTGTATATCCCACCCAACTCCTGTACCATCTGGTGACCTTGATTCACTTCCACAGCTCCCTTATGTGTTTGGCCAGCTGCATGGTGTACTTTGCTTACTTTGCTCATTGAAACCTGGCCTGTAACTCTGGGGTGGCTGGGGAAGAGCTCATCTTCACAAATGTTATTCCTTTGTTTTACAGAGGTTTCATCTAGATGGGGAGAGGTCCCCTCACTCACCCAATAAGAACTGCAGGGCCTCCTTTAGAAGCTCTGTCATTGGGACAGAGCCTTTCAGTTTAATTTGTGATTGCTAGTGCTGTGTTCAAAATTGTCATAAAGAGACAGCACCACAGAGCTTCAGAGTGGGCTAGGAACATTCTGCTTGGCTGGTGCGCACATGGTTGACCTCCTGACTGGGCTGCTAAGGATGTGGGAAGGGAAGGAGGGCACCCCATCCCCAGAGGTTGTCTTTGCTCAGAGAACGCTTGCCTGTTCCCTGTAGTATCCTCTGGAGCCCCTGCCCCAACCTGGTGGAATGAAGGTACATTAAGAATAAATTAGGGACAAAGAAGCCCTCTTTCTCCTTATCCCTAGATGCTTTTACATATTGGAGGATTTGGGTGACTGTAATTAGGTTCATAAGTAGTCCAGATAGGGGCTGTTCGCTCTGTGGTGCTGTATATCTGACCACTGTCTTGGCTTCCACAGCAAAGTGCAGGCTCGCAGAGCTTTCTCTGCCTACCTGCATCGTGTTCAGCTGCGTCTGATGAAGGAGGTCGGAGACCAGATCCACAATGCTGCCTGGGCTGCTAAGGAGGATGAGCAAATGGTAAGAAGCTGTGTTGGGCAAGAGGAACCTATTGGGGAACTGTCCTGAGAGAGTGGAGGCCAGTTCCCACCCTCAGAAAGAACGAGGTTAGAAAGCTCCCGGTTCCTGAAATTGTGCACACATCTCCTCCTCTGTCGAGGAACTGGTGCCAGGTTCATAGCATGCAGGCCAGGTAGAGATACTGACTGACTTCCGAGTAAGATCAGCACAGACAGCTCTTAGTGAACTGGGCATGGTTGACACTCCATCCAGCTCAGCCTCCTCTTCCTGCATTCCTACCTCTGAACGTACCTGCTGTTGAATTCCTGTTTCCTGGCAGAATTTTCTCTGAGATGTCTTGCCAGTGCCTGGATTTTCCAGTCGAATCATAAAGGAACCTGCAGCTTCGTATAGAAACAGAATGCTTGAATCTGCTCAAGTTGAGTGGGTGCCTGGCTTAGCCTTCTTCCCCATCCACACTCTTACTCTTTGCAGGTAGCTGAACCTTATAGGATCTTCCCTTTCTTCTCTGCAGAGACAGAGGGGGGAAAAAAAGGTTTCTCTCTAATGCTGTTGTTGAATGTCCCTGGATTTCCTCAGACAATACAATGAAGTCTCCCTATCTGAATCAGCCACTTTAAAGAGTTCAGCAAGCCCAGTATCCTCTCTCTAACACTCCTGAAAGACAGCATCAGATGATATGCTGGGCTTTTTGCAAACCCAAATGGGCTCTTGCTAAAAGCAGGCTGTGGGGAAACAGCCAGTTTAGCTTGAAGATAAAACCAAGTGTCAGAAATAATCAGTCGGCTCAGTGGAAAATGTTACCCCTGCTTTCCAAGTGGAAAATTGAAACTGGCTTTTTTAGATTCACTTTGTCTGCTGTGCTGCGAAAAATGTTTAAAATAACAGATCAAACCAGCCTAGTGTAATGGCAGTGAGAGGCGAGCTGTGAAATCCAATGCCCTGGCTGTGAGGCAGCTCATTTATGCACTAGCAGGGCATCTAACCAAAAACAAATCCAGAGGGGAGACAAAAAGGGTTCAGAACTGAACATCCACAGCAGGCGCCTTGCCTTGGGGCCTGACTTGCTGTATTCCCTCCCCATTGGAGGTGGCATGAGGGGGCTGACATGGCAGGAGGTTGGAGTGGGTATCTGGCCAGAGGTCATACAGGGGACATGATGATGCAGGGAGCAGGAATTCATTTCTGACCAGAGGTTGTATCTGATCATGTGGTAGGCCAAAAGAACCCCAAGATCCTCCCCCATTATGGTGGGGAGGAGAGGAGTGTGTCTTGGAGGGGTTTTGTCATATTATCCCTGGGCTCCTTCTACATGATACTTTTGACAGTGCTCTCTATAAAATGTTTCTCTGGATAGGGACACTCCATTATCGATGTTGCTTGATTTTCCACATCTCCTCCTCAGCTACACTTTCCTCAGACAGATATTCCCGAAGTACTCCCATCACTGTCCCAGTCTAGGAAGTGATGCACAGTTCTTCTTCCCCTTATCTTGGGAATTTGTGAGAGTAGGTTAAAAAGCATCCACCACCATGTCCATTCTGGGATGTACTCTTACCTGCTTCATGTCATACCACATCCACAGAACAGCATTTCTTCTCTATCCATCATAGGCTGATCTAGCAACCCCTGTGCCCTCCACTCCACACCTTGCACCTGCCCATCTAAACTCTCTTGTTAATGCTGTCTCCCTTGGCGGCAGGAGCTGGTGGTACGCTTTCTGAAACGAGCAGCCAGCAATCTTCAGCAGTCTTTGAGGATGCTACTCCCCAGTCGACGTCTGGCCCTGAATGATCGTAGGCGCATCCTGGCTCACCAGCTTGGTGAATTCATAGTCTGTTATAACAAGGTGAGTGGCTTCATCTCAAATCCTCTTCCTATGGCAGCTCAGACCACTTGGATCTAGATGAGTGCATGATCCAGATCAGTGCCAGAGTTTCCTTGTTTCTGTTACTTCCAGAGTAACACAACAACCCAGTGCCAAATCCCACCTCCCCTCCATCCTCTACAGCAGCAGCTCCTTGATTTTCTAATCCATTGAACATTTAAGGACAACCAGTTCCATAGAGGTCACCCAGACACAGATAAGACAGATGTCTACCAGATTATTTAGGACTTCTAAGACTCATGAACCCTTGGAAATGTTTATGGCTTAAATGAAGATTTTTGTATGTAAACTCTGCATACATTTATCATGAGGCAAAGCTGTTCGTGACTGTGTTTCTGACATTTTCCTCTGAAGTGTCTGTCATTGGCCACTATCAAAGAAGAGACACCAGTCTAGGCAGATTATTGGTCTGCTCTAATATTCAAGTTCCTATATCTCATTGTGGTTGCATGTTCAATCATAGTAATTGTCTATGGAAATTATCAGATGACACTGTGACTGCAATTGTATCTGTAGCACAGTAACTAGGCGCTCAACTGCACATGGAAGTTTCTGGAATTACTCCATATAAATCTAGGCTACAGACATACTGTATTAATCTGTGACAAACTCAAGATGACAAAACTCTTTACATTTCAAATAAAATAAACTCCTGTCTGTAGACATCAGGAAAGAGAGATACCCAGTAAAGAAACATGTAACTGACTCAGCTTTTTCTGTAGGGTACCTCAGTCTCTAGTGCATTATTGTGGTGCCCCTGCAGAGAACAGCTTTGAGATACAAATATATGCAATATTTTACCATCAGCTTAATATATTGAAAAGAGAAAAATTGTGTAATAGTCTGCATGATCTCCACCCACTTAACTGAGAGAAGTTAAAATAGTAACCCTGTCTGAGGGGCTGCTGTGCATGGTGCCTCTGCAGCACACCCAGCTCCCACTGGTTAGGGGAGGACATCCACTCACAGTAGTTTGTGTCTAGACTGACATCTGGCAACCTGACCTGTCAGAGCAAAGTAGGAAGTGAACCAAATCAGCTCCTGGGTATGCCCTGTGTGCCTAGTGCTATCTGACTTACTGTGTGAGGAGTAAACACAAAACACCCAAGCAGCTTTGTTGGTGGTCCAAGAACATGGCTACTTTGGATATAATTTCCACTCAATGATTTTGTTCAAACACCAGGATTTTCTGCTAACTCTCAAGTAAATTTACAAAATAAAACTGTAAAACTGGTAATAAATCAGTTTAGAATTACATTTTCTTATTTTAGAACAAGTGAGAACACTCACTTGGGGTTTTAGAACATAAACAATTTCTTCAAGTAGTGTCCTGTGGGTGCTCCACTTTAGTTGCACATGTGCCCTGCGCCTTTGATCAGAGATTTCTGGTAGCAGTGTCCGTTCAGCCCATGCTCGTGCCCTACACGTCCTCATGCCCTGTACCAAGGCTATGTAGGGCTGCATGTGCGAACTGATATCAGTTCCTTTTGAACTGCCTTTGGCCAGAGACGGAGTCTAGCAGTGTGCCTCATTGCTGTGTGCCTGTTCCCTCTTGTATTTGTGTTTTAGCTTTTATAGTTAGGTCTCAATAGTAGTAGATTTAGTAACCTTATAGTTGTTGGAACATTTCCCCCCTTTTTCCCCTTTCTTAAAAAAAACCCAACACATTCCCTCCCCCCTCCCCCCCATTGAGGGGCTTGAACAAATTTTCTTGTACAGGGATGCTGGGCTCTAAAAGGTGCCTGTTTTGTTGAGAAGCAATCCGTGTTAGTGGTGGACATTCCCAATGCATTTGTTGGTTGGGAGATTCTCATATTCCCAGCAAGTGTAAGATCTGGTCTTCTTTTAAAGGAAGATCCCAGAGTAACAGGGAAATAAAGTATAGGCTCTTAATGGTGAAGCAAGCCTTGAGACCAGATGCTGACCTGGTGGAAGAGAATGCCGCATATAGGAACTCTCCACTTCTGTCAGTGCCTCATTGTCAAGATCACGGTCACCAAAAGGAAGACAGCATAGAAAACACAGTCTCCATCAATATCCATGAGTGAGGTACCAATAACTGCACTGCCAGTACTGAGAGCTTCTCACTCAAAGTATAAGGAAAAGGATAAGAGGAGCAGAATAGAGAGTTCTTCATCAAAGAAGATCTGGTCACTGGAGACCTCAGATCCCGAGAGGAGTGCTAGTGATACTCCAAGTACTTCAGGTACCATGAAGCATGCTAACACTTCAAATAAGTGCCATACCACAGTGGTAAAGGGGTCAGTACCGAATGCTGTTACTACCAAGAGACTGGCTTCAATGGAATCCTAGACCCCCTTGATACCAACAACATCATTAGTGCCAGTACCGAGTTCTGTTGTGCTCCTGGAACTGCAGGAATTCCAGTACCCACAAGACCTTTTGTTACCCAATGAGCAGGGATCCTAGAAATCCGTTTGCCACAGAAAAATGCAGAATTTGCGTTTTTACAGAGAATCTTTAGTTTTTACATTTTGTGAAAAAATAAAAACACATATTAACTAAATTTTACTGAAAGTACCATAGCACTTATTCAATGAATGCAACCTCCCCCTCTTGTGGTTGATTTTTTAATGCACTTTAAATTTACAGTGGAGCACCATTTATCTGATCTAATTGAGACCGAGGCCAGATTGAATAATCAAAAATTTGGATAATCAGGAGAATTGGCAAAGAGCTTTTCATCTCTTATTTTAAGATCGTGGCTCAAGTGATTAGCCCCAGGCGGCTGGTGGTTTGTTTAATATGGAGAGCTGGATAATGGAGGTTTGGATAAATGGGGTTCTACTGTCTATTGTGGTTAGGGAAACTAAAGTTCAGCATCTCATTTTAATCATGGAAACACATGGATTTTCATGTTTTGTTTTATTGGAGAATTTTGTTTTTTTATCACTGAAAACTAGAGTCCCTGCTAATGAGCCTGAGTCTCTGCTCTTTGCGACCTCTGGACATTTTTCAGTACTGGGGTCAGCTGGGTCACCAACTGCTCATGTTTCCATGAGACCTACCTCTTTTCCATCTTCCACTATCCATGAGGAGGAGTTGCCACCTCTAATACAATATGTGGATGAGCATTCTGACTCAGACTCTGAACTTTCTGTTCAAAGCTCTCCAATTTATTCCAGATGTTATTCCACATTGCAGATGCAACAAAGGCAGGGCACCAGACCCCTGCCTACAAATGCTCGGGATGACCAGTGTTGGATACCTCCCACCATGCCTTCTGGTCTCCCTCATTAGCCTTGCTGGGATTCATGGACAGTGTACTGCCAGCAGTGTCAAGGGACCTCAGCTCAGTCTCTCAGGGCACACAGAAGACCTTGTTCACCGGTACTGTCCATCCTTCCTCCCCATTCTGAGCCCGAGGAGACCATTGAGGAGCAGGAGGCAAAGGTGAACAAAGAGGTTGCCCCCATTACAAACATCTCATCATTGTCACCTGATAAGGCAGTAAGGCCACCACCACCATCATTAGCTGATGACTTTAGGCAATTCCAGGACATGATGAAGTGGGTTGCTGACATAGGTGCTGGAACTAGGGGTGCTGCTGCACCCCCTGGCTTGAAGTGCTTTCCATCATATACAGGGTTTACAGTTTGGTTCAGTGGCTCTCAGCATCCCCACTATAAAAATTGTTCCAGCACCTCTGGCTGCTGACACCCTGCGAATTCCTGGGAAGAAGTCCAGGATTCCCATCACAAGCTCCTGGACATATTGCACACCTCTACCTCAGCACAGGTGGCATTGCCAATTAACGAAACCCTCCTTGAGCCAGCCAGGTACATCTGGCAAACTCCAGCAATGCCCCTCCCTCTCCATCTCCCCTCTCCCCCCGCCCCAAATGTAAGAGGGCTGGTTAAAAAAACAAAAATTATGTCCTGGAATTGTGAGTTTTAATTTGCTCATTGAACACCAAATTCTTTAGTTGTGGATGCAGTCAATGAAAGGGGCAGACAACAGACCCAACAAGGCACCCCTTATAATAAGGACCAGCAATATTAAGACCTCTTTGGTCATGAGAGCTACTCGTCTGCAACACTTCAGTTCAGGATAGCTAACCACCAGGTGCTGATGTTAAAATATGACTGCCTAGACTACAAGAAGTTTAATGCTTTTATTGATCGTTTACCATAGGAACATTGAGAACATTTCAATACCATAATAAAGGAGGGTCAGCTCTTAGCAATATCCTCACTGCAGCTTTTGCTCAGTGCTGCAGACACTGCAGGTAAGTCTGTTTCCACCGCAGTAGTAATGAGGTGAGCATCCTGGTTTCATTTGTCTGGGTTTCTGTAGGAGCTACAGTCGACCATGGAAGATTAACCTTTCGATGACCAGAAGTTTTTCAGATTCCACAGATGACTCCTTCATACCCTGAAGGACTTTAGAGCCACACTTAGGTCTTTGAGGATATACACATCTGAAAATAAAAGACAGTTTAGCAGGTCTCAGTCGACACAAAGATCCAACCCTGCTCAATTTTCCAGGACCAACAGCTAAGAGGTTGAGGTTTTCAAAGAAAAAGCCTGCAACTACCTCATCCCAGTCTTAAATACTGTATCATACAAATGCCAGTTTTGATGGTTTGGTCATGAGTCCAGACTACCCAGTGACGAGGTTCTCTCAGCTACACGACAACCCCCTTCTTTCTCAATTTGGACACCATCTCTTTATTTCATCAAGCATGGGGGGCTATAACATTGGACAAATGGGTATTAGAGTCCATTATTGCGGGTTATGCGATCCAGTTTACTGCCATCCTGTCCTTCCAACCCCCTTCTCTGTCCCTCTTCAGGGACCTTCTCGCAATCAGTTGCTGGCACAGGAGACTCCCAAGTCTAGGAACCATAGAACCAGCCCCACTTCAACACAGGGAAAAGAGTTCTATTCAAGATATTTTCTGATACCCACGAAAAACAGGGGTTGGAGGCAGATACTAATCTCAGACAACTGAACAAGCATGTCAGACATCTGAAATTCAGGATTGTGTCCCTAGCAGCTATTATTCCCTCCCTAGAATTAGGGCACTGGTTTGTGACCCTCAATCTCAAAGATGCCTACTTTCACATAGCGATTTATTCCTCTCACAAAAGATTTCTTCGTTTCACATTCAACCACAATCATTACAAGTATCAGGTCCTACTCTTTGGCCTGTCATCAACCCTAAGGATGTTCTCACAAATTATGGTAGCTGCCTACTTCCATTGTTTAGGAGGACTGGCTCCTCAAGGGGTGGTCTTATCCGGAGGTTTGGTCAGCAGTTCAAACAATAATTTTACTATTCCAAAGTCTAGGCCTGCAGATAAATCTTGAGAAATCAATCTTGACCCCTCCGCAATGAATTCTCTTTATTGGAGTATTTCTGGATTCGATAACAGGTAGAGCTTATTTCCCTCTCAACAGATCCCTTTCTCTGAAGGACCTTATCCAAAGAGTGCAGCTCAGCCCTCAAGTTCCAACAAGAACATGTCTGCAACTGCTGGGACACATGGCAGCTTGTAGTCTGGTGGCACCTTAAAGACTAACAGATTTATTTGGGCATAAGCTTTCGTGGGTAAAAACCTCACTTCTTCGCGCCGAAGAAGTGAGGTTTTTACCCACGAAAGCTTATGCCCAAATAAATCTGTTAGTCTTTAAGGTGCCACCAGACTCCTTGTTGTTTTTGTAGATACAGACTAACACGGCTACCCCCTGATACATGGCAGCTTGTGTTTTTGTGACGCAAAATGCCAGGTTGTATCTTTGATGTCGGCAGGGGTGGCTCAGGACAATTTATTACCCAACAATCACAGTGTTCCTGCAGTCCAAGGCAAATAGTCACAACAGGAATAGTGCTTGCATGTCAATCTGTTGGGGTTAAAAAAGTTCAGAAATGCTTCCCTCCATTTTTTCCCCCCTACTCAAAAACAAGTCCATCAAGATCTTGACAGACAACATAGCGTGCATGTATTATATTAATCATCAGGGTTGAGCACATTCCCCACTCACTCTGCACTGAAGCAATAAAGCTCTGAAACTGCTGCATAGCCAATCAGATAGTCATATCGGCTTCTTATCTCCCAGTTAAACAAAACACCATCATCGACACCCTCAGCAGATATTTCTCCCTAAATTACTAATGGGAATTGGAATCTTGAGTCCTCCACAAAATTTTCCTAGCTTGGAGATTTCCAGAAGTCAACCCCTTTGCCATGGCAGCCAACACAAAGAGCAGGAAATTCTGTTTCAGAGGGGCACTCAGTTCTCAATCTCTAAGTGACATTTTCCTCATTACATGGACAAATGGTCTTTTTTTATGCATAGCCTCCAACTCCGTTGCTCTTAAAGATCCGTATCAAGATCAGACAGGACCAAGCCAAAGTCATTTTGATTGCACCAACTTGGCCAAGACAAGTTTGGTTTCCTTACCTCATCAAACTCACTTCCTGTCCTCTATGGTGGTTCCCCATCAAACCTTAACTGTTGTCTCAGGATGTTGGTCAGACACTTCACCCCAATGTGAATGTTCTGCAACTGCAAGTTTAGTTCCTCAATGGTTCTTGGGACTAGGGGCTGCCTTTTTCATCGGAAGTACAAAATACACTTTTAAATAGGAGAACGGAATCTACGAGACATACTTACCTTCAGAAATGGAGACTATGTAATCTTTGGTGTAACTTTTGGATTTTTCTCCTATCCAGTCATCTCTTTCCTCAGTCTTGGATTACTTGTTGGAACTGAAAAATTCAGGCCTTTCTAGGAGTTCCATCAAGATACATTTAGCAGCAATAACAGCTTTACATGTGCTAGTAGAAGGTTTCTTGGTATTCATTCATCTTACCACAGTGAGATTCCTAAATATTTTTCCACAGATTAGAGCACCTACACTGCTCTGGGATCTCAGTCTGGTTCTTAACCATCTCATGAAACAGCCCTTTGAGCCATTGGCTATGTGCTCACTGCTACATTTGTCTATGAAGCCAGCCTTTTTGGTGGCCATCACTTCTGCTTGAATGTTTGGGGAAATGGGGGCTCTAATGGCAGACCCTCCTTTTATTTTGTTCTCCAAGGAGAAGGTATCTTTACAACCCCACCCAAAGTTTTTGCTTAAGGTGTCTTCAGAATTTCACATCTACCAAATTATTCACCTTTCATATTTTTTTTCCGAAAGTCACATCAGTCTACACAGAAGTCTTCCTTTCATACACAGATGTTAAGAGGGCATTAGTCTTTTAGTTGGACAAAACTAGGCCATTCAGGAGGACCCCAGACTCTTCATTTCTATTGCATTTAGGTGCTCCCCTAGAACTATCTTCAGTCAGAGGCTTTCTAAATGGATCTCTGGATGCTTTATTGCCTGTTATGGTTTCACTGAGATTACACCTCCCCTAAGAGTGGCCACGCGCTTTATTAGATTACAAGTCTACAACTGTAGCCCTACTCAAACATTCTGCAGGGTTGCAACATGGTCCTCGGTGCACCCGTTTGCCAACCACTGTGCCTTAGTTCATGCTGCAAGATCAGATGCTACAGTAGGCACCACAGTTTTTTCTTCTGTGATGAACTCCCATGTCCTTAAAGGGTTACTGCAAGGGAGTCACCTAAAGTGGAGCACCCACAGGGACACTACTCAAAGAAGAAGGAGAAGTTATTCACCTTGTATAGTAACTGGAGTTCTTTGAGATGTGTGTCCCTGTGTGTGCTCCACTACCTGCCCTCCTCCCCTCAGCTTTGAAGCTGCCTCTGTGGGCTTTGCAGTAGAGAAAGAACGGAGGGAGGTTTGTCTGCGCAGCCCTATGAGCCTCGATACATGGCACAAGGATGTGTAGGGCACATGAGCGACCCAAATGGGCACTGCTACCAAAAATCTTTGATCAAAGGTACAGGGGTGCATGTGCACCTAAAGTGGAGCACCCACAGCAACACGCATCTCAAAGAACTCCAGTTACTACAGCAAGGTGAGTAACCTCTCATTTTAACCTATTGTAAGTCTGTTTTGGCTACATATTTTTTCATGTTTGGTCCCAATATATAAACCCCTCTTTCTCACTGACACAAGCCAAGAGACAAATCTAGAGGTGAGTTCTCGGAGTCTCCTGTAGACCCACTTGATTAAGCCCCTCCAATATAATTTTGTTCTTGCTCTCCCCCTGCCATGCTTCAGTTGGGGATAAGTAGGTTGGAACAAAAGCTGCTAGGAGGAACCCTCCACTAGGGGCAGGAGCAGCAGAAATGGAGGGGACCCAGAGTTAGCAAAGGAGGACACCCTCCACCCCCATGTCTTAATAAGGAGGTGGCATCCTTAGGAAAAGCACTCACTTGATCAGGCTAGACGGGGCTGTTCAGCATATCACTTTTAATAATGTGTGTAGAGTGAAAAGATTAACATGTGTCTCTGTGGGCCCTCTGCAATTACAGGTTCTGCAGCTTGTCCAAACCAGTACTGCTGGAAGGCAAGCACATATACAGAGTGAAATGCACTATCAATTTGGCTGTTATGGAATCAGGCAATCCCCTTTGTTCTAGATACCATGAAATTGCTCTGGAATCTCTTCCCCTTGGGCAATACCTGTGTCCTAGCACTTGAAGCTGCATAGAGAGGCAGAGTGATAGGTAACTAATATACTTATTTGCAGGAAACTGAGCAGATGGTTCAGACAAGATCAAAAAGGAAACAGGAAGAAGAGGAAGAGGAGGGTGTGAATGCTGAAGGTTTTCAGGACTTTGTTACTAAGGCAAGGTAGGAATGGACTTTTACCCCTTGTAATAAAGTAGCACATTGCATCCCTTCTGCTCTTATACTGCCCCATCCTACCTCCCCAAACTGCTGCAGTGTCGTCAGTATCTGCTGCATAGGGTGTATGATGGATGTTTTTGCCATTAGACCCAAAGGACAATATGGGCTCCCATCCAGGCCCCGTAAATGCTCATAGTCTGTAATATCCACTCTCTATCATATTGGAGCAAATGCAATCACACCTTAGAAGGAAAACAAGGCCAGGGCTGCTGCTGAGATTGCCCTGATCTTCTGTGGTTAAGCTTCTGTCATGGCTCTGCTTCTCAAATTCCTGTCTTCACAAGCACATCCGACCCTTGCCATCTTCCCTGAATTCCTGGTACCATCTAGGACTATGCCTCCTAAGGCATGGAGGGAGGTGAAGCACACTCCTTGCCATGACCATGGCTTCTTTCCCTTTCTGCTAAAACAATTAACTGTGAGCGGTTCATTAATGTTAAAGGACCAGCATTCTGCGGTTTTGTAGGTCCCAGATTTGACCTGCCTTAAACTTCCTAGAATCTGGTAGGAAATGTGTATTGCATACAAGGTAAATCCTCAGTGTTAGTTGGGGTGGTATGAAAAACAATATTATGCAATATTACATCCGTGTGATTATATTCAATTCTTCTTGAAGACAGCCAATGATGAGGAATTTCTTCTCCAAGGCCTCTCAGATCCTCTGGGAAAATCTTATACTGGTTTTCCTTTGTTCCTTATTTAACCTATGGATGATGTGACCATATTGACAGACTTCTCGCAACTTCATGGGGGCCAGGGGCTACAGAGGAGAACACTTTTCAATTGACTCTTAACACACTCGTCTAAGAGAGCTAAGGCGCAATCTTCACCTCCTTTGTTACAACCAGTTGTGGAACTTTTCTCTCCTTCATGTCTGATCAGCATTGACAGTGATTTACTGGATTTGGATGAGGAGAAAGCAGGGGTGATGTCAGCTAGACCTCTGCTACTGATCCGGAAGCTTCAGTGTCTTCTCCATCTCCTGACAATATCATGATGACTATATCTGTTTTACTTTCTGACGACGATAATTTGTTTCAAGAGTTGCTGATTTGGATGTTAGACTCTTTAGAGTAGGAGATTACTGTGGTCCAAGGAAATATTCATCACCATTGTGCAGAGGAAGAGAAGTGGCTCAGAATATCTGGCTGACCTTAGCATCTATTTTGCTGTTACCAAGAAGGCAGATTGCTTGTTCCTGGTCCCACAGCAGGGATTCTCATTTCTTCATACCAGACTTTTGGTTCTCTGATGGTCTCTGTGGGCAGTAAAAAGACTGACTCTGGAGTTGGTCAGTCTGCAGCCTACTCCATTGGACAGAGATACTAAGAAGATTGATGTATTGGGCAGAAATGTTTACTCTTTAGGAATATTGGGAGTCCATGTTGCAGTTACCAGGCCATTGTGGCCAGATATTATCTCCAGCTTGGAATTGGACACTTCTTTTGCTGGGACCATCTGCCTGAGGTACAAAAGAAAGAGGTGTGACAGACCCAGACCAGTGGGAGTCTGGTAGAGGGCAAATATACTGGTCACTGGATGAGTAGTTTTCTGTTCCCTGAGTGACCAGAGCAGGGGCTGCACTAGAGTAATCAGGAACCTGCTAGAACCAGTTAAGGCAGGCAGGCTAATTAGGACACCTGGAGCCAATTAAGAAGAAGCTGCTAGAATCAATTAAGGCAGGCTAATCAGGGCACCTGGGTTTTAAAAAGGAGCTCACTTCAGTTTGTGGTGCGAGTGTGAGGAGCTGGGGGCAAGAGGCGCAAGGAGCTGAGAGTGAGAGGGTGTGCTGCTGGAGGACTGAGGAGCACAAGCGTTATCAGACACCAGGAGGAAGGTCCTGTGGTGAGAATAAGGAAGGTGTTTGGAGGAGGCCATGGGAAGTAGCCCAGGGAGTTGTAGCTGTCATGCAGCTGTTACAGGAGGCACTATAGACAGCTGCAGTCCACAGGGCCCTGGGCTGGAACCCAGAGTATAGGGTGGGCCCGGGTTCCCCCCAAACCTCCCAATTGACCTGGACTGTGGGTTCTTCCAGAGGGGAAGGTCTCTGGGCTGTTCCCCAACCCACATGGTGAATCTCTGCGGCAAGAAAATCCGCCAATAAGCGCAGGACCCACCAAGATAGAGGAGGAACTTTGTCACAGTGGCAAAAGACATTGCTGCTGAGGGTTGAACAGTTTCTAAACATGTTCTCTCTGCTTCATATGATGCATCAGGTACATCTGAAAACTATGGCGTCGGACATTACTGTGCATGGGTACTTCTGGTTTAAATCATCTGGTCTGTTTCCAGCAGCTCAAGCCATCCCTTTTGATAATGAGTGCTTGTTCTGCAACATAATCTGAGAGACCCTGGAGAAGATGGAATCTAAGAGTTACCGCTTGATAACTAGAGTTTATCCAACTGCCCCTTCATAAACTTGGTGCCATGATGTGGTCCTTTATTTATGTATGTATTTGTTTTATTTAAATGTATATGCATGCTCAGAGAGTGCCTAGTCATAGGCTTTTGACACCCTTGATACAACTCAAAAATACAACAAAATTAATATCCAACCATAATTGTTCAGTACAACTCACTGTAACCCACTACCAACAAATCAGGCAACCCAAAAGCTTAAATAACCCTTCTATTCAACAGTTCTTCACCCTCACCTCTCTTCAAATGTCTGAGAGAGAAAAATGAGCTTTGCAGTGTGCCCTGAAGGTTGAAAGACTTGTCTGAATAGGTGCTGCTTTCGCCAAAGCTCCGGGGCATCAGAGGCACATCCCATAAGTGTGAATATGCAAAGGGTATCTTGCAGAATTGTGACTGCTGGCAATTAATTTACTTTACCTTGCTGGACTGTCATGTGTTGTGACTGTTGCTAGCAGTAACCCTCTGCTGGCTTGCTTACCCTGTGTGCAATTGTCACATTCCGGGGTACAATCCAGACCAGTGAGGTTTTGTCACTGTCTGCTGTGCAATCTTTGGTGCTGCACAGTGCTTTGCTGTTGTATGTCCCAACCTGGACTGCTCACAAAGAGCCAAACAGCATGCAGGTCATATCCTGAGTGACTGTATATACAGCCCTGATCCAACAACTCTGACCCCAGCAGCCTGTCAGCAACCCACCAGTCACACTCTGGCTTCCAGCAGCCTTGATTACTACCTGCAGTGTGACCCCAACACATTCACAGTCCTAAATTTCCCCCAAAACATGTGTTCTGCATTGTCCAGCCCTCTCCTGGGCAGCTCAGATGTTAGAGGTCTGTTGCCCCTGTAAGGGGTCAATGTGCAACAGTTTGCTACTTTAAGTGGAGTTACCCAAACAGTTCAGTTTATACACAGTACTAGATTAGTTTTGATTAAAAAATAAAACAAGTTTATTTAACTACAAAGAGAGAGATTTTTAAGGGAGTACAAGTACAAAGTATTAAAGTCAGAAATGGTTACAAGAGAAATAAAGATAAAATGCTTTCTAGTAGCTAAAACTTAACAATCTGGATTTGGTTCAGGGTAAAATCCTTGCCATATGCTCCCAGCAACATTTCTGACCAAAATTCCAAAAGAGGATCATCCCCCAAAGTTAAAGGCCTGGTTCTCTTGTCTTCTTAGGTGAAAGAAAGGGAGAGAAAGAAAGAGCGATCCTGGGGTGGTTTTGCCCCTCCCTTTTACAGTCCAGTCACCCTTTGAAATGCATTTTTTTGAGGGTTATACCTAGATAAAGTTCCTTCCTGCTGTGAGGACAGAGATATGGAATCTCCTGGTGAAAGAGGTTCCATGTTGTCGCTTGCTAAAATGCAGATCGATCTGTTCCTGCCCCACTGGGTTGCCAAAGAATGGCCACTTGACAGGTGATTGCCAATCAACTTTGACACCTGGATAGATGCATTAGCTTGTCCTTTGTCTTTTAGGAACAGGTTTACTCCCTCCCCAGACGTGTCTGGTAAACACATTGCAGTCATAATTTCAGCTTGTGTTCATAACTGTACATATAGTGTTCCTACACACGTTTCACCATGATCTTATTCACCAGCCAGTTGCTAGTTTTCAAATGATACCTCACAAGGTATATTTTGTACAAAAAATATTACAATAGTGTGTCAGGTTTGAATACAGGGTTGCATTTGGCCTCCGCCATACTACATGATCACGAGATGATGCTAAAGCAGCATCAAAGAGCAGGAAAGGAAAGGAAAACAGCTATTCATGATACTAGAAATACAGCTCAAAATTGCTATGAATTGAAAGCTGAGTGACTGGCACTTGTCCCAGATGTGACAGAGGCCTAGGACATTGGGGTGGGATTTTACTATATAATTCTGTAACCAAGAAAATGATAAAAAGAAATGTGAAATATTTTTGTGGGACCCACAAAAATGTTGACTGCTCCCCTTACTGACTCTGTGGCATTGGTTAATTACTAGGCCCTCCCCTTACTCTTGGGATGAAGCCATTAATGATGAATATAAAACAGAGGCCATGCTGAATTCTGTTACAGTGTTGATGGCCCTAGGTTTGATGAGCACCTGAGTGAGCACTTGTGGAGTCTTGCTGATGACCGCTGCTCAGAGCTGAACCCCTCCTATCAAACAGAACTCCCCAAAATAGTATATAAGGTTTGCATTGGCTCTCTGTTTAGCCTTGGGAGGTTCCTGAAGTCCCTGAATTTTCCCTCCCACATCCTGGGAGTGGCACCTGGGAGTTCTTCTGAGCTGTTCTCCTTCACAATACAGACCAGAGCATGTTCCAGTTCCAGGCATTCCTTCCCTGGAAGGCTGAGGAGACCAATAATTTCTCTGGCTTGTTCCTCTTCAGCCTCATGATCTGTTTCCATTGTGACTGTCATGCAATGGCAGAAGCTCCTGAAATCCTCACTTAGGCCCTTTCTTTTCCTCTCTGTCTCAGTGAGAGTGACCTGGAGGAGGTGCTGACATTTTACACACACAAGAATAAGTCAGCAAGTGTCTTTCTGGGAACAAACCCCAGGACCACAAAGCCTAGCAGCAGCATCAACCAGTCAGAAAGCAGGGCCCAAGGAGGTAAGTGTATTGTGCAGTACTGAGACAGAGAGCTTATAAGAAACAAGGGTTGGCTATGGTGACCCAGTATAGAGTTGGGGAGAATGTAGAATCCCAAAGGGGCATTATCTAGGTCTAAGTAGAAAGCCCAATAAAGATATGGGGAGTCTGGGGGTGATGAGCGTGACATCGTCGTGATAGGGTGTCCTTGCACAGGGTAAAGGTGCAGAGCCCAGAGAGGGTGGGTCTGATAGCTGAGTGATTAGTGATCCCAGCATAAGGAAAGGGTAGGTTTCTAGCTTGGGGTCTGCATTAGCTAATGCTATGAATCAAGCCAACAGACAGTGAGATAGAAAAGGGGAGGGGGGTAGGCCACAATAAATATTGGGAAGAATCCAGTGTCTCTGCAATATTCAAACCCTGCAGTCCATTTCTCATGGTACAAGTAGCTTAAACTGTTCTGCTTCCTAACTTTCAAAACTCATTTAAGATCTTCCTGAGATGGTGGAACAAGTGAAAAGGAATCAGTCCCAACATTCAGTGGCAGACTCAAGTGGAGAAGGAGAGCTGAGAGACTACAAGCCCAAAGAAGCCAGGCCATCCCGTAAGTGAACCCACCCAAATCAGGGCAGAGTTAGCTTTCCAGCAAATGACTGAGGTAGAAGCCACACTTGCTTAGTAGATTTAGAACTATCTTGAGAAACTACAGTGGTCAGAATCTAGATGCAGAACAAGCTGAGAGAATCCCAGTCCCAACTCTGGGGGAAGATTACTGGGCGAAGAAATAAACTGTCTTTTGTGGTAAAAGGGCTCTGCAAGATATTTTGAGCCTGGGGAAAGGATATGTCTGAATCAGAGCTTGGTTCTTGCCAGCCCTTGCTGGTGGTTGAGTTTTTTCTTGACTTCATCAGGCCAATAAGTACAGGCCCCTTGGCCACATTGCTGTTCTCTTTGGGGTTCTGGAAAGCTGCTTAACTTATGAAACATTCTGATTGGCTTGTTTGTATTGTTTTAACAGGGCCCCTGTCTTCCACAGAAGATGAGTCAAAATTACTCCGGTGCAACCACCCTCATGCTTCCTCCTCTGTTCCTGGTGCCACGCTCCAGAGAAGCATCAGTTCCCAGTTGTCATCTCATGCCACAGCCTCTAAAAACACACAGGTGCCTGGTCACCACTCCTCCCTGGCTTCTGTAGCTGGTCCCAAACTGACTCAGTCCCCACCCTCCCCACCTTCTTTCCAGAGCCAGAGTACAATCCCTGACAACTGGTCTGTCTCCACAAACCCAGTGTCCCACCAGACGTCTAACCATGCAGGGTTGCATCGTTGTCGGTCTGGCAGCTACACCATTGGGCCCTTCTCGTCATTTCAAAGTGCTACTCAGATCTACAGCCAAAGACTGTCCCGACCATCCTCTGCTAAAGCAGGTAAGTGTGCTGGGCAGTCAGGATGTGTGAACATGTCATTGGGTAAATCCCATCTTTTATCAGTCAAGGTTCCTCCTAGAATTGGAGAATTCTTCATACTGTCCAAGCTGGGCTTCTGTCCCTATGGCTGCAGTGATCAATCTCAAATTTGCTAATCCAGTTGCCATGAAGAGTAGAGTAGAGGCAGCGTAATAACCCCTAAGGCTGCTTGGTCAGGGCAAAGTGTACATAGCTTTTACCTGCTCTGTGATAGCCAGAAATGTTTAATTTTCAGGGTTGTGAATCTAGCTCCTTTCATCAGCACTAAATTCCTTTTTGGGATAAAACAGCCTCTCCCTACTAATAATTCCTGTTTTCTGTGCTGATAAATGGGGAATTGAACTGGTTCATTCAGCGTGGAATGAAAGGGTCTCGCCTGAATGGCAGAGGTGGGAAATGATGTATGTGAGAAGGGGTAGTTGTGTGCAACTGCACAACTGACACAGCATTGATACATGATGATCTGTTATTAACAGTTTCAGGGCAGTTTCAGTAGTATAAAAGTCCTCTATGGGGCTATGCAGGGTTCTTGTTGCTGGGGATTCCTATCTGATCTGCAGGAGACTCATCCAGTAGAAGTGGCAGTTAGTCTCAGATTCAGAGAATGGTCAAGGCCTCCAAGTAAAATCTGAATGGGGCAGTGTTTAAGGGAATGTTAATAACATAACTTCATATTTCCCTAGGCCCTTTCATCTTGGCATACCTCAAAACATCTTACAAATTACATGTATGCCCATGTATACAGGCTTTAACTGTGAGTGGGTTTCCCTCTGCAATAACCCTGCAGAGCTGGGTTAGAAATGGACAACAAACTCTGTCACATGTTCACTGAGACTGCTTTATACAATGTGGTGAGCTTTCTGGCATTAAAATAAACCTGATGCACCTGCTCAGTAGCTTATTTAAAGGGATCCATTTGCTTTTAAGCAAAGTCATTGTAGCTTTTGTATGAAAAATACCAGACATGCCTTTCATCCCATAGGCAGATTCCATGCTCTTTTGGTGAGGCCATCCTGGGTATAGTGCCTGCTAGAGGTGTCTCGTAGAGAGGATCAGGGAGTATGCCTACTACCTCTGGAATCCTGAAACTAAATAAAATTGCCTGAAAGATCTACTTTCTGGAATTCAGAGAAGCCTAGAAACCAGAGCTGATAAAGTCCCATTAGGTGCCTTCCAAGGAGTCAATGCAGATTATTTCCTACTATGCATTTTCCACTGTTTTGTCTGGTCTAGTTTTAAAAGTTCCTAGTGCTGGGGCTTCTTCTCCCATTTACCATGAGGTGATTTGAGAGACTCACTTCCAGGAAAGGTTTCCCGATAATTCAGCCAAAAAGTTACCCTTTTAACTTCATCCCATTGCTCTTAGTTTTACTTAGTTTTACCTTTCTCTAAATAATTCCTCTCCTCTCCTGGTATTCACAGACATTAAGTACTTGAAGACTGTTACCATGTCCCGCTTCTGTTATCTTTCCTCATAACCCAGTCTCTCAAGCTCCCTGATAATTTTTGTAGCTATTCTCTAAATTCCCACCAATTTGTCAGCAGCTTTCTAGAAATGGTGTAGTGTTCCAGGTCAGATCATATTAAAGAAGGGAAAGACCATAATTCTCTGATCTGTGACGTGATGCCACTGTTTGTGCAGCCGCAAACTGTACTGACTTTTTACAACTGTATCACATTACAGACTCCTTTTCAATTTGCTGCTCACTCTCTCTCATCTGTTCCTGCTTTATAAGTTTTTCTTCCTTCCATAGAGTATCTGGCTTCTGTGTTATCTTCCCAGATGTATTACCTGCATCTTTTTCAAATAGAATCTCATTTTGTTACTTCCTTCCCATGTTTCTGATCTCTCTAGGCCCCTTCATTTTATTTCTTTGTCCTCATTGGTGTTTATAGCTTCTCCTAATTCATCTATGAATCTCATCAATATTCCCATCTTCCCAATCATTAATGAAAATATTAAATCCAGATCTAACACTATCGACCTGCCAAGACACCTCTCCGCCTCATTGCTTTGCTGTCTATCATAACCTTCTGTTTATGACCCTCCAACCAGATTTCAATCTATGAATGTCTTCTAATTATTTTTCTATATTGATTTTTTTCTTCATAAGAAGGTTGTGTTGTCTGTGTTCAACCTGTTACTGATCCTCTTTGAATAGGGAGCCAAGTGTCCATGCTTTAAATTGTTTTAGGTCCAACTAACATAAGAAAGAGGTATGTTTCTTCAGAGGCAACTTCCTTCTACACACTTGGCTTCCTAACATCCCCTCACTTTCTAGGATGAGTGCAAAAATATCTTCTGTCTTTCAAATCCCCACACCTCGGATGCTTCAATTCCAGTCCCTGCTCTAATACAGATAATTAATACATGAGAACAAACAGCCAATGCCCATTGGAACTGGGTGCCATTAGCTGTTCTATCCTGAGGTGAATGAGGGTTCAGTGTTGGTATGGAGAAGCTCAGATGTGGACAATGGAGCCTGTTGCAGAAGTTTCCTGCCGGCTTTTATTTCTATTGTTGCAAATGTACAAGTCTCTCCTATTTAATTCAGTGTCTTAGCTCCCTCCTCAGAGGGCATGAGGAGTTCTCTGCAGCCCGAAACATTGCTTTACTTTTCTAAGTGGATGAAAACTGTGTGTTTGGCAGGTTCGTGCCATCGCAGTCCAAGTGGGCAGCGTGTGGGCTCAGCCAGGGTGCACAAGGATGCAGAAAACAGTTCTTCCCAGAGCAGACGCTACAACCACAGTATTGTAGCAGCAGAGCTGCAGCGGCTGGCGGAAAAGCAAGCAACCAGGCAATATTCCCCACCCAGCCACATCAGCCTCCTTACACAGCAGGTATGTGGGCAGTAAGGTTTCCCTGGTGACAATAGAAAAGACGGGCACATTCTCCTAAGTCAGAGCCAAGGACTGGGACAGACCGTTCTGGGAAGAGAGAATCTCATGAAAGTGGATTTCCTTCCCTTTTGCTGCTGTGGGATTAGGGAATAAAGCTCTCCTAGATTATAGTTAAATTGCATAGGGAAGTGCTTGAAGCCCTGTTGGTCAAATGGTTAGACTGGACAAAGTACTAAAAAATACATTCTAAGGAAGAAATCTGCCCCAGCTGTCAGTGGAGAAGATTGATGGGGAAGTAGGTCTTTCCCAAATCTTATTTCTTAATTTTTTACTCCCTTAAAGTCAGCTGCCTCATTCCTCCATTGACTTGTCAAATGCTGGACTATGGCATTGTAAGGGGAGATTTTAACAGCCCAGCAAAGTGCCTAGGCCACTGCCAGTAACTGGACTATCAATTATTATGCTTATTGCCAAGAGCAGCTGTAAGGCCTTTGTAGCAGTCTTAGCATAACTAGGCCATGAGAATTGAGCATGACTCTGCACCATCCTGTTGGGCTTTCTTTTAAACTGTGAAGCATGCAGTTTTGAAAGACAGGAAGTTTGTTTATATTTGATTTCTGGTGTGTTTTTGTCGGGGCCCATGAGACTGCAGACTCTGCAAAAACACATCTGTATAACTAATGGCTTGAAACGTCTTGCTTAACAAATTGCTTGCTCAGTGGCTATTGGTGATTGACAAGCTATGTGGTACTTTGAGTGTAAAAAGGGGAAAGAGGGTTGGGTCAAGTGAACTCTGGTGTGAATCCACCTTAAGGTCCCCAGCGGCAGATGGAAGGCTGGCCATCAAAAGGCTGTTGACTACTCAAGACTACTCCAGACCTTTGGGGTAACTATTAATTTGGGGTGCTCTCTAACCTGTTGCATTTGCATGTGCTTGAGACTAAATAAAGTAAAGACTTTAAGTGAAAACATTCTTGTGTTGTACTGCTTGTGCCAACCATCTATCAGATGGATGTGCTGTACTACCATTGATTTATTTCCATACAATGCCTCTTAAAGAGTAAAGTTACCAAGAGCTTTGGGTGTAGATGACCCTGTGTAACAGCATCATATGGGAATCAGGAAACAGTATCAGACCGATGAGCACAGCAGAAGGTGTGTCTGTTTCTGTTGAAATGCCTGGGCAAGCAGTATGATAGCACTGGAAGTCTAGACAGAATACGTGGCAGGTTAATGGGGTTTTGATAAAACATATTCCATTCAAATCCTAACTCCATTCTGAAATTCAAGCTAGTGTAGAATGCGGCAGCCCTTTTGCTAAAAAGGACATCTTTCCAGGAACATATGACATTGTACTTCATGGTCTGTACTAGCTGCCTGTGGCTTTCCAGCTAGTGTTTTAAGGGGCTGGTTTTGAGTTACAGTGTCCTAAATAACCTGGACTCTACCTACATGAGAGACTACCTCTCCCCATGAAATACCTGAGCTGAGACACTCAAGCTAGATCTCCCTCAGTTAATAAGAGATGGGCTGCTAGCAGTGTGTTTTTTCCAAGTTGGATCCTCCACTTTGGAAATAACACTTTCCCATCCCGCACGTGGTATAAAATAGTCCAAATCAGCTGACTATCAGGAACACTGCAAAGCCCATCTACTTGAAAGGATATTTGGAGAGAGCTGAGGTGGGTTCTAGATGGAGATGTTTTGCTATGTTTTCTGATGAATAGCTGTTTGTTGTAGTGAGTTGTATATACTGCTGTTCCTGTTTTTATTTTATTGTTTTATTGGGTGTTTTTGAATGTCTGTTGTGAAGCCTAGCACTGGGATAGATGTGACTTATTTTGTTTTAGCATTTAAAAAAACTTTTAGGCACCTGGCTGACTCCGAGGGGTTGAATAGATTACACTGCTCTACAGCCAAAATGCTTCTGAAATAAATGTAGTCAAACTTTACTAATTCTGGGTCACTGAGAACGAAAATGATGCTTAAAATTGTTGATTGGCTCTAGTTTTCAAGATATGCTATTGGGTCAGTATATACGACCCTTGACTTGGGAATGGCGGAGGATAAGTGAGTTATAAAGGGAAGGGATCTCAATTTGAACCAGAAATGACTAAAATACATCTTTGACTGGATCTATGAATAAATCTATGACTGGGTTTGGACAGTACTTGCTTTTTAGGCAAAACAATGAATGATGCAATCTGAAGCTGGTATTGCGGCATACATGATATGAATTGCATCATGTTATTCCTAGAAGTCATGGATGATGCAATCATAACGAAGCTTACATCACTCTGCTGAACAAATTGCCCTATATCAGCTCTAGAAATCATACAGTGTCGTGCTCTCTTATTTGTCAGTGTTTGATTTTGCAAAGGGACACATTTCTGTTTAGCCAAAGTGAGCAGAGATGCCTCGTACTTGTGTGAGCAGTGCAGATAACTTCTGCTATGTTTGTGGTGAAGTGACTTTTGCATCACAAAAGCCCAGTATAACCACTATGGTTAAGAAAACCTATCACCTTTATTTTGGCTGCAAAACTGGAGATCAGGACAAGAGGTGGGCCCCACACATATGCTGCAACACTTGTGCAACAAATCTTCGCCAGTGGTTGAACAGGAAAAGGAAATCTATGCCTTTTGCAGTGCCAATTATTTGGAGAGAGCCAACAGATCATACCAGCAATTGTTACTTCTGCATGGTGCCTCCAGTTGGGAAAGGTGTGTCAAAGAAGAAAAAGTGGACTGTGCATTTGTAATAGTCCGGCGAAGGGGGCTGAGGTTCGTGCCCTCTCAGGGGCCGTCGGGTGCCAGGCCGCCTCACTACACGGCCCTAAATCAGTCCTCGGGTTCGGGAGGTCTCGGGGTTCTGCCCCTCGGGCAGGGGCTAAACAAAAGGCAGGCTGCCGCTGCCAGGCGCTCCAGTCCTCAGTCCGGGCTGGGCAGCAAACCAGTCCTAGGGTATGTCTACACTACAGGATTAATTCGAATTTATATAATTCGAATTTAGGAAACCGATTTTATAAATTCGAATGTATTCGGCCACACTAGGCACCATTAATTCGGTGGTTTGCGTCCAAGCTACCATAGTAGCATCGATTTCCAGAGCGTTGCATTGTGGGTAGCTTTTACATAGCTATCCCATAGTTCCCGCAGTCTCCACCCCCCTTGGAATTCTGGGTTGAGACCCCAGTGCATGATGGGGCAAAAAACATTGTCGCAGGTAGTTCTGGGTACAGCCTCCCCCTCCCTCCCTGAAAGCAACGGCAGACAACCATTTCACGCCTTTTTTCCTGAGTGAACTCTGCAGACTCCATTCTGCATCAAGCATGGATCCCGTTGTGCTCCAGAACGCAGTCTTGAACATTATAAACACCTCGCGCTTTCTCGTGGAGTTTATGCTTACACAGGACCAGAAAAAAGAGGCGAGGAGGAGGAGGCGGCGATTGCAGCGCAGCGACCAGCGTGATGAGGACATGGACACGGACACAGAATTCTCTGAGACCGCGGGCCCCGGTGCTTTGGAGATTATGATGTTAATGGGCCAGGTTATAGGCTTGGAACGCCGATTCTGGGCCCGGGAAACAAGCACAGACTGGTGGGACCGCATAGTGTTGCAGGTGTGGGACGATTCCCAGTGGCTGAGAAACTTTCGCATGCGTAAGGGCACTTTCATGGAACTTTGTGACTTGCTTTCCCCTGCCCTGAAGCGCCAGAATACCAAGATGAGAGCAGCCCTCACAGTTGAGAAGCGAGTGGCGATAGCCCTGTGGAAGCTTGCAACGCCAGACAGCTACCGGTCAGTCGGGAATCAATTTGGAGTGGGCAAATCTACTGTGGGGGCTGCTGTGATGCAAGTAGCCAAAGCAATCACGGAGGTGCTGCTACGAAAGGTAGTGACTCTGGGAAATGTGCAGGTCATAGTGGATGGCTTTGCTGCAATGGGATTCCCTAACTGTGGTGGGGCAATAGATGGAACCCATATTCCTATCTTGGCACCGGAGCACCAGGGTACCCAGTACATAAACCGCAAGGGGTACTTCTCAATGGTGCTGCAAGCACTTGTGGATCACAAGGGACGTTTCACCAACATCCATGTGGGCTGGCCGGGAAGGGTTCATGACGCTCGCGTCTTCAGGAACACCAATCTGTTTAAACGGCTGCAGCAAGGGACTTACTTTCCGGACCAGAAAATAACCGTGGGGGATGTTGAAATGCCAATTGTTATTCTTGGGGACCCAGCCTACCCCTTAATGCCATGGCTCATGAAGCCATACACAGGCAGCCTGGACAGGAGTCAGGAGTTGTTCAACTACAGGCTGAGCAAGTGCAGAATGGTGGTAGAATGTGCATTTGGCCGTTTAAAAGGTCGCTGGCGATCCTTATTGACTCGCTCAGACCTCAGCCAAACCAATATCCCCATTGTTATTACTGCTTGCTGTGTGCTTCACAATCTCTGTGAGAGCAAGGGGGAGACCTTTATGGCAGGGTGGGAGGCTGAGGCAAATCGCCTGGCTGCTGATTACTCGCAGCCAGACACCAGGGCGATTAGAAGAGCACACGATGAAGCGCTGCGCATTAGGGAAGCTTTGAAAACCAGTTTCATGACTGGCCAGGCTACAGTGTGAAATTTATGTTTGTTTATCCTTCCTGAAAACCCGCCCCCTTTATTGACTCATTCTCTGTAAGGAACCCACCCTCCCCCTTCCCCCAGCTTGCTTTCAAAGGAAATAAAGTCACCATTGTTTAAAAATCATTTATTCTTTATTAATTGATTATAAAAAGAGGGAGAGAACCTGAGTGGGGTTTGGGAGGAGGATCAGCGGGAAGGAAAAGCCCAGTAAAAAAAGGTTAAGAAAATGGCAGCCTTTTGCTTGGGCTGTCCACTGGGGTGGAATGGGAGGGTGTACGGAGCCTCCCCCCCCGTGTTCTTACACATCTGGGTGTGGAGGCTATGGAACATGGTGAGGAGGTAGGGGGGTTATACAGGGGCTGTAGCGGCACTCTGTTCTCCAGCAGCCGTTCCTGAAGCTCCACCAGACGCCGGAGCATGTCTGTTTGCTCACGCAGCAGCCCCAGCGTTGCTTCCCGACTCCTCTGATCTTCCTGCCGCCACCTCTCATCTCGAGCGTCTCTCCTCTCCTCACGTTGGTCCCTTCTGTCCTCACGTTGGTCCCTCATGTCCTCACGTTGGTCCCTCCTGTCCTCACGGTCACTGGCTTCTTTCCTATACTTGCAAACCGTCTCCTTCCACTCATTCAGATGAGCTCTTTCATTCCTGGTGGATTGCATGATTTCGGAAAACATCTCTTCTCTCGTCTTTTTTTTACGACGCCTTATCTGGGATAGCCTTCGGGAAGGAGGAGGGAGGCTTGAAACATTTGCACCTGCTGGAGGGAGTGAAAAAAGGAGAGAATTTTTTTAAAAGATACATTTTTCAGAACAATGCTTATACTCTTTCACGGTGTATACTATTCACATTACATAGCACATGTGATTTCTGTGCAAGGTCGCATTTTGCCTCTTAATATTGAGTGCCTGTGGCTTTGCTGCTAGAGATCACAGACGCAGGTCGGGGCAACAGAATTCACCTTGCATGCTGCCATGGTAAGCCACTGTCTTTAGGCTTCTGCGCCCTGCTTTCCCACATACCAAGCAAAGCCCGTTGTGCTGCAGTTTTCCTGTTAGCTTGTTTTCTGCTGCTGAAGGTTAACACCCCCCCCCCCCATCCAATTCTCTTGGATGAGTGCTTTCTCCCTCCCCCCACTGCGTGGCTGGTATCAGGGAAGATCCCTGCAGGAACCAAACTAACACCCCCCCCCCCCACCCGCCATGAATTCTCTGGGATGAGTGCTTTCTCCCTCCCCCCACCGCCTGGCTGGTATCAGGGAAGATCCCTGCAGGAACCAAACTAACACCCCCCCCCCCACCCGCCATGAATTCTCTGGGATGAGTGCTTTCTCCCTCCCCCCACCGCGTGGCTGGTATCAGGGAAGATCCCTGCAGGAACCAAACTAACACCCCCCCCACCCCCACCCGCCATGAATTCTCTGGGATGAGTGCTTTCTCCCTCCCCCCACCGCCTGGCTGGTATCAGGGAAGATCCCTGCAGGAACCAAACTAACACCCCCCCCCCCCACCCGCCATGAATTCTCTGGGATGAGTGCTTTCTCCCTCCCCCCACCGCGTGGCTGGTATCAGGGAAGATCCCTGCAGGAACCAAACTAACACCACCCCCCCCCCCCACCCGCCATGAATTCTCTGGGATGAGTGCTTTCTCCCTCCCCCCACCGCCTGGCTGGTATCAGGGAAGATCCCTGCTAGCAAAACGCGAAAAGCTCTGGGCCAATCCTCCCCCCCCCCTTTGCACTTGGCTAAATGCAGGGAAGGATTTCTTTTCAGCCACAGGCAAACAGCCCAGTAGGAACGGCCACCTCAGTCCCCTTAATTAAATTCCCTTATTTCAACCAGGTTACCCTAAGCGATATCACTCTCCTGAGGATTACACAGCAAGATAAAGAACGGATGTTGCTTGAATGCCAGCAAACACCGGGACCATACGCTGCCAGGCTCTGTCAGGCAATGATACCAGATTACTTGCTACTAGCATGGCGTGGTCAAGTGTCCTACCATGGAGGACGGAATAAGGCTGCACTGCCCAGAAACCTTGTGGCAAGGCTTTTGGAGTACCTCCAGGAGAGCTTCATGGAGATGTCCCTGGAGGATTTCCGCTCCATCCCCAGACATGTTAACAGACTTTTCCAGTAGCTGTACTGGCTGCGAATGCATCCCAAGTGCTCAGGGCAAATTAATCATTAAAAATGCTTGCTTTTAAACCATGTTTTCTATTTTAAAAGGTAAACTCACCTGAGGTCCCTTCCATGGGGTCATGGTCTTGGGTGCTGGCTTGGGAGGCTTGGGAGGGTACTTCAGTCAGGGTGAGAAACAGTTCCTGGCTGTTGGGGAGAACGAGAGCTGGGTGCTCTCTGCCAGCTCGTCCTCCTCCTCCTCCTCTTCCCCTTCCACGGAATCATCAGGTGTACCTGATGAGATTATCCCCAGCTCGGAATCCACAGTCAGAGGTGGGGTAGTGGTGGCGGCCCCCCCTAGAAATGCATTTAGCTCAGCGTAGAAGCGGCATGTCCGCGGCTCTGACCCGGAGCGACCGTTTGCCTCCTTTGCTTTTTGATAGGCTTGTCTGAGCTCCTTGACTTTCACGCGGCACTGATCTGTGTCCCTATTGTGGCCTCTCTCCATCATGCCCTTGGAAATTTTTTCATAAGTTTTGGCATTTCGTCTTTTCGAACGCAGTTCAGCTAGCACTGAATCCTCTCCCCATATAGAGATCAAATCCAGTACCTCCTGTACGGTCCATGCTGGTGCTCTTTTTCGATTATCAGCCTGCATGGTTACCTGTGCTGATGAGCTCTCTGTGGTCACCTGTGCTCTCCACGCTGTGCAAACAGGAAATGAAATTCAAATGTTCCCGGGGCTTTTCCTGTCCACCTGGCCAGTGCATGCGAGTTCAGATTGCTGGCCAGAGCGGTCACAATGGTGCACTGTGGGATAGCTCCTGGAGGCCAATAACATCGAATTGCGGCCACACTAACGCTAATTCGAATTGACAAATTCGATTTTGGCGCTACTCCGCTCGTCGGGGTGGAGTACAGAAATCGAATTAAAGGGCCCTTTAATTCGAATTAAATGGCTTCGTTGTGTGGACGGGTCAAGCGTTAATTCGAATTAAGGCAGCTAAATCCGAATTAAAGTCGTAGTGTAGACCAGGCCCTAAGCTCCGGTTCTTGCAGCCGGGGCTGGGTACTAACAACGTCAGGAAGCCCAGGCCCTTAGTCAGGGCGGGGCAACAAACAATCGTCCAGGGGGCTCAGGTCCTTGCCGCAGGAGCCGAGCACTAACGAAGTCAATAAGCCCAGGCCCTTAGTCAGGGCGGGGCAGCAAACAATAGTTCAAGGGGCTCAGGCCCTTGCAGCCGGAGCTGAGCACTAACAATAGGTCACAAGCTCCGGCCCTTAGGCAGGGGCTGAGCACACAAGTAATAGCAGCCCTGGCCCCAGGTCAGGGCGGGGCATCAAGCCATCAGTCTCTCAGAGGCCCAGGCCCTTAACCAGGGCCTGGGTCAGTTTGTGGCAGCCCAGGCCCTAAATCAGGGCGGGGCAGCAAGCAGTCAGTTTCTTAGAGGCCCAGGCCCTTAACCAGGGGCTGGGTCAGTTTGTGGCCGCCCAGGCCCTAGGTCAGGGCGGGGCAGCAAGCAATCAGTCTTTTAGGGGCTCAGGTTAGGGAGGAGGAGAGACTGCCACCCGGTGTGGGGTGGCAGGGGGGAACACAGGCCCACCCACTCCACTGTGTTCCAGCCCGGGGCCCTATCCGCAGCAGTCCGTCTGCCGCGGGGTCAGTGGAGATCCTGACCGCAACACACTGACATAGGCTCGGGGTCTGCTATCCCCGGGCCACTTCCCATCTCCTCCTCCATTGGTACCTGCTCATCGCTGGGCTCGGCAGCGGGGTCCCACACCATGGGCTCCTCGGGTTGCTGAGGGCTGTCTAGGTCGGGCCGCTCCTCCGGTCTCGGGTCAGGCTTATGCTCGGGTCGCTCCTCGGGGTACCGCACTCGGGGCCGGCTCGGCCAGTCCGCCTCGGGGTACCGGGCTCGGGGTAGGCTCGGCTAGTCCACCTCGGGGTACCGGGCTTGGGGCAGGCTCGGGTAGTCCACCTCGGGGTACCTGGCTCTGGGGAGGCTCGGGTAACCCACGTCAGGATACCTGGCTCTGGGGAGGCTCCATCCGTCGGCGTCAGGGTGCCCGGCTCTGGGGAGACGCGGTCTGGCAGGAGCCCGAGCAGGAGCGTCTGGCCTCTCCGGCCGCTCGGCTCCAACTGAGTGCTGGGGTCTGGCTTTTATACTTCCTGTCCCGCCCCTTGACTTCCGGGGGGCGGGGACAGGTGGGGATGGCTCCGCCCACTTGGGCGGCTGTTCTGGTTCCTCTCTCTCAGGGGCCGTCGGGAGCCAGGCCGCCTCACTACAGCATTATCCAAACATTCCATCAGCTATACGCCCAGTACCCCACGGAGAAGGACTGCCGGTTCCTGATGCACCAGAATCATTCTCACTTGAGTCAGACGAGGAAGAGGAAGAGGATGAAACTTCTGGTCCTGAACCATCAATGTCACAGGATCCACATTTTCTCCCATCCTCCTCCTCTGAACCACACCTCATAACACAAGGTGAACTGAATGACCTTGTCAGGGATTTGGAACTACCCAAGAGTAAGGCAGAGCTGTTGGGCTCCAGACTACAGCAGTGGAATCTCCTGGCAGGTGATGTTAGGGTTTCCATGTTCCGTGACCGTCAAAAGGATCTTGTCCCATTCTTCTTCATGGAAGGTGATCTTGTAGCCTGCAACAACATCGATGGTGTGATGGCAGCCCTCAACATCGTTCACAATCCAGATGAGTGGAGACTGTTCATTGATTCATCGAAGACTAGTCTTAAAGCTGTTTTACTGCATAATGGCAACGTTTTGCCATCAATTCCAGTTGGTCATGCAGTCCATATGAAGGAAACCTATGACAACATGAAACAACTTTTGAGGTGCATAAACTATGACCAACATCAGTGGCAGCTTTGTGGCGATTTGAAGGTTGTTGCTCTCTTGCTTGGTCTGCAGACTGGATACACAAAGTACTGCTGTTTTCTCTGCGAATGGGATAGTCGTGCAAGAGATTCCCACTACATCAAGAAAGATTGGCCACTCCTACAGTCATTGGAGCCTGGGAGGAAAAGTGTTCAGCATCCACCACTTGTTGAATCAAGGAAGATTTTGTTACCACCCTTACACATCAAGCTGGGTCTGATGAAGAACTTTGTCAAGGCCATTGACAAAACACAAGCAGCTTTCAAGTACCTCCGTGGAAAATTTCCAAGGTTAAGTGAAGCTAAGATAAAGGAAGGTGTCTTTGTTGGTCCTCAGATTCGTGAACTTTTTCAAGATGATGCATTTGACCATGCACTGCGTGGCAAGGAAAAGACGGCATGGAAAGCCTTCCAGTTAGTGGCAATAAATTTTCTCGGAAACAACAAGGCAGACAACTACAGGTTGTTGGTGGAAAACCTCCTCAAGGCATACAAAAGCCTTGGTTGCAACATGTCACTAAAGATACATTTTTTGCACTCTCATCTAGATTTTTTTCCACCGAACTGCGGAGCAGTGAGCGACGAGCATGGCGAGCGATTTCACCAGGACATTGCAACAATGGAGAAATGCTATCAGGGCAAATGGAGCCCATCAATGCTTGCAGACTATTGCTGGACAGTGACAAGAGATGCTCCATTTAATGAATACAAGAGACAAGCCAAGAAGCGCCGAGTAGACACTGAATAGGACTAAACTATGTACAGAATAGTTTTTTGCCTTTTGTTTCATAATAAATTTTATTTATATAACCCTTTTGCTGATTTTTAAAGTGTTACATAAACAGGACAGGTGAAATATTATCATGTAAAGCAACCATAGACACATGAAAAGACCTAGGTTTACAATTTATGATTAAAACTCTACTATCTACACAATATACATAGACATAAAATGTAAAAACGTAAATATCTTAGAAACAGTAGCCAATCAGTTGTTTTAATTGTCATATTTGAATTCAGCACATCAAAATACATAATAAATAGCACATTTTATCTCTGAAGCAGACGACTTCTCAAAAATTATAGACCAGTGTTATGGACTCTTCTGCCTCTGGCTAATGGTCCCAGTTCAATCCTAGTAGCTCTGACTAAATCTGACAGCTGTTCAGTGACCCTTGCGTGAAGTTCATTGATGGTCTTAGTTGGTCCCTAATGGACAGATAGCCATGGTACCAAAACCCCTTTAGAATTTGGCCCTCTTGTTGGCAGACTCAATAGAGAAGACAAGGACTGAGTCAGTCATGGAACCTGAACTGATGTCTTGCCCCTAGAGAAGATAAAAATAACAGGAGTACTTGTGGCACCTTAGAGACTAATATGCTATATGCATCCGAAGAAGTGGGTTGTAGCCCACGAAAGCTTATGCTCTAATAAATTTGTTAGTCTCTAAGGTGCCACAAGTACTCCTGTTATTTTTGCGGATACAGACTAACACGGCTGCTACTCTGAAACCTAGAGAAGATAGTCCCTCTAAGTCTGGATTGACATTGGGAGTGAACGATGAGAGAAGCTTGAATTGCTGCTGCCCATAGTGTTCAATCCTCAAAGATGTCAATCTGGCACTTTGCACCAACTCTAAATATACTTGCAATAGAATATAGACTTTTCTTTTATTTCAAAAGCTTGTCAGTAGAGTTGTTCAGAAATTTTCTGGTGGAACATTTTTTCTGTCAGACAGTGCTAATTCATGAAAAGTAAAACATGTCATGGCAATACATTGCCTTTGACAAATATTTGTTTCTAAATGAAAATTGAAAAAAAAAGGTTTTGATAAGATTGAAATGTTTCATTTCAGCATTTTTGGAGCAGATTATTTTGATTTTCCATTTTGAAATTACTTTGTTTCAGTTGTTTTATATTATAAAATATATAATGAAAAAGTCAACAAAATCTAAATATTTTAGTCTAATTTTGAAACACAATGTTTTGATTGACCTGAAACCATTCCCCCCTATCCCTCCACCCCCACTGTTTGGAATGGAAGAAATTTCAAAATCATAAAGCTTTCCCTGAAGTGAAAAATCTGATTTCCACACAGGTCTACTTGTTAGTGTCTCCTAGTCTTTGCATAGAAAGCTCCAGCTGCCCTTTGGCCACTATTTACAAATGGCTGATGGGATTCTCATGGCTTTGTCTGGCTTCCCTTTTCCATCACTACTGATGAGACAAATTTGCATGGAGATAGTAATAGCTTTCGCCATCTTACAAAGGCCTAAATGCTTTCCTGGTAACTAATTGTGATGCAGAGTACACATACATTTTTATGTTATGACTGACTGAATTGGGAATGGGGAGGAAGATGAGAGAACTGGTTTGAAGGAAATGCTTCTATCCCCATAATCAGTAGGGACCGCAAGGGAGAGCCAGGCAGTAGACATGAATGATTGAATCTGAGGGCATTCCAGTATTTTGTAAAAGGCAGTTGTAAGTCTGGAAATATGTTGTTTGTATAAGGAGAGTGGCTAGTGTTGCTTTCATGCTTCCAGGGTCTCCCAAGTTATGTACTCATAGAGGGGTTAGGTTTAGGATGGTTCCAGGGTCCTCTATAGAAGGAAACTCAGACTGGGTGGGGGGATCTCATTTGAAGGCCACACTGCAATTAGTTAGGATCCCAGACCTTCCCTCACTTTCCTGCTGATTGCAGTTCCTCATTTTTTATATGGAAATACAGTCTTCAGAGATGACAGGTTTCAGCATGCAATGCTCCATTTTGACCTGAACAACTGGGACACAATGTATTTTGGGATATACAGTTTCTAAAAGCTTTGCTTCTGTATTGAAGATGAATATGGCCATGGTTTGTGTTTTAGAACTCTGTGACTGAACTTTGACAACCCCGACAAGGATCTATGTGTAGAAGTGTGAGGTAGTGCCAAAGACAAAGCTGAAATAGATGTTCACAACTTGGGATAAGAAAGGAAATTCAGCCCAGTGCCTGGGCTCTCTCATTCTAGGGAGAGGGGAAGGGTGACCAGAGTATAAACACTTGGGTACCTGTCTTTGGTGATATAAGGGTGAATGACTGGAGTGCAGCCTGGTGGCATGTATTGCTAGGCATCCTCTCAAGTGAGGCTTCAGAGTGATTGCCCAGCCAGCAGTACCTTGAGTTATAGAATGCCAAGGCAGAAAAGCCCAAGCAGAGGGCCTGCAGATGAACTCAACTCTTCCTCTCCAGCTGCTGCAAGGGGCAACTTCTCAGTTCTGTGTCTGTCCCCTTCTAGAGACGTCCTACCTCTTGAGTGCCTGGGTAGCTGAAGGCTGCACTTAAGACATACACAATCTTCTTGTCCTAGAAATGTATAAGAAATACCTTGAAAGGTGATGGTTTGGAGGAATCAGAACATAACTGCAAAGCCCAATGGGACGTGGCTGAAGTAGGGACATTCTAAAAGGGCATGTTACATAGAAGGCACCTAGATAAGAATATTACACCTCTACCCCGATATAACGCGACCCGATATAACACGAATTCAGATGTAACGCGGTAAAGCAGTGCTCTGGGAGGGTGGGGCCGCGCACTCCGGCGGATTAAAGCAAGTTCGATATAACGTGGTTTCACCTATAACGCGGTAAGATTTTTTGGCTCCAGAGGACAGTGTTATATTGGGGTAGAGGTGTACTTATCTTATTAATAAAATTGTTTGAAGTCACTTCCACAGGCTTGGAGCCCATGCAGCTTAGTTGTAAGGAGGCTGGCTTGTACGACAGGGATTTGCAATTTGGATTTCATCATCGTTAATTCATTATTTGTTGCTTTAGGCTAGTAATTCTCAATAGGTGGCCTGCAAGCCAAATGTGGCCTGCCAAGGCTTCCTGTGTGGAGAATACTGGATTTGCTGGACCGCTGCTCTGAACTGATCTGGCAATTTTTATGTTCCTATGCTAATGTGAGTCCTTAACTCTATGAGGAATCTGCATGCTCTGCTGCTTCTCCCACCTTTGTGACCCTTTCTTCTTTCCCACGTTTTTTGCATTCTAGACAAGATAATCTTTATTTTATGTGTAAGGTTATTGAGATGATTGTGGTGAAGTAGTACTAGGAATATCTGGATTTCTTGCGTTTCCCTGACTCTTTTCAGTGTTAGGCCTAGTCATGGCATTGAGTCTATACTGGCTTTGTTGGTTGAGTTCCTGGTGATGAACAAGATTGTGTTCATATCTTGATGAATATGTGCAGTGGTTTGGGCTGCAGTGCTGTCAGTAGGCTGACACACAGCTCTAGGTCTTTGTTTCTCTGGGTCCTGACACTTCAGTTGCTCAGTTTGCCTGGCTGAGTTTAGGGTATGGATGAAAAAGCTGTTTGAGGCTCATGACACATGAACTAGAAACAGTGTTGGAGGGTGCAGCCTGAAGAAATGACTGAATCAATATACTCCCCCTCACTGTGAGGGGTTTTTCCTACTTTTTGGTAACTTGGTTAATAAACTAGGGGTCTTACTGGATCCTCTGCTGCTTCTGGAGGGCCAAGCCAAGAAGCAGTAGTCAAAACAGCTTTTTTTTCCATCCTTGGCTATGGCCTTCCCTGTTAGATGAGGACCTCGCAACAGTAATCCAGGCCTTTTTACCTGCTGATTTAGTTACAACAATGTTCTTTACAGTGTGTTACTTCTGAAGTCCACTCATAAAATGTATCTAGAGCACAAAGTGGCTGCTTGTTTTCATGCTTGGCAGAGCTTTCTGCAGGGAGCATGTTATAATTGTGTTTTGCCGGTGTGCACAGGGACAGGGGGCACATGGATGTGTATATGCCTCTTTCTGTCGGTACTGTACACCTTTTTCTCTGAAATATGCTGTAAGGTAAAAGGAGGGTCTCTCCTCAAGCACTGGATCTGTGTGAGGTCTCATATCACAGGGGCGGGGGGTCTGCTGCTGCTATCAACCACGCTGTAGCACTTTGTGGTTATTAATGTTAGTGAACAGAAGAATGTGTTGAATTGGCCCAGCTTTGCAGGGAGGAGTAGGAGGGGAAACCTGATGGGAGCACTGCCCCTCTCCATGAAGGAGAGTGTGAGGTTTCAGGACCCAGCTATCGTTAGGAACAGCTCCAGCTCTTCCAGACAAGGAGTTTAATCAAAGGGATAACATCAGACCACCCAGGCGAGAGCTAGAATGAGCTGTCTCCTTCTCCGCTATACAGCCAGCCAGTGCCCAAGGTCCAGCAAACGTGCTGACAGATCCCCAGGAGAATGTGGCATTTTTCTTGCTCTACATTTTTCATTTGGACAAAAAGTGGATTTTAGCAGAAACCAGACAAGTTTGCTAAACCTTGGGATGGGGGGGAGCTTTGGGGTGGCCAGCATGGAGTGCCTCAGGGTGACCTTGTAGGAATAGTCTGCCACAGGAACCCCAGAATAAGGACCTTCCACTAGGTATCAGTGATCAAACCCAAACCTGTGCAGCTACTTTCCATGCTGCCTGTCTGTCTCTTACTGTGCAGCTTGAAGTCCCCTTAGCCGTAGTTTGCTAAGGCTATGTCTACACTAGCACTTCTGTCGCTATAACTTATGTTGTTCAGGGGTGTGAAAAAACACCCCTCTGAATGACATAAGTTACAGTGACAGAAGCGCAGATGTGGACAGCACTATGTTGGTGGGAGATGCTCTCCTGCTGACATAGCTACCACCGCTCATTGGGGGTGATTTAATTATGTCAACGGGAGAGCTCTCTCCTGTCGGCAAAGAGCAGCTACACGGGAGATCGTACAGCAGTACAGCTGCGTCAGTACAGCTGTGAAGTTGTAAGATCGCGAGTGTAGACATGGCCTAAACGTGCCACACAAAGCAAAGCGCATGTGTGAATACACAGCTCAACTCCTTCTATCCTGGACCTGAGAACTGTGTGTTCGGGCAGCTAAGTAGAGATTAGACTAAGACCTCAAAACTCAGGACAGGAATAAAAATCCATGTACAGCAGGGTTATTATCAGTGTTTAGTCCCTTGTAGGGTGACCACATGAGAATTCCAAAATATTGGGACCGCTGCAGGGGGGGAGCGCCTTTTCAATTGTTATGCTCACCCGTCCGAGTCTTCGGCGGCATGTCCCTCAGTTGCCGACGGTATTCAGCGGCATTTCGGTGGCGAGTTATAAACCTTGCCACCAAAGAAGGAAGTACCCTCCACCGAAATGCCGCCGAATACCATCGGTGACTGAGAGACCCGCCGCCGAAGTGCTGGGTGAGTGTAACAATTGAAAAGGCGCTCCCCCTGCCGGTCACTGCCACCTAAGCAACAACGGAGAGAAGGAAGAAAAAAAAAGCGCCCGAAACAAAATATCGGAACAAATGGTGTCCCGACCGTACTTCGGTCGGGACGCGGGACAAACTGCTCGATATCGGGACAGTCCCGATTTTATCGAGACATCTGGTCACCCTAGTCCCTTGCTGTGGCTCAGTCTATCTCTTGGACATCTCAAGCTGCTTTGTTTTCCTTCTGTAACTCTTTGGTTTGCTGTATGTGGCTTTCTCCCTCTGCATCGTTGTAGGGCCACTATTCCTCACCCCTTAGCTGTTCTTCACACACTGCTTGTTCTCAGGGATGGGTGTTACTTCTGACAGTGCTGACTTGTGCAAATCAGTAATAACGTGAAGGGTCTCAGCAGAGGCTGTAGGAGGAGAAAATGTCAGTGTGGTTTCTGCAGCACAGGAATTGTGCCCCTCCTACTGCTCTGAGGCTCCAGAGGGAATGGAAGCAGAGGCTTTTGTTACGGTGAAGTGGCCCCTGTAATCTGCAGAGTTGCCAAGCTGCCAAATGGGGCAGGCTGTGCAGCTAGGAACTCACGTTTGAGGAAGATTGTGCCCTGATCATCAATCATTTGACACATCCCTGCCCCATCGAAATCACTCCCAGTGGGAAGTTTTGCGGTAGAGTGTTTAAATGAGAACCTAACTCTGAGAAGAAGCAAAAGGCGAATTTAGCCATCCACGGCGGCAGCACTAACTTGTTTTTTTTTTATTGTTAAATGGATGCATACGCTGGAGACACTACAAAGAAATCTCTAAGTTTGTCAGGTTTCCCAGGAATGTCTCTGGCAGGTCTTTGTCTGGAACGTTTTCTGGAGACTGGAACACTTGTGCTCTGTATGCATATGTATATCCTGTAAGCTGGTAAGCTCAGCAAGCAGGAAGGAATGTCACAGGCCTTTGGCCAGATCAGCCTTGGTGCGCACACAGATTTCACACCTCCCATCCCGTTAGCCCCAGTTCTCATTTCTTCTGGCTGGTCTTCTCAGCAAATGCAAATCTGTGCATGAAATGAAACTGTCTTGAAGTGGATTTGTACTGGTTGGGTGTGGCCAGAAAGCTGACCTGGGTCATGAGAAGGTGACCCTGGAGTAGTGAGTGTGTACTGTGTGGTTTCTCCGAAGGGCCCTTACTGGGTGTATTTTGTCCCACTATTCAAACAGTGAATTGTGGGTTTAATAAGAGGCTGGTGGTTTGGGGTTTCCTTTTGCTGTCCAGAAAAGAGACAAGTTAAGATCCAGCAATGTTTCCCACATTGGGAAGGCCTGTTACATTCTGGCAGCTCAAAACACGGAGGAAAGCAAGGCAGACGGGCCGGCTCCAGTGCTCCCAGTTACTCCAGCACTATTGTTGGACCCACTCAGTCAGGTTTGGCCTAGAACAGAGATGCATGTGGCATCTCTGTAAAATGCAACACACCGGTCTGGAGTGTGGAATAAATTATTAATCATAATTAATATTTGTATTACAGTAGCACTCAGAGGCTCCAGCAAGAACGGGGCTCTATTGTGCTAGCTGACATACAGAAACATACAAAGACAGTCACTGCCCCAAATGGCTTACAGTTCATGAAAAGTAACTCATGAAGAGTGGAGGAAGAGACACACCATCAAAAAGTAATTTTTTTCTTAACTGAAGAAAATTAGGTGACCCCTCTCCCCCCTCAGATATAATTGACTGATCTCATAGGCAAGACTACAGAGGAGGGTCTTGGGGAGAGTTTTGAAGGAGGCAGTTTAGTTACCATACAGGTCGGTTCACAGAGGGCATGCCATATGTAAGGGGCAGCGTGGAAGAAAGCACAGAACCATTTGTTTGAGAAGCAGACAACTGTGTGGATGATGAGTGACAAGAATGGATAAGCAGAGAGCAGCAAAATTATGAAGATCCTTGAGTGTGGGGTGGTTTGGAGGCTTGTCAGGATAATTACTGTTGAGTACTAATTTTAATTTTATCAGTCAGCTTCTACAGGAAAATATGTTCCAAGCAAAACTTGGGAACTTAGTTCATAAAACTTATCTTAGCGAATGCTTTGGCATCCTCCCCTCACTACAACTCTGCTGCTGCCTCTCGATCCTAAATTACAGCCGCTAGCTATTCCAGCTCTGCCCATCTGTGCTGGAGAAGGAGGCGTCCATGAGAAGATGTGTGGGAATGTGCACTCCACAAAGAGAAGTCGGAGTCATTCCATCAACTCCAATGGTGCACAACAGCTGCCCAATGTTCTGTCCTACAGAACCCCAGTGGGAATTGAATGGGGCTTGCCTATTTGTCCTTACTCACTATCCACTAGCAAAGGTGGCAGTGTCAAGTCCTGTGGCCTTTCAAATAGCACATCCATATGGTAATGTCTTAGCTTTCCTGTTATGACTAGAAGAAGCCCTAGTGAGGTGGTGTAAAATTTGACAGCCTCTGATTTTGCTAGTGGAATGATCCTCTGTCCGAGCCCAGAAATGGTGCTGTAATCTTGTTCCTTATGAGGCACCAGAGACTAAAGGGACTGATCCTGGACACAAGGAAGAGGAACTTTGGGCTGTGCCTGCCCTACAGTAATCTGTCTAAAAGGGGAAAGTTATCTCACTAGTGTGCTCTTAAAAGGGATGGGGTTGTAGGATGCATAATGCTGCCAAAGAATTATGTGGCATTGGGGTGCCACGCTCCAAGGCAGCAGGACTTTTCATTCCCTCTTTGGGGTTGAGGAGGGTCCTTGGAGGAGACACTAGAGCAGGCCATGTTGTGGAGTGATGAGAGGCTGTACTCTTTAAACTGACTCCCAGCTCTATTTCTAGAACACCTTTTCTTCCTGATCTAATTTAAAATGATCCACACTGAAAGCTGGGGCAAGTGCACAAAGAGAGCTATAGTGAGTACAAGTGGTTCCTTGAGCAGGAGAAATGGTCTGCTGGGGTCCCTCTGGACTCCCTAGACAGTACCAATGGAGTCCTGCACTGATGCAGAAACCAACAGTAGGACCAGGCTAATGCAGCACTTGGGTTTAAGTGTCCAGCCTGATAAGGTCAATGTGTGAATTCAGCTCAGTATAGAAATCAGGCAAAAGTTTTGCTTTAGTTCCAAACTAATCACCAGTTCCCGATTTCAGCTCCACTAGTCCTACTGTTCTGTTTGCTCCATTTTCCATCCCTGAAGCAGCAGATTTTTCTGTAAGTAGTTTCTGCTGCAGCCTTTGGGCTGGGTACTACAAACTGTGCTCTTCCAGGTCCAAACTCATCTGTTGCTAAACACTTCCCTGTGTCTGAAACAGAGTGGGCAGTTTATCAGATAACCAGTAATGACAGTCATCGCTAGGAAAATCAAGGTCAAGCTGTTTGGCACAGACACTGTGGTGAGGGGGTACCCAGGAATCTGCCATGCCAAGACTCTGGCAGGCTAATTTTAGCAACTGAAACTTACTAGAGCATGGAGCAGTAAAAACAAGTCGTTGCACCCAGCGGGTGGGCTGGCTGTAAGTAAGCTTTACACTCTCTCTGGTTCTGTCTGAATCCATTGCCTGTATTTGATCCTGCTGTAATTTAAACACCTGTCTAGCTGGAATGTGTGAAATATCCTTACCCTTCACACTCGGCTTTTTTCTCACCTGCTTTGCCTGGAAAGACAGCTTTAAAATAAACAATATTAGGGTATCAGAGAGAAAAATGCACCAAAGTATCAGATGGGGGTGAAGAATTGTACACATCCTATAGTGTTTGCCTCATCCACCTGTTCTCTCTTGTCTTTATAGACTGTAAGCTGTTTATGGGCAGTTACTGTCATTTATTAGATGTTTGTACAGCACCTAGTAAAATGAGGCCCAATCTGGTTTGTGATCTTTAGCTGCTACCATAATATAAATGCTTCATATTTATACAGAGCTACAGAAGGGCTCAGTGTTTGTTCTCTCAGAAGAAAGTCATCAAAATAACACTTTGTTGTTATTGGTATAGGCAGGGCTGGTACACCAACTAAGTTGCATAAGACTTCCCATAGAAAGACCATGTTTTCAGTTGCTTATAACTTTGCCAAACTTTAACCATTTGGGCTGAAATATTCCATGGCAGGCATCTGCCTCAGGCTGAATTTTTGGGGCAAATTTTCAGTGAAAATGCTTATGTTTTCAGAGAAATGAAGTTAGGAGAAATATGTTGGTTTGTGCATGTTTAAAAAAATCTGGCAGTTTTTTATTTGAGATGCTCTAGTTTCCCCATGCTTTGGAGCAGGGACTTGAAATTTGGCAGGTGGGTGGCTGGCCTTTGCATCATCCCTATGAAAATCTGCCCAAATTTGGCCAAATTATAAGCCTTTGAAAAACTACAGTTTGAATATATTCATTAGAGATTTCATAGATTCTAGCAGCTATATTCCCTGAAGATTCCATCCATACTGAAAATGCTCCATCTTGGGGCTTAACAGGACTTTCTCTGTAATTGCAGCTCTGGGCTGCTGTGGGTTAGGCCAGGGCTGGGCACTGTAACAGAAAGTGGGGAGCTTGTCTCTCCTGTGTTCCATGACCACCTGCTAGGCCCAGGCAGCATGGAGGAGGAAACTGCGTGACTCAAATGCAGAAAAATGAGAGTTAAAGTTGGGGGTGGGGAGTAAATAAATACAAGGAGACTGGAGGCTCATGGGGGGAAGAGGAGAAAGTGGGACTGGAAGATGGGATGATCAGGAGACTAGGATTGATTGGGCAAGGAGACTGGGTTTGGGAACCAGTGGGGCAGTGGGGAAGGAGGGAAAACAGATCTGATGAGGAGCTAGGATTCAGGGAGAGAACTGGGACTGAACCAGCAAAGAGGGTGGGACAAGGAGCTGGGAATGGACAGTGAGATTGGGTGAGGAACCTGGAGAGCAGGCACTGAGAGGTGATGTCCTGGAGGAGACAAGCGACTGGAGACAAGAAGTGGAGAAAAAGAGACCAATCGAATGAGGAGCCAGGGGTGAGGGGAGCTGGGGCTGACTGAGCAAGTAGAGGTGGGATTGAGAGTCTGGAGCAGAGATTGGGACTCTGGAAGGATGAGACTAGGTATTCTTGCGTAAGGAGACTGGGACTGGAATGACAAGCCTGAATAATGGAGACGGGGACTGGCTAAAGTAAGGAGCTGGGGTGGGGAAGAGACAGGACTGAGAGGGAATGGGACATAAGGGGTCAACTAGGGGGTATGGGCAGAAGTGTCTGTGCCCACTAGTGCCCTGTCCCCCTCTAGTGCTGGTCCACATAGAGGATGACATCCTACTACTGCTCTCAGTTACTCCAGTATCTCAAGTGACAGAGATCTGGGCAGTGGATGTAAAGGTTCCAACCCTGCTGATGATCCATGTGATTTTTAATATGGTGCCATATGATGGAATTTGTGGGGGAAGGGAGGATGTCAATTTGTTTTTTAAAAACCTAGGAAATTACACACAAAAAACTACATTAAAATAACACAGTTACAGTTGCAGTGTCAAGCATTCAAAAGTTAGAAAATGCCAGAAGGAAGGTTGCCTTTGCAGCCTTAATTTGGCCCACTTGTGTGTATGCATTATGATGGTCTTTAATTACATGATCACATGCTGTTTTTTCCAGAGGACCCATCTCATTCAGTGCACAGAACAGATGGTGCTTACTTAATGAGCTACTATTCAATATTTTGTCCTCTCCTCATTGTTCAATGTGTGGCCCCAGGCCTTATTTACTGTACACTGTTCAAACCCTGCTCTGAAGACAGAATTATTACTTTTCTCAAAATGGGCTTTTCTCAGTGCTCTCACCATAGTATCTGAGTTCTTGACAAACATTAATTAATTAATCTTCATAACCACTATGAAGTGAAGTGAGGTGGTGGTATTATCATCCCCATTTTACGGATGGCAAACTGAGGCACAGAGAGAGTAACGTCAAAAATATCCACTAATTTTGAATGTCCAATTTGAGACGCCTAGGATCTCATTTTTCAGAATACTTAGCATTGTACAGCACTTTATATATTCAAACTACAGATCCCATTGACTTCAGTTGCAGCTGGGAGCATTCAGCACTTCTGCAAATCAGACCCCAAGGCCTCAAGTAGGCACCCAGAAAATGAGAAACACACAATCAGTGACCACTTATGAAAAGTTTGGTTTAAGTGATTTGACTAGCATCACACAAGAACCCTGTGGCAGAGGCAGGGATAGAATTCAGTTCTCCAGCTCAGCATTCAGCTGCCTTAACTTAGGTGTCCTGCATACAACAGTCTCCTTCAATACAAACCCTGATTCATCCCCAGAGCAGATCCATTCTGTGCACTGAATGAGGCAGAGGCCCAGTGGAAAAAATAGCATGTGATCATGTAATTAAAGACTATATCATAATGCATATACACAAGGGGTCTGAATTAAGGTTGCCTGGACAACCTAAATTCTAGTATTCCCTAACTTATGAGTACTTGACTTAGCAACCTTAATAATGGTCTTTTAACATAGTTTTTTGTCTGCAATTTAATACTTACATTGCAGTAGTTAGGATCAGTGCCCCGTTGTTGCTGGGTGCTCTTCAAATATAGTAAACCAGTGCCTGCTCAGAGTTTGCACTCTCAAGAAGATGAGTGGCCCAAGAAGGGTAATGGGAGAAGGATACAGTTGAACAAGTAATATTTGTGTTATTAAATATGTATGCAATTTTCTTATAAATTGATAAAGCAAATGAACAACCCCTGCCTCACTTCAGAGCTGACATTAATTGACTGGTTACCTAATTGGGTGAACAGCTTCAAGGGGGGTGGAAAATTTCTCCCCTTTGGGACAGAATTTGGTGGGAATCTTATGTAAGTAAAATGGTAATGGGTCAATTATAAATATATAGAGTGATCTGGCTCAGTGATCTGGGGAAGTGGGGGGCAAGGAGGAGCATCTGGCTTTTGTAAATGCTTGCAGCTGGTTTATGACTTTCATGGTTTCATTGTTCTGAATTATAATCAGTGGTGTAGGGGCCCAGTGCTGCTTTCCTTTGTGAATTCTGCCCCTGCCCTTGCCCTTTTCTTCCCCAGTGCTCCACTGCATGGGTGTGTTACAATGAAGCGTGGATGCTGGAAGCCATTCAGAGTGGGGTGGCTTTGACAATGGCCCTCCCCACTGCTTCATGCAGCCAGCACAGCTTTGCTCCAGTCCAAGAGAGCCTTTCTCCAGGGAGGAGGGGAAGGTTTCTACAGGAGTCTTCCTTCCATTATCAGACTGTCTAGCCAATGGTTTTGTATCTTTCTCCAAGCCACCTGCTGTTACTTTCTTGGGTCTTTGTAGTGTCTGATGTATTTTTGTCTGTCTTTTTAGTTAACAAACCTGAACCTGGCAAGTGGAGCTGTAAGCAGAGGGAGCACAGCCTCCCCTATCAGCCACCGGTCAGCACTTAACACAGCAGGGTCAATGTGGGCTGTTCAGCCAGATACTTCCACAACTGACAGCAAGCCTACCTCCTCAGCAGTCAGGTAAGTTAATCTGGCTGCTTCTGGCTTTTTAAGGGAGATGGATGCAGTGCACAGGGGCCAGGAGTTTGTTCACTTTCCTCATTAGCTTCTTGCTCAGGAGATCTTTTTTCCAGGTGTAAAGAAACACAGTTCCCAGCATCTCCCAGATCCATCAGAAACACAGCCCGTGAAAATAGCCCTTGATCCCAGGTGGTGGCAGGGCCATGGTGAAGGGAAGAGGAGGGGCTGGGCAGGTTGGATGATTAGGAGATATCTGTCTAAGTAGTTTCCCTCCAAGCACTTATCCAGGGCACTATTCCCTACTTGATGGCATAGAAAACTCCATCAGGGCCTGAGTTTGGTTAGGCTTTTCCCTGGATGCAAAGCTGGGGGGTTTGAAGACAAAGGAATAATCAGCAGAGACCTTCTTTCCCGGGAGTCTCCCTTTGAGTGGTTTCCTTCTGTTCTCTCCTCATTTTTTCTAATCAAAGTAGAGCATAGGAATTTGCATTAGTGGTTAATATACCCCTTGGACTCTGAACAGAGGACTGTATATGATTCTGATGGGGATAACTGCCCGAGGGTGGTAGAGGGGGGATGTGCCCAAAGGATTCTGAATGGGGCTTTGACTGGCGTTACTGAGGCTAGGAGCTAAGTGGGGCTGCTGTTTTGTACAAGACTGAGTACAGGACTAGGATCCAGGTACTCCTGAGTTCTATTCCTTGTTCAGCCCTGACTACCTGTGGGAAAGTTGCTTCTCTTCCTCCCTTTCTGCCTCAGTTTTTGCCCTGTAAAATAGGGATAATGAGCCTAACCCTCTTAAGTGCTTGAGTTCTATGGATTGAAAGTGCCATGTTAAGTGCAAAAAATTAGTAGTGCTTGTTACTAAAAGCAGGAAAGCTGCTGGGTGGTGGCTGATAAAACTTGAGGGGCACAGGAGAAAGAGTGTGCTCTGGGTGGTCCCCCCAAATGGACCCTGCAACAGGAGGATTGAAATCTGTACTGGAAAGCTCAGGCTAAGCGGCTCTTGTTTCACCAGTCAGTGCCTTTCCCCCTGCCTGTAGAAGAGGAATGTGAGAAATGAATTCCTGGCCTGTGCCTGCCCTAGCACAGTGTTTGCCTGTGGGGTTTAGAATTATTGAGAGAGGCAGCAATTCTGTTCTTGGAACCCAGCCAAGGGAATTATTACCTAATCCAAATAAAGAACCTATCCAACAGGTGTACAGCTTCCTTCCTCTCCTGTGTAGCCTGCGAGAGCAGCAGAGTGCAGGCAACCCTGTATTGCTTCCATCTCCTCCTCCACGCTGCCCGTACCAATGGGAATGGGCCCCAGTTTTAACAGGGCAAAGGGCTACTCAGTAGGACTCTTCCTTCCTTTGCAGATCTCTGCTGTAGGCCTCATGATCATGGTATCACTCTAAATCAGTTTCACTGTTAGAGGCTGCACGTGCATCAGCTGCAGATCTGACAATCCATCCATGGTTATAAAATCTTCTCCACCCCCATAATGCCCTGCTCTATTCTGGCACAAGCAGCCCCAGAACTATTGCCTCACTCTAATTGTGTAGCTTAGTGCCTGTAAGTATTTTTATATATATATTGTAAACCCCCCAAAATAATTCATACCATAGTGTTTTGCCAGTGTTAGTCATGATGCCTTTGATGAGGCACTTACAATGCCTGTGAGTGGTACATTCCTCCAAAGAGCGTTTGACCTGTGGTGCCTTTATCCCAGAGCACCCAGCAAGCAGGAGAGATGTCTCAAGAGACTCTTCATTTGGAGGGGGGGGTGTCTTGTCTGCATGGCTGTCTGCATCAAAAGGCCAGAATAATGGAAGCCAAAACCTTTAGATCTGCCTACAAATTAAAAGGGGAATTTTTGAGAGCTGCTGGACAATTCAGAGTGCAAAGTTCTGACTACTGTTATCCACTTCTCTGAAGAAAGACTTGGAGTCATTGGAACTCTCTCTGAAGAAGAGGTCTTGAAGGACTACTCAGAATCAAAGCACATGGAGTTGACCATCTTGTTGTTCAGAGAAATCATAGAAATGTAGGACTGGAAGGGACCTCAAGAGGTCATCAAGTCCATACCCCTTCTATGCTGGGGCAGGACCAAGTAAACCCAGACAGGTACTGTCTAACCTGTTCTTAAAAACCTCCATTGTTGAGGATTTCACAACCTTCCTTGGAAGCCTATTCCGGTGCTTAACTATCCCTATAGTTAGAAAGTTTTTCCTAATATCTAATCTAAATCTCTTTTGCTGCAAATTAAGATTACTTCTTGTCAGCCCTCAGTGGACATGAAGAACAACTGATCGCTGTTCTCTTTCTAACAGCCCTTAACATATTTGCATACTATTATCAGGTCCATCCTCAGTTGTCTTTTCTCAAGACTAAACGCCCAGTTTTTTTAACTTTTCCTCATAGGTCAGGTTTTTTAAACCTTTTGTAACTTTTGTTGCTCTCCTCTGGATTCTACAGTTTGTCTGCATCTTTCTTAAAGTGTAGTGCCGAGAACTGGACACAGTAGTCCAGCTGAGGCCTCACCACTGCCGAATAGAACAGAACAATTACCTCCCATGTCTTACATATGAGACTTCAGTCAGTTGTGCATCCATTTTATAGTAATTTCATCTAGACCACATTTCCCTAGTTTGCTTATGAGACTGTCTTGTGGGACAGTGTTAAAAGCTTTATTAAAGTCAAGATATATCATGTCTACTGCTTCCCCCTATCCACGAGGCCAGTAATCTTGTCAAAGAAGGAAATGTAGGTTGATTTAGCATGATTTGTTCTTGACAAATCCATGTTGGCTATTCCTTATTACCCTATTACCCTCTAGGTTATATTCTTGTATTGTCAATGAATAAGCAACCTTACAGCAATTGTCAAAGAAAAAGCTGGAAGTTTGGCAGTGGTTGGCAAAATTGGTCCCAGGAATTCCCTAATCTTTAAAGGCATGGGAGGAGTGGCTTTGATTCTTGGTATCCAAGAGGCACTTGTAGCTTTTGTTATGAGGAAGGGGGATGCATCTCCTCTTTTCCCATTTTGGGTAGGGTCTAAAATTTATTTAAATTTTGGAGATGTGGGGTTTTAAATTACTGTTTGCTTTCCCAGCAATCTTTGACAGCAACTGGCTGCCTCACTGAATCCCCACCCCCCAATCTCTCTGACTACACCCAAAAATGACAGATAAGCACAATACGTTCTTGAGGGACAGAGTGGATGCCAACAATAGGCAAGCTAAGCACAGATGGGATCAGCTCAGAGTCAATGAAGGATTATAAAAACAAGGACAAACTTCAACTGGATCCTGAGAAGAATTAAAATATGATGAAACTGGGGGCTCTAGTGGTGATGGGAGGAAAGGCAGGTAATGGGGCTGTATTGCTGTGTACAGCTGACCGAGGTAGTAGCATTCTACACAGGCTGGTGTAATGAGCTGAGATTTGGGGAATCCAAAGTATTAAGGCAAGATATGATGACAACCTGGATGGAGATTGAAGCAGGGTTGGGGTCAAGTTGGCTTGGGCAGCATCGCAGGGCGGAGGCGGCAACAGGGAGCCATGGGATAGAGTTTGCTATAGGGAGGCTTCCAGTTATGAGAAAGGGGAGAGTTCTGGGTATCTTAGGAGCCAAGGGCAAAGATTTGGGGTGGGGGCAGGGGCTGTTTTTTGTCATCTGAGACCTGCTCTTTCCTGTATCCCTGTGTCTCAAGGATGAATGTGGAGTTGCTGTCTTTGAGCTGCTTGCTTTAGGTGCCCCACAGTCCTGTGTGAGGAGCGGACAACTTCCCCACGGCCCCATGCCCTGTTTTGCCACATGAGCAGGGCCTGACTGTTTTCACACAAACTGGATGCAGGCTAACTTGAAGGCTGAGGAGCCTGAACTGCAGTGATCCCTCCCAGAGGAAATGTAGGGCAAGAGCAGCAGCTACTGAGTGCTACACAATAGTCCCTCAGTTCAGCCTTAGCAAACTCAGCACTGACCTTCGCACCTCCCTGGTGAGGCAGCACAGAAGTGCCAGAACAGGAGCAGCCAGGCCCACTGACTCCAGCACTGCATCATCTTAACCACTCATCTGTCAAGTTCCCCTGACCCTGTCTGTCCCTTTCCCCTTCCTGGTCTCCTCCCACTCACTCTCTGAGGGCCAGAGTAACAATGGGCTCTGTTTCTCTGCATTGCACAGCACATTCTATCTGCTTCGCACCGCAGTCCCCACACAATTCCCTTTCTTTACACCCCGATCTTATGTTCTTATGATCTCTCCATTCCCACCTACATTGTGCTTCCTTCTTGTGCCTGCCAGTAGCAGGCTGTGCTACCTCATACCTAGGGTGGGGAAGGAAGAGTCTTTAGCACAAGGTAAATCTGGCCCAGGTTATCCTGGTGCTGCTGTCTGTGATTACCATCTATGAAGTCATTGGGAGTGGCCCCAGCTCGGTGTCCTCTGTGGATGCCTTTGTCTTGCTGCCTGCAATGGCCAGCACTGCGTTAGGAAAAATATCTCCTAGAAAAAACGAGGAGTCCTTGTGGCACCTTAGAGACTAACAAATTTATTTGGGCATAAGCTTTCGTGGGCTAGAACCCACTTCATCGGATGCATGAAGTGAAAAATATAGGAGCAATATCTACCAATGTGATATATGCCATCATGTGCCAGCAGTGCCCCTCTGCCATGTATGTTGGCCAAACCGGACAGTCTCTGCGCAAAAGAAAAATGGACATAAATCTGACATCAGGAATCATAACATTCAAAAAGCAATAGGAGAACACTTCAATCTCTCTGGTCACTCAATAACAGACCTAAAAGTGGCAATTCTTCAACAACAAAAACTTCAAAACCAGACTCCAACGTGAAGCTGCAGAACTGGAATTAATTTGCAAACTGGATACCATCAGATTAGGCCTGAATAAAGACTGGGAGTGGTTGGGTCATTACAAAACCTAAACTTAATTTCCCCAATACTAATTTCTCCCTACTGTTCCCTCACACTTTCTTGTCAACTGTCTGTAATGGGCCACTCTCTTACCACTTCAAAAGTTATTTTTCCTCCCTTGGTATCCTGTTGTTAATTGATTTATCTTGTTAGACTGACCTCACACTTGGTAAAGCAACCCCCATCCTTTCATGTATTTATACCTGCTCCTGTATTTTTCACTTCATGCATCCGATGAAGTGGGTTCTAGCCCACGAAAGCTTATGCCCAAATAAATTTGTTAGTCTCTAAGGTGCCACAAGGACTCCTCGTTGTTTTTGCTGATACAGACTAACACGGCTACCACTCTGAAACCTATCTCATAGAAGAGTCCCTGTCAGACAGAGAAATGTCTTATATTAGGACAGGCACATTGTGAGTCTATAGGAATGTAGGGATAGAAGGGACCTCAAGAGGTCATCTAGTCCACCACTTGCATCAAGGCAGCCCTTGAACTCTGATCACACTAGAGGCCTCTCTTTCTTGGAGACTTGGATCAATTAACTTTATTGACTGGGGGAGACTAGAAGTGGGCGGTAGTTACTGTTTGTTATTGGGCTCCCGCTAGCTTCCCCTTGGCAGTACCCTGGCACCTCAGCCCTCGGCTTTGGCATCGGAAGAGCAGTGTGTGTCTGAGAAACCTAGGTTTTTGAACTGAACTTTCACCTTCTGTTCTCACCACACTAGGTTGGGGGGATACTGCCTGGGCATCTGTAAACTAGAGGCAGGATGAGTTTAAGTTGGTACGTGCAGCTACTCCATCTCTACACCATTTATGCATACATCTGCCTCCCCTACCACCACAGGCAGCCACTCACCCATATCTTATCCTGCCCCCATGCACACTGATGACAACCTAACTGTGGGAGCAAACCAGGTTAGTCAAACTTGGAGATGCATGACCAGCCTTGATAGTTTGTATATTGGATAAATCACACTAGAGAAGCCTGTGATGGTAGGTCCTCTGGGAGAGGAAAGGCAGAAAGCTCATGACTTGCCCAGACAGTCTGAGGCCTGGCCCTGCAGTCTCGGCTTCCCAGACGTTGTTTGAGTCGGACTTGGCTGGCAGCTGCTGTGCTGTTATTTTTCCGAGGTAATAAGTGAGATTAATCTCAGGACCCTTTCCAGAGGCGAAGGGGGTTTTGGGCTGAGTGCAGTGAGCATATAGGAGCCAGTGCTGGGGCTGTGAGCTGGAGGCAAGAGCTGGGGCTTCACGGCAAGGCAGAGTGGCGCACAAGTCAGCTTGTGTGAGTGGGGGCCTTTGCTCTCAGCTGCTTCTGGGAGGGCTTTATAGGATTGGGAACTTGGGGGCCTCTTTCTCTGACTGGCTCTTGTTGAATGAAGAATTGTCTCCCGTTTACCCCACTTTCTCTGCTTGGCCCTGAGCAGTTATAGTCCCCTTTTGCAGTCTTGTTTGAGGTAATGTGGTGGGATCTCTTTCAGTATGCAGCCTTCACCCCTTTGTGTCCTTCAGTGGAGGTGTTCTCATTCCCGTGTCCCAGGGCTTAACCCTCCTGGTCACCAAGCTCTATCATGATGGAAGCTATCAGGAGGATGAAGTGGGAGATGAAGATTTGCCATTTGCTCACAATCCCTTCCTACTTATTAAGGGCCTGGGCTAGCTCACTTAGTTACCTCCACAAACCATCTTCCACCCATTCTAAACACTGGAACTGCCATCTTGGATCAAACAACTGATTCTTCTCTTTCAGTATTCTGTATGTGGAACGACCGGTACTGATGTTTCAGAGGAAGATACAAGAACCTTGTAATGGGCAATAATAGACTAACTTATCCATAGGGGAAGCTCCTTCCTAATCCCCATCAGCTAGTGGTTGGCTTATGTCTGGAAGCAGAATGGGTTAATAGTTCTTACAATATTTTCTGTTCCAACTGTGGACATCCTCGTTACTCATAAGTGTCTGGTCCTTTGTTTGAATCCTGGTAAGATCTTGACTTTAATTATATGCTGTAACAGTGAGTTCCACAGATTAATTATGCATTATGTGAAGGTTTTCTTTTATCAGTTTTAAATCGGTTGCCTTTCAATTTCATTGAATGTCCCCTTGTTCTTGTATTATACAAGAGAGTAAATAGGAGTGCTCAATTTATGTTCTCTATACCTTTCATAGCAATGTCTCTCTCATGCCCACTCTTATTTGTCTTCTCCTAAACTAAACAGTCTCAACCGTTTCAGTATCCATATGGAGGCTTTACAGGCCTCTAATTGTTGTCTGACTCTATTTTTCTATAGCAGTGACTAGAACTGATGACACTACTCCAAGTGAGGGCATACCATTGAATTATATAATGACATTATTATATTTTTCAGCATTATTTTCCATCCCATTGCTTATGCATCCTAACATCTTGTTGGCTTTTTTATCCATTGCTACACACTTTGCTGCCCACAATGATATCCAGGTCTTTATCTTTGGTGGTTGCAGTTAATATAAAACTCAGCAACATGTATGGACTTTTCATTCTGAAATAGGTACATCCTATTTCTCTTACTCCTCCAATCATCTCCTGTCCATGTCTCTCGGCTACCATCCCTGGGTATGTTTCTCTGGCTAAGTGGCTAACTTCACGGGTACTGTTATTTTTTTGCTCCCTCGTATTTAACTTGACATGGGGGTATTTGAATAGTGCTAGTGTCTGACAGTAGCTATCTTATAGCTCCTTTCTCTCTTCTTGCTCTCCCTAGGTTTTATTCAAATGTCCTGTGGGGTTGCAGAAATTGCACATTACAAAGTGGCATCTGGGTCTCTCTTCTTCCTTCCACATGACTAATCCTCTCCGTCAGTACAATGTGGTGCTTGTAGGGTTAATGTCCTGAGCTCCCATCTGAGTTTCACTGTTGTGGGGGAGCCCAGCTGTTCTGTTTAATGCTCTTGAGGAAGGAGAGGGCCTTAGCATTTGGCATTCAGTGGTTTAATGTCCAGAGCAGCCTTTCGTCCCGGGTGAGTGCTGAAAGGGTTACGAGGGAGCCTTGGCTGTTTCTTTGAGCGATTTGGAAAGGACGGGCCTCAGACAGCTTGGCAGGAACCTGGGTCCTGTTTTTTCCAGCCCAGCCCTTCCTTCTGCATGGAGCTGTCAGGGAATCCCACGAATGTCTGGCTTCTCCCCCGTCCTCTGGGTTTTTTTTGTTTTGTTTTGTTTTGTTTTTTTCTTCCCCCTCAGCAGTATTTTTATCCATCCTTGGCTCTTCCCCACACAGGGACCTGGAGTCTTGTATGTTGCTCAGCCTTGCAGGTAGTAAGATGGGAATGAAAGCCATGCTGCTGTGCTATAGCTGGTGGAATTAATTTGGAGCTAATTTGAGCTGTGAAAGTGAGAAAGGTACCGGGAAGTTTCCCAGAGGAGAGGCCTTTCTGCATCACTTTTAGGGCAGAACCACCTAGCTCAAAAACAAAAATATTCAGGGGCTCATCTCTGAACTGTGCCATTCCTACAGGTCAAAAAGAGGCACTGAAATATTAGAGCTGCATTTTCTGCATTTCCCCACCCTTTTGTAGAAATGGAGACACTTCTCTATAACCTAGGCTTGGAGGGATGAGGCAGGTCAGCTACTTTCCCTCCGCTGGCCTGAGGCTCTCCAGGACTGTCCTGAGATGGAATTCAGTGTGAACATTTTGGAGATTTCCAAAATCTGCACTGTCTCAAGAAAGAATGAGGGAGCCTCCTGGGGAAAGGAACAGATGGCTCAGTGCTGAGTGTGTTTGAAATGCAAGAGAAGGGGGTTCAGTTACGGCAGGAGACAGACGTATGAGCAGCTATGCTCAAGGCCCCCGGTGTTTTACAGATGGAAACCTAGTTGAAGATGGATTGAGATAGGATTATCTTCGGTCTCCCAGCAAATATCTCTCTCAGGAGACTGTGGAGAATCCAGAGGTTCTATGTAGGGTGGCACAATATAAGACAGCCCTCATGAGGGACAGTCCCCACACAACTGTCCCTGAAGTCAGCTGCCAATGAAGCTGGACAGAGGGGCCCTGGAGTCTGGCTGAGATGAGTGGAGAGATCTCATCCAAATAGGACTTCAGTAACCAAGCAAGAGTGCCATATCAGGAGGTAGCACAAAGGGCCTCCAACTCCCCTGACTGAGGGAAATCCCCCCTTCCCATCAGGCCTCTCCTCTGGGCTACCTCCTCTTGGACAGTGAAGTTTCCACCACAGCCTGACTGCTAAGCCAGTTCATGCTCACATTTTCCATCCAGCCCAGGGTCATGCTTTGGCTTGGCTTTTCCCAGGATGAGCACGGCATTCGCAGTTTGGTGTTTTATCCTGTGATATAAACAAGAATCCCCTGCCAAAAGCATGAATTGTAGAAAGAAACGCATTTCCTGTCCCTGAAAGCCCCCGCCCCCCTTTTTGAGGGTTTCCCCAGAGCCCCGCACCAGGGAATCAGGCTTTGCTGCTTTACTTTCCCAAGTGCTTTATCTCCAGGGGAGTTTTGCAGCTGACGCTGGAGTTTGTGAGTTGTATGTTGTTGGCACCATGACAGCCTGTTATTCTCCAGGGCTTCTCTGGGCTGCAGGTATCAATCAGCAGCTGTTTGTGAGCCATGCAAGGCTCCAGCATTTAACAAAAACCTCTTTTAAAAAGGGGGGGGGGACTTTAAAAAAAATAAATAAGCCAGGGAGTATTTCAGTTTTCCCAACATGTGGTGACAGCTTCGCCGATAGACCCTCTTCAGAAAGCTGTTGGCCCAAGCTCATGAAGCCTAAGCATGCTGTGTAATATGGGGGAGATAGGAAGGCTAGCGCCCTCCTCAGACAGCCAGGTTTTTTTTAGGGAGTGTAAAGAGTTGTTATGGTTAGTAACACTGGTGCTAAATACTGTTTTCAATATTTCCCAGGTAGTTTCTGGTGCTGTCCTGAAACTAAGAATAGATGGCCACTTTGCGCAAAGTGCAAGGGTCCAGGGTATTTAGGCAGTGGGTAGAGTGAGGAGTCTAGTGAGGCCAAGTGACTTGGGCTGTATGCCAAATGGCTTGGGTGGTCTGCCAAGGGCCCATTAAGGTGACTCCGATATAGTGTGGAAGCAGCATAGTCCCTGTAATGTGTCAGGGGTAGGGTAAGGGTAATGGGGAAATATTGGTCTCCAGAACCCCATATTAAGTGCAGATGGCTCTGATACTAGTCCCACACAACTGTGGATTCATGAAAGCAAGGTGCGAGGTAAAGTTGAGGTGTTACAATTTCCACTCATCATTGCACTGGATTCACAGAACTTGAATTAATATTCTTTTTGCCCTCTGAGTCCATAGTAAGCCAAGCTGGCAGATGCCATGCTGGCCAAACTGCTACATGTCTACTGAAGTTCAAGAACTGTAGTTGAGCAGCTAAGGATATGTCTGCACTACAGATGCTACAGTGGCACAGCTACGGCACTCTAGTGTCACTGGAGTGCCGTAGTGTTAACATTTGTTACAGCGACAGAAGCAGTTTTTCTGTCACTGTAGTTAATCCGCCCCCTCAAGAGGCAGTAGCTAGGTTGATGCTAGACTTCTTCCGTCGACCTAGGGGTGTCTATAGCAGGGATTAGGTCGGTTTAACTACATCTCTCAGGAGTGTGAATTTTTCACATCCCTGAGCAACATACCTAGATTGACCTAAGATTTAGGTGTAGATCAGGCCTAAGTAACAGTGGCTACAACACAGTGAAGTTCAACCTTCTTGAGGGAGGAATTGTACCAGATACTAGCCCTGTGACATTGACCTTTAGAAAGGTGGATTTTAGAATGAGAGAGCTGCTGAACACATTATAGAGTTAGTGTTAACTGTTAATGTCCATGATGTTGCATGGCTTTTATAGTTGAATCTGAGTTCTTAGCTGGCTCAGTAGCAATCTTCTCCTGTCCTCTCCAACTCTTGCCATCTGACATGGTGGACCTAAATAGAAGGTGGGGATTTAAAAAGTTCATATCTGGCAATACATAGATGTAATTCATTGATTGTGATGTTCAGAATCTGGGTGAGGGTCACCACTTGGAATAGGGGCATGACTTAGGGGCATGGCTTATGTGGCCTTTACCCTCAGTACTCATAGAGAGCAGGAGTCTCTGCATAGTTTCCTGCTTCTGGAAAAAGCTTTGCAGGCTAATCTGCCTCGCTGTGAAGAGTGCAGCATGTCTGAGCTATGAACATCTTCAAAGCTGGCAATGAAGGTTGCTTCAAAATTCATCTGTGAGAAGTCCTGGTCTCTAGAATATCTGAGGAGAAGACCGCCTCATGCGTGGACTAATCTACTTCCTCCTTAATATAGAGAATAAAGGGGAAGAAGAGTAAGAGAAGACATGTCTGCTCCCTTTCATTTCATTCAGGATCCTAAAAGAAATTGAAGATGCTCAGGTTTGAACATGGATCAACTTTGAAGGACTCGTTGGAGTCACTGGAGGTTGGTGCAGGTGATGTCTGTGCTTTAATTGTCATGAGGACTGAGGACAAATCATGAGAAATGCACATTCACTCTGATGCAGACTTGGAGTTCATAGGAGCTGTTTGAGATTCCAAGTGCTCAACTAATCAAACAGATATCAAGAGATTCAGAGATCATTCACCTTTGAGATTTCAAGTGTGAAACAGTTTAAAATGGGTGACAGTCTTTGGCTTGTGCTATACAGGACAGCAGGTGAGTCATAATGGGCTCTTCATATCTAAACTAACTTGTGAATAAGGATCTTTCTGAAATTTATGGCTTCTTGCCCCTATGACACCATTTGCTGGACTTAAAATGAGACCTTTGCAGTGCTGGTTAAAGACAACGTACTAGTCGTAGCATGATGATTTGGTTTCCCCTGGCTGTCTCTGGAAAGGTGTAGGACAGTGGTGGGCAATATGCTGGCCACCGCTTCTCGCAGCTCCCATTGGCTGGAAACGGCGAACTGTGGTCACTAGGAGCTGCAGGGGGCCAGGCCTGTGGATGGTCAACGTCAGCAAAATGTCTTGCGGCCCGCAATCAGATTACCCTGATGGGCTGCATGCAGGCCGCAGGTTGCCCACCATTGGTCTAGGACTATCTGTTTTGTGTTGGGCAAAACCTACATATACAGTACAGTAGAACCTCTGAGTTACGATCACCAGAGTTACAAACTGACCAGTCAACCACACACCTCAATTGGAACTGGAAGTACACAATCAGGCAGCAGCAGAGACAAAAAAAACAAAAAACAAATACAGTATAGTACTGTTAAATGTAAACTACTAAAAAAAAAAAAAAAAGGGAAAGAAGCATTTTTTCTTCGGCATAGTAAACTTCCAAAGCTTTATTAAGTCACTGTTCAGTTGTATACTTTTGAAAGTACAACCATAACGTTTTGTTCAGAGTTATGGACATTTCAAAGTTATGAACAACCTCCATTCCCAAAAAAACAACAAGGAGTCTGGTGGCACCTTAAAGACTAACAGATTTATTTGGGCATAAGCTTTTGTGGGTAAAAACCTCACTTCTTCAGATGGTTTTTACCCACGAAAGCTTATGCCCAAATAAATCGGTTAGTCTTTTTAAGGTGCCACCAGACTCCTTGTTGTTTTTGTAGATACAGACTAACACGGCTACCCCCTGATACTTGACTCCATTCCCAAGGTGTTCATAACTCTGAGGTTCTAGAGTAGAACCTTTCAAAAGTTTACAGCTGAAGCTTGACTTAATACAACTTTTAAACTTTACTATGCAGAAGAAAAATGCTGCTTTTAACCATCTTAATTTTAAATGAAACAAGCACAAAAACAATTTCCTTACCTTATCAAATCTTTTTTTAAACTTTTCCTTTATTTTTTTTTGTAGTTTACATTTAACACAGTACTGTACTGTACAGTATTTGTTTTTTGGTCTCTGCTGCCTGATTGCGTACTTCCATTTCCAAATGAGGTGTGTGGTTGACCGGTCAGTTCGTATTTCTGGTGTTCGTAACTCTGAGGTTTTACTGTACATGCTGTGCATTGGCTGGAGTTTCATGCAGTCTATTTCTATCAGCTGTGATAGTAACATGCTTTGGGCACTGGTTGGGGAGTTCAATTTGGCCATCTCACAATTGAGACTTTTTTGGCTCCTCTGATTTCCAATCTGTGCATAAATTTGTTGGAGCTGAGGGTGATTTGAATGGCCTTTGAAAGCTTTCCTCCCCCAATCAGGAACAAATTGGCCAACGATAACAAAGCCAGGTATTAGGTGACCTGGTGCAGAGAATTTACTTTTATTCACTGTTGGGAAAAGTGTATTTAGCAGATCTAATCAAGCACTTCAAATTCTCAGAGAGAGCGCACTTGAACAGATGATTTCAACTGGAAGTACACGACCCCACGTGGTTTCTTCAAGGACTCTGATCACCTCATTCTCTTTTACAGATGAAGTGCACTATAAATAGACCCGTTTGTAATGGCAGGAGGTGCAGTATCTTCTTTATGTTCCAGGAGAGGGTGAGATCTGGCTCTCTGATAGATGCTTTCCTCCTAGACCTGAGTCAAGAGTTCCTGTATGCATTCTTTTCCATCTGTTTCCAAAAGTCATCAGAAAGGTCAAATGTGACAGAGCATATCTGCTATTAATAGCTCCAACTTGAGGTCATCAGTTGGAGTTTTCAGATCACCTGACCATAATATCAAACCCTTTCCTATTATAGGTTTGCAGTTGGGTTCTCCATCTAAATCTGAAATTGCTGATTGTATGTGCAGGGACTTGTTGATCACTGATGGTTTTTACTGCTCTCCGTAAGTTCAACTTATCTTTCTGCAGCTTTCAGGAAAGATCTATGGCTTAAAGTGGAAGAGGTATTCAGTGAGTAACTCTTGGCAGGGTAATGCTCCATTACTATCCAAAAAATTTTTAATTTTGGATTATTTGGCTCTATCTCAAGCAGTTTGGATTTTTGTTTACTGTTAGTCCATCTGACAGTCATTTCAACTTTTCTTTCTCTCTTTCAAGGATCTTCTCTCTTTGCACATCCTGTTTTGAAAAGACTTTTGTAAGGGAGTCATTTTTCCAATTGTTTGTGAAACTCCATCTTCCTGCCACTAGATTACATAGCTTAAATATGAAAAGGACCTGTAGTAGTTATTTAAAGAGAACTAAACATATACACAAATCTCTTCGATTATGAAGCATAAGTCATGGATCAGTGTTCACGTCACATTCCCCATCAGTACTCTGCCCAAACCAGGGAAGCTAACGATCCAACCCACGAATCAAATTTGGTGATGAATCCTAGTCACATGCCACCTGAGGCACTTTACGCATACACTAAGAAAAAGAAGAGTCATGGAGTAAGCAGCAGTGTAATATGGGGGTCTTTATCTGTTAGTGCCCCTTGAGACGTGATGGGGAGCTACACCAACCTGGCTCCATTTACCTCACCATCCTCCCCGTATGCCATCACACCCAACTCTGCATTTGTGAAGTTCTTGTCAAGGACTGACCCCACTTCCAGCTGGGTCTTCAGTAGTCTCCCTTTAGGATAATGGGGAAGCGGAAGTTCTGTGGATCCCATATGGGCTAATCAGCTCTAGTTCTCCTGGGTTTAGGAGCTCCTTCTCAGAGAGTATGTCTACACTGCAATAAAAGACCAGCAGCTTGCCTGGGTCAGCAGACTCGGGCTGCAGGGCTAAAAACTGCAGTGTAGATGTTCTGGTTCAGGCTGGAGACTGGGCTCTGAAACCTGCCCCCCACCTTGCAGGGTTTCTGAGCCCAGGCTCCAACCTGAGCTCAAACATCTGCACAGCAGTTTATAGCCTGCAGCCTGAGCCCTTTGATTCCAAGTCATTTGACCCAGGTTCTGAAACTCAGTGTTGTGGGTTTTTTTATCGCAGTGTAGACATACCTTAAGAGTCCCTGGCTGGGGTACGTAGGGGAACCCAGGCCTACCAACTCCACTGGTTTGTAGCCCAGGGCCCTTATTTGGAACTGCCAGAATCAGTCCTTCTCAGTCCCTTGCTGTTCTCTGAGCTACTTCCTACCTTTTTAATCTTCCCCATCTTCTTTGGTGTGATGACTTGTCTGGCAGTTCCTCACCAGTTTACTGGAGGGATCCTCTCTCTGCTATCCCTCTGTCTCTCTGGCAGCCACCCCATCCTCCTGTCTTGCAACCCTTTTATATTTTTATGCTGTGGGTCTGCCAATTAGCTTTGGCTGAGAAAGCAGGCAGTTGGTTTGTTAACCCTGTGGCTGCTGAACCAGCATGGGATAGAGAGACCCCATGACAGGTAGGAAGACTATCTGTGCTCGGAAACCATCCTAGTGGATCAAATTGCATATGTAAATTTATTGAGATTTTTTGGGCATGTCAGTACCTGAAAATATCAACAGATTCACCAGGTCTGGCATTTCAGAGGAATATCTCTATTATGGAAAATTAGAAGACTGTTATTTGGAGCTTGATTCATTGTTCACAAGCAACTCTGGAGTATCCTGAGCAGCTTTCACTGGACAAGTTTTACGTTATGGTCAGCATCCTTTAGCTCAATAAACTTAAGGTTAAGTTGCTCTACTTGGTTCCTCGGTGCCCCAGATTGTTTGCATATCATTTATCAACATCCCACTTGGCCTTGAGGCATGTAGTTGTATGTTATACAGTGCACATGGAGCAGTAATCTAGATAGCTCCTGCCACAGTGAACTGCTGCTGGCCTTCTAACCCCATTACTCACCTTTTCTCTATTTTAGATCCTACCTCTTGTCACTATGTGACTGTTAGGATTTGTAGAAAGTCACAAGCATGGCACATGTTACCAAGCTTCTCCTTTTAGCAAACGGCACCACCTTCTGCTGAAGTCACCTACAAACCATCTTCCAGTCACCAGCTCCATACTTCCTTATTACACTCCCTGGACAATCCTAGTCAGTAATAGTGTCACTCCTAGCCTTTGATAGAAATCTGTTAACAGACTTTAGGAGCTTTGCTGAAGCATGGTTACAGGGGTCTGTATAGATGTGGCCTTCGTGAACGCATCTCAGACAAACACTCAACACACTGTTATAATCCCTGTCTGATGCACTGTAGATGTATCTACATTGAGAGGAAACTCCTGGAGTGTTATAACTATAAAAATGGGTGGGTTTGCAAGGATTTAGCATCTCCAACTACAACTATGATGTATCCGCACACAGCACAGCACTGTCGCTGTATCAGTGCTTGCTGGGATTCCTGCAATACCTATCCTATAGTGCCCATCTCTGCTTCTGGATGCAGGAGCTTCTGCATAACTAAGCAATTTCCTTTAAGTGTTATGGGGAACAATCCTGTGTTAGCCCCAGGAAGGGGGATTGAGTACCTTGAATAAGACTTTCTTTTACAACAATTGATTCCAATGAGAAATGCTGCCTTGATTCCTACGGTACCTGGCCATAGTTGTAGCTGCTGCTCAATCATTAAAAAGTACAAAATCCATATAAAATTCAAAAATACAAACAAATGAAGGCCCGATCCAAACTCATTCAATCTGGAAACAATCAAATGTACACCTCTAATCGAGCAGCCTTAACTCCATCTACTCCACAGTCCTCAGTCCTTCGTCCTTATCACATTCTGGGGGGAAAGCTGGACACAGTGGCATGGAGCTGGGATGACTAGCTGAACTGTGGCAACAACTCTTGCCCTCCTGCCCACATTAGGGAGAGACCGTTGTAAATAATGTGATGCCAGTTCAGCTGTACTGAAACTAAAACCTTATCTCTAGGTGTTATTAATTAAACCCGGTGCTTGCACTCCCCATCTCCTGGCTGGCAGTTGTGTGTGGAGGCACTGGTATTGTACAAGCAGCTGGAAGTTCAAGATGTTCCAAGCAACAGTTTTGTGCACCTCTATCATCTAGCGTAGGCAGGGCCTAAGAGAGGGACCTTTAATCAAGATAATCCTGGACAAGTAAGGCTGGGACCTGAGCGTGTCCTAGCTCATGCTAGTTCTCCATGTCATTCTGGGTACTAGCTGAGGATTCAGCCCTCCTCCTCATTCTGTAGTGACAGGCCATCTTTGTTGTCAGACCCAACAGTTTGCTAGAGGACACTGGCTGCCACCCAACTCATTGTGACAGTTCTGGGCCTTCGCATCTCATTTTTGCAGAAACATGAACCCAGAACCTGCAATGAGTATGCACTACTTTGGTCTGTCACTAGGGCTGCTTGGTCAGCATGCACATTGTTGCCTGCTAGGAGAAGTGAGGAAGAGGGAGACAACAGAGTGATTTGGGGCTCTCTCACAATTTTTCACTTCACCACCTGCTCTGGAACTGGCTGCAGGGCTGCCAAACATGCTGAAATGGTTAAGTGTACCAACTTGTAGGGAAGCTGAAGGGGAGGAGTGGCTCCTGCCTGATGGGTTTTCAAAGGGAACTGGGTCTTTTGAAGTTTTGTTTTAGCAGCTGCCAGGTATGTTGCCTCAGCCTCGTGCAGTGCTTCTGCCCCCAGCCTTCCTGTGTCACATACTTCAGTGCACGTGCTTGGAGGGAGGGGGAATAGGAGAAAACAATTAACCAAAGGTTTTGGTGCTAGAACTAGCGTTTGCTATTACATTTGCACACTTTGGCTCAGGGCCTCTTATGCCACTCTTGTCTGTGAAGCACCTTGCACACAGTTGACCCTATAAAAGTAGTAGACAATTTAGTTTTCTTTGGTGTTTTTAATGCTTTCTACCCAGTGTCCCCCCTTCTCTGTTGCCTCCCCCAAATTGGTGTAGTATTTTTAATAATGTACATTGCTATAGCCACCTGAGTGGGAAAGGGACTTACAACTACTAAGCCTTACAACCCCATGTGATGATGGAGTGTGGAGGGGTCAGTATCATTATGCCCATTGTAGAGAGGGGAAACTTAGATACAGAAAGGTGCAGTGACTTGCTCAAGGCCACGCACTGAGTCTGTCAGAGCAGGGTATAGAAAACTGGAGTACTGACTCCCCATCCTCTGGTCCAACCAACAGAGGTACTCGGTTAAATAGAGTACTGGTGCTTTTCCCTCCCTCCACCCAGCAAATTAAGTGTCTTCAATGAAACACTGTAGATGCCACCCACTTGCCTCAGTCTATTTCAGTGGGCCCAGTCAGTCCTCCACATCGCCTTCTAGTTTTCCACAGGAGCCTTGGCTCTCTGGAAATGCCATATGCCATGTTGGGTATTGCAAGAAAAAGAAGAAGATGGAACTACAGTGGGAGGTTGGATATTTGCAGAGCAGCCCTGGAGTGGAGTGGGGATTGGTTTCTGTATAGTCCTAAAATAAAGGAAGGGCAAGCAGACCTAAGGCATCAGTAATCAAGGGAGTCTCCTCTGGCAAAAGGCCAGGCCTCTAGTTATGATCCCTAAGGACAAGGTGCCAGAAACTGTAGTGATTTCTGCTCTGCTGCTCTTGGAGACCATGCTCTGTTCAAATGGGGCTTTAAAGTAAATGGAACCACCTTTCCACTCCCTCCTCAATTCCCTGTGGTCCAGTCCAGACATGTCACCACCAGCCTCAGATGCTTCTGGGAATGGAGGGGACAGATGCTTGGAAAGTACCAACAGATTGAGGAAGCGGGAGGGTGGCAATTCTAGCCTCTGATGTTCATTGAGGAGGATTTTTAATATGGTTTTCTCTTCTGGCACCAAGGGCTGGAAGCCACCATGGCAATGCCGTAGTTCAGATTGAACTTCCCATTCCATTTTAATGCCTTTTTTTGTTTGTTTGGATCCTACATCCCTAATTTCACTAAAATGTAATCAGTCTGCCTGTCAGCTGCCCTGCAGGCTACTTCAGCAGGTTTGTTTCTCTCTAAAGTGTGATTTTCTTCAAACGAGGTGCTTTCTAGCTCTGGGGGCCTTCCTAGAAGGATCTGTACTGACTTTGAAAAGTTTACTCATAGTATTCTACTACTTCTAGCTTGAAAACATCTAAACTGGGAAACTGTTGAAATCGCTTCCTCCAGGAAAAGTATTTTCCAATAGCTCTGGGGAAGTTGGTAGCTAGTTAGAGAGAGGGGGATGTAATTCCTTATGTGGGATGAAGTTTGTGTTATAAATGGTGCAATACCCATGTAGACTCCAAGAGATCTTCTAGCCTCAGAGCAGCCAGCATGGCAACCCAAGGCTCCCCTCAACTTAGTCATGGTTATCTTGCATCGGCTCCCTCCACACTGGTCCATGTGCTCCCTCTCTCCCTAGCCTACCCCTCTCTGTGGTTCCCCTGCCTGACCTTTTCCAATAATGGTTGTGAATTGGCAAGGTCAGACTACTTTAGAAAATCTTCAACGGTGTCATGAAATAAAACAGAGTGGGGAAAATGTTGGTCTCAGTTCCACAACCAAAATATAGAGGAAAGGTACTGGTATTTACTAAGACCAGAATTTGACCCAGTAACTTTGTGTAATGCTGCTGTCTGAAGTTTTGACCTGCTCAGGAACAGCCCAGTGACATAAGTCACAACCACACAATGCAAAGATTATAAGACATGTGGCACATGTACCTACAGCCACCCTAAGGAATGCATAACCAAAGCTTCTCCAGTGTGAGCCTTCACTATGATTTTAATATGTGTGAGGCGATGCAAAAATTTAAGGACATGCTCCCTCAAGAGGCCAGACAGGTGTTCCCTTCAGTAGTCGAAAAAGGGAAGACAGTAGCCCGGACCTCCCTGCAGGCAGCCTTGGATGCTGCCGATTCTTCAGCCAGATCGATTGCCACAGCTGTTACCATGCACAGAAGGTCATGGTTACAGTCTTCGGGGTTTCCTGAAGAGGTACAACAAACCCTCTAGGATTTCCCATTTGAAAGGCCCTCATTCTTCTCAAACAGATGCCAAACTCCACGGACGTAAGGACTCTAAGATGACCTTAAAATCTCTGGATCTGTATACACCAGCAGTGTCCAGAAAACACTATGGGCCTCAACATACTGGACACTATTTCACACAGCCTGCCAGGGAGGACCAGCCGAGGAGGAAGAACCAAGGGTTTGGGCATAGGCCCTCTCCACCAACTTCCTCCTCAGGGTCAATGTAATCTGCCCCTAGATACTTGGGCAGCTCGGAGCACTTGTTTTGACGAGATGTTCGAGGACGACATCTCAATCCCCTCAGGTCTGGATCTAGTTATCCCTTTGTTTGCCAACCAACTCTCCCATTTCCTCAGTGCCTGGACCCACATTGCCTTGGACCTTTGGGTTCTAAGCACAATAGACTAGGTTATACCCTCCAATTTTTATCAACTCCACCTTCCCACCACCCCTCCCCATCCCTCTTCAGGGACTCCTCTCATGAGCAGCTATTGGGGGGGGGGAAGTCCAATACCTCCTTCGAGTGGGTGCCGTGGAAGAGGTTCCACACCATCTAAGAGGAAAGGGGTTTTATTCTCATTACTTCTTAATTCTGAAAGCCAAGAGGGGTCTCACACTGATCCTAGACCTGCATCATCTCAACCACTGTCTCAAGAGCTTGAAGTTCTGCATGGTCTCCTTGTTTTTCATCATTCCTTTGCTGGATTGGTATGCCGCCCATGATCTAAAGGACGCATACTTCCACATATTTTTTTTTTTTTTCAAGGCCACAGAAGGTTCCTAAAATTTGTTGTGAACTGAGACTCATTACCAGTTCTCGGTTCTCCTGTTTCACCTGTGGGCAGTCCTACAGATCTTCACTATATATGGCAGTAGTAATGGCTTTCTTCAGGAGAAAGGGAATTCATGTATTCATGTATTTCTGTGTCTCGATGACTGGCTAATCAAAGGCTAGACCAGAGCTCAGGTGGAATCCAACATCCATCTCATCCGGTTGACCTTCCGAGCCTTAGACCTGCTAATAAATTATCAGAAATCCACCCTTATCCCTGTACAAAGGATAGAGTTCATAGGGGCAGTTCTCAACTTCATATGGGTGAAGGCCTTACTTCCGGAGGATTATTTTCACTCAATCTCGACCCTGATAAGTTCCCTTTAGACACATCCGGTCACCACAGTACAGATATGCTTGAGCCTCCTGGGCCACATGGCATCATGCACATACGTGGTGCAACACGCGAGGCAATGTCTTAGACCTCTCCATGCCTGGCTGGCTACAGTATTTTCACCTTCGCAACATCACCTGGACATGGTACTCACCATCCCACTCCAGGTCCTCAATTCTCTGACTTGGTGGTTGAACCAACGCACAGTCTGTGCAGGAGTACCTTTTTTGAGGCCCCAATCGTCTGTGACCCTGGTCTCTGACGCCTTGGCACTGGGTTGGGGAGCTCACCTACGGTGCCTCAGGATTCAAGGCCTATGGTCCCAAGAAGAGCTCTCTCTTCATATTAATATCAGGGAACTCAGGGCAGTCCACCTAACCTGCCAAGCATTCCTGCCCCACATTACAGACAAGGTGGTTTCGGTTCTCACAGACAATACAACTGCCATGTACTACATCAACAGGCAGGGCAGAGTGCATTCTTCCCCCCATGTCAGGATGCAATCCAGCTGTGGGAGTTCTGCATCACACACTCAATTTATCTAGAAGCATTTTACCATTGGGTACACAGAACCAACTTGCAGATCGCCTCAGCAGGTCCTTCTCCACTCACCAAAAGTGGTCCCTTCAACCAGTCATCAAGGGACATCCCCCAGTGGTGGGGGACTCCCCTTATAGACCTGTTTGCTGCCGGCAACAACAGAAAATGCCATCAGTTCTACTCCCTGTGTGGCCACAGCCCAGGGTCTCTTACAGACACCTTCCTGTTAGCATGGACAACTCATCTGTATTACACCTTTCCCCCCATTCAATTGATACACAAGGTTCTGATGAAGATCAAGCAGGACCGAGGACAGGCCATCCTCATAGTCCCCTGGTGGCCCAGACAGCACTGGTTCATCACCCTGTCTTTCAGCGGAGACCCCAATCCGGCTTCCGCTACACTCGGACCTGATCTTCCGAGACAACAGTTGGCTGCTCCACCCGAACCTCAGCTGTCTTCATTTAATGGCCTGGAACCTCCATGGTGAATCCTGAAGAGCAGCTTGCTCAGAGCAGGTCGGTAGAATCCCACTGGGCAGTAGAAAACCCTCCACCAGGGCAACTTACCTGGTAGAGTGGAAACGATTCTCCACCTGGTCTTCCTAACTCGATGTTCCACCTGCATAGTCTTCATTGCAACTTATTTTGGAGTACCTTCTGTTCTTGAAGCAGCAAGGTCTGGTCTTCAAACAAGGTCTACCTGGCAGCCATTTCAGCCTTCCATCCTGTGGTCGACAGCAGATCAGTCTTTTCGCACAAAATGGTAATCCGTTTTCTCAAAGGCCTGGAGAGGGTGTACTCTCCACATAAAGGAACTGATCCCTCCTTGGGGCCTAAACCTCGACTTTTCAAAGCTTACAGGGCCCACTTTTTGAGCCACTGGTAACATGCTTGTTGTTGCACCTCTCCTGGAAAGTCGTCTTCTTAGTGCCCATCACTTTGGCCAGGATGGTTTCGGAGATCCAAGCCCTCACATTGGAACCCCCAACTATGATCTTCAAATGATAAAGTACAGCTGCACCCACATCCAAAATTCCTCCCAAAAGTGATTTCACAATTCCACTGCAGCCAAGCAATTTTTCTACCAGTATTCTACCCTAAGCCACATGCGAACAGGGAGGAACAGCACCTATGGTCTTTGGAAGTTAGACAGGCTCTGGCGCTTTATATTAAAGGGACCAAATCGTTCCGCAGATCGACTCAGATGTTCATAGCAATCCAGAGAGAATGAAGGGACTCCCCATCTCTGCCCAGAGGATTTTATCTTGGATTACCTCATGTTTCCGGGCATGTTACGAACTCATGGGAGTCCCTCCTCCGGCTAACCTGACTGCTCACTCAACAAGGTCTCAGGCCCCTTCAGCTGCTTTCCTAGAGCAAGTTCCTATTCAAGATACCTGCAAGGCAGCAACCTGGTCCTCAGTGCACACATTCTCAGCACACTATGCCATTGCCCAACAGGCCAGAGATGATGCCAACTTCCGCCATGCAGTATTGCAGTCAGCTTGTACTTGAACTCCGAGGCCGCCTCCTGTGCAACTGCTTGTGAGTCATCTACATGGGAATGGACATGTGCAAGCACTTGAAGAAGAAGGTTACTAACATTGCTGTAACAGTTGTTCTTTGAGATGTGTTGCACATGTCCATTCCAAGAACCGCACTCCATCCCCTCTTACCTGATTCAGTCGGTAAGAAGAAACTGAAGGGACGCGGGGTTGGCGGCACCCTTTATACTGGTGCTATGAGCGCGCGGCACCAGAGGGCACTGGAGCCGACCCGACGGATATCACTAGGAAAAAATTCCAGCAACTGTAACTGGGACGCTCATACATCTACACTGGAATGGATATGTGCAACACATCTTGAAGAACAGCAGTTACAGAAAGGTTAGTAACTGTTTTTTGTTGTTGTTGTTGTTTTTAAGCAGGTTGGAGAGGGCTCCCAAATAATTCCACTTTGCACGTTTCCACACCCTCTGTCACCCTATCAAAATCCAGTCTGGGGAGCAGGATGGAGGAATCTACTCAAGGAAACAGATGTAATGTGGGGAGGAGCTAGGTTCATCCCTGTGCAGCTTGCAAGTTCATCATATTTGTGACATTGTATAATGTTTAAATATTTTTAAAAGAGGGAAATTCCCCCAGCACTTCATAAAATGGAGTTCAGGAGTTGACTGTCTATCAGTTACTCAAGGGAAAAGCCATTTAAGGAAGTGGTGTGTTTTTTGAGAAAACTATGAACATTGGAAAACCTGGAAATGCAAAGTTGAGGTTACCCAAACTACTTTAACTCTGCCCTTGTATCATTGCCTGCCAAACAACCAAAAACATCTTAGGGCTTGTCTACGCTTACAACGTATCAGCAGTGCAGCTGCAGCGCTTCAGTGAAGATGCTACCTATGCTGCAGGGGTACTCTCCCCGTGTAGGTACTCCACCTCCCCAAGGAGGCGGTAGCTAAGTTGATGGAAGAATTCTCCTGTTGACCTAGCACTGTCTACACCGGGGGTTAGGTTGGTTTAACTGCATCACTCAGGGGTGTGGATTTTTCACTCCCCTGAGTGATGTAGTTATACCAACCTAATTTCCTAGCATAGACCAGGCTTTAGCCATAAACACCTATTCTCATCACATTAGATTGACAGATCACCTTCACTTTTTTCAGAGTAGCAGCCGTGTTAGTCTGTATCCGCAAAAATAACAGGAGTACTTGTGGCACCTTAGAGACTAACAAATTTATTAGAGCATAAGCTTTCGTGGGCTACAACCCACTTCATATGCATCCGAAGAAGTGGGTTGTAGCCCACGAAAGCTTATGCTCTAATAAATTTGTTAGTCTCTAAGGTGCCACAAGTACTTCACTTTTTTGTTTTCTTCTCTTATTTTACTGTATTTTAGCAGTTAGATATATGGCCCTTGGTGCCTAAGCTAAATTATATTTACAGAGCACCTTTCTCTTGCTGCATGTGTGTTACTCCACCTTTTATGGCGATGGGCACCTCTTTTTAGATCACTATAGTCAACTACTCCTACATTCTTTAAGGCCATCTGCAATCACCAACAAGATAGACTTTTCCATCTCTACACCAAAACTGGATCACCTTCAAGACAATTCCCTCACCGTATACAGGCTTTCACATGTAAAAGTGTTATCATTCTCTGAGGCTCAGCAGTAGCCTATACCTTCCTTACCGAACGCTGTGAACCTCTTAGGGTATGTCTACAGTTTTGGAGCTCACAGGAGTGAGTCTCCCACACCAGGTCATTAGACTTGAGCTTGTGGGGCTCATTCTAGTGCTCTTAAAAATAGCTGTGCAGACAGCACTTCGATGTTGCAGCTTGGGCTGGAGCTTGGGCTCAAAAGCCTTGTGGTGGTGGTATGTGCAGACATGCCCTTAAGAGCTGGATTATAAATTAGGTACTTAATATGCTGTGGGCACTGGGGGTAGAGAATTGATGAGATGCCACAGACATATGTGCATGAAACCAAAGCTTCATTTTCCAGTGGTCCTAGCCTCTATTGCAAGCTGCTAACTTGATCAAGTCTTTCTCTAAAGAACTTTCATCAGAGTGTGTCTGTCTCACACACAAGGAGTGACATGAATGGGATGGAAGGTCATGCAAATGGGACAGAGTTAGTTAGAGGCATGAGCTTCACTGGGCATTTCCTTATATGCATGGTTTTTTTTTAGAAAATTGCCCATATTCTCTAGGCATTTTCCCCTTAAGTGAATGATCGATATTTACAATTCTGACAAAAAACAAGGGCCACAGTGTGACATGAAACCACCAGCCCAGGTCAGGGGCATTATTGAGCCGCTGCAGGAGCCATTGGGCCTAAGGCAGAATAATGCCTGGGCAGCACCCCTTGAAGCAGCATAGTGCCAGCTTGACCTTCCCCTTATAGGAAAGCTAGTGGGGGCAGCGGCACTAGGTCTGTGGAGTCATTCTGCTTCTGCTTAATTGTGGCCTTCCCCTGTACTGTGGATGCAGGGATAGATGGCGGGGAGGCTCTTTGTCTCCCCTCCTCCCCCAGTCCTTTAGGCACACATGCAGCAGCCAAGCACAATCTGGTCTGGGTTTTTTGGTGGGAATGCTCTAGGCTGCACCAGTTTAGCCCAACAGTTACTTCTCCCTTGCCTCCTGGGAGAGGGGCTGGGCTTCAGCCATTCCCTCCATCCCCAGTTTCTTTACTCAGTGGGATCTTCCAGATGTTGCTAGTGCACAAACAGCAAGGAGTATGGTGCTCTGGGAAAGCCAACGCAGGAGGAAATTTAATGGAAAATATTAAAGAGAAAAAAATGTGTTTGATGGGCTTTTAATATAAAAAGAAAAGGGGAAGGGGGAGATTTATTCGCTGTAATATGAACCAAATGTTGGCTGGGATGGCAGCTGCACTCTCACTCTCTCCCTGTAAACTGTGTAAGCAGCTTTTCAAAGGAGGCACTACAGGGTGCAAGGCTTGCTTACTGGCTGTGCCTTAACCCTTCCATTGCTGGAGAGGAGAGAAAGCATCTCTCCATGCAGGTATTAGCTCAGCAGGGCTTAATTACTGAGCCACAGTCAGAAGCATGTTCTAGATAAATAGAGAGATGTCCTCCTATAGTGTTGTCCTCCCCACCTGCTACTGCTATTCTCCATCCCCTTAATATGTAAAAATAGAATGGACAAACCACTTATACATGTACAATAGGGAAGGATTCTGCACTTGCCCTTGGGGAGGAGGACAGGGTGAGACAGTGTGGGTTTTGGAGGCAGGAAGTCAGTGCAAATCACATTTTATGCCAGTGCTGTGCACTTATGCTATGGGTTTACACTGGAACAGTTACACTGGGATAACTCTACCAATGCCCTGTGGTTACTGGGATCCCTGTGTGTTGAGCTGTTCGAAAGGTGCTTTCCCTGCACACCTATGTGAGGAACAGAGACTTTGTAGTGAATAGGAAGCGTGGCTTAGTTTGGGTCAGGCCTAGCTAACATGTATTGGCTAAGTCTGACATCAGTGTGATCACTTTTCCTAGTCAAGGCAAAACCGGCCAGTGCAGTGGTGTGACTCACTCTCCATAAATGGTCCAGCTGCTCTACTTGAGCTTCACATCTGTTTAATGCTTTGAAATTGGCGTGAGAGGCCAGTTCACGCAACTGCATGTCAGATTTAAGTAAGCCCTCTCCCCAACACCCTTTCATGAAGTGGGGGAATAGTAGCACACTCCCTTTCCATCACTGCTAATCCCATCACATCTGTGCCATGCTGTTAAAATGTTCCAGCAGACTGGGCCTGTGTATGCAGGTGTGGGAGCATGTGCAGGCAACTAGAGGCCAGGACCACCTCCTTCCCCTCCACTTGCACTAACAGAGTAAAGCTGCCGTGTACTGTGTGATCTTGTTAATCTGGATCACATGGAGGAGACATGCTCGGCTGCCTTCATTGAATCTCCAGTGACCTGATGAGCAGCAATGGGATGGAGGCATTGAACTTTCCAGCCAGCTGGCTGCTACTTTCTTCTTGATTTAGTCTTTATACTAGTGAATTTTCAAAGCTGCCCTGTGTAAGGAGAAAAAATCCAAAGCTACTTACCTGCCAAGTATTCCCCAGATCAGAGAGACTGGCAACACAGTGTGCTTGGCATGGAGCCAAGGATGCTGCTAAGGGCCCAACAAAAACTGGCTCCACTGAAAACTAAACATTTCATTTCATTTCACAAGACTGGCAGGTTTAGTGCTTCTGAAAGTGAGAGGCTGATAATGCCAGCTAAATCCAGGAATAGTTTAGGTAAATTCTCTTCAGGCTTCCCCTGCACAGCTGTGCCAGTGCCCCTCAATTCTGCTCTGCAGTACCTTCTATTATTACAGTGCTGGGCTATCACACAGCTGTCCTCAGGCACCTCAGTCCTGACCTGCAGCACTCCTAGCTATTCCAGTCCTGGGCCTCCATGTCCAGTTCTGCCAACACCCTTCCTTCCTAATCTGCAGCAACAGGGGGTAGATGTCACATTGCCTTTGCTCCAAGAAAATTGTCTTTGTTCCAAAAGCCAGATACTCAGTGGCAGAGAGAAACAGGAAGATCTAACAGAGACTGAGGGACAGAAGTGGACAGCAAATTAGATGCGAGTTTGCAATGGTATAAGGCTTTAAAAAAAGCCCAGTGTGATTTTTTTGGGCAGCATTTGTAGAATCATCAAGTTAAGGAACAAGGGAGGAACGCCGTTTCTCTCTACAGCTCCAGCACATTCACATCTGGAATATTGCGTTCAGTTCTAGGCACCTCATTATCAAAAACATTGACAAATAGGAGAGAGTTCAAAAGAAGAGCAATAAATGATCATGTGGCTGGAGGGACTGAGTTATAGGGAAAGATTAAAGGCACTAAATATGTCTACTTTGATTGCATTGTAACTGAGGGGACATAAGTACAAGTAAGTGAAGGGTTAGGCCCTAAGCAGGTAAAAGGATATAGCGATGGGTGATGTGATGAAACTGAGAAAAGGCAAATGTAGGCTAGATTCTCAGGGAAAACCCCCTGATGTTGAGGTGTATCAACCTGTGGCGCTCTCTCCTACATTCCATCACTGTGGACACTGATCACTAGACTGCGCAAAGCGCTGGCGAATGTCCTGATCTTGCACTGGGAGGAGAAGGGCTGGATGTCCTCCATAATTCTTATGATTATAATTAGCTTATTGTAACATTATCAGGGCTCCCAGCAGAAAGGGGGAAATAGCCAAAGGGGGCTCCTGATGATTGCTGCATATTGAGGTGTCCCATTATGCCTGAATTGTTACCTGTCATAGATAGTTTATTTGGGCAGTGAAATACTCTAGGGATTGGCAACAGGAGCCGGTCTGCAAAACCACTCCTGTTCATGTCATTTTCCTCTCCCGCCTTTCTAACACTCCTGTCAATTCTGAGTCTGTCCTTTATGTTTCCCTTGTACCTCTCCTATTCTGTCATGGGACTTAGTGAATGGCTGCTTCTGTCACCTGTATCTATAACTGTGACTGCTGAAAAGGGGCAGGTAGGATGCTGGAGAGGCTGGAGAACTGGACTGTTTCAAGTTGCCCACAGCTGCATCTCATCACAGTAAGGAGGGAGAGGCTGATTGATGCAGAGGGACAGGAACTCTCCTACAGCTCTGCAACACCTTCGGATATCACTGGAGATTGTATTTGTCACTGTGAACTGGATTTGAACCCAGGCTGCAGTTCCACTAGCCTTGCCAAGCCAGCCTGGACAGTCTGCTCATTAACTTTAAAAGTTTTTCCTTGGCTTCTCTCTGCAGTGTTTTTTTGAAAGCAGATTGCAGGCCAGGTGATGCCATCCCAGTTTTATATGGGCCAGCTGCAGCCTGCCCCTTATCCATCTGCATGTACCTGGGCTGTTGAGAGCGGGCTCTGGTAAAGCTCCCTTTGTTACAGAGAATCCCCAATATACTGACAGTAACTAACTCAGGAATGTCAAACGCACTTTGTTCTCCTCTGGCATTTGGAGAGTCGTCTCTGTTCCCAGCACATTCACAGCTGAGTGTTAGGGGCTCCCATGATACACCAGCCATACTACAGAGCAGGCCATTGCTGGCCACCCTGGATCAAAGTCACTGATTCTTAGACATCCCCAGTAACATCAGGGCCTGGGAACAAGCCAGCTGCAGAGGCTCATTACTCTATTTAAAAAAAATAAGAGCAAGAGAGAAGAGGACCGGAAGGCAAGTGGCACTGCCCTGCACCCCAGCCAGGACCCCAATGTTCTGGGCTGTGTCCCACCATGTTTATCATCACTTCACAGCCAGCATGAGTCAAGGGCCTGTTGTTAGGGATGGAGGCGGTACAGACTGTGCCAAAGAAAATGTTCTGTGTTCTCTGAATGCTTGAGCACAAGTCACCAGGATGCTGGGAGCTGCCACACCAGACAGACTCATTTATTAGACTATTAACTGCTTTGTGCCAGCGGGTGCCTGCGAGGGCTTTGCTCTGAAAGCTTCTTGGCTTTGTCGCAGCACCTGATGCCCCATGGGCAAAGAGCTGATGCCCAAGGTTGTCTTGCATTCCTTGCAAGGTGGGAGCACTGATTTCTAAACCGGCACTGGGCTCCCTTGTTGCTTCTTGGCACAGTGACCCTTGTTCCTCCTTAACTTCAGGCATTACAGAACAGGATGTGAAATACTTTCATTGTCAGTTTGTTTCCTCAAAGGGAGGATAAATTCTTTTTTAGTTTGGTAGCCATGCAGCCATCCCACCTTTTGCTGTGATCCTATCAGCTCTCACAGGTTAGACTGGGGGTAATGTTTTCAAAAACGCTGAAGTCCCATTTTCAAAAGTAACTTAAGTTCACTTAGGAGCCTAAATCCCATTGACTTTCACTGAGACTTAGGATCCTGAGTTAGTTACTTTTGAAAATGATACATAAGTCTGTAGTTGCATAGGCAACCCTTAAGGAACACCAAGGTACTGCAGGAAATGTTGTTGGTGCCTGAGGTCGGTACTGAACCAGGGCCCAGATGCAGGGACTGGGGGGACTGAAATTGAGGCCTTTGTCCCTTGGCGATTCTTAAAGATCACTTGTCATATGAGTGGAAGCTTGAGCCCCAGTTTCATGGCTAAATTCCAGTTTGAGTGATTACATTCTGTGTTCTGGCTTTCTCCATGCAGCTTCAATTGGATAAAGATTTGTCTTTACTTCTTTCTGCTGTCCACTGTTAAACAGCTCTCATGTCCCATCCTAGAGGTGACTGCATTGTATAGTGGGTGAAATGACCTTTAATTCAAGTTAGTAAAATGATTTGAGTTACTTTGGAATAAAAGGTGCTATAGCTATGCAAGCTGTTATTATTTACTAATGTTATTCTTTCAGCAGGCACTAGCTTCAAGGGAGATGGTTCTAATCAATACAGCATTCATAGAGCCTGATCTGCTGTGAGCGTATGCTCTCTGCAGGTTTAGATTTTCAATCTTCATTTCTTTAAGAGGCTCTCTCTACCTCCATTCCAGCTAGGCATAGAAATCCAATTCAGGTTCTTCTCACAAAGGCTGCACCCCATATCCCTTCCATTGGGTGCAGGGATCCAGCTGGGCTTTTTCTCCTCCTTCCAAGTCAATGAACAGACCCACCTCTAATATCTGGCCTCAGCACAGTCATAGTCCACTGGCTCCAAGGGTGTTGCCTGTGTCTCCATCCACAAGGTGGTGTATCAGTGAAGAGATCCTTATAGATGAAAGGGAATTTAGAAGCAGAAGTCTAGGAAATGGTGCAAGGTGCTCAAGCACTGTTGGATTGAGTTTGAGCCACAATAATATGGAGCTCTGTTAGAATTGTACCCAAATGCAAGGATATTTATGTACCCTCTGCTGAGGAGAAGATAGGGTTGCCAACTTTCTATTTGCACAAAACCAAACACCCTTGCCCTGACCCATCTCTCCTTTGAGGCCACACCTATGCCCCACTCCTTATCCGAGGCCCCGTCCCCCACTCACTCCATCCTCCCCTCCCTCTGTCACTTGCTCTCCCCACCCTCACTCACTCACTCCGGGCTGAGGCAAGAGGTTGGGATGTGGGAGGAGGTACGGGCTCTGGGCTGGTAGTGTGGGTTCCGGGGTGGGTCCAGAAATGAGGGATTCAGGGTGTGGGAGGGGGCTCCGGGCTGGGGTAGGGAGTTGGGGGAGGGGGAGGGCTCTGGCTGCAGGCTCTGATGTGGGGCTGGGGATGAGGGATTTGTGGTGCAGGAGGGGCTCCGGGCTGGGGTAGGGAGTTGGGGGAGGGCTCTGGCTGCAGGCTCTGATGTGGGGCTGGGGATGAGGGATTTGGGGTGCAGGAGGGGCTCCAGGTTGGGGCTGAGGGGGTTGGAGTGCGGGTGGGGGATCAGGGCTGGCGCAGGGGGGGAGTGAGGGCTCTGGCTGGGGGTGCAGCCTCTGTGGTGGGGCTGGGGATGAGGGGTTTGGAGTGTAGGAGGGTGCTCTGGGCTGGGATTCAGGGGTTCGGAGTGGGGGAGGAGGTTCAGGGCTGGGGCAGGGGGTTGAGGCACAGGGAGGAGACCAGGGGTGCAGGCTCCGGGCAGCGCTTACCTGAAGCAGCTCCTGGAAGCAGCGGCACGTCCCTTCTCCAGCTCCTACACGGAGGCATGTCCAGGCAGCTCTGGGCACTGCCCCGTCTGCAGGTGCCGCCCCGTCTGCAGGCGCCGCCCCTGCAGCTCTCATTGGCTGCAGTTTCCAGCCAATGGGAGCTGCGGCGACAGCGTGCGGAGCCCCCTGGCTGCCCCTACACATAGGAGTCAGAGTGGGGACATGCCGGCTGCTTCCTGAGAGCCGCACGGTGCGGAGGCTAGCAGGGAGCCTGCCAGCCCCGCTGCATGGTGCTGCCAACGAGACAGTCAACAGCCCGGTCAGCGGTGCTGACTGGAGCCGCCAGGATCCCTTTTCGACCGGGTGTTGAGATAGAAAACCGGACACCTAGTCACCTTAGGAGGAGGTAGAATTATTACCCAGGGTCTCTGGGAAAAAAACAGGTCAAAGAAAGGAACGCAATGGTTCTCTTGCCAGAAATACCCCGTTTTCCTAAGAGCTGCTGGAAGGACAGAAGTTCTAGCTTGTGAAGGATGGGCCATAGCGCCCAGGCTGAGATTGGCAGCACATACTGAAGGCCTGAATCCTGGCCAAGCCTCTACTAAGCAATCCATCAATAATTCCAAGTGAGCTGGGAGAAGATTGCTCACAACCCGCCTGACTGACAGAATGAAACACAATTTCCTCTGGTGGCACAGGCAGGAGTGTTTGTTTCCCATTTGTGGGTGTGGATGTGCACGTGCACATGTGCATGCACGCAAGAGGGAGAGAGAGAATATGCAAGTGAGTGTCTAGGCAAACAGCAGGCCTAAGCATACCAGTGACAATCCCAAACTGGAAAAAAGGAGGACTCAACCCTGTGTGGCTTAGGAGGCGGAGGAAGAGGGAGAAACACAGATCACCAAAGTGAAAGCATTCCCTTGAAAATTAGTAGTGCAGGTGTCAGTTACTGTCCTGAGCCTCCTGCAAGATGCCTGAGAGACAAGAGTGTTGGCTACAGGCATAGCTCAAGGGAGACCCTCTTTGATAAACCAGCTGTCAGACAGAGTTTGAGAGTAGGGAACTAGAGCACTAAGCTGCCCTGTTAGCATGGCAGACAAGGAAAGGAGGTTGGATGTTTAGAGCATGTAGCTGGCAATAGCACCATGATTCAGAGAGACTAACCCCAATTCCCATCTCATCCACGTGGGCAGGCATTGCCATGTATGGGTCATAGCTGATTTTATAATATACTATATGTAGTGATGCAGAGCTGAGAGGCAGGCACCCCTGTCTGTGTATGATCCCAAGTCCTGCACCGGGAGCTCCATGGCCTCTGCCAGGAAGGCCACACTGCCACCTATTGAAGTTGTAGTTAGATGAAATGTAACTGTGTTAATTTCAGCTCAATTTAGAAGGAAACAAAAGCCATGAAGCCTAATGGAAAAAATATCCCCATCCCATCATAAACAGTTTTGCAAACCATCAAAGTGAAACATAGGCAGAAAGCAACTTGCATTGACGTGGTGTCTGTAAATGGGCGCTGCTGGGATTCCCTGGGTGTAGTGTAGCATCGTGGACAGTGGAGCACAGGTAAGTTGTATATAAAACTGTGTCTACGCTACAGGAAAACGAGTTAGCCAGAATTGATTACAGTCCTGGCTCTCCCCAAAATAGTGATAACATGATTTCCATGTTTTTCCTGGCCAGGAACAACCAAGCTGAACTGTGCTAGAGTCCACCCTATAAATCTCACTGTAGCCTATAGATCATACAGAGTCAGGTTAAATAAGGAGAAGAGCTCAGCCTAGAGACCAAAGGCAAACACGTGCTTTAGAGAGGCATTTGGAGAGGGTGAACCCAAAATCACACCAACAATCCCATTGCATTCATTGAAACTTGGACCAGCAACCCCCAATCTGTGCATTTCCATGATAGTTAATGTCCATCACCAGAAAGCTGGAAGAGAAAGGAATGCAGTACCTTCGTGGTATGGAACCTCTGGGAAATAGTCCTCTGAAGCATTCAGTTCTGTGACTCAGCTAGTGGCCTTCACTCCACCACAGGCCACAGCCCCTGAGCATCATCTGTAAGGCACAGAGCAAATGCTGGCTGTAAAATGGGCAATGTCATTGTCAGGCTGTCTGGAGTGGCTCACAAAAGTCTATGCCAACCTCAGGGCAGATTGTTACAAACCCCAAACTGGTTGTATGTTCTATAATTAGATTTGACCAACCAAGTATTAAATGTGAACGACTCAAGCTTAATGACAGCCTTAACATGGAGTCACAGACTATCCCCTTGCGCGTTCCAGTCTATCTTGCCACCCAGGCAATCCTTCCTTTGTGATAAATGTTCCCTTACACCAAAAATCACAACAATATTCAGGTTACTCCCAGCCCCGAAGGACCAGTCACCCCAGGTAAGTTGTACCTTAGATCTGTCACCAAAAGCAATGCTTGTAGCCAATCCTGTAGTAAACTATTTAAAGATTTATTAACTGGGGAAAAGAAATAGTTATTTTTAGGGCTGTCAAGCGATTAAAAAAATTAATCGTGCGATTAATCGCGCTGTTATAAACAATAATAGAATACCATTTAAATATTTTGGGATGTTTTCTATATTTTCAAATATATTGATTTCAATTACAACACAGAATACAAAGTGTATAGTGCTCACTTTATATTTCTTTTTGATTACAGTAACTCCTAACTTAACGTCGTCCCGGTTAATGTTGTTTTGTTGTTACATCGCTGATTAATTAGAGAACATGCTCGTTTAAAGTTGTGCAATGCTCCCTCATAATGTTGTTTGGCAGCTGCCTGCTTTGTTCACTGCTTGCAGGAAGAGCAGCCCATTGGAGCGAGATGGTGGTGGCTTAGAATCAGGGTGGGCCGGCAGCCCCCCATCAGCTCCCTGCTCCCCTAAGTTCCCTGTGCGGCAGCCACCCAGCAGGCTAGCAATTGCCAGCAGTTCAGCTGTCCCTCCCCCCACTGCCATGTGCTGCTCCTGCCCTCTGCCTTGGAGCTGCTCCCGGGAGCCTCCTGCTTGCTGTGCAGGGGGTGAGGGAGAAGAGGGGTGCTGATGTCAGGGTGTCCCCCTCCCCCTGCTCCTGTACCCCATCTCCACAGAGCAGGTGGGGACATGACAGGGCTCAGCAGGGAGGGAACTTACTGTCAGCAGCTGCTGCCTCAACTTGCTGATCTACTTAAAAAGGCAGTGTACTTAGAGTGAGGTCAGCGTATTTAAAGGTGCAATGCATGTCTCTCTCTCTGTCTCTCTCTCTCTCTCTCTCACACACACACACACACACCCACACACCGTCTCTCTCACACACACGGTGTGTGTCTCTGTCTCACACACACATGCACCCCCCAGCACTTTGGAAAGTGGAGGGAGTGGTGCACTCCAGTGGAATAGCGTGGGTTCATCATCACGTTCAGTTTCCACAGGGAATGTTTGCAGCCATTGCCATGTGTCTATTGTGTCTCCTACCTCCATTAGTGCTGCCTTGTAGAGTGTGAGGCTACATTAACAACAATGTGTTAACCCTTGAGGGCTCAGCCGAGTGCGAAAAAAATTTCCCTGGAACCTAACCCCCCCTATTAATTCTTATGGGGAAATTGGATTCGCCTAACATGGTTTCGCTTAAAGTAACATTTTTCAGGAACATAACTACAACGTTAAGCAAGGAGTTATTGTACAAGTATTTGCACTGTATAAAAACAAAAGAAATAGTATTTTTCAATTCACCTAATACAAGTACTGTATTGCAATCTCTTTATCATGAAAGTTGAATTCACAAATGTAGAATTATGTAAAAAAAAAACTGCATTCAAAAATAAAACAATGTAAAATTTTAGAGCCTGCAAGTCCACTTAGTCCTACTTCTTGTTCAGCCAATCACTCAGACAAACAAGTTTGTTTACATTTGCAGAAGATAATATTGCCCACTTCTTGTTTACGATGTCACCTGAAAGTGAAAACAAGCGTTCTGGTAGCACTGTTGTAGCCGGTGTTGCAAGATATTTACGTGCCATATATGCTAAAGATTCATATGTCCCTTCATGCTTCAACCACCATTCCAGGGGACATACGTCCATGCTGATGATGGGTTCTGCTGAATAACAGTCCAAAGCAGTGCGGACTGATGCATGTTCATTTTCATTATCTGAGTCAGACGCCACCAGCAGAAGATTGATTTTCTTTTTTGGTGGTTCGGGTTCTGTAGTTTCCGCATCAGAGTGTTGCTCTTTTAAGACTTCTGAATGCATGCTGTACACCTCGTCCATCTCGGATTTTAGAAGGCACTTCAGATTCTTAAACCTTGGGTCGAGTGCTGTAGCTATTTTTAGAAATCTCACATTGGTACCTTCTTTGCGTTTTGTCAAATCTGCAGTGAAAATGTTCTTAAAATGAACAACGTGTGCTGCATCCGAGACTGCTATAACATGAAATATATGGCAGAAAGTGGGTAAAACAGAACAGGGGACGTACAATTCTCCCCCAAGGAGTTCAGTCACATATTTAATTAACGCATTATTTTTTTAATGAGCGTCATCAGCATGGAAGTGTGTCCTCTGGAATGGTGGCCGAAGCATGAAGGGGCCTACGAATGTTTAGCATATCTAGCACTTAAATACCCTGCAATGCCAGCTACAAAAGTTCCATGCAAATGCTTGTTCTCACTTTCTGGTGACATTGTAAATAAGAAGTGAGCAGCATTATCTCCCGTAAATGTAAATAAACTTGTTTGTCTTAGCGATTGGCTGAACAAGTAGTAGGACTGAGTGGACTTGTAGGCTATGAAGTTTTACATTGTTTTGTTTTTGAGTGCAGTTATGTAACAAAAAAAAATCTACATTTGTAAGTTGCACTTTCATGACAAAGATATTGCATTACAGTACTTGTATAAAGTGAATTGAAAAATACTATTTTAAAATCATTTTTACAGTGCAACTATTTGTAATAAAAAATAATATCCACGTTGATTTCAATTACAACACAGAATACTATATGAAAATATAGAAAAACATCCAAAATATTTTTAAAATTTCAATTGGTATTCTATTGTTTAACAGTGCGATTAAAACTGCGATGAATCGCAGTTAATTTTTTTGAGTTAATCGCATAAGTTAACTGCATTTAATTGACAGCCCTAGTTATTTTACAAGGTTAAAGAAGGAAAACACACACAAATGAGTTACAGTCTTAGATTTCAAAAGGTAATAATAGCTGCTATATATGCAAGTGCTATATATCCCTTAGGGCTTAAACAAACTAAGCAGCTTAGGGATCCTTGCTAATTCTTAGAAATATTGCCCCCTCCGAATTCCAAGTAGCATAGTGGTGATAATTTCTCTTTAACCAGGATTTTTATTCTCTTCCCCCAGCATTCAAGCTGTGATGGGACAAGGGCTTGTGCATGACCAGCTTCATGGGGAAACAATCATCAGTCTTTTGTCCACTGATGTTCCACAATGTTTTCTCTGGTGTCTATAGGCCTTACTTTGTTGGGGAGGAGATGACACCTCTTGTGGTAAACTATTTCACTAGTATTGCATCTGAAGAAGTGAGGTTCTTACCCACGAAAGCTTATGCTCCCAATACTTCTGTTAGTCTTAAAGGTGCCACAGGACCCTCTGTTGCTTAGTATTTCACACTTGGTGATGCTTCTCCCCAACTGTGGGGGTTTACAATCTTAGCAAACATTTTTATATTTACAGAACAAACACTTAAATAATACCTTATAACATGGGATACAGGCCTCTACTAAGCAAGTAAGATTATATAAGTAAGATTAATACATGCAGTATTCTACAAGCATTTCATAAAGTCTAAACACATTCTTATAACTCTAATACCCATTTTAACAATCCTAACACACAGGTGAGCCAGACTGGTTTCCAGCTATGCATTTGTCAGTGTTCGGTGTGGCCCAGGGGCGTTGGCACGAGCTGGCACCTGGTCTACAAGTGTCTCAGTCATCCCTTACAGCATCAAATGTGTAGGTTAAATGTGATCCCTTCAGGTTTTTGGTATGACACCTGCCGAAAGATATCTGCTGCTGCTCACCATGACTTTAGCTCAGTGAATATGTCTCTATTGCCTTCATATCTGACTCCTGCAAGACGTGCACCTTTTTCCTGAAACACAGATATGGGCCTCCTTTGTGTTTCATCCATTCAACAGCAAGTCTTGCTGGTTAGACTGGGGGCAATTTAAAGCTACCTTCAAAGGTGTTCACATCACATCAGTGTCTCTCTTTCACTTCATCATGGCTTGCGTAAGTTCAAGAAAGATCCCTATTCAGCAACCCTGTCTTTAGCTTCTCAGGCATTCTTAGTCATTGAAGGATAGAATTTATGCTGTGCAGGTTCTTAACTGGAGGAAGATCTCTGGGAGATTTGGGTGCTGAGCTCCAGGATCAATTGGGTACCTTGTCTGAGTGCCCTGAGAACTGCTTGACTCGCTTCACCCTCACAAGCCTTAGTTCTGTATTATGTCTTGATTCTCAGTCAGGATGGGAGCTGCACTTTAGAACCATAGGTGCCTGTCCCAAAGAGCTTACAGAAAGCAGCCATGATCAGCAGGACTCTTACTCTTTATTGAGTACTGTTAGGAAGGGTGATCCAGGTACATACACCATGGAGATGGAGGATGCTTAATGTCAGTCAGACAGTTCAGACCACTAACATATTGATGACCAGAGGAATGTCCAGTCTCTAAATGGGGTGAGCATTGCTTGTTTTCCCTTGTGCTTGGTGGATTGTTAGTGGGAAGCTCCAGGGATAGAATGGGGTTTAAAGAGAGATGTGACCATGAAAATTACTAGTCAGGTACAAAATCCACTCACCACCTTTTACCGTGACAATAAGGAGGAGAAATTGAAGGTGTGAGAGAAATTACACACCACAGGCAAATGGGCAAGTAGAATGTAGTGTGGGTGGTTTATAATTGAGGGACCACAGCTCAAGATCCTTCCTTGCCATTGATGAGAGGGTCCTCCTCAGGCTGCCTGCTGAGTGCCAGACTAATTCCAGCTTTGCTTTTGAGTGACCTTCATATCTACTGGGGCCAGTGGGCATTGCTGTTTTGTTTTTTGGTTCTTCAAAGGATGGTCTGCAGTGATTCCATCTGTCCCCAGAGGAGTGTGTTCCAGTCCCAGCAAAATCTCCTCTGTTTCTCAACTGTGAGCATGACCCCCAATTTCACTGGGAGGAGCACAGCTGCTGCAGCTGTTTCACATGCTGTCAGAAGAGTCCAGGGGCTTTACCACGTGGAAGTGGGGATAGAGTCATGATCAATGCAGTGGGAGGGCCAGTGTTACCCCAGGGATATGGGGAAAGGGTCAGATGATAACCTGATAATAACCAGTTTTGGGGGCAAGCAGGGCTGATGAGGCACCAGATGGAGATCATTTCCAAGTTTCTAAATATGCCTTGTGATTGTGATACATTTCTTTGTATTTACACTTCTGTCATCTTGTGCCCAGTAGGGGGCAGTGTTGAGGGGCTTGCAACACTTCCCCTGCTCAGCCTGTGGCATATGCATGATGCACTGAGCTGAGTGATTGCGGGCAGAGCTGCGGGACAGGATCCAGCCATGTTGGAGAGCAAGGACTACAGTGTTCACCTGTGGAAAAGAGGGGTCATGCACTCCTAGGCACTAGACACCCCAGAGTTTGGCTCTCCCTCATTTTGTCTGGGTGTAAATGGGAAGGAGAGAAGTGACCAAGGAGCTGCAACAGAAACAACAGGAAAGGGAATATCTGAGAGGAGATAGGATGGAAGGAAGGGGACTGGGGAGAAATAAAGCAGGTACTGTAAGAGGGGGAAACTGAAGAACAGTGAAATGCCAAAGACGGAGAGGACATTTAAAAGATATACATATATATATGTTGTGTTGTGTTAGGTGCAGTACAAACACATAGTGAGAGACAGTCCCTGCCCCCAAAGAGTTACAGTCTGTTTAGAAAAGAAAGACAAAGGGCAGGAGGGGAAACCGAGGCACAGAGTGGTGAAGTGACTTGCCCAAGGTAACCCACTGAGTCAATGGGAGAGCCAGGATTAGAATCCTGATTTTCTGAGTCCCAGGTCTGTATTCATTAGACCACACTTCCTCCCAAGCACTTGGAAAAGAGGCAGAGAGGACAATTTAAGACTCAGTGAGGTAGGGGCCAAAATCATTTGTACAGGATTCTAATTGGTTTTTTATATGATGATGAAGGGTGGCCTGTGGTGTGGGGTCCCCTGCAGACAGCACAATGGAGGGGCCTGGAAAGTGCCTGAGATAGGACAGAGTGGCGTGGGTGCCCCACAGGAAGCAGGATGAAGATGCTGACAACCAATGTCCCTTGCTAGGCAGGGCTGCTTTGCTCCATTGCTGCTGAGAGGTTGGGTGTGGGGATGGATCCACTTGAACCTCTTGCAGTGTCCTGCCCTCTCCTAGTGGTTCAGCAGCAGAAAGTGTGTGTTGGGGGCTGGGTAACTGAGTTTGGCTTTTTTAAGATCATCCTCAAGATGTTACTCTGGATCAGTTTGGTGGCCAGGATTGCAGGGCAGACCGTACCAGGTTCAGGGAACTCTGGGGTTTATAAATTCATAGATTCCAAGGCCAGAAGGGATGACTGTGATCATCTGGTCAGACCTCCTACATAACACTGGCCATAGAACGTCTCCAAAATAATTCCTAGAGTGGATCTTTTAGAAAGCATCCAATCTGGATTTAAAAATGACTGTTGGTAAATTGGTCAATTGCTTAATTGTTCCAATGGTTAATTGAGGGGCTTTGGGTTTTTTGTTTTGTTTTGTTTTGTTTTTTGGAACTCTATGAAGTGAAGAAACTGGGGTGACATTCCCACACCCAGAAACACTACCCCCTCTCTGCACTCGTGGTAGGATGCAGCAGATACAAGCATCATCTGTATCCCAGTCAATTACAGTGTGCACAGGAAATTTAAGGAAAGTCTGTACTTCATTACACATGAGATCCAAAGGGAATGTCTAGACATGGGGCACAATGGGAGAGAAGAATGAGCTCAGTGGGGACATAGGTGGCTCAAGCAATGGGACTTAAAGGTTTTATTGGGCAGACTCAGTGGACCATGTGGCATCTGGTCAGTGAGCACAGGGAATCTGGATTGCTCAGCTATCCCAGGTTCTCCAGGACACCTTGTGACCCTGTCACTCTGTCACCTGCTCTCCACAAAACCCATGGGCCTAGTGGAAAAGAGTGTAGTTCCCCCATTACAGTAATCCTTAGCTCGGCCACTTAACTCTGGATCCATGACTCTGGGTGCTGCAAGGCTGACTGTCTCCCCTCAGTGTTAGCTAGACAGCCATGGTCATGTCCTAATGTCACTCTTGGATTTTCCCTCTTGTTTCTCTACAATTGTTCACCTCAGGCTTGGTAACAAGGATAGTAACAGGCCCAATCCAGACTTCCAGACACTCTCCTTGTTGGAGGCAGGTCCTCCTTACCAGGCCTACAGCTGACATGCAACATTTGTATCGTGTGTTCTACTTGCCAGTGCCACCCACTTGTTGCTAATTGCATGCCTGTCAAGCTACTAGTGACTCCTTGGGGAGCAGTGATGCCCTGTGGGCAGCAGCTCCCCTGGCCTCGCATGCAGGGTAATGGAGATGGATAACGTGTGTGATGGCTCTTCTCTTCCCAGGGCTCTAAAGAATGACAGCTTTGCCTGGGAAGGAGAATTAGAGAACTGTGTCTACAGCAAGGTGACAGGAAGCCAGCTGGCACATCCCAAGTATCAGCCAACTGCTGGCAGCTATCAGCTCCATTTTGCCGTGCAGCAACTCCAGCAGCAGAAGCTTCAGTCCCGACAGCTCTTGGAGCAGAGTCGAGCCCGGCACCAGGTAACTGAGACAAAAGTCGGCCTGAGAGTGACCACTGCCGGTTTCTACACTGTGGGCGGCATGGGGCAGTTTCACACCCAGGACATAGCACAAGGTTTGGTGGGGAGGAAGCACCACTTGTGGGTTATGAGGACAGGACTGAACTTATATTCAGTGATTCTGATAGCAGCCTAATGCTGCTGTCCCTCTTGGCCTCCCTGCTGGGTCAGGATCCCTCTCTAATTGTCTATCTGAGTGCTGCTGCTCACTATCCTGCCTAGTGCCTGAGTCAGAGCCCAGCCTCACTGGGCCCAGAGATTCTTTGTCTGTAAATCCCATAGTTGTGGTGGCATGTGTTTGTGTCCACCAAGGGCACATGTGGTTTACCTATACGGGTGTCATTGTTACATTTGTGTGTCTCCATTCCCCAGAGTCTCATAGCTGTGTTGGCATGTGTCTCTGCCCTGTCACGTTGGTACCAGTGGTCTCTGTTTCAGCTACAGCTTGACCAAGTCCTCTCCTACACACTGCAGTACCCATGCACCAAACAATGAAGACTGATAGGAAAAGGACTTCACCACAAAGACCACCAAACATTACCTGGATTGCTTCATTCCTGGGGAAGTCTCCACCCTTCCTGTGAGGGAGTAAGGTTCATCTCTGCCAGGAATATTCTAAGAGCCTTAGATACACAATAGACACAGGTATAGAGCCTGAGCCCAGGTGTGAGCTTCTGCCACACCTCCCAGGGCCTGCTAAACACCATCATTATCAGTCAGTGCATCTAATGTTTCCTTTACTTGCTAGGCACTCAGCCATTTGGCACAGAGTCATTCCCTTGACACCATTGTAAGGGACAGAGGGAGACACAGTGCTGTCAAGGCAGGAAGAAAATGAAAATGGGATCAAGATCCTTGTGTCCTGTATGATTCCCATGTAATGAATGGCAGTGTTTTGGCAGCTGGTCTGGAGCAGCATCTCCACACCCTAGATGGAGACCCTGCAGGGGTTTATAAAGCACCAGATACCCCATTTTTCATGGAGGGCAGGGTTTCCTTCATTTTGATTGGTGTCTGGAACAGCAGTGGGGTTCTTCATGTGCATGGACCTCCACTCAGCATAGATTGTTTGACCCAGGTTGGGGGAGCTATTGGTATTTGCTGGGCAGTCTGGCAGAGATGGCCTCAAACACAAGCAAGAACTAAATATGTGGGGCCCCCACCCCCATATCAGGGGCATGAATTACTAGTTACTGCAGGGTCCCTAACAAACAGCTTATGGCTCAATTCCCACCATTCTGGGAGGGAAATCAGAGGGGGAGGCAACTTCTGTCTGTACTGTGTTCTTTCCTTCCACAAACTCCTCCTTCCCCCCTCCCCTTCCCTCCCCCCGCTTGCTACCCCTCTGAGCAGGAGCAGAAGGCCCTTCTTTCATCTCTGTCCAAGGGGCTCTGGGTGGGCAGCCGTGGCTGCTGTTGAGCATAGGGTAGCACTGCAAGCCGAGCTGGGCTGTGCCTGGGAGGAGGCTGGAGCTGACCATGGGGGCCTGTCTGAGCCCTCTTCTAATTGCCGACATTGAGCTGATGTTATTTTTGGCCTAGGGCAGAGCCATTACTCAGGAGTTTCTGTTAAAGTGATTCTTTGTTAAGCCTCCACTCCTCCCTCCCGCCCCCGTTGAGCCGAACAGTTCAGAGCTGCAGTATCGAGGCCATTGCCATGCTACGGGCTCAGGCAGCTCTGAAATTGCCATTAATGAAGAAAGAGATTTGCTTAACACTCAGGGTATGTCTACACTGCAATTAGACACCCACATCTGGCCCATGCCAGCTGACTAAGGCTGACGTTCCTAAGCTAAGGGGCTGTTTAATTGCTGCATAGAGGCTCAGGCTGCAGCCTGAGCTCTGGGACTCTCCCACCTTGCAGGTCCTAGAGCCTGGGCTTCAGCTCGAACCTGAACATCTACAGTGCAATTAAGCAGCCCCGCAAGCCTGAGTCAGCTGGCACAGGCCAGCTGCATGTTTTTAATTGCAATGTAGACATACCCTCAGACTTCCTTGTATTGGAAGCCAGGTCTTAATAGAGAGAGTGTCTCTTGGATACATCTCCTCCCATTTATCTTTGCCTGGTGCCAGACAGATCTCCCATCCCAGGCACAATTGCACTGACCTCTCCTGCTTAGTTGCCAGAGCACCCCTTCCCATCCCAACAGACTCACCATCGCCTACCCTACCACCACCTCCCTCTCCTGTTCACTGTTGCCTGCCCTGTCCCTGTCACTCACCACTGTTTGGCTCCCCCCACCTACCCTTACAACTCCCCAATCCCATTACCTTCTCCCACTCACTTTGGCCCAAGCCCCATCCCTCACTCCCTTCCACTCACCACTGCCTGGTCACCATCCTGCTCATTTTCACTGTGGCCTCCTGCCTTCCCCTCCCACTCACCATTATCTGTGCCTCCCCACTTCCTCTCCACTCACTGCATCTGGACCTCCACCCACCTGCTCACTATCACTTGGGCTTTACCCATCTCCCACTCATTGTCACCTAGGCCTCCTACCCCCTACCTGCTCACCATTGTCCAAGCCCCATCCCATTCCACTCATTGTTGTCTGCCCCCCCCCCCCCCCCACATCCACTGTCCTGCTTGCTGCACCCAGGTCCTCCTTGCTTTTTTCGCATTTCACAATGCCTGGGCCTCAACCCCTTGCAATGATAAAACATCCTTATGCCAATGACACCAATGGCTTGTGTATGACACCAATGGCTTGTGTGGCAAAAGCACATCAGGAAAGTATTTAATCACTGTAGCAGCTGGACATAAGGGGAGGAGCCAGGAGCAGGTGACCAGCCCACTCTGCGCACAACACAGTTTGGGAACGTCTGGCTTAAAACTTTTCCTTCCATCTCTCTCTCTTTGTCTCCTTCCTTCCCCCATTCCTCACTTCCTTCCACTTGCTTTCTCCCTCTGTCCTCCCTTGCCATACCTTAAATCTGCACTCACAAAAAGCCCTTTTCTGAGGTGGCATCTCATGCTGATGAGTTTTCCCGCATTCCTTTTCTCAAGCAGTCTGGCTTGGAGGTTGGGAATGAGAAGTGTTTATTGGCATCCTGAGGTAGGGCCCACAGAAACCATGTGTTCTCGCAGGCAGGGTGCCTGGGGTTGGGGGAGGTCAGTGGGTAGCATCAATGGGTCTTTCAGCAGCCTTCCTCACCTTGCTGAGGGCTCCCTATGTACTGCACACTCGCAGTGCTGGGAGGGCAGCCTGGACACAACCAACTCTTGTTGCTCTGATCCAAGAAAATTCATTGCACAAAGCCAGAAAAATTCTGCATTCATCTGGGAGTTGCTCCTGCTTCTCAGAGCACTTAGAGCACTGTGTGCAATGTGGGGGAGGGGAGAGAAGACTGGCAGGAGAATTTGGAGACTCCATCAGCACAGCCCTGGGGAATGGTACAGAGGAGAATAAGACCTTCACCTCAGACCTCTGGGTTTAGAGAAGTGCAGCACACCAGCTTCCAGGTTCCCTGGCTTTGGGTTCACCTTTTCTAATGGGTCCTGAGTTCTTCCCTCAGAACCTTAATCAGGGTTGAGAAGTTGTACTAAATCTAATTTTATTCATTTTCCAGACTGTCCAGTTCCTGCTCCCTGGCACCCTTGATTCTGTGGTCCTGTTAATAGGACACTGGACTGGGACTCAGGAGACCTTGTTTCTATTCCTAGCTCTGTCAGGTCACTTGGGGACCCTAAGCAAGTTACTTCATTGCTTTGTGCATAGGCGCTGACTCTGTGGGTGCGCCAGGGCTGGAGCACCCATGAAAAAAAATTAGTGGGTGCTCAGCACCCACCAGCCACAGCTGTTTGGCAGCGCCCCAATCAGCTGTTTGGCAGCTCCGGGAAGCATTTGGGGGAGGGTGGAGAGCAGCAAGTGGGTGGGGGCCTCGGGGAGGGGGTGGAGTGGGGGCAGGAAGAGGCGGAGCGAGAGTGGGGCCTTGGGGGAAGGGGCAGAGTGGCGGGGGGTTTCAGGGTAGAGCAGGGGTGGAACACCACTGGGGAAAAATAAAAGTTGGCACCTATGGCTTTGTGCCTTGGTTTCCGATCTGATACTGACACACTTGTGTGAATTGCTCTGTGAGCTGTGAATGAAAAGAATTATAGTAGTGCTGAGAACTTGATACTGTTAGCAGCAGGAAAAATGAAGCCCAAGTTTAAAAGGCCTATCATTTGCAGGGAGCATCACACTATCTGTTATTGTGAGTGCTTTGGACCCTGCATTCTGTGTATCTCCATGCCACAAAGAGGGCATTTCCATATGATGTTGCAATTCCAGTCATGGCTTGGGAATTGCCTTGGTGAGGCAACCCAGACATTTCCCAGCAGCCTAGGAGCTCATGCCACGACTTCTGTGGTCATCTCACTGATATGTCATGTCCTTGAAAGGTGCCTTGCCGTACTGAAAGCAGTTTCTATTTTCCCCTTCTCTATATGATGTGTGATTTGGATGTGTCTGTTCACAGGCAGTGTGTAAGTGAGTAACAGCAGCACCATGGTGCATGATGCAAGGAAGGGCCTGGTCTCTGTGCTGCTAATAGCCTGATGTGCTGGAAGTGAGCTGTATGCATGGAAGGACATGGGTGGCATATTTAAAGCCATACATATATGGGCAAAGGGAAGGCATGCTCTGTGCTGTACAAACTCTGAGGAGTGCACGATCTAAGGAGAAGTAGTTAGGGGAAGGGGAATAACAATATAGGCAATTTATATACAAGTCAACTTGATTCACTATAGGCAACATGGCAAAAATGAGTCTTAAAGAACCATTTAAATTTGGAAAAGATTGGTCCTTTTTGGAGGAGCTCAGGGATATTGTACCATTCATAGGGCGCTGCACGGGAGAAGGCACAAGGGTGATTGTGTGAGAATCTGACAGACAGATGGAGGAGGTTGGGAGCACTGGCTGAGTGAAGGGGACAGAGACCCAACATGAAGCTTGACAAGGAAGGATAAGTAGGGAGGGGCAGAGTTATGTAGAGCTTTGAAGGTGATGACAAGAAGCTTAAATCTGATACTGGAGTGGTTCAAGGAACAGGAGTTACATGATCAAACCAACAGGAAAGGAATAAAGTTTATCAGCAGCAGCATTTTGTATGGACTGAAGGGAGCGATGAGTGACATGATCTGACCTGGATGTTGTTACCAGAGGTGCCCTTGCCTAGGAAATTAAACAATCAGTGTTTACTTTCTAATTGTTCCCTCTACTGGGGAGATGCCACTAATTGTCATGGAGGCTTCTCCTCCCCTATGTAGGTTTGTTCTGTCTGCTTAGCCTGTATCTATTGTATGTGTGTGGGCAGCTACTAGATCTAGAGCTTTATCCCAAACATTGCATATGGGAAATGGGAAATATGCTAAATTAAAACAACCCTAGTTCAGTCATATAGTGAAATGATCCCTATCAGTGCAGCCTTGTGTCAGAAAGGGTCAGAAAAAACATTCAACAAATGATAATGAGTATTGGGGTCACTCATGGTTACAGTTTCAATCAATAGTTTAAATAGTTTTCTGATATAAATACTGTGTCCAGTTCATCCCCAGTTACTAAATAATTCCTCTCTCCCCTTATACCTTTCAGAAAGTTGCATGGTCCCAAGTTAGTCAGCGCTTAGCTAAGCTAAGGAGATTTAACTTTCCCCATAACTAATTTCTTTTATTCTTTTCTGGATGTCCTCCAATTTGTCAGTGTCTCACTGGGAATGTGGGGCATTCAAAGCAGATGTGGCTGCACTAGCACTCCCCCCCTCCTTGCTCTGGGATGCAAGGCCTCTCTGAGAGCAGCCTAACCTGCATTGACCATTTTTGCTACCGTGTTGCATTAAAGAATAATTAGCTCCCCCCCCCATCTTCATTCATTTCTTTTTCCCAGCTTTCTCCCTTGGATTATTTTTCTGCAAATATGTTAACTGCAGTTTTCCAAGGTGAATCAAATTGTTATTTGCTACCTATGGGGTCATATCTTTAGTTTATGTACAGCAGAACCTCAGAGTTACGAACACCAAAGTTACAAAATCACCAGTCAACCACCCACCTCATTTGCAACCGGACGTACGCAATCAGGCAGCAGAGACAAAAAAAAAGCAAATACTGTACAGTACAAATACTGTGTTAAACGTAAACTATTAAAAAAAGGGGAAAGTTTTAAAAAAAAGTTTTGACAAGGTAAAGAAACTGGTTTTGTGTTTGTTTCACTTAAATTAAGATGGTTAAAAGCAGCATTTTTCTTCTGCATAGTAAAGTTTCAAAGCTGCATTAAGTCAATGTTTAGTTGTAAACTTTTGAAAGAACAGCCATAATGTTTTGTTCAGAGTTACAAACATTTCAGAGCTCTGAACAGCCTCCATTCCCAAGGTGTTTGTAACTCTGAGGTTCTACTGTAAAATAAAATAACTCCACTGAAGTCAGTGACGGTATGTTGATTTATACCACCTGAAGTTCTGCCCCCATGTTTCTAATCTTGTTATATTTATTTATTTATTTATGGCAGCACACACAATGTGCTGAATGCTTTGCAAATATATAATAAAACCCAGTTTGTGTCCCAAAAAGCTCACAGTTTAAGAAAACAAACTTCGTACAAAGGGTTGGGTAGAAGGAGAAAGCATACAGTCAGTTTATTTTAACATATATCAAGACAGTCCGTCTCCTGAATAGTTTACAAAGTAGGACCCACTGTACTGTAATTTGTGAATTCTATTAATGTGCTCTCCTTTTCTAGATCATTAATGAAGTCCTTACATCAGATTGGCCCTTACACTGTCCACCCTGGTTCCACACTAGAGTTCCCTTCCCACAACTCAGTATTTTGCCAATTATCCTTACTTTTTGCTCTTTTGTTTAGCCACTCAGCCAGTTTTCTGCCATATCCACGCTGATTTGACTGAACTTTGTGAATAGATTTAATAGAAAACTGTAGCAAATGCTTTACGAACATCTAAAACCCCACCAAATTTTACACACTTATTTTGTAATTCTGTCCCAAAAGGCAATTATGTTTGTCTGATGAGCTAATTTTTATAAATCCTCATTTCTGCTTATTGCTTGTGATTCTGTCATTCTCAGGTTTAGTGATTATTTATTGATCTTACTTGCGGCATTTGTTCCATTACTTTGCTAGGGATAGATGTTGGATATGTGGGAGGGTAAGTGGCAGGATCCTTCTTATTTCTATTTTTGAAGATCATTAGCATAACTGTTTTAGTTAAAACTTCTGGTACCTCCTCACTTTAATTGTGAGTAGGTACAGGAAGCTTGGTTTCTGCTTGCTGATACCTTACCATGTGCCTCACCGTGACTGGCAGATTGTACTTGTGACATTTTCTAATTAAAAAGCATTCTTTTTGTGCAGCTCTCATTCTGTCTGTACTTTGTTTCTGTATAAAATGAGGAGAGGTGTGATCTACTGGTGTGAGCACAGGACTGAGACCCAGGAACTCCTGAGTTCTGACTTTAGCTCTGAGGGTGACTCCATCTGTGGCAGGTCACTTGCCCTCTCTGTGGCCCAGAGTGCCCACCTATAAAATGGGGTTAATACTCCAGACCTGTCTGCCAGGAGTGTTGTGGGAATTAATTAGCTAATGTTTTTGCAGTGTTTTAAAGATGCAAAGTCCTGTATTGTGCTAAATATTATGCAGATTTGTGCCCCTTGGAACCTTCCACAGGGGAGGGCATGAGTCTCCTCAGCAGCCAGTCCAAATCTCCGGCATTGTGAGCCCTGTTCAGGATGTTTCCCTTAATAAAGTAATAACTGTTGGGTACTGGATGCTCCTGGGCTGTTTATATCAGAGCTTCTTCCATGCTTCAGTTCTCCCTAGAGCTGGACTCTGTGGATCCTGAATGATGAGGGCTCTCCTTCATGTGTGTATGTGCTGAAATCTCTTCCCATCCCTTTCTCTGTCTGGCCTCCCCTGCTGCCCTTTGTTTGCACGGTAGCTTCTTCAGGTTTCCCGCCCCGCCCCCATAGGGTTCACAGCAGGGCAGCGTGCTTTGTAGCTGGATCCAGAAGCCATGGTCAGTGTCAACCCCCAGTCTCTACACCCTGGCTGCGGTGGAAGGCAGCCAGGATCTCAGCACAGTGTGGAGACAGAGGCCTTTCAGAAGTCTGTTGTCCCCAAGCAAAACTGCCCTGACCTTCCCTTAGGCAGGTCTCGGCCCTGCCTCTGATGATCAGCCTGTGTTATAAGAATTCTTGTTTATTCTTCCTCCTGGGTGACTGACCTTCTTGCCTGATCATGTTTGGGGAGGTGACATAGACTGTACAGAGCAAGAGGTTTGCAAACTCTAGGTGTCAGGATTTTAGTAACAAGGGAAAAGCACTTTTGAAAAAAAATTATTGTGCATGGGATCAAATGAGATGCAGTGAGGAGCGGTCTCTGGGTCAGGGGAGGAAAGCACAGTGAGTGGGGAGACTCCATCCCTTCCCTGATAATATGATGGGCTCTCAGCTGTACTGGACTAAGCCAAGAGTGTGGTATTTACTGCCTTCCTCCTGACATGTCATTTATAGTTATGCCTGCTCAGGAATCCAGGATCAAAATGGAGCTGCAGGACATGGAGAGGTTAACGAGGAGTAGAAAGCTCAGCAGAGCTTGTCAGTGAATTGTAGTGGAAAAGGCCTGGTTTGGCTCTCACATTCCCCTTTCTCCCCCAGGCTCTGCCTGTCAGAAACTCCCTCCCACACGAGTGCCCTGCCATTTGCCAGAGAATTGTGGGGGAGAGGGGCTTTTCCTGTCTTTATGCTGGGACTCTGCCAACCCTCAGATTGTGGCTTTCTCTGGAGCCTGGAGCCCACTCACTGTGCCTCTGTGTGTTCCTCACCAGAGAAAGAAACTCAGGACAAATGCAGCCAAGTGCACTGAAGCCCCAACCTTTCCCAGGAGACTGGCTAGTGCTCACCCTTTCCCCTCATCTTTCATAACTGACTCTTCATCACTAAGCCACATGGCTACAGTTCACTGCTCTGAGCTGGGGATCTAACAAAGCAGCTTTGAAGAAGGATAAGGCAGAGTTCCAGGCAGGTTGCAACTTCCTAAAGAGAAGTGAGTGCTGCTTTGAATCTCAGCTGAGCTGGTGCAGAGAGCCATTCCCCTGCTCTGCCACCTGTGTCCTTGTTCTTCAGTGCCTGGCAGTGCACAGGCTATTTTGCCCCATCTCCCAAACCTTCAGCATATCTCTCCCTTCATGACTGGGAACTTTCCTCTCTCCCCAAAGCATCCCCAGAGCCTGAGTCAGGGGGAAATCCTCTTTATCAGTTGCCTTCTTAGTGCCCCTTGCTTCTGTGAGGGTAATTTTGGGCTTCCTATTAGCTCAAAGACTAGGAGGAGATTGGATATGGGAGTCAGTGTTGTAGCACCTGCTGTGTTGTGCCACAGTAGCAGAGTTTGTCGGCATTTCTAGAACTAACCCTGACTTTCCAAGGCTATAGAATTCTGCTATAAAACTCCTTCATGGAGTCAGTCACCCTCAGTTTGTATCTATCTCTGAGACTGTCCCGGGAGCCTTCTAGTTGGGTGGTCCCCTTCACCAGGCTGGGACGCTCTCTTCCCAGGCAAGGCTCCTCACCACATGGGTTCTCCCAGTGGAGTTGCAAAGGGAAAATAACCAATCCCTGTATCTTGTTTTCTACCAGGCTCTCTTTGCCAACCACCCGCCACCCAGCTCCAGCAATATATCCATGCCAGTTGATTCTGGTGCCCGCAAGACATCAAGTGCCACTTCCAGCATCCAGAAGGCAACCAGTTCGCACGAAGTGATGCCATCCCAGAGTACATCCTCTCACCTGGTCCCCAAGCCTCCAGCCAACCATAGGCAGGCAGTGGTCAGAAAAGTGGCAGCCCAGAGGATTTCCAAGTAAGTTTTTCCCGTGCCAAAGAAATCTGTGAGGAACACATTGCCAGCAATTGTCTTTGATACAGATCCTTTGGGGCTTTCTTCCTGAATTGAGACCTTGGAAGAGTCTGGCCTTGATACACTGGAGTAGTTGTACCCTAAAATGGAGCTTTACCTCAGAGTGTAAGCAGGGCCATAGCTTCATACAAATGTGGGGACATAGGAATTGCCATACAGGATCGGAGAAGTGGGCTACCTAGGCCTCTATCCTGTCTCTGACAATGGTGAGTGGCAGGTGCTTCTTGGGGGAGCAAGACTGCAGGATCAAGTTTTGTTGGAAGTGCATAGGCAGAGCTGTGCTGGAGAAGCTGGTACATTTCCTGCCTGCACTATGCCTGTCTTTAGATAGTGCACTAAATTCATCAGAACTATCCATAATGGGCTCACCTGCCTATAGGAGAAGTTTCTTCCTAATCCCATCAGCTAGTGGTTGGTTTGTCCCAAAGTATGAGGGTTTGTATCCCCATGTATGCTTTATGTATATTTATGTCATTTCCCATATAAATGTCCAATGCTATTTGAACCCTACTAAGCTTTTGGCCTCAGACCTATCCTGTGGCAGTGAGTTCCACAGGTTAGTTATGTGCTGTGTAAAAACAAAAACAATCCTTTTATCAGTTTCAAGTTTGTTGCCTTTTAATTTCCTTGAGCATCCCCTGGTTCCTGTGTTATGAGAGGGTAATTTTATCTGTACAATTCATTGTTATATCTCTCTGTATCATGCCCCCTTTCATTCTTCTTCTCTGTAGACTGAAAAATCCCCATCTTTACAATGTGTCCTCATATTGAAGTCTCTCCAACCCTTTTTCTTACCCATCTTTGGACTTGTTTTAATCTCTAAAACACTGATGTGGGGAAAACCACATTTATAACTCCCTCCCCTCAGTTCTGTTTGATTCCTGCCAGATTCTCTGACTCCTCGCATCCCCTTCCCTATTTAAGAGAGAAGCTTTAATAAAAAATAGTCATTTTTCCAAAAGCCCCCCTGAGGAAGTGCTCAGATGCAGAATAGAGGTGCATTGGCAATGCTGTGGTTGGGGGGCTGAGGGAGCAGGACTGGAGTAGCAAGGTGTTTTGGAGGAACATGGGCAGAGGTGCTGGAGAAGCTGGTATATTTCCTGCCTGCACAATGCCTATGTTGAGATAAAATTCATCCCACAAAACTATTTAAAAAGAAAACAAGACATTAGCAGGATTGGTTGACTCAGTGAGGGCGGCTGTGATCATGAGGTCTGGCAGGTCTGTGCTGGTGAATTCACCATCTGATTCTCTTTGTGCTGGTGTGGCTCATGTTAGTACAGGTGACAGACTGTGTCAGTGGGTTCCTTTGCTGGGCAGCAGAGATGTGTATTTGAAGATGCCGGTGTGCTGTGCTCACTTGTTGGCAGAGAGAATGTTTATCCTTGTGAGATGGAATTGCAGCTTCTTGGACAGACTTTACTTTGCTGCATTTTTGTGGTTTCTGCTCTGTGACAGGCAGGAGTGTGGGAAAACCGGAAAAAGCTCAGCACCAAAAATGCACCGGGGGGGGGGGGGGGGGGGAGAGAAGCAGAAGATTCCTGCAAAATTTCTGAAACGTAATCCAAGTATTGAAGGCTGCAAGGAGCCACTCCGGAAATACTTTCTGAGTTGCCTTTCGGACTCCAGGACAAGGCTCCAAACCCATTCTTGCCATTCACGTGATCTCACAATAATATTTTTTCACTTACATGGAAAGAAGCAGGGTGAATGGAGGAAATTTTTCCTCAAAGAATCACAGAGATTAGAGATGAAAAAGATGTCTTCCATGCTTCAGTCCATTCTTTCCATTCTCCAGCTCTTCTGTACAGAGCATTCTCTGATGCTATGTTCAGCCTGCTTTTAAATAACTCCAGTAGCAGGAATTCCTTCACTTCGCTTGGGAGACAATACAAGAGTCTAATCAACCTTATTGCTAGGAAATTTCTCCTGATGTGCAGCCCGAATTTCTCCTTTGGTTTGTTTCATCCTGCTGCTCACAGATACTCCTTCCAGAACAACCCTCTCCCTCCTAAATACAGTGCTTGACATCCTTTGAATCCTCTCCTCCACATCTTCAAGGTTCCTAGTTATAGTTATCCTTACTGAGGTTTCTTTAACCTCTCCTCATATAGTAGTCCTACCCACCAAGGTGTCAGTCATCTCATTTTACTTATTGGACCCTCTCCTATTTGTCAATGTTACGCTTGTGTTGAGGTGGAATTGTAATATTCCAAAAGTGGTTATATCCGAAAGTAGAACTATCACATCCCTAGTCAATGACATGATACTGTGCCTCTTTACATAAAACACAGTGTATCATTTGCTTTTTGGCTGCCATATGGGATTTCCAGCACATCCCTAATTTGCTGTCCACCATCTCCCTTAACTCTGTCTTGGCTACTTTCCAGGCCTCCTTCCTCCCAAGAGATCTCAGCCCTGCCTATTTCTTTTAATGGAACATACTGACTTTCATTCATTGAGGGAAAGTCTCATTTTAATCATTCTAATCCTAATGATTCTGTGATTCATTTTTCTAATTTCTCTAAGACCATTTTATTCTCTGTCTCTGCTGTTTGTAGCTTAATATAATCACATTTTCTTTTCAAAGCTGTTTTTAGAATTTCCTCCAGGCTGTGTAGACAATTTTGTCTCCCTGAACCATCTCTTCCTTGCAAGTATTATCATCTCACTCAGCCTGCACATATGGTGTCCAGAAGAGCAGGAGAAGCATGAGAGCGGGAAACCTCAGCTACAAACAAGATAGAGATTCTAAAGATGAACATTACTGACTCATTTAGTAACTCAGGACACAAAAGAAAAAAGTAACGGAACAATCAGACAAGCAAGGCTTGTCTTTTCTATTTCTGTTCCCTTTTGTTTTCTCAGTCTCCCAGTTTGGGAAAGAGGAAGGGTGTCCTTGTTGTGGATTGTGTCTAAGGCAGACTCCTTACTAAGGTAATAGAGCAGAAAACTGGGGCCTACATTAAGGTATGGGAAAAGACCATAGCACTGAAAGGAAGTTTAAAGTGTAGCTTTGTTAGAAATGTGACTCCATAAAATGGTCTCATGGGTTCCATGTTTGTGTCTCAATAATTTCCAGATTAAATGTGCTCAGATTACAAATAGAAAGATAGCTTTTCTAACTGCTAGCACCGCAAACTCGTCCTGATTCCAGGAGTCAAGCTGGGTTCTTTCCACCCTGTACGCTATCATCAGTAATGATGGTTCTGCAGGCCAAAATTATATCCTTTGTTGGGGTCATCCAGGTGTTACCAAGGGCAGAATTTGGAGACAGTGAGATCACACTGTCATTGAAGTAGCATCTATAAACAGTGGGGTCAAGCAGATGTCACTGAGGGCAGCATTTGGTCTGCAGAACCTTCATTACAGATGATGATGTGCAAAGCAGAAATAAATCAGCTTGACTTTCAGAGACTGAAGTGAGTTGGCATGGTTGGTAGATAGAAAAAAACATTTTTCCACTTGTAATCTCAGAACATTTGGTTTGGAGTGACTGAGATACAATAAATATGAAATGCTACGATGCTATTTTTAACAGTTGCTATTCAGAGAACTGCTTTTTAAAACCAGAATTGTGACAGCACGAGGTAAAACAGGGCCTTGAAAAGCTGGTGAGCAGAACCATCATTTGAAAAAAAGAACACTGCAGACAAGGAAGAGAAAGCGCCAAGTGGAGAAAAGAAACCGTACAATTCATGGCACCAGCATTCATATCGCCTAGGGAGACCCATGGGCCGGTCTTTGGCCAGCTGTTGACTGACAGAACCTGATGGTGATGTTGATCAGTGTAGCACAATCTCTTGTATTGAGCTTTTGTGTTAATGCTATTTCCCAATATTCCCATTCAGGCACCTGCTCTGACTGATTGTTCCCTGTAGCCAGTAGTACTGTGGCTCAGAGGGAATGAAGTTGATGTCAAATTCCCATTCCCCAAAAGAATCCTTCTGCACTATTATTCTTTTATATACTTTGTGTGGCACCAGCATTATCTGCGAAAGGTCCAAGAGTTCTGCACTATCATAACCAACACAGGAGCAGGGAGGAGATGATGCTTTTCTTCAGGCTTCTGCAAATCCACCTCAGAATCGGGTGGAGTCCTGACTGCAATCTGATATTGGCTACAGCCAGCTGCCTTAGCAAGGACTGGCCAACCCTGGCATATATGCAGAAAGCAGAGGAGGTGGCTGCAGAGAGAGCTCTGCAAATCGCTTCGGTTCTGGTTTGAACCCTATCCTTCCCATGTTTGTTTATTCCTTGGCAGACATGAAGTGTCTCAAGTGTGCTGGGTGTATCTCACACAAAAGCAGAGTGCCCACTGTGGAGAGGATAGACAGCAACAGAGGAAGCATGCGGCTGTTATTGGGACCCCTTTCACTTTCTGCTACTGCTGCACAGAGGCATGCTTGTTGTTTTAGCTCCTGAGTGCCTGGGTTAATCAGTCAGCTTGACCCTTAGACATTTTTTGGCAGCTGTAGCAGTGCATCTGAGAGAAGTGCCTTGATTTAACATACTGACACAGCTGGGCTCACTAGGCCTGCAGCTCTTAGCCCCTGGCCAGCCTCACATCATACACACAGACACACATGCAGAGACACCCAATCCAAGAACAACAAAGAGGAACAAGCCCTACTGGCACTGGCTCTTCACATCTGGTGCTGTCCTCTGGTCGAACTTCAGTTCTTGTATTATGTGAATTTGCTGGGATCAATTCTGTTCCCCTTACCCCATTAGTTTCCCAGGAATAAGTTGTAACAATAAAGAGGGTCAACATTTAGATCCCCCGTAACCTGTAGAAGAGCAGCTCCCTCCAAATCTGCAGTCTGTGCCAGACAGCTTAGAAGAAAGTGGTGTTATGTCAAAGTGAAGGATGTGAGCTCCCATTCCAAGGCAGTCATCAGGCTAAGAGAGAATCAAGGCACTGATGAAAATGTATGCAAAGGTGAGAATGGAGAAAGGGCAGTTTGGGAGACATTAAACAGGAAGAAATAACAGAACTTAGTGAGAGATGGACTGTTGGGGAGAAGAACCAAAGTTGACAGACACTGAGGCCTGGAAAATGGGAAAGACAGTGAAGTTGTCAGGCAACCCAGGAATGGAGAAGAGAGGAATTGGAAGGAAAGATAATCAGTTCAGTTTGGGAAGTATGAGCTGGCAGTGGGACTTCTAAGAGGATATGAGAGAATTTGAGATGTGAGAATAAATAGATGGCAAGGGATTGGGGCAAAGATGTAGATCTGAGAATCATCTGCATAGAGGTGATATTTGAAACTGCAGGAGTAGATGAGTTTACAGAGAGAAAGAGTATGTAGAAAAAGAAGATGGTGGGCAGGTGTGTGGGATGCCACCAGAGAGAGAGAGTTCTGTTTAAATGCAGTTATGGGTAGAAGCATGATCCTCCCGCCCTTGGCTCTCCATGTGTCTTAGTGTCACACCTGCTGACTTTACTGACACGACATGTTTTTATCTGTTAGTCCTGCAGACTTCACACAGCTACAGTGAGTGAGCTGGATTCGACTCTGACTCATGCAGCACTGACAGAATCGGCAGCTAAATTCCGAGTGCAGAATCTTTATGTAAGAGGCAGAAAGAGCGCAGCTGGACTTTCAGGTCCTGGCTGAAGTTTGCTGCATTGGCAGTAAGAAACCATGAGCACAGTGGATCCAGAACTGTCCATGAAAAACAATAAACATGGAATCCAGCATGTCATTTGACAATAGCATTTCAGACTATGACTGAGCTAAGGCAAAGGTTGTTCCATGCAAATGTCATATCAGACCCCTCTCCCCAGGATCCCAATTTACTCCATGCAACCCAGCTGAGAAAAATACAGGTGCCCCTGCCTGGCTATACAGCTGTCAGGAGCACCTTTCTGGCAACTTGCTGACTGAAATCTGAAGGCAAAAGGTGTCAGTCAACAGTTCAGAAGTTGCTCACATGTGCCTGAGTCTGTTAGTCATCAGCACATCACATGGGGATTGGAGACTACTATTCTTATCACTGAGGAGAGCTGAGAGTTATTCTGAACTTGTGCAACAGAGGGGAGTCAGGGGAGGAGGAGGAAGAATTGTGAAAGGCACAGGAGTACTGAGCAGGGGAGTCTGGAGTGACCAGAATAGAAAGTCAGGAGGGCCATGAAGTAGTCAGAAAGGATAGAGACAGAGAGCCAGGAGGGGGAGTCAGGAGGGATCAGGGAGAGAGGGAGGAGCAATGAGAAGGGAATAGATTCATAGATTTTAAGGCCAGAATGGACCATTATGATCATCTAGTTTGACCTAGAGTCCTCAGTGAGTTAATCCATTTTCAAGCAGGAGAAAGTGCTAATCTCACTATGAGAGTGATACTCCCCTGATAAAGGAAGCACAGTTGAACTGCACAAAGCCCAAGGAGGATTTATTCTCTTTGTGCCCCAAACTTTTGTACTAACTGCAGATGGGCCTGCAGAGGCATCTGCTTTATGAAGTGAGGAAGGATTGGATTCTTCTTGTGTGTGGCTCTCAGCTTACAGCTCAGTGACTCTGTGTGCCTCTCCAGCTGGGGTCAGCGTGTGAGATCCTGAGCTTAGCTTTGAACACAGTCCTCTCTGCAACCTCCCTCCCTGTGTGCGGTAGTGTCCTACTAAATGGCTTAACAAAGATGTTCTTCTTCAAGTACTTGTTCACGTCGATTCCAATCAGGTGTGTCCGCGCCGTGTGCACGGTTGTCAGAAACTTTTCCCTTAGCAGCTCCCGTCGGGTCGGCTATGGAGCCCCCTGGAGTGGCGCCTTCAAGGCGCTCAATATATGATCCTGCCGACCCGACCCCCCTTCAGTTCCTTCTTACCATTCATGGCAATGTTAGAACTACGTTCACTTGCTTGCAAATGCTCCCTTAGCCTAGTGCCTAGTTCTTTGTAGTTTTAGTGGTTAGTGTTGTTAGTATAGGTAGTAGTAGTGATTGGTGACTGGGATCATTTGTATCCCATCACCCCGCCTTGGGCTGCAAGGCATGCTGCAAGCCCAGGGGTTTAAGTCTTGCGGTGTTTGCCGGAAGCCTATGCCCAATAGTGATCCCCATGACTCGTGCCTTAGGTGCTTAGGGGAGGCGTATCAGTCAGAGCACTCTAAGATTTGTAAGGATTTCAAACCTAGAACCAAGAAGGAGCGGGACTTCTGTTTAAAACAACTATTGATGGAAGCCGCACTCCATCCTGCAGCACCAGACCGCCCAGCCCCAGGCCCGAGTTCGTCGGTGCAGAGTGCCCCGGCATCGGTCTGCAACTTGGTGCTGATGAAGGACTCTGGCGGGAGAGACCCTCGGAACCGGAAATCCCCGGCACCGCTCCACATCTCTGGGGCCACACAAGAGGCATAAGAAGACAGACAGAGGGCGCTCTCCTCAGGGGGCTGTGAGATCATCAGGGGATGCTCTGCTGCTCCAAAGGAAAGACTCAGCCACCAAGCAGCAGGCACCGTTGAGTCCGGCACTTAGTGACTCTCCTGCGGGGCAGTGCCTGGTGGAGGTGTTGGAGCCACTCTCCACCCCGGACACTTTTTGAGGCTGCTAAGGACCTCATTGAAATTATGGTGCCTCAACCATCAGAGAGAAGCCTCTGGCACCACCTAGATTGGTACCATCTAGAGACAAGCCTGCGATGATGTGGTGCTCCTTGTCCCCAGACCGGCACCGTTCCCAGCACCGTTCCTGATCCGCATCCCCACAACACCACTCCCCGGCACCACCCACGGTACAAGTTTGCACGGCACCAGGAGAGAGGAGATCTACATCTTCGACATTGAGGGGTCAGTGCTGATCTAGGACACCCTCAGAGGATCGGCACCATCCCACGGCACCGGGGTGCGGCAGCCGTTCCCCGGCACCGTATGTGCGGCACCAGTCTCATTCGAGGGACAGTCAGTTCCCATCTTCGACATGGTCGTTGTGACACCAATCCCCAACCTCTTCTTCACAGCACCGGGCACCGGCACAGGGATCGTCAGCACCACCTTGGTCGTCGCCCTCGGGTTCCTCGGACTCCAAGTCCAAATCGTTTTATTCAAGGCGCAGTAGGCATAGGTCTGGGAAGCTCTGGAGATACGTCAAAACAGCATGGCAGCTGCAGTGGCTATCCCCCGCACAATGGCCCTTCTGGACCCCCTGAGCTTACCACCAGGCCCAGGGTACCCCTTCAAGGGCTTCCAGGTCTATGGCCTCAGGACGTCACCCCTCCCACTCACCGAGGAATAGACCTGTCCCTCGGGCAACGGAAGTGGCCCTCACCAGACTGCCCCCTCAAACTGCAGAGCAGTCGGGAGATGCGGGTCCAGTGCCACCTGTAGCCCAGGACACTCCCGACTGGGCTGGAACAACAGAGGAACCTAGCACAGCCCAGGAACAACCAGGGCAGCTGAGGGCCATGAGGACCCTGTAACCCCGATTGCCTCATCATCATCCTCGCCTGATGAGGCGGTGGCAGGAGTGTCAGCCTCAGGTCCTCCACCCATTGACCACAGGGCTCACGAGGACCTACTCCACCACATAGCCCGTAATACAGGCAGAGGAGGCAACCAAATCAGAGGACACAATGGGGGACATCCTCGCTCCAGAGGGTCCTTCCAGAGTGGCACTGCCAATAATTAAAACAATTCAGAATAACAACAAGACCCTGTGGCAGTCTCCAGCCTCCATTCCGCCCACCACCAGGGGTGTAGAGAGAAAATACTTTGTCCCCTACAAGGGATACGAGTTTTTATTCTCTCACCCACACCCATGCTCCTTGGTGGTCTCAGCGGTAAATGAAAAAGAGCGCCAGGGCAACAGGCACCAGCCCCCAAGGCTAAGGAGGCCAAACGTATAGACCTCTTTGGCAGGAAAGTGTATGTTGCTGGGGGCCTACAGCTGAGGATAGCCAACCAGCAGGCTATCGTCAGCAGGTATAACTTTAACTCTTGGGACGCTATGTCCAAATACAAAGAGATGCTCCCTGCGGAGTCAAGAGCGGAGTTCTCAGTGCTGGTTGAGGAGGGGAAGGAGGTGGCCAGGATGTCCCTTCAGGCCTCCCTTGACACAGCCGACTCGGCTGCACGAACCATCTCCTCAGGGGTGGTCATGAGGAGAACCTCCTGGCTCCAGGCTTCAGGTCTTCCCCCAAAGGTCTAACAGACCCTGCAGGACCTTCCCTTTGACGGCGCAGGGCTGTTTTCAGACCAGACAGACTCAAGACTCCATAGCCTCAAAGATTCAAGAGCAACAATGAAATCTCTGGGGATGCATACGTCTGCTACCCAGAGAAAACCTTTCAAACCTCAACCCCAGCAGCAGCAGAGGCAATATCAACCCCACCCAAGTCAGGACCCTTACCGCTGTAAGGGCAGGAACAATAGGCGAAGGCCGTCTAACCAGTCGTCAATCCAGGGCCAGGGCCTGACTAAGCCAGAGTCGGGATCCAAACAAGGGTTTTGAGGGGACGCCTGAGGACAGCGTGCCAGACTTCATACCAGATCCTTCTCCCTGCTTTCTGAAATGTATTCCACTTCTACTGTACGTGGTCCCTTACAACATCGGACCGTTGGGTCCTTCGCACGGTAGAGGTGGGATATTCTCTCCAATTCTGCTCCTCCCCACCCTACCAGCCCCCTTTCCCATTCCTCTTCAGGGACCCTTCTCATGAGCAACTCCTTGTACAGGAGGTGCAATCGCTTCTCGCCTTAGGGGCAGTGGAGGAGGTTCCTCAGGAGCTATGGGGCAAGGGGTTCTACTCCCATTACTTCCTAATCCCCAAAGCAAAGGGGGGGTCTCAGACCCATCTTAGACCTGCGAGGACTCAACCAGTTTATGGTAAAGTTGAAGTTCCGCATGGTCTCCCTGAGTTCGATCATTCCTTCCCTGGATCCGGGGGACTGGTACGCCGCCCTCAACATGAAAGATGCGTACTTCCACATAGCCGTTCATCCGGCCCACAGACGTTTCCTGAGGTTTGTGGTCGATCACAAGCACTACCAGTTCACGGTGCTCCTATTCAGTTTATCGACGGCCCCCTGAGTGTTCACCAAGTGCATGTCGGTGGTTGCGACCTTTCTCCGAAAGAGGCAGGTACAGGTGTATCCCTACCTCGACGATTGGCTGCTGGGGGGGGGGGGGGGTTCCAGGGAGCAGGTGGAGTCCCAAGTCCGGTTAGTCACAAATACCTTCCAGAGACTGGGTCTCCTCCTCAACGTGGACAAGTCAACGCTGTCACCAACCCAAAGAATAGAATTCATTGGGGCAGTGCTGCTAGACTCGGTTCAGCGCTCCTCAGCCATCCATGACTTTGGTAATGGACGCATCAGACCTGGGTTGGGGGGGCCCACCTTGGAGATCTACAGATGCAGGGCAGATGGTTGCAGTCCAAGATCCTGCTCCACATCAATATAAAGGCGCTCAGAGCGGTGAGACTAGCCTGCCAGACCTTCAAGGACAGACTTCAAGGTCAGTGTGTGGGGGTGTTGACCAACAATACCACCGCCACGTTTCTCATAAACAAAGAGGGCAGAGCCCACTCCTCCCCTTTCTGTCATGAAGCTCTCCAGCTTTGGGATTTCTGTATAGCCCACTCAGGACGCCTCCAGGTAAATGATCTCCCAGGCCTGCAGAACGAGATTGCAGACTGTCTCAACAGGTTGTTTCTCAACCACGAGTGGTCAGTCCGTCTGGACGTCTCACATTCCATCTTCCAAAGGTGGGGTTTTCCCCAGGTGGACCTATTCACCACCAGGAGCAACAGGAAGTGTCCAACATTCTGCTCCTTCCAGAAACACAGTCCGGGCTCCATCTCGGACGCATTCCTGCTACCTTGGGGGGACCACCTCATGTACGCCTTCCCACCGGTCCCACTCGTTCACAAGGTGCTGCTCAAGATCTGCAGAGACAGAGCAGACGTGATCATGCTGGCCCCGACATGGCCACGACAACATTGGTCCTCCATGCTTCTGGAGATGTCGGTGGACACCCCGATAGCACTACCACTTTACCCAGATCTGATTACACAAGACCAAGGTCGCCTCCTTCACCCAGACCTCCAATCCCTTCGTCTCATGGCTTGGAAGCTTCATAGTTAAACCCAACGGATCTCCAATGCTCAGATTCGGTGAAGGAGGTGTTGCTTGGTAGCAGGAAACCTACCACTAGGGCCACTTATCTAGCTAAGTGGAAAAGCTTCTTGTGCTGGTGTGAGCAGCGTCACACATCTCCGCTTCAGACATCTATACCACTCATCCTGGAATACCTACTACATCTGAAACAGCAAAGGTTGGCAGGATCATCCATCAGGGTACACCTTGCAGCCATCTCGGTGTTTCACCCGGGAAAGTCGGGGTCCTCTGTATTCCATGGTGGGCTTTTTCCTAAAGGGTTTGGAAATACTATACCCACATTCTCGACCACCTATACCCACTTGATCTCAGTCTGGTTCTCTCCAGACTAATGGGAGCCCCGTTTGAACCACTGGCTACATGCTCCCTTCTGTATCTCTCGTGGAAGGTAGCGTTCCTGGTTGCCATCACTTCAGCCAGGAGGGTGTCCGAGTTAAAAGCACTGACCTCCACCCCCCACGGTCTTCCATAAGGACAAGGTGCAGCTCAGGCCTCACCCAGTCTTCTTGCCCAAGGTAGTATCTCAATTCCACATTGGACAAGACATTTTTCTACCAGTCTTCTATCCCAAGCCGCATGTCAATTCGCGGGAGCAGAGACTTCATTCGCTAGACATCCGGAGAGCGCTAGCATTCTACATTGAGTGCACGAAACCTTTCAGGAAATCGAATCAACTGTTCATAGCAGTGACAGATCGGATGAAATGGCTTCCAGTCTCCTCACAGCACATTTCGTCATGGATCATGGACTGCATCCGTACTTGCTACGACTTCGCCAAGGTTCCAGCTCCACCTATTACAGCACACTTGACGTGGGCTCAAGCCTCATCCACAGCTTTCCTGGCCCAGGTGCTCATCCAGGAGATCTGCAGAATGGCGACCTGGTCATCCGTGCACATGTTTACTACCCACTATGCCATCACACAGCATGCCAGAGAGGACGCAGCTTTTGGCAGGGCAGTTCTCCAATCAGTGGTTCCTTAACTCCAACCCCACCTCCAGGGGAGAGCTTGGGAGTCACCTGATTGGAATCAATGTGAACAAACACTCAAAGAAGAAAAAATGGTTACTCACCTTCTTGTAAGTGTTGTTCTTTGAGATGTGGTGTTCATGTCCATTCCAATACCCTCCCTCCTTCCCCTCTGTCGGAGTAGGCAGCAAGAAGGAACTGAAGGGGGAGTCAGATCGGCAGGGTCATATATTGAGCACCATGAAGGCGCCACTCCAGGGGGCTCCCTAGCCAACCCGATGGGAGCTGCTAAGGGAAAAGTTTCCGATGACCGTGCACGTGGCGCGCACACACCTGATTGGAATGGACGTGAACAACACATCTCGAAGAGCAACAATTACAAGAAGGTGAGTAACTGTTTTTTCTTTTCTGCTTCAGAGCACTGAGTAGTATGGACCCATGGTAGTATTAAGTGTGTTTTGTGACTTGGCAGCTCAGAACCAAATGCTTTTTCCTTCACTTCCCATCTACTTCTCTCAGAGCCAGGCACAGGGGCACTCAGGACAAACAGCTGTTTGAGGCATATAGACGGAGTGGCTCTTGCAGGTGCCGGTGGGCTCACTTATCTCCCTTCTACCTTTTTTGAGCTTCCTGCTTGCACTGCCCATTTCTTTCCACGTTCAGGTAGTGTTTTGTGGCTCCCATCTCTGAGCCCCAGTGGCCTATATGACTTAGTGTCTCTCACTGGCCTGGCCTTTCCATGCTGATCTCGTTCTAATCCAGTGCTTTTATCTGCCAGGGTAACTTCTACAGAAGGGCAGCTGAATGGATTCCAGAACAGCCTTAGCAGTGCAGCATCCTGTGAGCCAGGCACAAAATCCACAGGTGAGTGCAGGTCCCACAGACAAGGAGAGAAGGGTAAAGGAATGGAATGATGGACTGTGTTGATCTCCAGGAGTTGGCAAGGAAGGGGCCAACCCTCTGGCTAGAGAAAAAGACACAGTTTCTTACCCTGAGTGCAATGGTTTGCAAGTAGCAGCCCTGGGGCCATCTGAGGGTGGAATTAATTCCTCCTGGGACACCGTAAGAAGGACTTACCGAGGGGGAGCTGGGGCTGAGTCTGGCAAGGAGCGTTGGAGATGAAGGATCCCTAGAAATATGGTTGAAAGGAGAGCTTGGCTAAAATGAGCCACCTTTGCTTTTAGCTTTGGCAAAGGGGACACTCTGCTGTTTCTGTTTGGCCTTTAAAAGGCCAGGGCATTTTTTACTTTTACTTTTCTGTCTTGCAATAAAGCCTCTCTGTCCAGAAAGGGTTACTCTAGGTATGTCCTATGGATTTGTCTTCTCTAATTTTCTTACTTCTCTGGTTCATGACTGCTTAATTCAAAGAGGTTCATCTGGGACTGGTGTCTAGGGAACAAGAACCTGATCTTTTTCCATTGCTTCAAAAGTGTCTGCAGAACAGATATGTTGTTGGTTTAGATGAACCAAAACTGTATGTGATGTTATTGCCAAGGCCCTGTGTATTCTGTGATGCTGCAGCCATGGAATTTGCAGCAGAATTGAGCTCCAGAATCTGAGCTTTAATTTTTAAAAAATTATATTTTTAGCCCTTATGGTTGCTGAGAAAACCATGAAAACATGACCTGAGTGTCTCTGATGCAGTGATTTCTGCCTGAGTCTGCACAGTCTGAAACAATAGCTCAAAAAGAAGTGACCTGCCCCATTCATCTCTAGTGGGGGGTTAGCTCTGAAATTTAAGGATGACATTTCCGATATTAACATTAACAATTTCATTGCTGATCCTTTAGCAAAAACATCCAGCTAATGCAGTTCTTGTACAATTCCAAACTGCCTCCCACGCTTTACCACCTGCCAAAACCTCCAGCTTTACTACCAGCAGTTTTTACAACAGTTAACAGAAAAATCTGCAGCCCTCTCAGACCTGATAATGTGGGTGGGGACAGCGTAAAATGGGATTCAACATGAAAATAAATAACACAGTTTCTCTATTTTAATGTATATGTGGTTGCTGCAGAATTTCTAGTTCAGTAGTTCTCAAACTTTTGTAGTGGTGACCCCTTTCACATAGCAAGCCTCTGAGTGCGACCCCCCTTATAAATTAAAAACACTTTTAAATATATTTAACACCATTATAAATGCTGGATGCAAAGCGGGGTTTGGGGTGGAGGCTGACAGCTCGCGACCCCATGTAATAACCTCACGACCCCCTGAGGGGTCCCGACCCCCAGTTTGAGAACCCCTGTTCTAGTTTGCACAATTCAAGACCCGTTTGCTGCAGAGTATTGGGGCCGTGATATATATAGGACTACAGATTAAAAGCCCAGTCCTCAGGATCTGACCCAAGGGAAAAAAATAGTGGGTACTTAGCACCCACTAGCCACAGCTGTTCGGGCAGCTGCCACCAATCAGCTGTTGAAGCGGCTGAGGGAGGCACTTGCGGGAGGGTGGAAAGCAGCGAGCGGTGGGCAAGCAGGGCCTCGGGGGAGGGTTGGAGCAAGGGTGGGAAGAGGCAGAGCGAGGGCGGGGCCTCGGGAGGGGCGGAGCAGGGGCAGAAAGAGGAGGAGTGAGGGTGGAGCCTTGAGGGAGGGGCGGAGTGGGGGCAGGAAGAGGTGGGGTGAGGGTGGGGCCTCAGGGGAGGGTGGAGTGGGGGCGGGGTCTTGGGGCAAAGTGGGGGTGGAGCACCCCTAGGGAAAAAGAAAACTCAGTGCCTATGATCTGACCAAACTGATTTATGCAATCCTGCATGAACATGCCAGTCTGTTGAGCACTGTTCTTCTCTCGGTTGCTCCCTCCAGAGCTCCCGCCATTGCCACCCTACAGTCTTCAGCCTTGCAGGAAGCAAACCCTCTACCTGCAATGTATTCTCCGACTCCCCTCTGGCCACTGCTGAAAGTATCTCCTTCTGTTGATCCTGTACGTGTCTACTGTAACTGCAGGCAGCAACCCCTCCCTATTTCTGTGAGCATCTTCCCGGAATTAATGCAGAGCACGTGTGAGGGGAATTGTCAGTAGAGGGACAATAGACAGCAACAGTCTAGAACTGTAGGAAATGTAAGCTAGATAGTATGGACCCCTTGGTAATTGTGAGATTCCCTTTAAGGGAGGGATGTAACCATTCATACTGGGAGTGTTCAAGTTGAAGTGAACACATGAGGTAGAAATCTTAGTCCTCTCCTGCAGGATGTGGTTAGCTGACCCAGGGCAAACCTGCCTCTCTGAATCTGAAATGAAGAATTTAGGCCAGAGCCTGTTGGATAAGCTCGAGCAACAGAGCTTGAGGGAGGGCTAATGGAAGCATGACTTGCTGGGTAAGCCACTTAAAGCCTTCTCCTTGCCCCGGAAGAAAGGTGTTACAGCTCCAAGAGTAGTGTGTGCTATTTCAGTGAGCAGAATAACTGGAGAGAAGTGATCGTTGCTCTTGGAAATGTGAGGGGAAGATACTTTGCCCAGTTCAACTTTAGGCCCCCCTTTTCCAGGTGCCTGAGGGACTAAGCCATTTTTCCTCCTCTCCCTCTGCAACCCAGTACCTTCTTTGTTCTGTAGCCCTTGTTTCTCTCATCATAAGGTTTGGTTATCATTTCACTTATGAGTAGTGCCCTACATGTGCCTGGCACTGACTAAAGAGATTGGAGACATGGGCCCTGCCCTGAGGAGCATGCAGTCTAGGTCAGATACAACATGGCATGACTTTGGGCAAGAGAGAAGGGAGGTTGTTCTGAGGGACTCGTCCTAGAAGTAGAATGGATAGTAACCTGGAAAGGCAAGAGATTAAACAGGGCAGTTCCATGCATAGCCCCAGGGTCAGCAAGGGAGGATGCAGGCAAAATACCCTCCCTTACGTCTCTCAGCCTGAAAGTTCCATATGGATTCTGAAGTGTCAGAAGGAGCATTCACTCTCTGCTTGGCCCATTCAAACTCAGTTTATTAGGTCCTGACATGGAAACCTTCAGGGTAGTGAATTGGGAAGCAGCACAACCACATCCACTGGGACAAATAGGTTCAGGAGAGTATTACTTGGACAAACTCATGGAGCACCATGGGATTGGTCCTGCTCCCTAGTGGGCAGGGCTTTGACTGACTTTTGAGTTGGGAAAGGCTATCAAAGAAGCCAGTGGAGAGATCCTTCTGCCCATTTGATTATGTGGTAGTATCTATGCAAGGTTTAGAGCTGCATCTCCCTCCTTCTCTACTGCTCGGCTGTAGAGACTGCTCCTGGATGAGTCCAGCCCTTTCTAATCTATAAGATGGGGTGAAAGAGGCACACTTGTCTGAGAAGGCCAGCCAGACACCCACATACAGAGGGTGAAATCCTGGCTCAATGGAAGTCAATGTAAAAAACTCCCATTGACGATATTGGGACCAAGATTTAAAACAGAGGCTCTAAGTCTCTTTCACGTGTCTGTCCCAATGTATATCTCTGGGTATGTTGTAATCCCTTGGGGCAGGATGGGTCTGCAGTCACACTACCATAAACAGAGACACATGGAAAAGCTGTATGGGTCCCTGTTGTTCCAGACATACCCACTGGGCTATTGCTGCCTTCTGATGGTTGTTAGCATAAGGGATGTGAGGGTAAAGTAGTGGGGAGGCTTCTGTGCAGAAGGAGGGAGGGACAGCCCAAGCTAAGCCATCTTTTCCATTTTCCAGGTCCTTTGGAAGTTGGCCCCCAGCTTATATTCGCCAGATCCAAATCTTTTTCCAGCCGTTCCAGATCCAGTGGCACAGTTATAGGGCAGAGAAAGAGAAAGACAGTGCAGGCAGGGCCAGTTTAAGGTAACAGCAGCCACCTTTGGACTCCCAGCCCATACTTCTTCCTCTGTCCTCAGAGGTAATTCTGATTGCCTTGCTGGGGGTAGTAGACTTTGGGTCTCAGCAAAGAGAAGAAGAGTGAGAGAGGCAGGTAACCCAAGAGAAGGTGAGTCTGAGGTTCTGTGAAAGTGAGAAACACAGGCACTATAGAAGCTGGCAACCAATCTGCTCAGATAAGAATCCACTTGCAGGTGGTACTGCAGGTGTAAGAAAATACTAGTTCTTCTTCGAGTGCTTGCTCATGTCCATTCCATTGTAGGGATGTGTGCTCGCCACTGCACTGGTGCCGGAAGTTCTTACCCTCAGTGGTATCCATAGGGGTCCGGCTCTGGCGCCCTCTGGAGTGGCGTACATATGCGCTGGTATAAGGGTGCTGCTGGCCCCCTCCCTCAGTTCCTTCTTACTGCCAGTGTTGGTGCTGCAACACTCCCCTTGCTCTAGCAAGTGGTTTCCTTTCAGTGGTTCTTTGACCTATTTTCTTTGTAAATAGTTGTAGTTAGCTGATAGTTAGCAGTTCTCAATAGTTTAGTAAAATACTAGCATCCCCCTATACTCTGTATGTTACCCCCAATGACCAATAACTGACGCTTCAAATCTTCTGTACCTTAATGATAGCTAGTCCCCTGAGGGACTTAGCCCAGAGATGGGGCATGCCCTGCTCCTTGGGCTTCAAGCCTTGCAATCGCTGTAAGAAGCCCATGCCAATCAGCGATCCACAAATAAGCTGTTTAAAGTGTCTGGGTGAATCCCACATTCACGAAAAGTGTCGCATTTGCAAGGGATTCAAGCCCCAGACCAAGCAAGAAAGAGACATTAGTCTGCACATGCTCCTCATGGAGTCAGCACTGGCACCAGCCTTGGAGCCGGCACATTCGGACTCGGTACCGAGTACCTCGGCATTGACGAGAAGTGCCCCCCTGGCACTGAATTTCTCTCAGCACCAATCTCCGTTGCCAGTACCAGCCAAAAGGCATAAGAAATACGTGAAAAGGGGGCGCTTCCTGGGCATCCGTAAGGGCAAGGATAAAGGAGAAGTGGAGCCTAGACTGGCTCAGACTACCTTGCCATCTCCGGAACCCAGTCAGGCAGCAGCCTCACTGGTTGAACCTAGCCCGCCCCATGATCTGTCTCCTACTCTGGGGAGTGGTAGAGGCACGCGGTATCTCATGGTGCCATCCACCCCAGAAGCCTTTCAAGCGGCAAAAGACATCTTCTCCCTCCCCATGCCGCCTACTCCTTGGGAAGAGAGGCCCAAGGACCCCTTCCTCCCATCCGTTTCAAGGTGAAAGTCTTTAATGGCACCCCTACATAATTCACCCCTGTGGCACCGTACCCCGGCCCCATCTCACTCTCCAGTGCCATGCCAGCAACCTCCAGAGCTGCACAGACCCTCAACCAGTTGACGAATTCCCAGCACAGATCGCCGGACTCCAGGCACCAATCCCTGGGATCCCGATGCTAGTCACCTGACCCACAATACCAGGCTGCAGAGGCACACCATCGGTTCCCGGAACCCTGGCAACAGTCACCTGGCAGGCACTGCTCACCAGTTCCCAGCACTGCTCACCAGAGCCTCCTTGGCGTTCTCAGGAGTCCCGGCACCGATCCTCGGAGCCTTGCCAGTTACCACTGCCCCAACACCGGTCGCCAGAGCCTCAATGCCGGTCGTCGGTCACCAGAGCGTCATGGATGGTCCCCGCGCTCCCAGTCCTGGTCGCCAGAGCCTGTACACTGTCCTCGGAGCAAGTGGTATCGCTCCCCAGATTATTACCGGGCCTATGTACAATACCGCCAGTCGCTGGATATGCGACATGGCTCAGCAGGTTCCTGGTACTGCTCCCTGAATGGCAGGCACGAGGCAGACAGATACAACAGGGAAGACTACCCTATGGTGATGCCAGCGTGGTCACCTGAGGAAGATTATTCCTCCTCGGGCTCTGAGAGTGAGGAGTTGCCAGCCCCCAGAGACCTACCACAAATTGCACAGTCAGCAGATTTTCCCCAGGGCCAATCTACAAGTACGTGGCCACAGGGTCAAAGGCCGGGGCCCTGGCAGAGGTATAACCCATGAGCATGTTCCCAAGCTGGGAGTCCTCAGACCCAGCACTTAGTCTCAGGGGCATCGGAAAGACCTTCAACATCAGTGTCTCACCCCCCTAACCCTCAGAGCTTGGATGTCGGGTTGGATCAAGGGGCCCAGGAACCACTCCCTCCAGGACATGTGGCTTCCCAGGCAAGGAACAGGGAACCCACCCCTCACCCTGGCTGGTCTCCTCCTCCTTATTGCCTGATGAGGAAGTAGCAGGTCCCTCGCAGATGGCGCCTCAAGATGATGTCAAAGCCCACCAGGAGCTTAAATGGGTTGCAGCGAACCTGGGATTGAAGGCGGAAGAGATGTCCAAACTAGCGGACTCCCTATTTGACATGCTGGCCCCAGCAGCCCCAGCAAGGGTGGCCCTTCCCGTCCACAATGGGGTGGTCAACATCATAAAAGCCTTGAGGCAGACCCCGTCATCCTTGCCACTTATGTCCAAGAGGGCAGAGTGCAAGTATTGCATCCCTGCAAAAGGGTGTGAGTACTTGTACACGCCCCCCGCCCCTGGGTCACTAGTAGTAGCGGTGCCCAACAAGTGCGACAGGCAGGGTTAGCCCAGCTTGACCCCCAAGAATAAAGACGCAAAATGACTCATGTATGGCAGGAAAATTAATTCTACAGCCAGCCTACAGTTTCGCATTGCAAACCACCAGGCCCTGCTCGGCAGATATCATTTTAATGTATGGCAATCCACGGCCAAGTTTACTGACTCGCTCCCGCAGGACTTTAAGCAGGAATTCAATGCCATATTAGATGAGGATAGAGCAACTGCAAGGGCCTCCCTCCAGGCTACCTCAGACGCGGCAGATTCCACTGCCAGAGCCATGGTGTCAGCGGTGTCAATGAGGCAGGCATTGTGGCTGCAATCATCTGGCCTGTCAGCGGAAGTCCAACAATCTATCCAGGATCTCCCATTTGACAGGTTGGCCCTGTTTGCTGAACAAACGGACAGCAGATTACACAGCCTGAAAGACTCTAGGACCACTCTTTGCTCGCTGGGCCTGTACCGCTAGGAAGAGATTTAAACCTCAGCACACACAGAGGTTCACGAGCTAGGCCAGAGCAGAACCGTACCGCAGAAGGAGCAGGGGATATAGGCATCGCCAAGGTCAACCGTTGGCAGTGGGGTCTCATTCGGGCTCAAGTTGCGCCCCTCCTAAGAACAAGCGATCATTTGAAGGGACGCTTGAGGACGACCTCCCAGCCTGCAACCAGATCTATCTCACCCTTTATTTTCCAACCATTTGTTACCTTACCTCCCCACTGGGATCGCCATAACTACGGACCACTGGGTCCTCAATATGGTGGCAGTGGGGTACACCCTCCAATTTCTGTCCCTTCTTCCCCTTTCCCGTTCCTCTTCAGAGATCCTTCTCACAAGCACCTGCTCACCCAGGAGGTGCAAGCCCTCCTACGACTGGGGGCCTTAGAGGAAGTTCCTGTGGAACAAAGAGAGAGAGGTTTTTACTCCTGGTATTTTCTCATTCCAAAGATCGCCTATGACCTGCGAAACCTCAACAAATACCTCAAAAAGTTGAGGTTCCGCCTGGCCTCCATCATTCCCATCCTGGAGACTGGTATGCCGCCCTTGACCTGAAGGATGCGTACTTTTATATTTCCCGGCCACAGGAGATTCCTACAGTTTGTGGTCAGTCAGATACACTACCAGTTCCCTGTGCTCCTGTTTGGCCTAGCGACGGCGCCAAGAGTGGTTACAAAGTGCATGGTGGTAGTCGCAGCCTACCTCAGGCATTGGGGTATCCAGATATTTCCCTATCTCGACGACTGGCTCATCAAGGGCCACTCTGAGCAGCAGGTACAACGCAGTGTCTGAGCTCTGCAACCCACTTGTGAAGCTGTGGGCCTGTTGATAAACAAACAAAAATCAACATTGGTCCCTGTTCAGAGGATAGAGTTCATAGGAGCTGTCTTCGACTCCACCCAGGCCAGAGCATTTTTGCCACAAGCCAGGTTCAAGGCAATGTCAGATCTGATCGTGCAAGTCACCACACACCCGCTCATCACTGCTAGGGTCTGCCTCAGACTCCTGGAGCCAGGGCCTGGGGCGGAAGTGACGAATCTGTCACTTCTGGGACCGACCCATCACTTCCAAGACCAATCATGCTGGCCAATCGCACAAGCCTGCAGGGGCCCCCAATTCACCGGGCCCAGAGTGGTCGCCCCAATTCACCATACCCAAGGGACGGCTCTACTTGGGGCACATGGCCATGTGCACCTATCTCGCCAGCACACAAGACTACGGCTAACGCCCCTTCACATGTGGTTGTCGTCGGTCTGTTCCCCAGCCAGACACTCCTTAAACAGGCTCCTCATGATCCCGCCCCAGGTACTCACCTCCCTACAATGGTGGTCCAACCCGCACCCGCTCATGGAAGTTGTTCAGTTTGCGACTCCGAGACCCACAGCATCCCTTGTGTCGGATGCGTCCGACCTCAGTTGGGGAGCGCACCTTGGTGCCCTCAAGACTCAAGGGCTATGGTTGTGAGAGGAGTTGTCGCTTCACATAAACGTCCGAGAGCTTAGGGCCATCCACCTAGCTTGCGAGGTATTTCTTCCCCATCTGTCTGGTCAAGTGGTACAGGTGCTGACAGACAACATGGCCGCCATGTTCTATGTCAACAGACAGGAGGGAGCCCGATTATTGGCCTTGTGTCAGGAGGCCCTTCGTCTGTGGGACTTCTGTATCCAGCATGCGATCCACCTGGAAGCCTCCCATCTCCCTGGCATTCGGAACATGCTGGCTGATCGCCTAAGCAGGTCCTTCTTCTCTCACCATGAGTGGTCCCGCCACTCAGAGGTCATCAGGGTGCTCTTCCAGAGGTGGGGAGCTCCCCAAGTGGACCTGTTCGCTATCAAGTAGAACAGAAAATGTCACCAGTTCTGCTCTCTGCAGAACCTCGACAGCAGCTCGCTATCCAATGCCTTTCTCCTATCGTGGTTGGGGGCTCTAATGTATGCCTTCCCGCCAATCCCAATGATCAGCAGGGTCCTTTCCAAGATCAAGAAGGTTATGGCACGAGTCATTATAATCGCGCCAGCTTGGCCTTGTCAGCATTGGTTCGGCATGCTCATGCACTTGGCAGTAGCAGCTCCATGGGCTCTCCCCGACCTTCTGGACCTGCTCTCCCAGGATCATGAGAGGTTACTGCACCCGAACCGAACCTCTCTTCACCTCACGGCATGGATGCTACGTGTCTAAGCTCCGAGGAGCTAGCCTGCATCAGTCAGGTCTAGCAGGTTCTCCTGACAAACAGAAAGCCCTCCACTAGGGAGACCTACCTTGCAAAGTGGAAGCGCATCTCCTGCTGGGCATCAGAGCAGAATATCTCTCCGATCAGCGCATCTCTGCAATCCATCCTGAATTACCTGCTGCATTTAAAGCACCATGGTCTTGCCTTTTCATCAATCAAGGTGCACTTGGCAGCCATATCGGCCTTCCCCCCTCATGTCCAGGGTAGATCGGTGTTCTCACATAAGATGACAATCAGGTTCCTGAAGGGCCTCAAGAGACTGTTTCCTCCAGTCCGAGAAACAAAGGGTAGGTATAAATGGTCAGTTTTCAGAATGGAGAGAGGTAAATAGTGGTGTCCCCCAGGGGTCTGTTCTGGGACCAGTCCTATTCAACATATTCATAAATGATCTGGAAAAAGGGGTAAACAGTGAGGTGGCAAAATTTGCAGATGATACAAAATTACTAAAGATAGTTAAGACCCAGGCAGACTGCGAAGAGCTACAAAAGGATCTCTCAAAACTGGGTGACTGGGCAACAAAATGGCAGATGAAATTTAATGTTGATAAATGCAAAGAAATGCACATTGGAAAGCATAATCCCAACTATACATATAAAATGATGGGGTCTAAATTAGCTGTTACCACTCAAGAAAGAGATCTTGGAGTCATTGTGGATAGTTCTCTGAAAACATCCACTCAGTGTGCAGCGACAGGCAAAAAAGTGAATAGAATGCTGGGAATAATTAAGAAGGGGATAGAAAATAGGACAGAAAATATCATGTTGCTTCTATATAAATCCATGGTACACCCACATCTTGAATACTATGTGCAGATGTGGTCGCCCCATCTCAAAAAAGATATATTGGAATTGGAAAAGGTTCAGAAAAGGGCAACAAAAATTATTAGGGGTATGGAACAGCTTCCGTATGAGGAGAGATTAATAAGACTGGGACTTTTCAGCTTGAAAAAGAGACGGCTAAGGGGAGATATGATTGAGGGCTATAAAATCATGACTGGTGTAGAGAAAGTAGATAAGGAAGTGTTGTTTACTACTTCTCATAACACAAGAACTAGGGGTCACCAAATGAAATTAATAGGCAGCAGGTTTAAAACAAATAAAAGGAAGTATTTCTTCACACAATGCAGAGTCAACCTGTGGAACTCCTTGCCAGAGGATGTTGTGAAGGCCAAGACCATAACAGGGTTCAAAAAAGAACTAGATAAATTCCTGGAGGATAGGTCCATCAATGACTGTTAGCCAGGAAGGGCAGGAATGGTGTCCCTAGTCTCTGTTTGCCAGAAGCTGTAAATGAGTGACAGGGGATGGATCACTTGATGATTACCTGTTCTGTTCATTCCCTCTGGGGCACCTGGCACTGGCCACTGACGGAAGACAGGATACTGGGCTAGATGGACCTTTGGTCTGACCCAGAAGGGCCATTCTTATGTTCTTATGAGATCCGGTTCCCCAATGGGATCTCAACCTGGTCCTCTCCAGTCTCACCAGTTCTCCTTTCGAGCCTCTCACCTTTTGCTCTCTTGCACCTGTCGTGGAAGGTCACATTCCTTGTAGCTATTACCTTGGCGAGGCAAGTGTTCGAGATTAAAGCCCTCACTTCAGACCCCCCATATACAGTGTTCTACAAGGACAAGGTGCATCTGCCGCCCTGTCCAGCCTTCCTGCCAAAGGTGGTGTCACACTTCCATGTCAACCAGAATGTCTTCCTCCAGGTGTTGTGTCCAAAGCCTTACATGACCAATGAGGAGAGGTGTCTGCACACTCTAGATGTCAGGCGCACCCTGGCTTTCTATCTGGAGCGCACCAAGCCCTTCCGCAGATCGACTCAGCTCTTTATCACGTTAGCTGACAGGATGAAGGGCCTTCTGGTGTCCTCTCAGAGGATTTCGAATTGGATCACCACCTGCATCCGTACTTGTTACGAGTTGATGCAGGCTGTGCCTCCACTGATAGTGAAGGCTCACTCTACTAGGGATCAGGCATCTTCGGCTGCCTTCCTGGCCCATGTCCCCATCCAGGACATCTGTAAAGCCGTGACGTGGTCATCGGTACACATTACCACATGTAATGCTATGCATTACGTCATCTGGGTGATGCTATGCGGTACATCATCTGGGTGATGGCAAGCCAGGGATGATGCTGGATTTGGCAGAGCTTTGCAATCGACACATCTGTGAACTCCTACCCGCCTCCAAAGGTACTGCTTGGGAGTCTTCTACAATCGAATGGACATTGAGCAAGCACTCAAAGAAAAAATGGTTACTCACCTTTTGTAACTGTTGTTCTTCTAGATATGTTGCTCATGTCCATTCCATGATCCACCCTACTTTCCCTCTGTCAGAGTTCCGGCAAGAAGGAACTGAGGGAGGGAGGGGGCTGGTGGTGCCCTTATACCAGCACATATGCTCACTATTCCAGAGGGCACCAAAGCCGGTCCCCTACGGATACCACTGAGGGTATAAACTTCCGGCACTGGTGCATGTGGCGAGCACTTACACCTACAATGAAATGGACATGAGCAACACATCTCAAAGAACAGTTACAAAAGGTGAGTAACTGTTTTTTATGGACGCTGTGAGCCTGACTTGAACTCGTGATGGTAGATCAGAGAGCAAGGTGAGTGTCACTTCTGCTGTGACAACACTACCCAAGGTTCTGAGCCAAGCAACAAATTCAGATTAGGAATCTTAACCTCTAGTTCCTCTGATTTTCTCAAGTGTTGTACATCCGCATCCTGCTTCTCTCCCCCCCTCCCCCTCCACATTGACTTTAATGGAAGTAGTGGGTGCCCCCCAACTCTGAAAATCAGACCATATGGGCAACCATTACTACATTACCAGTTCCACTGGAGAAAATCTAGTCCCTCTATATGAACCAGGTTTAGATTCACCCTGCCTTAGACTGAGGGTCCCTAGAGAAAACTATTCCTCTGCTATTTTCTCCCTAGTAGAATTTAACAACACAATGTGTGCTAGCAAAGTAATCAGCCAGGATTAAGAAGAGCAATCCCACCTCCTGAGGCTGCCTGGCTGTTGTTTGCTGAGTGAATGGCCTGTGCTGAAGTTTATGGTGGGTCTGTTCAATTCCAGGAATGGCCTTTGTGGCAGGCACAGTGTTCAAGCTGGCTGTGTCCAGATGATGAAGCCACAAGGCTATTGGCTAGTCAGTTTGTTACTCAATCTGAGCCAGTCACCTCTGAGGGCCTGTTCATTCAGTAATGGTTTCCATTAAAGAAACTAACAATATCAGGCATGTGGGGCACACTCTTTGCCATATCTTAATGTTTTACTTTCCACTCCTTTGTAGAGACACAGTACCTGAAATTATAAATTGTTCTGTGCCTATCTTGAGAAAAAGAGGTTTCCCTGGTGTAAAAGGTACCTCTTTTTCCCCCTGGAATTTTTAGCATCTGAACACAGGCAAGGAGGCAGGTAGCACTGCAGCACTGAGGAAAGTCTCCAGCTGGCTACAAAGTTACACACTTCTTTATTCATTATTCATCCATGCTGAAAGTGGCAACACAAGGCAGAAGTTTCAGGGAGAAGAAGAGAGGGTGAAGGGTACTATTATAAGACCAGAATAGCAGTTCCTGGCCAGCTTCTCTATTACTGAGAGAGGTTTTGCAGATACTTAATCAGAAGCAAGAGTCTCAATACAGAAGAGATCTGAAAGGGCAATTTACCCTTCATTTCAACATGATGCTCAGTGTATGCCTGGTGGAGGGGATGCTGCAGGGACACCTACTAAGCTGATCGGTTTTAGGGGTCAAATGGGAGTCACCCATGATCCATTTCTATCCCAATGGGATGTTGGTGGTTTCCCCTTCATCTCTTCTCCTCATGTTTCTGTCCTGCTGCCCCCAACCTGAGAGTGTCTGAGAAAGAGAGTTTTATTTTACTTATTTTTATTGTAAAAGCTCGAAACCAAAGAACACCCATCTAGGGCTCTGAGTGTCTTGACATAAATTTATATAACACAATAATAATACGAAGAGTTACAAACAAAACTCAGTGTTGTATAAAACCAGGGCAGAGGTATGTCCAGCTCCAATTCTGACAGAAGTTGCACATTTATCAGTCAGGCTGGTTAATAACCACAGAGTATTATTCTGCTAACTCTTAGATTGGTGATGTTAGCAAGAAGTGGCTGCCAAGAGGGAATTAAAACTACATTGAGAACAGCTGGGTTGGGAGAAGTAAAGAGTAGTTGGTTTTCTGTCCTACTTTAGGGGTACTCATGGCTCCTGATTCAGGCACAAATGTCACTTCTTTCCCCTGGTCTAGGTTAAAACTTGGGCTCTGACATATAGTCTAGTTTCCTTTGATTCTGGTTCTTTGGGAAATGCTGTAGGGAAGAAGTGAGCGTTACAGTGCAGCCTGAAGCTGAAAGGGAAGGACTCTTCCTGATCTCCTTTGGGAGGGTGTCCCAGGGTCTCAGGCCAGCTGAGGAGAAAACTCTGGGTATGTCTACACCCAGCCGCTAGTTCGGCGGCTGGGAATCGAAGTTCCGGGTTCGATTTATCGCGTCTGGTCTGGACGCGATATATCGAACCAGGAAGTGATCGCCGTCGACTGCGGTACTCCAGCTAGACGAGAGGAGTACCGCGGCGTCGACGGGGGAGCCTGCCTGCCGCGTGTGGACCGAGGTAAGTTCGAACTAAGGTACTTCGAACTTCAGCTACGTTATTCACGTAGCTGAAGTTGCGTACCTTAGTTCGAATTGGGGGGTAAGTGTAGACCAAGCCTCTGCCTTCTGTGACTCACATCTGTATCTGGGCTTAGATAATTATACCAGGAGGTTGTCCAATGGTGTTAATTATCTATCTACTATAGAAATTCATCTGGCTCCAGCTGTGAATATCTGTGCCCCAGAGGTATCCAGCTGCATGGGAGGGGACTCCTGAAGGACAGTCAGTCTTTGAGATAAAATGCACCCATCTCACTGAGGGCTTTGAATTGGATCCCTAAGTGCACGGGGAGCTAATGCTGGTTGAGGAGTACTGGCATGATATGCTGTCTTGGGCCTAATCCATTTAGGAGACAGACTGCTATCCAGTACATTATCAGTAGTTTCTTCATAAATTTCTTCTTTAGGTTGAGGAAGAGAAAAGTACAGCTGTCTAGCCTGAAGGTGATGAATGCGTGAATCACTATGGCCAAGTGTTTTAGAAGAGTGGATGGAGTCTTCTTGCTGGCTGGTTGTGAGAGAAGGAACATTTAGTGACTATTGTTGTTTGATTCTTCAGAGTCAGTGATCAGTCTAGCTCAGCCCCAGAATTTTTCAGTTTGCAGAAAATCAATATGCAGATGGTGATTTTCTCAGGGTTTTTTTTTTATTATCCAGAATTATTTGATGACATTTCCCATGAATTTCATTTATGGCTTAATATATGGAGATATACCTATCTCATAGAAATGGAAGGGACCCCAAAAGGTCATCGAGTCCAGCCCCCTGCCTTCACTAGCAGGACCAAGTACTGATTTTGCCCCAGATCCCTAAGTGGCACCCTCAAGGATTGAATTCACAACCCTGGGTTTAGCAGGCCAATGCTCAAACCACTGAGCTACATGAAATATGAAATTGGAGTTGAGTTGCTTAGTAGGGGTTGGCCACATAAGTCACACATGGCACTTTATCTGCTCCCTGATTGGTTAAGTGTCACCTTATCATCCAGTTTCTTGTGTGCATATTCAGGGAAAATTAGTTTAAAAATTGCTTTCCTCAGGTATTCAAATGTGCAAGCTTAAAATTCACTTTACACTAGCATTTGTGCTAGTGAAAAACTTTCAGACAAATACAAAAAGGGTGTGAACAAAACAGATGCAGATTAATTTTAAAATTATTTCACATTATTTGCCCAGGTATAGATACAGAAACTGTCCTGGAGGTGGGAGATTCTTGTATCACTAGGTAGTGGGTCCCAGTTCCTTGGGACCATAGAGGACAAGGATAGGAAATGTAGCATAAATGGTGAGGCTAGTGTGCACTAGGGTGACCAGATGAGAGGAAGAAAATATTGGGACACGGGGGGGGGGGGGGGGGGGGCGTCCGCTGGCGGAGCAAAAAAATAAAGCCAAGTGCTGCCGGCGGAGTAAAAAAAAAAAAAAAGCCAGCGGAGCAAAATATTGGTCGGGACGCAGGACAAACAGCTAAAAATCGGGACAGTGTGCACAGCCTGTATCAGTCACTTGGGCATTTGCTGCATTAAGGTGGGATTCCCAGCTGCTGCCCTTGTCCAGGATCCCTCAGCTTCTTTCAGGCTTCTCTGCAGGCTGAGGAGGCGGTGGGTTGTTGAGCACCAATGTATTTATTTTTATGTTGATAACACAGCCCCCGGGGAACCTTGGCTACAGTTACAGTCAGTGTGGAATCAGCTGAATCTGTCCAAATCCTTCAGCAGTAGCAGCTGGGAACAGGACTCACTCAGGTTTCCACACACTGTCGCTGATTCCTCTCCTCCATACCACTAATCCCGTTAATTCCACTCTTCATTGCCACCCTTCTGGCTCTCTCTTGTTTCTGTGACTGACTGCACATGTGGTCTTGACTTTGAAAAGTAACTTCAAATGAGCACCTCGAGTGACCTCCGCTTCAGACTGGCCTGGCTGCTCAGGGTGTGAAATACCTCATGGCACCAGCGAACTGCTTCTGATGACACCTCACCACTAACCCTAGCACAGGAATATAGTAATGCAAACACATCCCCATAAATCCTTTCAGAACAGGCTAGCTATCTGATAAACTTACTGGACTGCTTAAAGGGAGCAGTGGTCAGAACCCCAGCATCTTCCACATAGACCAAAGCTTCCCCAGCAGAACCCTCCATCCTGCGCACAGCCTGTGCCACCAATGGTTATGACATTCTGTGAGCACCTCTTTCTGCCCTGCCTATAGTGCTCCCTTCCTACAGCGCTGCCAAAAGAGGATTAGCAGGAAACATGATCTGCCCTGTATCATAGGAATTTGGAAAGAAGCAGGGCTTGATGTGGTGAAGGGAGGTGAATCCCACTGTTACGTTTCCCTTTTTGAGTAGATGGAGGACTGCTGTGATGGCAAGTATTTGGTTTCACATCTGTTCCAAGAAATATCCTCCTAAAACCATTGTCCTTTGAAGCATCCCAAAGCTATCCAGGGCCCCCTCCCTCCCCTCAGTCCCCTTCCTACAATCTCAGGGCCATAGAGCAGCAGCTGACTCCCACAGGCATGAAAAGATGGCAGATGGAGAGCCAGAGTCACTGTTGATCCTGGTACAGTAGTTGTGGGATTATTGGCCCAGAGCAGTGCAGAGACTGAGCCCCTCATACCAGTGCAGAGGGACCAGAAGAGAGTGAGGTGGTAGTATAACACCTTTTCTCTTAGTCTATTTCACATTGTTGCATGGAGAAGGAGGGCAGAGTGACTCTGTGACTATTAGTAAGCAGACATCAGAGGCCCTAGCCATGTACATTACAATAGCTTCACAATGAACTTGGAGCTCTAAAACTAACAGCGGTGCATGATTACAATTGTTTCTGTGTTTATCCACCTATCTGAGTCGTATGGGGAACTCTCATTAATCCCAACATAATCTAAAACTCCTTTCTGAAGGCAGCATTTTTCTAAGCCCTCCTCAGACAATGTTAACAGGATAATGTCAAACTCAGCCATCACCTCTTGGCTAGATCTAAGGGGCTGTGCTCACGTTTAATGAAACAAAAATACACTTATTCCTAAACTCGTGAGAATGGTCTGCCTCTTGCACCTCTCGTGCCTTTGTTTTATGAGAGGAAGAAGCTGTTTCCTGTTATCTCCTGGTTGAATGCTAATGAGAGGCCAGTCCAAGCCTGGGGAGCATTTCAGGTTTTCTGAAAGCAGACGTGGGGCTGGGGAAATAGAAGAGGGAGGAGGGGATGGTCTCTTAAATCAGGTCCCCTCTTTAAAGCTGACTTGGAACTTAGCCTGAACTGTAGGAGCCTAGAAGAAAACTCGTAAGCCGGAGAGGCAGTGACCTCTTGTTTGAACCTTCAGAATAAGAATGGTGGGGGGGAGGGTTGCCCTGCAGCTGGCTGAGCTCTGCCAGTTCTCAGTATTGAGGTGTGGGGACTCTACCCAGGATCTCACCTTTTTGGAAATGCCCTTCAGGATCAATCGTGCAAAGATTTGGAGAACTCATATGATCCCCCGGTTCTTCTTTGAGGAGTGTCCCTGTAAGTGCTCCACTTTAGGTGAATCTGCGCCCCTGTGCAGGGGCGCCACAACAGGGGGGGCTGGGGACCATGGCCCCATCATTTTTAAAAGTGGGAGGACACTTTTTACCAGTTGTGAGGGGGAGGGGGCGGAGAGGAGCGAGCGGGGGGCGGGGTCTTGGGAAGAAGAGACAGCGCATGAGCAGGGCCTTAGGGGAAGAGGCAGCACAGGGGTGGGGCCTCGGGGAATGGGTGGCACGAGGGCGGGGGCTCAGGGAGAAGGGGCAGCGTGGGGGTGGGCCTCAGGGGAAGGGATGGCATGGGGAGCAGGGCCACAGTTCGGGTACCACTGCCTCCCCCCTTTTAGGGAGCTTCCTCCGCTCCTGCCCCTGTGCTTGTAATCGGAGATTTTTGGTAGCAGTACCTGGTTGGGTCACACATGCACTTTCCCCATCTCACACCACTTCTGGCGGTTACATAGCATTGTGCGACCAAACCTCTGCGCCCTCCGTTCCTTCTCTGCTGCCCTCGGCTTGAGATGGAGCACTTGGCAGCGCCTCTGAACTTTCTCTTTAGTCTAGTTCTAACTTTAGGGTACCAGTTCATAACCCAGTTAATTAGTTAGTTCATAGTTAACTACTCTACCTCTTCCCCATTTATTTTTCTTTTCTTAAAAAAAGATTCTTATCTTAGGAGTTTTAGTTCTAGTTATTAGTATACCCTTTAGCATAGTATAGTTACCCTCCCTCCCGGGAGAAACCCTATTCTAAGCCGCCTGGTCAGTTCCCTGGGGTTTAAATGTTATCTTACTTGCCGGCCATCAATCACGGTCTTGGACAGGCATTCACAGTGTGTCCGCTCTCTTGGTGAGACACGCATTTCACAAAAGTGCTCCCACTGCCGCAATTTAAAAGCCTATGCCAGGAACGCAAGAGACCTACAGTTAAAACTCATCATGATGGAGAAGTCTCTGTGCCCGGCATCCAGTCCTGGATCACAGACCCCTCTTGGACAACAATCTCCAATGACAGTGTTGGAAAGAGGTTCCCCACTACCCTCTCAGAGGAAGGAGCACCTCCCCCCAAAAGGCAACAAAGAAACGGGCTCTCACGTCGCTATCACGAGAACCTGCCAAAAAGAGAGATTTCCCGACCTGTCAGACCACGTCGGTACCAACTGCACCGAGAGCCATCCACCTTGGAAGTAGCAGGACCATCTGGTACCATGGCTATTGCGCAAGCAAAAGATCCTAAACGGGTTGGCTCAGAAAAAGGCAAAAAGGGAAACCTACCTTCCCTACCTTGGTATTGCCGGAGCCGCTCAAACATGCGGCACTATAGTCTATGCCCGGCACTGACAACTGCGGTAAAGGCATTGGTATTGCCGACAACATCCTCCTCGGTACTGATGTTCTTGGTACTGCAGCAGTTTCTCCGCCATAAAGTTCTGGTCTCCTTGGCACCGATCTTACTCCATCACACGCGGTACTGTGCCAACATACCACACCACCCAGATCAGCTCCTCCTTTATCCAGCGATGAGGATGATGATGATGAAGGGGAAATCTACTCCTTCCATCACTCCTTGCCTATCCACACAGCTACCAGACCAGGTCCACCAGAACACCAGGAATACCACTCCAGACCTGAAACTCAAGGATGGTATGGATGCCGCCACCTATGCCATTTCCACCACAGTGGCCTTACTGGGATCCAGTACTGCCAACAGAATCCTAAGCCTCCCAGTCCACACAGGGAGAGGTCAAGGCGTGGTAATGTGCAGGACATCGTGGCTGCAATCCTCAGGAATTCTGAAAGATGTCCAAATAGACAAATTCATGGAGGATAGGTCCATCAGTGGTATTAGCCAGGATGGGTAGGGATGGTGTCCCTAGCCTCTGTTTGCCAGAAGCTGGGAATGGGTGACAGGAGATGGATCACTTGATGATTACCTGTTCTGTTCATTCCTTCTGAAGCACCTGGCATTGGCCACTGTTGGAAGACAGGATACTGGGCTAGATGGGCCTTTGGTCTGACCCACTATGGCCGTCCTTACGTTATGTTCTTAAGTAAAAGTGGAAGATCTTCCATTCTACAGAGAAAAACTTTTCTCTGCCAAAACTAACAAGATCCTCCCCTTGATGAAAGATTCCCAAGTGACTCTCCATACACTCGGGATATATACACCTGCGATGAAACGGAGACGTTACCAGCCATATCAACGCAGCAGAGACACCTTGTTCCCACACAAACAGCAACGACTATACGACCCCTAAAGGCACAGACAAAGGTCACAGAGACATAGAGCATTTCAAACCCAGTCCTCTACGTCATAATCCACATCAGTCAAGCAACAATTTTGAAAATTTGGTTGAGGGTCTGAATGATCTCCCTCACCTGACAGCACGAATACTAACCAGGTCTTTGGCCACCGATTACTCCTTTTTTACCATGTCTGGGCATCAATCACTATGAACCAATGGGTTTTAGAGATCATAAGATCAGGCTATGCCATCCCTTTCACCTCCTGCCCACACACCCTACTGCCCTCCCCGTCCCTCTTCAGGGACCTTTCTCATGAGCATCTGCTACAACAAGAAGTAAACCATCTTCTACAGTTAGGTGCCGTGGAACTAGTTCCTACACAACACAAGGGGAGGGGATTCTACTCCTATTACTTCTTAACCCAGAAGAAAAACGGAGGATGGATCCGTTCTAGATCTCAGAAAGTTCAACAAGTTTGTACGAGCCCCCAGATTCAAGGTGGTCACAATGACCACAGTAATACCAGCACTGGAAAGGGGGGACTGGTTCTCAGCCCTCGACCTACAAGACACCTAGTTCCACATCACCATACATCCTGCTCAAAGAAGGTTCCTGCGGTTCACAGTGGGAAGTGATCACTACCAATACAGAGTTCTACCATTTGGCCTTTCCATTGCACCGAGAATCTTCTCAAACCCTTGTGGTAGTGGCAACACATTTGCACAAACAAGGGATTATAATATTTCCATATCTGGACGACTGCCTACTCAAAGGCCCCACTTTATCAGAAACAATCGACATCATTAGGGTTACAGATAAATGAACAAAAATAAATCCTATTTCCGGTACAACAACTGGACTTCATCAGAGCCCACCTAGACGCCATAGAGGCCAGGGCATCATTACCGATTAACAGATTCATGACACTGACCAACCTTATCTCAGTAGTCATGAACAGGCCACAGATATTGGCACATACCTGCTTACAGCTAGTGAGTCATATGGTGGCCACCACTTTCGTTGTAGGACATGCACGACTGCACTACAGGGCTGATTACATTCTGTGTATGTACCAAACAAACACAGCTTGAACAGGAGCCTCCCAATGCCACCAAAAATCAAGGAATTCCTACACTGGTGGACACAACCAGACAATGTATGTACAGGGGTCCTCTTTCACCAGGATCCAGCATCCATGCTAATTACAACATATGCCTTGATTGGCTGGGGCGCCCACCTGGATCAGCATACAATTCAAGGGAGATGGTCTTCTATGCAGACTCAATTACACATCAACCTCCTCAAACTATGCGCGGTTCACAACGCCTGTCTTCACTTCCTCCCATTGATAAAGAACGAAACACTACACATGATGACCGAAAACATCACCTGCATGTTCTATATAAATTGACAGGGAGGATCCCGCTCTCACTCCCTATGCACAAAGGCCATAAAGTTTTGGAACTGATGCATAAACCACAACATACACATTTCAGCATCCTACCTCCCCAGTTACCAGAACACGACAGTAGACATATTGAGCAGACAATTTTCCCAGTATCACGAATGGGAACTGAAAAACAGAGTCTCACAATCCATATTCCAATGATGGGACTATCCAAAAGACAGTAGCTCAGTCAAAAGACACAGCTGAGTCTACAGATAAACAAACAAAAATCAACGTTCACATCCATGCAAAGAGACTGGAGTGCATCTGCAGTCCACAATATATGTTCACACCTCCTACCTTTGATCAAGGACAAGGCTATAAAAGTGCTGACAGACAATGCTACTTGTATGTTTTTTATAAAACACCAAGGAGGGGCACAGTCACACTCCCTGTGCACAGAAGCGATGCAACTATGGAATTGGTGCATCCGCTACATCGACATCTCAACCTCTTACCTACCAGGTTGCCAAAACACCACAGCAGATGCACTGAGCAGAAAATTTTCCCAGGACCATGAGTGGGAAATGAACACCAGGGTACTTCAGAACATATTCAGCTGCTAGGGGTTCCCAACTATAGATCTCTTTGTGACAAACCAGCCAAGTGCCCTTACTTCTGCTCCAGAGCGGGACTGAGACCATGATCTCTCAGTGATGCTTTTCTCCTCAAATGGGATACACATCTACTATATGCTTTCCCTCCAACCCCTCTCCTAGCCAGGATCATACACAAGATAAGGACCGACAACTCCAAAGTCATCTTGATAGCCTCCATGTGGCCAAGGCAAACATGGTTTCCTTACCTTCTGAAGATGGCTGTGTGCCACCACACACTCTTCCACTTCTACCTTATGTCCTGTCTCTGGGTGTGGGCTGGGTCTGCCATCTGAACCTAGCAAGACTCCACCTGAAGGCATGGCTATTCCATGGTTCCAAGACAATGAAATGACTGTTAGGAGGAGATAAGGGACATTCTTTTAAACAGCAGAAGGTCTACTACCTAGTATACCTATCTTCACAAATGGAAGAGATTCTATATATGATGGCAGTATAGATAAACAATGGCAACTACCTCTCCTTTAACAGTGGTATTGGATTACATAGTGGAACTCAAGAAATTGGGTTTCTCGATGAATTCCATCAGAGTACACCTTGGGGCAGTTACGGCATTCCACCACAAAGTGGACGAGTTCTCAATGTTCGCCCACCCTACCATTAAACATTCTCTCTAGGGTCTTTGTAACCTCTATGCAGAACTACGAGCCCCCACTCCATCATGGGACATCACTCTGGTGCTGCAATGCCTTATGGGGCCCCCTTTTGAACAATGAGCAACATGCTCACTTCTCTACCTCTTGATGAAGGCGGCCTTCCTTGTCACTATCACATCCACCCAACGAATGGGAGAACTGGAGGGCTTCATGGCACATCCCCCATACACAATATTTTTCAAAAATAAAGTTACCCTACGACCACACCCCAAGTTTCTACCTAAAATAGTTTAATTGGTCATTTGAATCATCCCATTCATCTCCCATCGTTTTCCCCAAAAATTCATGGGAACAAACAAGAAGCAACGCTTTATACTCTAGACACCCATAGGGCACTAGCTTTTTACACTGAGAGGACAAAGTCTTTCAGAAAGTCACCAAAGTTATTTCTTCCATCAAAGAACGATCTAAGGGAGACACCAGACCCAAACAAAGGCTGTCAAAATGGATCCCCGGCTGCATTGACTTTTGCTATTGCCATCATCAGATACAACCCCAACCAGGGACCCACACTCATTCCACTAGAGCACTCTCAACGTCAATAGCCTTCCTCAATAATGTGCCTATAATGGACATCTGCAAAGCGGCCACCTGGGCAACAGTCCATACGTTCACACAACACTATGCCATAGAGCAACACTTGGCATCAGATGCTGTACTTGGACTTACGGTTTTATCAACTGCCATGCAACTCCAAAGCCCCTCCCTTCCACAGAGGGGCACTGCTCTACAGTCACCTAAAGTGGAGCACCCACAGGGACACTCCTCAATGAAGAAGAGAAGATTACTCATCTTGTGCAGTAACTGAGGTTCTTCGAGATGGTTGTTCCTGTGGGTGCTTCACTACTCTCCTTCCTCCCCTCTACTTTGGAGTTTTTTCGCACTAGAGGCTCTGCAGTAGAGAAGGAATCCAGGGAGGGTTGGTCACACAGCGCTACATAACTGCCTGAGGCGGTGCAAGATGAAGACCGTGCATGTGTGACCCAACCAGGCACTGTTACTAAAAATCTACAATTACAAGTGCAGGAGCAGAGAATCACCTAAAGTGGAGTGCCCACAGGGACAACCATCTCAAAGAACCTCAGTTACTGCACAGGGTGAGTAACCTTCTCTTACTTCTACTGTATTGTACGTAGTCCTTTGGTACCTTGCTATCAATACAGGAATTGACTCTGCCCCTCCACTGGATGTCTTTTTGTGGCATTGATTTACTCTTGGTTTGCAGTAGAGAAATATAGGCCAAAAAATTAGGGTGAATAGGTTGAGAGTTTGGCAAGACTCATGGAAATTGAATGGGGGGAAGGACAGAGCCAGAGCAGGGAGAAGCAACTACAGCAAACAACCTGGGGAGTGGGGAGATGAATAAGGGGAAACAGATCTGGGTTTATACAGAGCACAAGAATTTTGTAGTTGTGATAAATGAAGCGCGGGGGGGCTCCCTTTTATGGACACCCAGCCAGCCAGTTAGCTATAAAATCCCTGTTAGTAGCTGTTCTCTACTTGCTTTACCTGTAAAGGGTTAAAAAAAGCCCATAGGTAAAAAGAAGGGAATGGGCACCTGACCAAAAGAGCCAATGGGAGGTATAGAACTTTTTAAAATTGGGGGAAAACTTCCCCTTTCTCTGTCTGTTGCTGTTCTCTGGAGAGAGGGGACTAAGCAGGGACAGGACTGAAACTATGCTGTAAAAAGCTTTAAACCAGGTATGAAAAATCATCAAATCATACCTAGAACTACTCATGAACCCCAGATATGTAGGTAGATCAGGAATGTCTAGGAAGATGCAATTAGGGTTACAGGTCTGTCTCATCTTACGCTGGGGTTACGTTCCGCAGTCAGCGTCTAAAGTGAAAATCGTGTATAGTCAAAATTACATTGAGTGTAATGGCGGGCGGAATCGCCTGCACTACAGAAACAGTATTTAAATTGTTATTTTTCTCTTTTTTTTTGTTTTGTTTTTGCCGACCGCATAAAGCTGAAATCGTACATGTTAAATGCGCCTAAGATGCGACAGACCTGTATTTTCTTTTATTGCTTATTGGCTTGTGGACTCGTCTGTGCTAACCCCCAAATGCTTTTGTTTTGCTTGTAACCTTTAAGCTGAACCTCAAGAGAGCTATCTTGATGCTTAATTTTTGTAATTGTTTTTTAAGACCTAGCAAAAAGACTAAGTTCCAGATGTATTTTCTTTCTTTTTGTTTTTAATAAAATTTACCTTTTTTAAGAACAGGATTGGGTTTTTGTGTCCTAAGAGGTTTGTGCATACGTTGTTTAATTAGCTGTTGGCAACAGCAGGTTTCCTTTGTTTTCTTTCTCAGCTCTTCCCCAGAGGGGGTGTGTGTGTGAAAGAGCTTGATGGTACCTGACAGGAAGGAATTCCCAAGTGCGCCTTCCTGGGTTCTAAAAAGTGGGGGGGGGGGGGGGGGTTGCACTTGGGTGGTGGCAGCATCTACCCATCCAAGGTCAGAGAAAAGCTATAACCTTGGGAGTTTAATACCAGCCTGGAGTGGCCAGTATTAATTTTTAGAATCCTTGCAGGCCCTCACCTACTGCACTCAAAGTGCCAGAGTGGGGGTGAATAAGGGGAAACAGATCTGGGTTTATCCAGAGCACAGGGACTTTGTAGTGGTGTTGGATGGGAAGGTAAATCTCTGTCTTCTCTGTGGCATGGGGCAGACAGTAGGGGTCACACAGGCCTCCCCAAGCCTGTCTCTCCTTCCTAGTGAGGCTGCTCACCAGCCTTTTCATGCAGGGAGATTTCATTCAAATGGTTGCAGCTGTGGGCAGCCCATTTGTGTTACACACCCAGGTAGGGTTTTGTGACATGGTGCTGTTGCTTTTTTGAGCCTACATAGTCCAAATTGGACTTGTGCCCAGAAAAGGTGGGGAAGGGGGCCAGGTTGTCCCTGGCCAGGTTGTCTTCACTTGTCAGCTGACCCTGTTTGCTAATGTCATCCACTCTAGGATATATATATTGTCTATCAATTTACCTCCTTTCAGACTCAAGCTGTATGTTACCAAGGGAAGCATGGGCAACACTGTAGGATTGGAAAGTCCCTCTGCATGGAGCCAAGAGAGAAGAGTTTCTAGAGTTATCAGCCCATGTAGGAAGGAGGAAGATCTTGTGTTTAAGACTAGAATTCAAGAGATTTGTTTTCCTAGCTCTGCCACAGACTCACTGTGTTATCTTAGGCAAATCACATGGCCTTTGTGCTTCAGTGCCCTATCCGTGAAATGGAGATGCAATTTCCTTGTTGCACAGAAGTGCTCTGAGGATAAATTCATTAATATTTATGAAGTGCTCAGATGTTACAATCATGGAGGACATAGTAGTACCTGGATAGATAGCCAGACAGACTTATGTTCTAACAACTCCTGGGAAGTGGAGGATAAGGGGATTCAGTCTGTTATACATGGTGACTCAGTCCCATGAATCTTTTGAGCAAAGAGACTCAATCATCATAGTCTGGGGATTGAGACAATCTAATTCCAAGCCTATTTCTAAGGTTCCTTTGGCTAACAAGAAATCTGTCCCTCTTTGTCACCCAGCACCCATTTGAGGATGGTGAACAGACCAGCAACAGCCTGAAAGGGGTATGCCCCATGGATTTACTTAGATTGTTTAATATTTGTATTGCAGTAGTGCCCAGCGGCCACTCTGAAGAAAGAGACTCATCAATTTCCACATATGCCTAGGAATGCCCCTCCCTGCATGAGCCTTCAAGACATCCAGGCACAAAGAACTCGTGAAATATGAGCTCATGTTAGTGTGTGTGGAAGGGCCACTTGTGTTACAGGGTTACATGCGAAAAGAGAGGCAAGGGAGTCTCTGTGGAGCAGGAGGCTGAGTGGCAAAGTTGGATGGATGGCTTGTGTGACTTCATTTCCCTTCCATTGCACTGGCATTAATATAGCAGGTGAATACAGAGGGACAATAGGATGCTAGATGCAGATTTCTAGACCAGTAACCAGTCCAAGTGCACATGATTGGCATTCTGGTTCCAAGTGCATTTATTTTAATAAACACAGCTCCCAACAAGTGTTCAAGTCTAGGAGCAAACTGATTTCCTAAATATACAGGAAAAGCTTTGCCCACCTGAATAACCAAAAAACATGACATATTCAAAACAAACATGGTGCATTGCTAGGCCTTCTGGATTTTTTTTTTTTTTAAATGAACATCAAATAAATTTTTTTAAGTAAAATAAGTGAAGATGACATCAGAGTTTGCCTTAAACCTATTAAAGTGGGAAAATGCAGAGCTCAGGATTAAACTCCATTCTGAACAGTGAGAAGGAAAAAATCCTTTCCCATCCCCCAAATTATTCATTCAGAGAGCTCACCCCCTGCAGCAACGAGCCCCTCAGCTCCTTCTTTTGTGGGGCTAGAGGTTCCCGACCAGCAAGCAAAGGAGCAAAAGACACAGAATGGAAGAGACCAAATATACTGAAGAGGAAAAAGAAGACTCAGTAGCATGGCTGTGGGAGGATGTTGTGAGGAGCAGATGGGTCAGGCGGAGAGCCAGTCATAAGCAGCTGAAGGGGTAGTTATTATCCAGGGGATGGTGAGAAGTATTTATGGCTTTTAAGCTGTTAGCTCATTCAGACAGGCTTAGCATATTGATCTATGCATTTGTGTGTAGCTCTCGTGTGGTTTGCGTCTAACAGGGAGTTCCAAATTTCTAGTGCTAATTACTTCTGCGTCCACTGGGTCAGTGCAGTGGTGTTTTACTCTCTGAATGCCCCTTTGAGGTCACTCACAAGCCTTGCTTTGTGTCTTTTCCAGCTCCTACTCGCAGTGATGGATTAACTCTGAGCACCAGGTGAGAAGCCCAGTGCACCGCTCCTGAGTGCGAGGCAAGGGATGAAGCAGCAGTGACTGCTCATCACACCACCATCCCTTTAACACCCAGATGAGGTTGACAGTGAGGCCCTGCTGCACATTCCAAAGAACTCTCTGAGGAGAGGAGAGAAGTTACGTGTCTGTGGGAACTGGTGGTAAGGCTCCGAGCTGAGGGGCACCATTCCCTCTCAGAGCTTCTGCTGCTGAGCCCCCAGGATTCCTTCTCCTCTCCCACACCTCCTTCCACCCACCAGCCATAGAGACACTCACATAAGACAGAGGTCCTCTAGCTGTCTGCATAGTGCTTCCCAAGGTCTAAGTTTGAACGTGAAGCCTCATCCACTCAGCCATTTCAGCCCATCCTAGTCCTGTAACAGACACAGTTCTCTGCCCTCTATGAGCACTGCTCACACCACATGACAACCAATGACAGAAGACAAACAGACCATGTGATGAGAGACATCCTCATTGGCTGCCGTCTTGAATTTTGGCAGGAAGCCATGGAAATACTCAGTTTGAATAAAGTAATTTCATTTTGTTTGTATGGTTTATATTTTCAGTTATTTTAAAATCTGACTGTAATGTCATGTTGTTCATTGCTGGAGGTTTGTATTTGGTGTGGCTTATTTTTGTATTTTGCTTTCTCCTCCCATTTATTTCTGCTTTCTAAACTTTTTCATGATTGGCTGATGTTTCTAGAACCAGACCTGAAGCCCAAGGGACAGGTGGCTTCTATCAGCTGCCGCAGTGGCTTGTTGCACCACACCAGTCAAAGTTTGGCTAGTGCTATGAAGATAACTCTGCCTGCATTAGAGGAGTGCATCAGCAGCTAGAGATTGCATAGGGTTGAAAACCCACTGCACCCTAAAATGCAGAGCAAATATCTTCAGGCCCTGCTCAGTTTCTAGGTTCATTAAATAACCAACAAGATTTTCACATATTTTCCATTCTTTCTCCTGTCAAACAGCCAAATGGAACAATTATAACAGACCATGTTCCCAAGCAACACACAGGCTCCTACTGTTTATATTGGACCCCACACTGAACAGGCTGCTAGGATCTGATCTCTCTCCTTCCCGGTTACATTTGCCTCCCTATCATTCCTGCAGTACACACTGCAGTTCCAATAATCAGTGCTACTAGGGCCTCCTCAGGTGACTGGCAGACAAGTGATGGACAGGATGAAGGATATATCAGAAGAAAGAAGTCTTCCTGGTACTTGGGGTCCCTGCTGCTAGTGCTCTCAGGACCTGGTTTCCACTCTGCCTTAGTGAGGAGAGGTTTCTGATGTTCACCCTCAGGCAATGGAAAAACAAAGATAAGTAAGAGGGTCCACATCAACTGCTGTATCTGCAATGGCCACTGGCAGCAGCAGATGGCATGTGCCGGTAATGTGTGAAAACAGACTTCCAGCTCCCATATCAACTGGCTGCAGAGTCTAGTAGTGCAAGTGACCCTTCCCTCCTCTGCCTGTTTAATTTCTGATTAGAAGCTAGCAGGCTACCTCAGTTAGGCCTCAGGGAAATCAGAATCTCTACAGCTTCCCTGCCACTCACCATAACCATAGAGGTTAGTCCTCTACTAAACACCACAAGAGCAAGAAGCCCTCTCACAAAGAAAGCAGAGAGCCCAGCTCTCATGTAAGGAAGCCTGACCGATCTTCCTTCCCTGAGAAGCCAAAGAGAAATCCAAGTCCATCTCCCCTGGAGTCTCTGTGGAGGAGGAGAAAGTTCTTCATCCTCTTCAGAGTCAGATTCTGACTTTGAAATTGCCTCCCTGAGGAGTTTTAATGCATAGTACATGAGCCACAGAACTGAAGGTGGTGGTCAAGGCTCTGAGCTGGTTATATTCAGTGAATCAGATAGACTCCCTAAGGAGAAGAGTAATATCTGGGCCTCCTCACTAAAAATCCATGCCAAGAGTGCAGTGTTCTCTAAGAAGAATGATGTTCCTTGGGAAGGGGCAACTTCTGTATCTGACCTGTTCAGACAAAAAATGGAATTGGCCTTAAAGAAAGCAAAGAAAAGACAGGCTCCTAAGCTCAGTACACTTCTGCCCCAAAGCCAACAAACTTCTTTAGCGGAACATAACACCTTTACTGACCTAATTTCCATAGCTTGGATACTACAATAGCTACCAAAGGGAAGGAGTAAGTCCTTGGGCAAATCCTTATATTAACAAATCAAGTTACTGACTTCCTGCAGCCATGTCCCCAGGTTCCTTTGGAGATAGAATTAACTAGTTCCTCAGACAGGGAAAATACCAGACAAATGAGTTCCTTCCATCATTTAAAATGGTTAACAGAATTTGCCTCACTTTCCTCAGGCTCAAGAAACGTTCTCTCCTTATGCCTCTGACCTTTCAAAAAGGAGATGATGTAAGCAAATGTACCCAGCACCTCTCAGATGTTTGTGGCAATCTTCCTGTCTGTTAAGGACAGTTAAATGAAAGCATTTTCTCTCGTTTCTAGTACCAGAAATTCAAGATGGAATCTCTTTGGCCTAATATCAGCTGGAGAATTCTTAGCATCTACAGACATGCAAAACTCATGTCTCCATATACCTATCACAAGTATCTCATGAGAAATACCTAAGAATGAAAATAGCAGCCGGTGCTGCCATAAATTGTGGCTCTGCAAATTTTCACAAAGATTCTGATTGTAGCCAACTAATGATGCTGGGTTGAAGGCAGTTGGAATTAGTAAAAAATAAAAATTACTTTACTTTACTTTAAAATGATGTATAGTCATCACATTGTGCTTATTGCTAAGGTATGCTACAGTCAGATTTTATCACCATTTCCTTTGTCCTACCTCCCCTTCCTTTCTATTGTGTGTTACACTCATTTCCTGCTCTTCAAGACACGGGTTGTGTCTTCTTATGTGTTTGTACAACACTTAGCACAAAGGGGTCCAGATTCTAATTGAGGTCTTTGGGTGTTATTGCAATACAAATAATAAATGGTAATAATGTAGTATGGTAGCAGGTGCCCATCACTGCTAAGGGGATCAAATTCTGTCATATTTAGATAATTGGTAAGTCAATCTCTTCCAAAGGCTCTAGTTGTGGTTCAGAAAATGTTATTTTCTTTCACCCATGGGCTTTATCATAAATCCTTGAGAGCACTCTGGAACTATCAGAGGATCTTGTCCCTTTACAAGTCTGTTTCATCACTTGGAAAGCCCACAAATGTTTGTCTCATGAAAGGCTCTAGAATATTGTTTCACTAGTGACCAAGACATCCTCTAAGTACCGTACTGTCCTGCAGCTCCTTGGCTCACAGCAAATCTTTACTTTCTTCTGCTCTCACAATAGGACTAATTTCATTTTCTGCAGAAGAAAACCCTTCCAGAAGAATGGCAGGAAATCTCTGCTCTGGTGAGACACATCTGCTACTTTTCTCAAGGGATTTTCATGCTCACATCCTGCCTGGACCATTGTAATGACAGATGCCAGTTTCCTCACAAAGAGAGTTTGTATGAACCAGATAAGTGCTCAAAGAACCAGAAGCATCTTCATAGGAGCAGACTGGAAATGAAAGCAGTTCACCTGCTACTTCTGCATCACAAGCCATTCTACGTTACACTTTTTGCATCAGTCCATTTAGACAATACTGTGGTGGTGTCTTACCACATGTATGGGGGCGGGGAAACATTGTAGCCCTTCTCCTACCCACTCTGAAGTGGGCAGAAGAGAAGCTTGTGACATTCACAGCAGTCCACATAGCTGAGAAAGTCAGCATAATAGCAATTTGGCTCGGCAGTTTCAGCATACATCACAGGGAATGGAGCTTCAATCCACAAGTATTTCACCAGATGTGCAGGATGTGGGAAATTCTAATAATACACGTTTGCCACAAGCCACAGCTGTAAAGTGCCTCTGTTCTGCCGCAGATATAGGGGCCTCTTGCACTAGGGATAGACACATTCTTTGTTCCCTGAAATTGCAGCCTGCTGTGAACCTTCCCTCCTTTCCCCCTCATTCCCCAGATGCTGAGAAAAGTACAAAAGGACAAGATGAAGTGGATTCTCATAATTCCAGGTTAACCATGGAACAGCCTGTGTGTGCAACTGTCCTTAGCCAAGCCCTGGACTCTTCATTTCATAATCAATAGGAACTGATTCACGATGATAAGAACATTATTTTCTTATGGATATATCTTGTGAGACTGACCGTGAAGTGCCAAGTTCTCCCTGACTCAGACATCAATGTCCTTCTTAAGTCTCTAACACAAGCAACCAATGGCAAGTACAACCTAGTCTGAAAAGTTTTCTCCTTATGAGTTTCTAATACAGTTAGTTCCTTCTCTGGGTGCTAAATACCTGATTTTAAAATATTTTTTCCAGTGCAGCCTAAAGAAAAGCCCTAGTACCTGAAAGGATCTGGCTGCTGTGTTTTAGTTCTCTCGGATCTAGTGGCACCTTCCCTGTGCAACATCCTCTAGGAGTGTTCTAAAAGCAGCCAAGCAACTGAAGTCCAAATTCCATGTAATCCACCTCCCTGGAGGAGCCCAAGGTGGTCCAGAATACAGTGCCATCCTCCTTTTAAATCTGTGGACACAGGTGGCATTTTCAATTGCAATTCCATCAGATAGAAGATTAGGAGAAATCACAACCATTTGATGCCATTTTTAATTTGCTGCCTTTCTTCCTGTGCTCAGCTGCATTCCCAAGACAAATCCCAGTTTTCACGCTGAGCAAAAGGTGTCCCTTGTCTCCTTTCCTTCAGAGCAACTCAGGATGTGACAAAGAAAGGATCCTACATTCATGCAGCATGACCTGAAGCCTCTCACATTTTACCTAGAAAAGACAAAAGTGTTTCAGATTAGCTGATTCCTTCTGTGGGTTCTGTAGCAGCACAGAAATGCAAAGCAGCTTGTGAAGTATTGACTTCTCCATGGATTTGTTCCCCTGTTCTTGAAGCATCACTCTGAGAAGGGGTCCTTTGTAAAAGTCCATTGGGTGAGGGCTCCCAGGTTGCTTCCAGGAGAGAAAGTGGAATGGATACTATAGAAGAGATTTGCAAAGCAGCCACCTGGAAGCCCATCTGCTCCTTTACTAAGCATCATAGGGTGCATGTTAGTGACTCATTTTATTCACCTTTTGGGTAACCCATTCTAAGGGCTCCAATTTAAAATTCTAACATGTTTTTTTGAGTCAAGGAGTATGTTTTCCCCTCCCTAATTTGTCGAATTGGTGCTGCTATGTAAAGATTATTAATATGGGTTCCTGGAGCTCTTGTCAGCTAGGTGCCTTCTCAGTTACTGTTGTTCTGCATTGTGTGTGGATTGAGGATGTCACCCTCGTGGGCTCCATGTGCACTAGCAGCAGTGACCTCTTGAACTTTTCTGAGCCATCCTTCTGCCTGACATCACCTGTGGAGCGGTGATGGAGAGAGGTGAGCCCCTTAATACAGATTCCAGGAGCTACATGTTGCAGATATCCTTTTAATACATGAGGAACCTTTTCTGTACAGTGAAACCGACCCCAGAATTGTCTCCAGCTCTCCCAGTGCTATGGAATCTGTCCTGCATTGAGAACCCAGCTCCACCATCAAAATCTGTCATCACAAACCATTGACAACAGTGAGCTGCCCTGGGAGGCCATGGCTGTTTTGGTCTGCAGTCCAAGTGATGGCTGGAGGCCCCCTTTATTCTCTGCCTCTGATGGGATGAGTACCTCAGGCAGACACAAGACAGTTTAGTGGCAGCCAGAAAGTACAGAAAGGGATTTATGAACTTGAAGACTGGAAGATGTCAAATGCAACACAGAGAAAAGTGAGAGAGCTCTGAAACTTAGTGAGTTGGAGCAAAGCTGATACTGTTTTTAGTGAAACAGACAAAGGTTTGTGTGAATGGTGTATGCCCCTTATTCCTTTTTTCTTCTAGGTAATCTCATTTCCTTTGTGCACTGAAATCTGTTGGCAGGAAACCAGAATAGGGGAAGCAGCACACTCCAATTCACACTGGGGATGGGGATGGTCCACTGGTTTCCCATATGCCTGTTGAATAGCTAGGGCCAGTGGAGAGCACAGTCAGCACAGAGAGCAAGGGTCTGGGACAGCATTTTATTCTGTAATGGTTCTTATATCATACTCATCGCCATAGTAGCTGAGTGCCTTCTACTAGTGCAATAAGTTATGTAGTTCCTCTGTCTTAACAGTGGAGAACATTGCAACCAGAGTTGCATGGTACTGAGATTCAGACCTAGGTCTCTTGCATGCTACTGTAGAGCACTCCCAACCTGAGAAACTAGGAGCTGCCACATATAATCATACCAGTGGTCTCCCATATGGCAGTGCAGAATACTCCTTTCTTCCTCTCTTGTATGCTTCTGAGTGCAGAGTCTCCTATATTGAGATAAGTGATTATGTTGGTATCATTTGAGCCTACCTAGGTTTGCTCCTGGTGGGGGAGTTATCAGGTGTGTATTCAGTACAGGTAGTGAGGAGCCACTGCTTCCATCTGCTTTCCTACAGTCCACACTTGCTTTCCCCATTGTAGCAGACCACACGGGGAACAGCTTTCTGCCTTTGCCCTCCTTCCCCAGCCCCAATGTTCTGAAACAACCTGCTCTTGGTACTGGGCTCAGGAATCTATTCAACCTGCCATTAACCAAAGTGCTGCTGGGTTATCTGACAGCTGATCTGTAACCAAACAGCCCTGTAAGACCTCTCCTCAATCCCCATTTACAGACAGGGAAGCTGAGTCCCAGAGAGGGAAGACGACTTGCCTTTGATTGCACAGCAAATCAGTGGCAGAATACAAGCCAGTTTGTCACACACCCAGGCCTATGATTTAACCACTAAGTCATTCATGCCACTCTTGACTCAGCCTGCCAGTCCAGGAGGCAGCTCCCCAGATAGGAGGCGGAGAGGTGAGGGTCTAGTGGACTGAGAGCAGGGAACTCCTAAATTCTAATTCTTTCTCTGCCACTAGCACCCTCTGTGGCGTTGGGCAAGTCATTTCCCCTCTCTGAGCCTTACACTTCTCCATTTGCCAGCATTAATTAGTGAATGTTTGTGAAGTGCTGTAAGTGTCAAGTATTAGAAGGCTTTGTGCTCTAGTTCAGCCCTTTGTAGCCTCCCCTATTTTTTTAAGAGAAAGGGAGCCCTTCAATTGAATGGGCAGCAGGGCCAATCCCAAGGCCAAAGAGGAGTGATAACCAGAGAGTAGGCTCCAACTTGTAAACCAAAACCTCCCAGGGGGTTGCTGCTAAGAGATTCGAAGGGATTCCTTTGCCAGCTGGCATCTGGATTCCCCCATCTATCTAACCAGGCATTTACAGCATGTCCATCAGCACGTTATTGTAGTCACAGTGTACTCCCTCACTCGTCTTTCAGTGGGGAAAGCACCAGCACACACAGTAATAAGTGTGTGCTGCAAGGCTGGGCAGAGCTACTAGTTTCATCACAAGTGACTACAGGTCAAGGAGACCTGAAGAAAAATGAAAGGGATAAAGTTAGGCAGTGAGTGGGAAGGGTCCTTTTATCAGAGCCGGTGTTTCTTCGCTGCAGGATCCTGGCCAAAAGGGCATCCAGCCACTAGTTGCCAGCTAACCATCTAGATTTTTTTCATGTCTCATTAAAATGCCTGGAATTGTGTGTTGGGGCAGTACCACAATGAGGTGAGCAGCAGCTGCCTGCATTTTGAAGGAGGAGGATCAAACTGGGACCTGATGGAAGAACAACACCTAAAGGAGAAGAGGCCCATGCAGAAGCCTGGCTGCAGGTGAGTATAGGATACCAGCCAAGCATCATTTTGCACTGAGTTGTTGGGGATGGGGCAACATGTCCCTATGGTCTTAAGAACATGACTAGGAGTGACTCTGGCTGTCCGAATCAGAGGGTCTGTGTGTGCATGATGCTATTGGAGTGGGTCTATTTATGGGTCCCACTCTTTCTAGAAGTGTCCAAGTGCAGGAGATAGTGTATCTGGAATACCATGTCCTCTCTTTGGGGGGACTCTAGGTGAGGAGAGCGGTGGGTGCTATATCTTGCCTTGGGCAAGTCTCTGAGACTGTACAGTAGACCTGGGTGGCTAGGTTTGGCAAACTGAAGCTGTCTGAATGTGTCTATGGGACAATTTCTTTGGTATTTATGTGTGTGCAAGTCCATGTTTGGAAAACGATATATATCTATGTGCCCATTTGTGACAGGCTGTAACTCTACTTGTTTTCTCACTTGGCAGACTGCAAACAAGAGCCTATCCAACTGAATGTGTGAAGTTGTTAAGCCACAGTGACTGTAGTGTACACTATGGCAGGCTATCTATAAGTGCATTGCCCTATGTGTTGGACTCTATCCATTTTTTTGTTGTTGTTGTTCAATTGACAGGGAGGTTGTGTCTGCCTGATGGCACCTAGTGGAGGTGATTGCATATCAGAGGGCCTAGGTGGGATGTGGCACATACAGAACTGGTACCATTTGGGTGGACTGCATGGATCTTGACCTGGCCTTCAGGCTGAGTGTTTTATTTGGCAATGGGAGGAAGAGGAGCTTTCTGGCATGATCTCATCTTGTGAGTCTCTAGCTAGCCGTAGTGCTCTGTGTTCCTAGTGAGAATGGGACAAGTGGTTCTGAGTGGGGGGCAGATCTCGCAGTCACCCTAGCCTATGTTGCAGCTCGAACAGAATTCTGATATGATAAAATCTCTACCCCTTCAGCAAATATTGCCTCTGGTCAAAAAATTCCATTTCCCCCAAAAATATTTATTTTTTTACAATGGTTTTGAGATTAATATTTTTTTAAACCTTGGCAGGTGAGACCTGGGCTAGGTCCTTGTGCAGGAGCGATGCAGAATTCCCTAAGGCACCTCACACACCACAACAAACACAGGGTCCTTTGGGGGAACAACCCAAGACTGGATGGGTCCAAATCTAGGTACCCACAGGAGCAACGGTGCCTGCACTGACACAAAAACCATCTACCAGGACCTCCAGGAGGGGAGAGGAGCTGCATGGCAAGGAAATGGAGACATCAAGCCTTCTGTGAATGGAGTTAGCACACCCTTCCCTTTTCTTCTCAGATCAGCCCATCCTGAGCAGCTTGAATGTGGGGCTTGTGATTTGGATTTAGACCTCAGTACTCAGGAGCTACAGAATGCACCTTTGTGATTTGCAGGATACAGTAAAAGTTGTGGGACTCCTGCATCCCAGCTCTGAGGCAGCAAGAGCCTGGGTGTGTCTCTCAGATCCCCTTCTTGGTGAACTTTATTTCTTTAAGAAAACTTGTTTGTTCCTTCATAAAGAAATCCTGATTCTTCAGGACAGAGGGAGGGCTGGGGTCCTAGGATAGCTGGAACCAGAACAGGAAGGACTGTCCAGCCTCCCTTCCCCCTTTCCAACACGCTCATCACGCTCTCCTGCTTCCCATTCTCAGCTATCCCCTGCCTCCAAACACTGTGCAGTTTCTCCATTCAGTGCCCCTCTCTTCCCCACCAAATGTCCAGCCATTCTGAAGAGTATGGTCTTCACATCACCAAAGTGACTCTCAGAGAGAAGTACATGGAGCCACCAAGACAGAGAAATGTTCCAAAAGGGATCCCCAAAGTGGGTGATATGTCCTGAACTGCAGGGTTAGAAGCCCAGGCCTTAGTGTGCTCAGGTCTCTGGCCCCCTTGTTCCCTTCATGTTACTCTGGGAGCCGGAGAGTAGGTGGTAACAGTTTCTCTCTCAGCTTTGGGTAAGGCTGGGTGCCTTTCAGCTGCACTTGCAGGATTTCACCACCATGTTGGAGAGCTGCTCCACTTTGGGGGTCCTCCCAACATAGTACAGGATGGTGAGGGGCTCCAGGTCCTGGGGGACACAGCAGGGCGAGGCAGACGCCTCTGGATTCAGCGTGTAATACAGGCCCAGCACCTGCAGAAACAAAACACATGTAGGAACTAGGTTGGAGATGCCTGAGGCTACTGGGGCTACCATGTGATGCTTTTCCACTCCAGTGGGATCAGCAGAGCTGGTCTCTAGGCATTTATATCACTCAACACTATAGTACTTGACTGACTGGCAGGGACACTCTCCAGTAGGTTTGCCCCAAAATAGGACCTGTCTTTGAAAGTTTCTAATCTTCCCAGCCTTGAATGAGCCTTTATTATTTATTGCCAAGTCCATTTGCTCTGATAATCAAAGCGAGTGGTCTATGGAGCGCAAATGCAGCCTGAGTAACAACTAACCCCTCTTCTCAGCTGGGCATTGGCATGGCTGATGGTGTCAAAATTTATTCTTTTAACAAAGCAGGGTGTAACTAGCCTGGGTCCATCTTGTGCTGAGCTCCATAAAAAGCAGCTGAAAAAATCAGTGTTGTTGATTTCAGCCAACTTCTCCAGATAGTACTGGATTTAATCCAGCCTTCTCAAGTATCCATGATTCCCTCCCAGCTTTGAACCATCTGATGAGCTCGCTCCACTCCATCCTCCAAGTCATTACAATATAGTATTGGCGCCAGCACAGAGTCCTGTGGGACCCCACTGGATTCCTCCTCCCAGCTGGCCCTGAACCACTGATGATTATACGCTCTAGTCACGTAACTGTTTTATAGCAGTTGCCATGTTTCTCCTCAAAGGTGGCTGCATTTCAGTGGTGGGTGACTTCTACATTTACAAGGTGAAAATCTGATCTCACCTGCCCCAGTCCGGTCCCATTGACTGCACTGGAGGTGGCCCTATTTTAAATTAAAGGAAAGTTTGGCCCATAGTCTAAGTCAGAGATGGCCCGGGGGCCACATCCGGCCCTTCAGACGTTTTAATCTGGCCCTAGAGCTCCCGCCAGGGAGAGGGGTCCAGGGCTTGCCCTGCTCTAGCACTCCAGCCGGGGAGCAGGGTCAGGGGTTTATCCCGCTCTGTGCGTGTCGTGGCTCCGCATGGCTCCCAGAAGCAGCGGCATGTCCCCACTCTGGCTCCTACGTGTAGGGGCAGCCAGGGGACTCCGCACGCTGCCCCCGCCCCAAGCACAGCCCCCACAGTTCGCATTGGAACCACAGCCAATGGGAGCTGCAGGGGTGGCACCTGCGGATGGGGCAGCATGCAGAGCCGCCTGGCCATGCCTCCGGGTAGGAGCTGGAGGTGTGACATGCCGCTGCTTCTGGGGGCTGCTTGAGGTAAGCGCTGCCTGGAGCCTGCACCCCTGACCCCCTCCTGTGCCTCAACCTCCTGCCTCAGCCTTGATCCCTCTCCCACCTTCCAAACCCCTCAGTCCCAGCCCAGAGAACCCTTCTGCACCCCCAACCCCAGAGCCCGCATGCCCAGCCGAGCCCACACCCCAACCTCCTGCCCCAGCCCGGAGTCCCCTCCCACACCCTGAACTCCTCATTTCTGGCCCCATCCGAGACCCCACACCCATTCCCACACCCCAACCCCCAATTTCGTAAGCATTCATGGCCTGCCATACGATTTCCATACCCAGATGTGGCCCTCGGGCCAAAAAGTTTGCCCATCCCTGGTCTAAGTGCCTTGTGATCCTTGGGGTTGTACAGTGCTATGGAAACATCCTATTTTATTATATAGATCCATCTAATCCCCATTGCTTTAGCTTCCCTCTGGGACATCCCCCTCCCTGAAATGCTGCACACCCCCTGAGACAGAAGTGAAGTTGGTTCAAAGTGATTATTTGTGAGGAATCTTCTGTATCTCACAGTATTTGCCCCTAGGCACTGCTGACAAACTGCCTGACTAGAGCACCGTTCTAACAGCTGACCAAGGTTTTATAATTAATCTTGTTGCTCACTAATTTCCTGCTTTTTCCTTGTTCCTTCAAAAATATGAACCAGCCCAAATTCCCCTTACATTTACACTGATTCAGCCCCACAGACTTCCAGAAAGCCGCCTAACAGAACGTGTCCCCCTCTACACACACTTGCCCTTTTCCTGTGCCCTGGGAAGGAGATCCCATCCCCATGGAGCCATTGGTCCCACCCACTCTTTACCCTGCTTCCAGCATTTGTTCTCTAGTCATTTCCTTGGTTCCAGTACTCCCACTGCTGCTAGCCCTTAGCTCAGTCAGGCCTTGCTGATGTGCATATGCTCAAGTCAGCACAACAGTTTTAACCTGCTTCTTGAGATCCCTCCCTTACCCACTTAGCTATCATTGCATTGAGTATCCTGTTACCAGTGGCATTTTTAATGAAGCTTGAAGCAAAGTAGCTAGTGAGCAATTCTGCCTTCTCTCTGTCCTGCTGCCATTTCCCCTCCCTAGGCAGGAGCAACCCCTGCATTCCTATTTCTTTTGTTCCCTTTGCAGGCTCAGCAGGGCGCTGGAGTCTTTGCCGCTAAGTATGCACCATCTTCATGCACACAGCCCCAGCATGTCTCCCTTTTCTTGTAGATATTTAACCTTTAGGACTCTGGCCAGTCCCAAGGTGATGTTCCTGTCAAGGACTGACCATGTCCTAGGGTCATCATGAGTGGATTACCTAGAAGGGTAATCCACTAGTGACCTAGAGGCATTAGCCTTCTGCAGATTTTATATGTGGATCATCCTGCTTAGTGGACTTCTCCCACAGCCCTAGGCCCTTTCTCCAGGTGGCCCCTGGGTCATGCAGGTGTCCTGCAGTGAGGAAAGGTGCCTCTGCAGAGAGGGAAATTTCCCATGTAACCACTTTCTCCTGCTCCATGCAACTATCACAGCTTTTTTATGGATTTGCTCCTCTCCACAACACACAGTGGGGGGGAATATATAGTCCTAATGTTTTCACCCCTCAGCTCACAGAGATCATCTACACACAGAATCACTTCACCCACCACTGGAATGCAGAGCATTCACTTCACCCATCACTGGGGTATTAGGCAGCAGCTGTTTACAAGTGCCCAGCAGTGTTCGGTGACAGTTTACAACAGAAAGTGCAGAAGAATTCTATATCCAGTGGAAACTGCAGGAGGAGCTTAGGAAGCAGAATGTAATTACTGGAGTTGAAACTTGACCCGAGCATTTGGATTAACACCCCATCCATTACACACACACCCCCGCTGCTGCCAAAAAAAAGTACCCGGGGATCTTTAATGCCCACAGGTGGTCAGCACGGCTGTTTAAAATTTCATTTGATAGACAGCCACACAAAGCTCTTGAGCAATGGGCTGGGGCATGAGCTCAGTACTGACTCCAAAGGAAGAGTGCCCCCACCTGAACCACCCCCACCATTGCCTGCAGCACCCTGAGGTTTCCTGGCACTGGCCTAGCTTGCCCCTACTTCACTTGGGAGAGTGAAATAGATCAACCCCGAGGAGGTTACAGCTGCAAGCCACAAGCAGCCACCGCCATTAGAAGCCCCTGTCAGTATCAAATGCCTGTCGTACCGTGCTGTGGGTTGTGTCTGCGCTGCGGAGGTATGGGCAAGGGCCTGAGCAGAAGTTGGCGAAGTAGCCCTTGGGCTCATGAACCCATTTCCAACCCAGGTCCTGTCGGAAGTCGATGTAGAGAGGACGCACACAGCAGTTCTCCTCCATGTTCCTGACACAAAACATTGGCACAAAGTGAATCCAAGGACATAGGAGAGATGGGAGCTTCTGCCCCTCCCCCACATGGCTCAATGGCTTCATGCCCCATTGAAGGATACAGTCTTTTGAGCAGAAGGAGTTATTATCTCCAGTGCCAGCTCTGACTGCATGACTAGGCCCGGTGCTACTGGCAAATGCCTCTGGGAGAGAAAGAGTTTTGGGTGACCATGCTGCTTGGCTACAACAAACAAAGCTGGGAGTAGCAAGAGAGAGGGAAGTCTGCAAATATGGCAGTGCTCAACTTCTACCACCAGGGGACACCCCCATCGAGATGTGGGGAAGGGAGAGGGAAAGAGCCTGGATTCATATGAAAATTCCTTTTAAAAGCAGAAGTGGAACATCAGAAACAAACCATAATGCCCAAGAGCAGGCACACAATGTTCAGCAAGCCCCAGCCTTGGTTGGATGACATGGCAAGTTCCAGCTCAGACTGATAGCTCAAATGTGTCCTACAGGAGGCAGTTCAAGTCCCTATAGGTCACACTGGCTGGCTAGCAGCTCAGCTGCAATAGCGGGGCCGCTTTTCCGATCTGTGTTTGGAGTCCTAGGAGAAACTAACACCACTGAGCTCTTGTCCTGGGATGGCCAAGCACAGCTCTGCCCTTAAAAGAGCCCTGGGGAGAACACTGATTCACAAACATCTCAGAGGACCCTGCTCATCCCAGGAGTTTCCAATGGGCTGGAAGCTTCCAGGTGTTTCCATGCCACCTGGCAGAAAAAACTATAGTACTTGTCCCAGAACTGGTGATCCTGCTGCTGCTTGACTGAGGGGGAAGGATAACGTCAGGGTAGGTGGGGTCCTTGCTTACCGGAAGCAGTAATTGGTGTCTAGAGCTCGTTTCTTCCTGTAGCCTCCCAGAGCTGGACTCTCAAGCCGATGTGGGGGTAACATCATCAAAATCAGGTGGGGGTTGTGAAGGCCCTTCTGCTTCTTCAGCCGCCCCAAGTCCCCACGCCCATGGTCATCCTCACTGTCGATGCCTGAGGACAGAAAAAGGCACCCTCCCGTAAAGGGTTAGCCTCAAAGCAGAAATGGGGAGTGTATGGACCAAGGAAGGTGTGGAGAGAGACCCCAAAAGATCTTTCAGCGACCTGGACAGGACTGTGTAATGCTTGCTCCCAGGGCTTTGGAACTGTGCTCCGGCTCCGCTCCAGCTCCAGGCAAAAACCTGCAGCTCCACTGCTCCAGAGCTGCTCCACGCTCCAGCTCCAGGCTCTGCTCCAAAGCCCTGCTTGCTCCCACTCCTAATCTAGGGAGAAGGGGACTCAATCTCCCCGTTACATTCACTCCTGGACTTCTTCCCAGACTGCTCCCAAACTGGACCCTTACTTGGCCAGCGTGAATTTGGTTGCCACTGGCCTGAAATAGAGGCTTGTGGGCCACTTGTTTTACTATTTGCAAACTGCTGGTCAGGCTGTTAATCAGTCCCCTTCTCTCTTGGCTTCAGTCTCAGGACAGGCAGAAAGATGAATGGTTTAACAATGTCAGATCACTGGCACTCTGCAGAAATAGCCTCAGAAATCTAGCTGGTGGGGGCTAGTGGCTACAGCCCAGGGCCCAGAGCCAAGAGATTCCTAGTTCTTAACTCAGCCAAGCCACTGTCTCTCTGTGCCACCTCAGGCAGGATGTCCAACTCCTGGTGCTTCAGCCACCCTATCTGGAACCCAGAGTGAAAAACAGATCTCACAAGAAATCTGAGAATGCAGCAGAGTCAAATTTCCCAGAGAGAGGTTACAACACAAAATTACCCCTTTCTGCACACATCCATCCATGCACACATATTATATACACTCATGCACTTACTGGCACACACACTCATCTAAACACAGAATTCATGCAGTGAAACAATCCACATGCAAGCACATATCTATAATCACTACAATGTACATGGAGTTCCCTGGGTGTAAAATACTCAAACATTCAGATCAAGCTGGAGATTCAGTTCTTCTGCAGCTGCTCCATGCTCCCCTCTCCCATAAGGTTCCCCCAACCCTTGCCCTTTGTCACCTTTGAACTTGACCTCCAGCACCTCGTTAAAGTTTTCCAAGATGTCCCCATTGGGCTGAAAGGTGTGACATGGACAATGGATGCTGATCTCCAGACCAAGGTTGGACTCTGCAGAGGAAGAGGTGACCCCATGAGAAACACATTCTAGCTATGTGAACTGTCCTCCAACTTATGAAGAGAGTCCCAGGGAGGCCAGAAACCCCATAGCTCCTAGGATCTGGGCTCAGCTCAAGGGCTGCTGGATGACATGGAAGGTGGGGACCAGCTATCATCTTAAAAAAGAGAATGAGAAGGCTTCACTTGTACCAACAGCCATGCCCTTGTTAAAAGGAACCTTCTCCTGAGGGGAGAAGGACATTTATGGCTAGATTTTCTAAAGTACTCAGCACCTAACAGCATTTGTTTTCTTCAGTGGGTGCTATTGGAAGCTGAACCCTTTGTGTTCAAATCTGGCCCTAAGTGTCTATGTTAAGTCAGTTTTCTTCCCCATCACTGCTCCATTAACAGGCCTCCATCTACTGCTGGAGGAAGAGACCTGAAGGCAAGTGAGTTTGACATGAGTAAATGTTTCACTGGGAGCATTTTGCCCAGCCCTGATCAGCACAGCAGCTGCAGCCTCCTGTTTTTGTTGATTTTCCATCCAAGTCACACAGATTTTCCTGAGGTAATGTGTTTCTTCATATTAACAAAAACTTCCTGAGACCTGCCATACTGTGTGCTCACAAGAGAGGTTCTCATGGTAGCAGGAATCTGTTGACACAAGATTCTTACAGAAGCTTCTGTTCTATGTCTTAGTATGAATGGAAATGGCTGGCTGTCTATGGTATTTCTAAGGTACCTGTCACCTTGATATCTAAGCACCATCCACATCGTGACCACTTGCATTGCACGGTATCAGCCAGCAGGACTGCCCAAAGCTAAGTGTGATACAGGCACTGAACTCAGGCCATTAAGGACAGAAGTTGGACTGCTTTAAAATAGGAGGAGCCAACAAACTCATGGCTCATCCTTCCCGAGACTGGCTTCATGCCAAGTGCCTGCATTCCAGCTTTCAGTGACAGCCAGGTTCCAGCTGTGAGGGTAATCCAGCTGTGACTCATGGTACCTGTGATCCAACTATGAGGAGTACTGAGAGTTACCCCATAACTGTTTGCTGGCTCTGCTGAATGGTAGCAGAGGCAAAACTATTAATATGTTCTCGGTCACAACCCTTTGTACACTGTAATACTGTGGCCTCTAGCTAGCTAGATGTGTCAGACAAATGCATTAGACTAAAAGCCTCTGGTATTCCCTCATCTTTACACCTGGCATGAGAATCAGGATTCTTGGTCCCACCACATTGTTTGCAGTTCTAAGGGAGCTCAGCCTCTTGAAGAGTAGGAAAACTTGCAGCTATCATGTCCTGTAGAGAGTGGGAACTCCAGGGAGGGCTAGGTAGCTAAAGGAGTATGGAGGAGGCACAGCAGGGCAGCTCCTTGTGGGTAGTCTCGTCTCAAACTGGGCAGAACTGCTTTTGGTGGAACCTCACTGCCTCGGACTGAGAGAACTACCCTTTGCTAGAGGGAGATGAGGTTTTCCTCTGTACGTTATCTGAAGGAATGGGACTGGTGGCTCCCCGAGCGAACCAGACCCTCCACCCAGGCCCCTCTGAGACAGCAAGACCCCTACCTCTGCGCAGGAGCCACTCACGCACAGTCTCAGTGACATCGAAGGACAGCCACTCTGCGGAGCCCCTTGTTTGCACATTCCTGCCACTGAGATACCGCTGCTTTGCTATGTGTTCGTCAGGCCGGAGGATCTGTGTTGGGAGGAGACACAAAGGGAATCAGCCAGTGCAGCGTGGCTGGGGAGCAGAGGCACCACACATTCTCTGTTTCCCCACCAGGGTTAGGTTTGTTATGAACTAATCCAGGAGGAGTGTGCCAGGGAGGGACAGACTGGGAATGGCCCCATCTTTCCTTCAGGAATACTCTGTCACAGGTGAGAGTGATACCCACTCTCTAGGCACAAACTGGAGCATTAGCATGGGGCCTTTACAAAGCATCCTGCTCTTAGAGGACTGGCCAGACCTTCTCCTGCTGTGTCCCAGTGGCAGGGGAGGGTTGAAGGAGTGCTAGCCTGGGCTGTAGGAGAGCTGGGTTCAATTCCTGCTCTCACCAACATCCTGTGTGACCTTGGGCATGCCCCTTAGTCGCTCTGTGCCTCAGTTCCATCTGTAAAATGAGGATAATAGCACTTACCTGCCTCACAGGAGTCTTGTGAGGATAAATTCATTAAAAATTGTGAAGTTCTCAGATGCTGTGGTGATGGGGGCCATGTAAGTACAATAAATAGGGGTGTAACTCCAGAGAGGCATGGAACACTGGAATACTGCAGCAGATGGGAACCTCTAGGAAAGGGCCCCATGCCAGGATACCCATGGTATCTGAGAATGAGTGAGCAGGAAAAGAGACAGCAAAGTCCCAGGGGAGAGAAGGACCTGAAAAGGTCAGGCTGAGGTGACTGCCTCTGCTGGGGGAATTAAGAGGGTTTTAGCCCCTTCCTGCCCCCCTGCCTTTGCACACCCTAGTTCTGTTTAGCCCTGAGAGCTGCAGCCAAGCTGCCCCCTAGTGCATGGAGGTGGGGTAGAGCCACTCACCTGGAAGAGCTCGATGCGCTGCTCGCTGCGTTTGGAGCTCGGGTTGGGCACTCGCAGCACCCGGAACTCAGCCCGGAACAGACTGGTGCTGTTCTTCTCTGCTGAGGACACGTTGAAGCGGAACACGTTGGAGGTGATGCTCTTGGGGCAGATGCCCAACTCATCTAGGAGACAGAGAGGGAGGCTGAGACCCAAGGGCCAGAGTAGGAGGGCCTGGGCAGAACAGACAGCTAACCCAGTGAGCAGCAGTGGATTGGCAAGGGGCATTCTGAACACAGTCTTCCATTCAAACTTCTGCCACGTTTACACTGCAATCTGACTGTCCTGGCTGAAGAAAACAGATGGGGGCAAATTCTCCACCCAAACCTGTTCTAAACCAGGGATTTTTCTGCAAAATTTTCCCAATGATGCTACCATTGTTTCAGCTTAACCAGCCACAGCAATAGAGGGCCCCAGGTAGACCAGTCACCAGCATTTTTTATTTCACGTCATCTAACCCAGCTCAGGGCAGATATAATCAACACAGGTTTAAAATGCCAGTGGCCATGCAATCCTTATCTGCACTAACGCTCTCACTGTTGCTGCCACCAGGGGAGTTGAACAACATTTTTCTGGAGTAGACAAGGCTTCATGTACATGAGTCCCACCCCACTAAAGGCAAGTGAGTACCTCTGGATTTACATCACCATTTCTGAGCACAGGACCTGGTCTAGTTGTCTTTGAATCTTAGTTTCACAAAATTCTCCTTAGAAAAAAACTATTTGGATATGGCGCTGTCTCCTGGAATGAAAACTGGCCAGAGGCCACAAAGCATGAGGCAAGGAGGGGACTTTGGGGGTGTTGTCTAGTGGGTACTGTAGGGTTTGGCATTAAGGTAATCTTCATTGATGGACTGGATGAAGGACTGACATCTGATACTAGCTGCAGACACCAGCAAGGTCAGAGAAATAATCCCAAGGGACCTAGAGAGAGTAGACAAATGGACTGGAAATAACAGAATGGGGCAGCCTGCTGGGAGAAAGTATTCAGACCCCAGATACCCAACAGGAAGGGAGGGGAGGGGCCTGGAGAATGGATGTGGTATGAGACAGAAGAGAGGCCCCACAGAATGAGCCTCACCTCACCTAACATATTCTACTGCCTCTGTTCTCCCCCTCCCCTTTCCTCTGCCCTGAGTCCTCTTGTGCCCTAGGCTTACAGAACTGCCCAGCCATACCTGGGGAGTGCAGCTCACTGAACTCATGCTTCACCTTCATCCTGGGTACAGAACAGCCCTCATAACTTCCACCTCTAAAACCAGCATCACCCTGACCTCTTCAGTCCCTGCTCCTCTCTGCCCCCATATGCTGGTTTACTGCTAGCTGCATAGAGCGTGCAGCTTCTCACATGCTGCAGACCCAGCATAGTGAATGGGCCCTCAGTGGGGCCCTAAGCACTGCTCTATTGTGTCATTTGAGGTGACATTTGTGTTGGTCTTAAGAAAAGAACTATCCCATGTTCCTGCTACAGTCCCAGCATGTGACGAACAGACAGGAGGCCCTGTTAATCCTGAAATAACACCGTGGTCTCAGACACTTCTCTTCACAGCACCGTCAGCTTCCAAAGGAAACAGGTCAGCAGGCTCTGAAGAGAGGGGCTAGTGTCAAACCAGCACCTTGGAGAGATGACAAACCTATCCACAAATGGACATAAGCTCCCACCATAAGTTCCCAGGGCCAAATTCTGCTCAGCATGCCATTGGTTTAATCCATAGTCACTCCAGTGAAGACAAAGGCCCTTCTCTTGATTTACACCCAGACTCAGAGAGCAGAAGTGCAAGAGTTCATGGGGATTCACCCCCTGAATGCTCTGGCTTTCCAGCCAAGCCAAGGTGTAAGACAAAATGCTGCTCCCATTGAACTTGCTTGGGAGTTTTGCCATTGGCTTCTTTGGGACCATGGTTGGAACAACTTCCCCGTCAAACAGGATTTATCTGATGCATTGTTCTCATCCAGGAGACTGATGCTTGGTGCATAATGGGTGATTATCGCAGATACGGCTCAGATCCTTACAGCAACAGCAGACAGGACTGTTCATACCCGCAACTCAGCAGCAGACAAAAGACATGCTGAGCCATGCTGTGGAAATGAGCAGGTAGGTTCTTGTAGCAAACCATGAGTTCTTAGTATCACTCCACAGAAAGGTGCTGTATCTCCAATGACACATTAAATCAAGGTGTTGGCCCATATGCTCGTTAACAGTCCTAGGGCATCCTCCTGGAAGAAGCATAACTTGGGCAATTCCATTCTGCCCCTAGGACCACTCTGTGGTTCCAGGTGGATACTGTCTTCCACTTCACTTCCTGTCCTAAACTGTTTTGTAGTGTTGCTAGTCACTATTAGCCAGGTGGCACTTCCATTCCAGAAGTAGCTGCCTGTCAGTGGTGGGTGAAGTGCTTCCTATATCCATGTACATACTTTACCCTATGTGCAGTGCAGTTAAGGCTTATTTAATTAATGTGTATAACAGACCCTGAGATCCTTGGCTAAAAAGTACTAGAGAAAGGCTATTGTTTTTATACCTTATCCCTCTCCTATCATCATCACATCCTCTTCTTTCTGTCTGTCTAATCTTTCTTTCTAGCCCTCGTCACCATGTTATCTGAGCACTTCCCAAGTATTTACTGGTAGAAATAATCTCTCTTTTCTTTTCAGCATGTAAGAGAAATAGCGTGTTTATAGGTGTTTCCGTTTACTATGAGTGTGCTGTACAAAAAAGGCTTTGTTGAGAGAAAGCTAAGCTGATGAGTTCTGTGTTTCATTCTGAATGCAGTCAGGTCCGTGCTCAGTCTTGTCTCTTGTGGTAGTCAGGGCCCAACTCCCATGAAATCTCTGTCTCCAACACTCATTAGCCTTGCCCATTGGTTGCCTGTTTCATTGATCTGGTGGGATGGAGCGGTCACTAGAGGTCCTGGTCTCAGAGGAAGAGGTGATCGACCTCTCAGGAAGTTAGAGCCAGTACCACCAGAGGTGCGGAGAGGGAGTTTGAATATCAGGACAGAGACTTCAAACTGGATTCTGGGCTTGATCGGACACCAGCGCAGGGATCTACCTAAGCAGACAGGCGTTTTGGAACCAGCTACACCTGTTCCAGAGTCTGGTGCTTCATTTGTGGATCACGTGAGTTGCAGTAACTGAGCCTGGAGATCATGAATGCATGGATATGGTCTGTGGCCAGGTCTGTGTCTGATAGTGTGGAGTGCACACTGATGGCCATTCATCACTCAATGGAGCATTTTTTGCCACTATTACGTATTTGGGTGTCCAGTAGCTCCAAGAAGCCCAAAAGGGCTCAGGGCTGTGGGCTGACTCAACAATCTGAAAGCAGATGCCTTCGATAGTAGAGGATGTGATACAGAAGGCAAGTTCTTCAAAGTGCTTCCTTCTTCCAACCAATGTAACCTCAGCTTTGCCTGAGTCACTATTAGCCAGCTGCTCTTATCCAAGCGCTAATTTCAGGAAGGCTCTAAATGAGCTGGGAGATGGTGCTGTTTGTTTGATACAAAGGAGAGGTGGATCTGGGTATTGTCTGAAGGCACTTCTGCCCATGTTGTCTCACCAGCTCCGCCAATGGCTCATATAGATGTTGAATAATATGAGGGAGAGGATTGAGACTTGTGGGTCTCCTGCAGTTGAGGGCTTTGGACGTGGAGGGACAGTTGGCCAAAGGACCCAGTGTGTTTGATATAACTGCACCCGTCTCCCAAGATGGCCTCTGTTTTGTGACATGAGGCCAAGCAAGGTCACTCGCTGGCAGATATGAGTCCTTCTCTCTGAAACCATCCAGTCAGCACTCAAAACGTAGCTAGGTCTGAGTCACCTCAATCTCAGGAGACCCTGGATTCCTGGAGTAGAGGGACTTGGATGGGCAGGAGGGGATTATTCTGATTATTCTTTTAAGGTTGGTTCTTGTAGGTTTTTGTCTCCAGATTTATGTGCTTTGGAGAGACAATGGCATCCTTCTCTTCTTTAATGAATCTCACCTCTCTCACCACCCCCACTCTAATATAGCAGAGCCTCCAGACACACCCAGGAGTTGGGAGTGTGGCAGCAGGATATTTGATTATCTTTGGCTGCTGCTCCCTCACCCCATATTCCCTGTGACCGTCCCCTTGAAATCCCATCTGTGCAGTACAGTGCAGGGCAGATACAGGTAGCCTACACGCTGAATCCAGCCAACTATGTATGTGAAGGAAAACACAGAAGGCTTCATGCCTCCAACATCTGTCTCTCCTACTTTCCCCAGGTAACTATTGGTCTCTCTGGTTGTCTCTCTCTTCTGGTCTTCAGAATAGGCTGCTTGCCTTGGATGTGAGAAATGGGCGACTCACACTTGCCCCTTATTAATTGTGGCATATGGCTCTGAGTGCGGGCTGGGCTCTGACAATGGGATAACAGTGGTTTGGGGCTCCCTACTGCAGTGGTTTTCAAACTTTTTCTGGTGACCCAGTTGAAGAAAATGGTTGATGCCCGTGACCCAACAGAGCTGGGGATGAGGGGCTTGGGGTGTAGGAGGGGCTCTGGGCTGGGGCAGGGGGTTGGGGTGTGGGAGGGGGTTAGGGCTCTGGGCTGGGGGTGGAGGTTCTGGGGTGAGGCCAGGGATGAGGGGTTTGGGGTGCAGGAAGGGGCTCGGTTTGGGGGGGCTCAGGGCTGGGGCAGGAAATTGGGGTGCAGGGTTGGGGCATGGGCTTACCTCGGGCCGCTCCCGGTCAGTGGCACAGCGGGGGTGCTAAGGCAGTCTTCCTGCCTGTCCTGGCACCGTGGATCATGTTGCGCCCCGGAAGCAGCCAGCAGCAGGTCCGGCTCCTAGGTGGAGGCAAGCAAGTGCTTGGGGCAGGGGGCAGGGGCAGTGCGCAGAGCCCCGTGCTCCCCCCCCCCCCCACCTAGGAGCTGGACCTGCTGCTGGCCCCTTCCGAGGCGCAATGCGGTGTCAGAACAGGTAGGGACCAGCCTGCCTTAGCCAGGCAGCACTGCCAACGGGACTTTTAACGGCCCTTACATTCCGTGACCCAGTACTGGGTCGCGACCCGCAGTTTGAAAACCACTGCCCTACAGGCTGCTTGGTGTGGATGGCACAAGTGGGCAGGGCTGGGGAGAGGACTGTAGTGGCACCACTGTCCCTTTAGAAATAAATTAAGAGACTCTTAAGCCAATGGTATTCAGCTCCTCCCCCATGTACTTGCAAGGCTGGGAACAGGGGCTGCCGTTTGCCCAAATACAAACAGCCTGTGTTTTGGAGGGTTTTGCTGATTACATAGGACAGAACCCTCTGCTCTCTAGGGAAGTGAGACCTTCCTTGAGCAATGGCCACCTTCCCCTGCTGTGAGCTAGTGCCCTGGGTAGCACAGCAGAAAGAGCATTCCCTCAAGTGACTGAACAGCTCTGATCATGGATAGGGCCAGAAGCCTGCTTTTCCAACATGACCAGGTTCGCCCTGCTGCAAGCTCCCTCCTCAGCTTTCCTCACTGTCAAGTTGGTGTCCTGGAGAAGGATGAGGTCTCCAAGCCAGAGAGTTGTTCAGCTGAAGGTTTGGCGTTAGGGAAGTTTTGAGCATGGGTATGTGTACATGTGCGAGACTTGTCTGTATCAGCCCCTAAGATCACTGGAGTAAGCCTGGCTTATGGCTCAGAACTTGCTCTAAGATCACCACCTGAGAATGACAGAGTCAGGGGACAGTTGAACATTAGCCACTTTTGAAGACGTAGGGCCAAATTCAACCCTGGTGTAAGTGGATTAAACTCCACTGACTTCAGTGGGGATGTGGCTGCTTAAACCAGGACTGAATTTGACACAATGTCTCCCGTGGCAGCTCAGTTCCCAAGATGTCTCTCCCCGGGACAGACACTGGCCAGTCCCAGGAATTCAGTTCAAATAGCACTTTAAACCCAGTGTTCAGTCATGAGCTGGGCATTCTGGATCTGGATGGGGAAGGTTAAATAATTTTAGTGCTAATCAAAATAAGAGACTAGCAGAATAAGACACCTGGTAGTGATGGGGGACTTTAACTATCCAGACATCTGTTGGAAGAGTAGTATGGCAAAACACAACATTTCCAATAAGTTCTTGGAATGTATTAGTGATTGCACAACAGCAAACTATCCTGATTCAAAGGAAAGATAGGAAGAATAGTAAGAGGCCAATATGGATCCATCAGGAGCTCTTTTATGACCTGAAAATCAAAAAGGAATCCTACAAAAAGTGAAAACATGGATGGATTGCTAAGGAGGAGTACAAAAGAATAGCACAAGCATGTATGGAGAAAAATCAGAAAGGCTAAGGCACAAAATGAGTTACACCTAGCAAGGGACATAAAAGGAAATAAGAAGAGGCTTTCTGAATGCAATAGGAGCAAGAAAAAGACTAAGGAAAGTGTAGGTCCTCTGTTTAAAGGGGAAGGAAGGCTAATAACTGATGACATCAAGAGGGCTGAGGTGTTTATGTCTATTTTGCTTCAGTCTTCACTAAAAAGGTTAAAGGTGACCAAGTACTTAACACAATTAATATTAACAACAAGGGGGGGAAATATGTTAAGAAATAGGGAAAGCACAGGTTAAAGAATATTTAGATAAATTAGATGTATTAAAGTGGGCAGGGCATGATGAAATTCAACCTAAGGTACTTAAGGAACTAGCTGAAGCAATCTCAGAACCGTTAGCAATTATCTTTGAGAACTCCTGGAGGATGGGTGAGATCCCAGAGGACTGGAAAAAGGCAAACATAGTGAAAGGGGGAACAAAGAGGACCCAGGGAATTATAGACCTGTCAGCCTGACTTTAATACCTGGAAGAATGCCGGAATAAATGATTAATCAATTTATAGGCACCTACAGGATAATAGGGTTTCAAGGAATAGCCAGCATGGATTTGTCATCAAATCATGCCAGACATCTAATTTCCTTTGACAGGTTTACTGGCCTAGTGGATGTGGGGAACCAGTAGACATGAGATATCTTGATTTTAATAAGTCTTTTGATACACTCCCACATGACACACTCATAAGCAAACTAGGGAAATGTGGTCCAGATAAAATGACTATAAGGTGGGTGCACAACTGGTTGAAAGACTGTACTCAAAGAGCGGTTATCAATGGTTCACTATCAGACTGGGAGAACAAATCTAGCGGAGTCCCACAGGGGTCAGTCCTGGGTCTGGTACTATTCAATATTTTCATGAATGACTTGGATGATGGAGTGGAGAGTCTGCTTATAAAATATGCAGGTGACACCAAGTTGGGTGGGGTTGCAAGCACTTTGGAGGACAGGATTAGAATTCAAAACAGCCTTGACAAATTGGAGAATTGATCTGAAATCAACAAGTTTAAATGCAATAAAAATAAGTACCACACTTAGGAAGGAAAAATTAAATGCACAGCTATAAAATGGGCATAACTGGCTAGATGCTTGTACTGCTGAAAAGGATCTGGGAGTGTATCTCAAATTGAATATGAGTCAACAATGTGATACAGTTGTGAAAAAGCCTATTAACAGGCGTGTTGTATGTAAGACACGGGAGGTAATTGTCCCGCTCTACTTGGCACTGCCTCAGCTGGAGTTCTGTGTCCAATTCTGGGTGCCACTCTTTAGGAAAGATACAGACAACTGGAGAGTGTCCCGAGGAGAGCAACAAAAATTATAAGAGGTTTAGAAAACCTGACCTATGAGGAAAGGTTGAAAGAACTGGACATGTTTAGTCTTGAGAAAAGAAGACCGGGGGGGGGGGGGGAGATAACAGCCTGCAAATAGGTTAAGGGCTGTTATAAATAGGAGGGGGATCAATTGTTCTCCATGTCCACTGAAGATAGGACAAAAAGTAATGCACTTAATCTGAATCAAGGGAGATTTAGGTTAGATAGTAGTAGTTAAACTCTGGAATAGGCTTCTGCGGGAGGTTGTAGAATCCCCCTCATTGGAGGTTTTTAAGAACAGGTTGGACAAACACCTGTCAGGGATGGTCTAGGTTGACTTGGTCCTTCCCCAGCACAGGGGACTGGACTTGATAACCTCTTGAGGTCCCTTCCAGCCCTACATTTCTATGATTCTGTGATTAAAAAGAGTCTGGCAGATAGTGGCCCAAGAATGTGGCAACTTTCCCCTTCACCCCTTCTAGTGCACCTCAGTCCTGGCCTGCACCACCCCCTGCTCTTCCATTCCTGCTTTCCCCCTGCCAAGGTGTGCCAATGCACTTCAAATGCCAGCCTGCAGCCTCCTTGTAGCGGGGTGGTCACCCGCTCCTGCCTTAAAAGGCTTAAAACAGCCCAGGGAGAGGGCTGTGGCAGGGAAGGAAAAGCTAGGCTGATTGGGGGAAGCAGCCACAGCTGGGGCCACGCCCCAATCAGGCCACAGCTGGCCCTATAAGAGGGCAGTGGGCCAGAAGGCTAGATTGACTCTCTCTAGCTTTGACAGGGAGGGACCTGGCTGCAGGGAGCTGAGAGAAGGTACCTGGAGTGGAGCAGGGCTGGGGGAAGGCCAAGGGAACTGGGGTGCGCCGGCCTGGAAACCCCCCAGGCTGTGGCCTAGTGGAAGGCCAAATAGATATTGGGGTTGCAGGGGGCAGCCCATGGGTAGGCAGAGGCAGCAGGTCCAAACCCCCCTTGCCTATGATGAGTGGCTTTTACACTGCAGTCTGCCCCAGTGAGTGGGGGCTAGATGGTGACTGGCAGTAGCCCACGACTGAGGCAAGGTGGGGATAGAGGGTTGGGGGTTCCCCTGGGTGGGGAGATCCTGAGACTGGGGGGGTATTGCCAGGGGGCAGCACCCCAAAGACAAGGGGCACTGGGTCCTGGGAGGGACACAGGGGCCAGTGGCAGCGAGACGCCGGCCCGTAGAGGGCGCTCCAAGACTGGCAGAGCTAATTCCCTGAGATGACCAGCAGGAGGCACCGCAGGGGTGAGTCCCGCACTGTCACACTCCTATTATCTTTTCTCACATTGCTCCTGCATTTGAACAGGCTCCTTCTTTCCTGGTATCAACCATCCTCCTTCTACCCCTCTAGAGATAGCATCCAAACCCTCTTCTTTCACCTCACCTTACCCTGCTGTGCTCCACTGTGGTGCTATCTGACACCATTTTCATGCCCAAACCATATTGTCTATAGTGTGTCTATCTGATTTTTGACTGTAAGCAGCTCAGGGTAGGGACCTGGCCTACCGACGTGTTTGCAGAGCACCATTAATGTTATTCTAGTAAGATATAAATATTGTAATAAGTGGCTAACAGCCCTTCTTCCTGCCTTGCAGTCTTCCCTGCTCCTTAAGTCCTGGTGTCTCCTGAGAAGATAGCTAATCATATAACCATATGGCATACAGTCTGCTAGAGATTAAATAAAACTAGTTGCATTACCCCATTGTATCCCTTATTCCACTTCATCATGTTAAGAGTAACGTAAATCTGGCAGTATGACTGCAATCTGAAACTGCCACCACTGAGACACAGCTCCTCCAGTACAACAGTGCCAGGAACCTCTGGCACGAAAACAGCATCCCCAATGCAATACTACAGCATCAGGGAACAGCCTGCATTGTGACATGACGGCATGTCCTCCAATGTCTTCCAGAACTGGGGAATCGCCAGCACTGACTGAATGGATTGCTCAGTGCCTACATCCGCTCAGCTTCCGAATCTGCAGTCTGCTGAGGATTGTGTCTGCTCAGTCTCTAGGTCTCTGTATCTGCACCTGAATCTGGTTACTGTCTGCATCTGTGTCTGCTCAATGTCTGCTCTGCACTTGCTCAACATCTGTTTTTCAGTGTCTCCTTGGTGTCTGTGTCCCATTGGGATCTCCTCTGCATCTGCATCTCCTCAGCTTCTACTTTGGTGTCTGCTCTGCACCTACTCAGCATCTATGTGATCCTCTGTTCATTATCTGTCTCCTCAGCATCCCCTCAGTGTCTGCATCTGCTCAGCATTTCCTCAACATCTGGGTCTCCTATGCATGTATGCAGTGTCTTATTATCTGTGTGTCCTGAATATCTGAATTTCCTCAGCATCTCCTCTGTCTCCCCTCAGTGGCTGAATCTCCTCAGCAGTTACATCTCCTCAGTTTCGGTCTCTCCTCAGCACCTGCTTTCTGTCTCCTCAGCATCTCCTCCATGTCTGTCTGCCTTCCTCAGCACCCGTATCTCTGTCTTCTCTGCATCTGACCACACTCTGCACAGAGTGAATGGGTCAAATCCATCACTGCTGTAACCATTGAAGTCAGCAGAGTTTTGCCACAGATTAATTTGGCCTGATGCCTGGGACTCTGTTGTCCACATGCAAGACACTCTTAGATTTCTGCTACTAGTCCTTGGGGGTAAATTCAGCCTACAAGCCTCAAACTTTTTCCTCCTCTTCCCCCCCCCCCCCCCATCTTTTTCCTTCCCTTTCTTCTTTCTCCTCTACTCTCTTGTTTGTCTCTCTCCTCGCTTCCCCTCTTCTTCTCAGGGCTTCAGACATTGGCTGGGCTTGCTATTCCCTGGCTAGAGTCTGGGCTGATGTTATCCCAAGACACTGAAAAGCCCATCCCTTGCCTGCCCTGTTGCCAATGCTCGAACTCCTCCACCTGCTGCGGGGCTGCTCTCCAGCTAGCACTTGGCCTTTTTAAAAAAAAAGATAATAAATCGTGTTTTAAAAATTAATCTTTGTTTTTTTCAGACCCCGTCTTGTCCCGTTCCCCATGCACACACACTGCTTCTCTCCAAGCTCCCCTACACACTCTTTCTGGAACACGGCCCCCCCCTCTGTCCATTGACTTTCTGCAGTCCCGCAATACACACACTTCCTGCCCCCTATCCCAATAAGCAGTAATTTCAGAGCCCAAGAGGACACCTAGTGGTAGGAAGGGGGCACGAGGCTGTTCCCAGAATTCTATCTGCCCTCAGACTGAGGGTTTCTGTCTGTGCAGTCTCTCAGCATTAGCCAAACTTCCTTCCCTCGTACTGCGCTTTGAAAATCTTTGTTGTAAACACATGAGTCACATTCACTGAACATATATGTTCAAAGACATGCAAAAACATACGGATCTCAACTTCCCCATATGAGCAAATACACACGCAGAGAAACCCTGCACATTCCAACGCATTGACTCTTCCCAAGCATGTACAAACACACACAAAGATGCGCACATCTCACACCCACTCAGGTATACTGCAAGACACAGAAACAGACATCTCATATGTCACTCCATCCTCACACAGGCCTGAAACACACAAGTACTCTTATCTCACCAGTAAGAAATGTAGATACCTATCTCAGACACACACACTGGTGGTACTCATACCTACTTGCACAAATGCACGTGTGCACCCATAGATATAACATATATGCAGATGCAGACTGACAATGTATCATATAGTGTGTACACACACACACAAATAGGTCTGTGCCCAAACATTCACCGTTGTACAGACATCTGCATGACCATGTACATGCATACAAACCCACACCTATGCATTGTCAAGCACACACTTTACAGCCAAGGTGGTGTGGCTCAATCACCTGAAAAAAGCAACAAAAAGGAGTTTGCTATGATCACCACTTCTCTTTTCTAGAGGTGATTCATGCCAAAGCAGACGTGGCCACAATTGTCCAGAAATCTGCCTCCTAGCTTGGAATGACCATCAGGGTCTGTGAATGCCCCCACCAGGAAACTTTGTCCCTTCCTGATGGAAGTCCTGAGTATTCTTCCTGCGTTCCCATTCCTCTGTCCCAACCCGAAGGCTTGGGTGTCCTTTCCTTCTTCCCCTTACTCCCCCTGCCCTTTTCCTCCCATGCCTAGGAAGCCCGTAGGCAGCCTTGCCTCTCAGCTTCATGCAGTGTGTGCCTCCTGCCCATCCTTAGATCCCTCCCAGGTTGATGCCCTGAAAGCCAAGCACAGGAGCAGAGGATGACAGGGAACTTACTGTGCTCGGGGAGACCCTGGATCATGTCAAATTTGTGGATCTCCTTGGCGTAGTATGCAGACTCGAGACTGTCCTGGGCGCAGCTCTCCTCCTTCTCCTCCTCCATCTCCTCCAGCAGCTCCCGGGTGCTGTTATACAGGGCCAGGATCTGGTAGGGCACATGAGCTGGTCCCACCATCTCGGGAGGGCTCGTGAGCCTCAATTTGCTCAGGATCTGTCCCCTAATGGCCTCCACCCTCTTCTTCTTGATGTGATCAAGGTCTAGGGTGGTGCAAGAGGAGAGCGAGAGGCTGACGGTGGCAAAGCTCAGCAGGCAGAGGACCACCAGAGCCCGTTGCAAGTGCATCTTCATGTGCGAGAGTAAAGAGGGGGCCACAACGGAGAGAGACCCCAGAGGAAGCGAAAGTGGGCTAGGGAGACCAGGCAGGGCTTTCGGTGCAGCCTCCCCAGATCCTGTAGACTGAGGCTTGGCAAGAAGGTGCATGAACTCACTGCGCTGTGATCGATTCAGGACTTCCAGGAAGCGCTGGCAACACTTAGGAAGGAGAAACAGGCTCTGTGCCTCGGCGAGCCGGGATCCTTCTCCATGTGTCCAAGCAGGACTCGCTGAGCCAGGGCTCCAGGCAGACCAGGGCAGGGGAGGGGGCCTCCGCACAAAGCGCACTGCCAGGAACAACAGCAGCGACGCTGAAGCTCAACTGTGCCGCGGGGCAGCCTGGCAGCTCCAGAGGCAGATCCCCTGGACCAGCGACCTGCGGCGCACGTGTCAGGCAGGCAGGACAGGGCACCCCCCGGGGCCGGGCAGGCGCGGGCTCGGCACTTGTTGCGGGCATGCACCATCCACGCGCTCCCCTTAGCTCACATCCCCTCGGCGGGGGGGGGGGGGGTGTCATTCGCCGCCGCTTGGCTCCATTGGCTGCTGACTCGGGGCTGGGCGCAATTAAGCGACGGCCGGGCTGCACATCCCTCTCCGCGGGGATCCAGGTAGGAGCCTGGGGCAGCCCTGCCTCGCCCCTCTCCTAGGGACTCTGCTGGCAGTATCCCCCAGCGCGCAGCCGGAGCCCTGTGCTCGCCGCGTCCCTTTCTCTCGCCCTCTCCGGCCCCGGCCCCCCCCCTCGCTCCCTCACACACACTGACTCTCTATTCCTCTCGGCTGAAATTTTATACCTCCCTCCCATGACGTCTGCGGGCCTGCAGAAGGGAGGGGGAGGGACCTGCCAGCCCAGCCTTCAGCTTCAAGCCGGCGTTAATGCGTTCCACAGGCGCGGGGGAAGCAGAGCGCGCAGGAAGGACGCGGCGGGCTCCCCTGCTCTCCGGGCTGTCTGGCGTGGGGCCTGTTTCCCACCCTGCCTTGGGGGGCGTCGCTGTTTTGCCCCCAGACACATTCTCCCCTCCGCACAGTCCCGCTCGCTCCCCTTCTCCTGCCAGCTCCCACTTCTTCCTCCCCAGCCCCTGATCGCGTTGTTCCCGCTGCTCCGGTGAGCAGGGGTGTGGCGGGGAGTGGCAGCGGAGCGGCGCCACCCTTGTGCCTGGCCCTCCCTTCTCATTCCCTAGGGTGACCCTGCAGGGAGGGAGGGAAGCCACCGCCCAAGCCGGGCTGGCAGATCCCGAAATGGGACGTTGCCACATTCCTGGGCCTGTAACAAGAAGTCCCTGCTGCCCGGCGTGGGGGGCCAGCGCCCCTGGGCCCCGCACTGCTTTAATCGTGGTCAGGGGCAGCTTCGCGGACAAGCTCGGCACGCGTTCCCGGGGCTGGGCGGGGGTTTCGGGAAGGCCAATAGCGCTCTCTGGTGGGGAGCACATGCCGGTGGAGCGGCTCCTACGCAACCCGCTCACCCCCGCCGTTCCCAGACTGGGTTCCTCGCAGCCCTCGCTGGTGGTCCGCAGAGAGCTGGCGGGTGACTTGGTGCTGGCGCCTCCGCCGATTTCCAGCTGCTAAATTGCGTTAAAAGAAGCTAAAAATACATGACATACTTTGCTGATGTGCTTTTTTCCATGTGAGCAATTGCTGGAGTTGCTGTAGGGCTGGGATACAACGGGGGAAGGGAAGGGACACGAGGGACGGGTGGTGGTGGAGGTGAGGGATGACAGAGCTGGGCGGGTAATGGCAAATAGGAAGGGAGGTGGATCCAGGAGAGGGCAGCAGGCTCTGAGAGAGGCGGGAGGTAAGAGGAGGATCCAGGCAATGGGGAAGGGGGGCTGTCAGATATGGTTCCTGACTGGGTAGGCTGGATCAAATCTTATGACCTAGATTCAGAAGGCCTGGACAAGTAGAGGTGCTATCTATTCTACATGCCTACATGGCCCCTCTCACCATAGTGTCTGAGCACCTCACAATCTTTTATGTATTTATCCTGTGAAGTAGGGAAGTACCATTATCTCCATTTTCCGGAAGGGGAACTGAAGCACAGAGAGCCTTTGGGTATGTTTACACTGCAAAATAATCCCCACAGCAGCGAGTCTCAGGGCCCTGGTCAACTGACTTGGGTTTGCACTATGGAGCTAAAAATAGCAGGGTGGACATTTCCACTGGAGCTGGAGTCCTGGCTTTGAGACCCTCCGCCTCTCCTCAGGTTTCAGAGCCCAGGCTCCAGTCCAAGCAGCAATCTCTACACTGCTATTTTTAGCCCCATACCACCAGCCCCCACAACCCCAAGTCAGTTGACCTGGACTCTGAGCCTCACTGCTGCAGGGTTTTTTGTTTTGTTTTGTTTTTTGGTTATGGGGTTGTTGTTTTTTTGCAGTGTAGACGTACCTAAGTGACTTGTCCTAAATCACACAGGAAGTTTGTGGCACAGCAGGGCATTTGCCCGAGTCTCCCAAATCCCAGACTAGCACCTTGCCCACAGGACCATCCTTCCTCTCTATTCTTAGCTCTTCTATAGCACTTTTCATGTCTAGATCTCGGGTTTCTGAACACAAGGACAATAGGGGGCCAGGGGACAGGCTGAGTTACAGCAGCTCTGACCTGGCAGTCAGGGAGGAGAGTGGTCTGAACGGCTAAATGGGAGTGGAGCAAGAAGACTACCAGCTGTCTCAGGAGTAAGGGAAAGAGAAGAGCGTGGCAGAGCTATAGAGTGGAGCTGCCAGTTAGGGTCTGTAGCCTGGGCAAGTTGTATTAGCTGGTTGAGGTGAACCCTAGGTTGCCTAGACAGTTCACTTCGACCAGTGATCATGTGTTAAAATACAACTTGTCCAGGCAATGCTAATGGGGGTGCCAAGGAGAAGCACACTGCTGAGCATGCCTGAGACTCTTGTGTGTTACTGTTGTCACTGGAGAGAGGGGAGATTGCATCAGGGCTTTTCAACTACAGGAAGCAGGAGCAGATTTACCATGAAACAAACCGTGTGGTGGAACGGGGTCCCCAAAGACAGCCCCCCCCCCAAAAAAAATGCAGGACAAACCTCATTTGACAACCTGCCCCCGAGTCCCGGCCGGTGGCACAGCAGGGCTCAGGCAGGCAGGCTGCATGCATGCTGTGGCCAATGGCCCCACGCCTCTCCCGGAAGCGACCGTCTGCTGGCACATCTCTGCATTCCCCTGGTGGAGGGGCAGGGAGGTGGCTCCATGCGCTGACCCTGCCCCAGGCAGTTCACAGAGACCTGCTGCCCCCTCCCCCCAAGGGCACACAGAGATGCCAGTGTGAAAGTGAAATGAATTATATTAAAGAAATAGAATGAATTAAAGAATGCTGTATGTACCTTTAAGTAGAAATGAGAAATGCTGCAAGCCAGGGGGGCAGGAAAGCAGACATTAACTGCTTAATGAATTGCCCCACTTAAGGGCAATTGGTGAAGCATTAGTCTTAGATCGATAAGAGTTAATAAGGAAGCAGGATATGCATATTGTGCCCCATGCAAATTTTACAATTTTGCTCTCTCTGTCCCTTTGTTTAGTTTGCACCCTTTTATCTGTATAAATAAGACTGTTTGAATCTTGCATAGAGGCTCACATTATCTGAATGTATTAGCAGAGCGCTGTGCTAATAAACAGAGTGGTCTTGACAAAATTGTGAGTCCTGATTCTAACTTTGACAATTTGGATGTTCCACCGAGATGGCAACCGTCTTCACTGGGGCTGTGTGATTTCTGACCGTTTTTGTAGGACGACCGTGGTAGCCGGCACCTGGGCATTTGGCCCGAGCGGTCCTCCTCCTGAACGGAAGGGCGCACGACCACAGTGAGGTCTACGCCATCGAACCTGTTGGTTCCCACTCTGTTCTGGTAGGGATCCCAGGATCTGACATCAGGAATCTGGTCAGGTAATTATTTCTGTGTTTTGTCCGGACTGAGGACTGTCCTGTCTCTGTGTCTATCCGTCCTCCTGTGGAGTGTTTGAGTCTGGGTGCTGTCTCCGTCCGGGGATCGGCCGACCAAGGGGTTCCTGTCCCCGCGGTCTGAGTGAGTGAAATCTGCACAATCGCAGCCGCACCGCACCTTGGGTAAAACCCTTGGTGTGAAAGCAAGGGCGATTGAGGCAGTAGCCTGTGGGCTCCTTTTGTGTGTTGCACCGGGCATCGCTCTGACGAACCCGAATTTCCTTCTTGTGTGATTGGTGTGTGTGTAAAGTCCTCCTGTATGGGTAACCAGACGTCTAAGTCGGGACAGTTCCCTAAAGGAACGCCGGCTCATTTTATGTATTTTAGGAAGGGTCCGGACTCCTGTAAATTTCTGGAAAAATGGTCTAGGCTAACTCAGGGAGATCCCAAAACTCAGTGGCCACTGTTAGGATCTTGGGACAAGGACCGAGTAGACGTCTTAAAAGACAAAATCGGCCAATCTAAAACTAAATTGGCCAGAGGAGAGGTTGATTGTTTCATGCAGTGGTGGGAAGAGGCAAATCGTAGGTGGACAGAATCGAAACTCGCCTCTCTCAAAGATTCAAATGATAAGTTAAAAGCTTTATTGAAAACCTCCTCTCCCACCACCAGACCGAGCGCTCCCCTTTACCCCGTTCTCCGAGCAGATCCCCCTTCATACTCCTGTCTCTCTGTGAGAAAAGATGAAGAAAACTCCTTGTTAGATTCTGGGGATGATGATGAGGAAGACGCATTAATTGGCTTGGCAGCCTTGCGTCGGATCAATAGACCGTCACCAGATTCCCCAGCTCAGGAACAACTGTCACCAGATTCCCCAACTCAGGAACAATTTCCAGAGATCTCCAGTTCAGACCCATCCGGATCGTCCGATACCACCCAGGCCCATTCCTCTGATCCCGCTCTGCCCCGTAAAAGCTTACGCTTGGGCCTTAAAAATATCCAGGCTCCCCTCCAAATCCTGCATACTGGGGGCCAAGACGGGGGTCCCACTTGGAGCTATAAACCCTGGACTCGTACAGAGCTCCTTTCAGTTGTAAAAGGCTTTCCAAAGCCCTGGGAAAATCCTACCAAATTCGCAGAGGAATTTTTGTTAGTATGTGACACCTATGAACCCTCTGAGGCAGACCTCCTGCAGCTGTGCAAGCTACTTACCCCTAGTGAGCATGAAAAATGGCTCACAGCAGCAAATTGGCTCGCAGCTGACCGCCACTCTACCAGACACTGGTCCTAATGCTGAATACCGGAAAAGGTGTAAGGAGCGAGCTAAAAATCTATTTGAAGCCATCCCTCGGGTATGGACTCCTAAAACTAACTGGACGGCCATAAACGTCTGTAAGCAACAACAGGGAGAAAACCCGGGTGACTATCGCTCCCGGTTAACTGACATTTTTCTGCAGCATTCTGGTATACAGCAACCGGATAAAAATGGACAGGGTGCCCTGGCTAATGCATTTGTTAATGGCCTCCTACCTGCTGTTGGTAATATGCTAAAACGAATAAGTGTTGGGTGGGAGACCGAAACCATGGACAAATTGCAAACAGTGGCAGAGCACTGCCAACGTACTTTAAAAGGAAAGGAGGAACAATCAGCTCAACAGTTAATGGCCCTGCAAATACAGCATTATTCAGGGCAGGGCAAACAGTACCGGGGACGGGGAAAATACCAGGGACGGGGACGTGGTCGAGGGAGGGGCCGAGGAACTGGATTTTCGGGTTATGGGGATGTTTGTAATTACTGTAAGCAGCCCGGACATTGGAAGAACGAATGTCCGAGCAGGCCTAATAACTCTGTAAATAACCAGCTAGACCCCCTGCCGGCACAGCCAGTCAGTCCCTAGCCTTACTTTGTCCCACAGCAATGACGGGACGCCAGGGAACCTCAGGAAATTTTAGCTCCTTTACTACCTCTCACTCCCACGGGTGAGTGTGTGTTAACTATCAATGATTTGTCTCTCCCTTTCCTTGTTGATACGGGAGCTTCGCTCTCTGCAGTTCGTACTACTGACCTGCCTGCGGTTCCCTGCTCCGGAAAGACCGTGTCTGCTGTGGGCATTTCGGGAATCCCAACCCCTTATCCCCTTTCAAAACCTCTACCGGTCCAGGTTGGTCCCCTATCCGCAGATCATGCCTTCCTTCTCTCTGACTCCACTCCAGTAAACCTTTTGGGTCAGGATCTGTTATGTAAACTTGGCTGCACCATATACTGTTCCCCGGATGGTGTCTATTTGCAAATTCCCCAGTCCTCTCTGAGTGATTCTGTGGCCTCCCTGCTGTCTGAAACCCCCCTTTCCACCCCAGTCCCTTGTTGCCCACTGGTCCCGTCCCTTGAACACCTAATTTCGCAGGTCCCATCCTCTCTGTGGCCAACCCATCCCTCTGAGGTGGGCCACCTAAATACTGACCCCGTCTGCATTACTGTTGACTCCTCCAAACCTCTGCCTCGCCTGTCTCAATACCCTTTAAACCCCGAAGCTGAGGCTGGCATTGCTCCGGTCATGACCGCCCTGCGGGAGCAAGGCATTATTGTTCCCTGCTCCAGTCCCTGTAACACCCCTATCCTCCCAGTTCGAAAAGCTGATGGCAAATCATGGCGATTTGTTCAGGACCTTCGAGCCATTAATCGTATTGTCATATCTGCCTTTCCTGTTGTCCCTAACCCAGCAACAATTCTGGCTTCTATCCCACCAGATGCAACTCATTTTACAGTTGTTGATTTGTGTTCTGCTTTCTTTTCTGTTCCGGTTCACCCTGACTCCCAGTACCTCTTTGCCTTTTCTTACAAGGGACAGCAATATACATGGACTACGCTTCCCCAGGGGTATACTGAAAGCCCATCTTACTTTTCCCAGGCACTAGCCCGAGACCTAGCTGACCTTGTTTTCCCATCTGGGTCCACTCTAGTCCAATATGTAGATGATCTACTCCTCTGTTCCCCCTCGTTATCTGCCTCAAAAACTGATTCTTTAGTGCTCCTTACTGCCCTAGCAAAAAAAGGTCACAAGGCTTCTCGCTCTAAACTACAGCTCTGTCAAGCCTCTGTCACATACCTTGGTTTTCTCCTCTCCCAGGGTTCCCGTACACTTTCTCCCGCCCGCGTCCAGGCTATCCTTAGCTTTCCCCGACCCCGCTCCCCACGCCAGGTCCGAAAGTTTTTGGGCATGGCTGGATTTTGCAGGCAATGGATTCCCCAGTATGCCTCCCTTGCAAAACCTCTCCAGGAACTCACTCGACTCTCTGTGCCTGACCCCATGCCATGGCCCCCTGAAGCAGACTCTGCCTTTGTTTCCCTCAAACAGGGTTTGGCTTCTGCCCCCGCTTTAGGGCTGCCTGACTACTCTAAGCCTTTTACCCCTTTCTGCCATGAACAATCTGGGTGTGCACTTGGAGTTCTCACTCAGGTGCACGGAGGCAAGAACCGCCCAGTGGCTTACTTCTCTGCCACTTTGGACCCTGTGGCCCAAGGCTTACCCCCCTGCCTGCGTGCTGTGGCTGCCGCAGCGTGCCTAGTCGAAATGTCCGAATCCCTTGTCCTTCGCTCTTCCCTTACCCTCATGGTCCCTCGCTCTGTGGAAACCCTGCTGTTACAACGCAACACAGGCCACCTCTCCTCCGCTCGCCTTACCAGGTATGAACTTTTACTGCTGTCAGCTTCGTATATTACCGTGAAGCGTTGTTCTCAGTTAAACCCTGCCACTCTCCTTCCTTTGTCTGATGACGGTGATCCCCACGACTGCCTTGCAACTGTTTCTGCTGTCACCGTCCCGCGCCCTGACCTCTCTGATGCCCCTCTCCCTAACTCTGACCTTGTTTTGTTTACTGATGGTTCCTGTTTTCGAGACAACCAAGGTCGTCTCCTTGCAGGGTACGCTGTAGTGTCACTCGCTGAGACCCTAGAAGCTGCGCCTTTACCTTCTGTAACCTCAGCACAAGTTGCCGAATTGGTTGCCCTCACCCGTGCCTGCTTTTTGGCAGAGGGATGCTCCGCCACTATTTACACTGACTCCCGCTATGCTTTTGGGGTTGTACATGACTTTGGCACCCTCTGGCAAGCTAGGGGTTTCCTTACTTCTGCCGGTACCCCTATTAAGAATGGCCCCTACATCGCTGCTCTCCTGTATGCAGTTTTACTTCCGTCTGCCCTAGCTATTGTTAAGTGCCCTGGCCACTCGATGGCAGATACTGATGTTGCTAAGGGTAACGCATTTGCTGACGCCTCTGCTAAACATGCTGCTGCCATAGAACCTTCCCCAGATGCGTTTCTAGGTTCCCTTTCTGTTTCTATACCACCGCCGTCCCTCACTAACCTCACCCTGCTCCAAGACTCTGCCCCAGAAGTCGAAAAAGACTCCTGGATTGCCCAGGGTTGCTCTCTATATCCTGATTCCCTTTGGCGTTCGCCTACTGGTGCCTTTGTGGCCCCCTTTTCACTCTACCCGTCGCTGGCTGACCTGCTACACGGTGTTTCGCATGTCGGAAAGGAGGGGATGGACTCTGCTGTAACTGAGGCAGGATGGTGGGCCCCCCATTTCAGCTCGTTTGCAGCCCGCCACTGTGCTGCCTGTACCACTTGCCAAAGCCATAATATTGGTAAACCTGTAAAAGTGGCTCAGGGGTTCCGGGGCCTGCCCCAGGCACCATTCTTGCATTGGCAACTTGATTTTGTACAAATGCCTAAGTGTCAACGATATGAATTTATTTTGGTTATGGTATGTTTATTTTCTGGTTGGATTGAAGCCTTTCCTTGTCGCAAGGCTGACTCACTGTCTGTTGCTAAATGTTTGTTAAATCATATTATGCCTGCCAAGGGAATTCCTGCCACTCTGTCCAGTGACCGGGGTACACATTTTACCGGACAAATTGTTCAACACCTGGATCGTATATTACATATCACACACCTGCTGCACTGTCCCTACCACCCACAAAGTGCAGGTGCTGTGGAAAGGCGAAATGGTGTACTTAAGAATAAGCTTGCTAAGATTTGTGACTCCACAGGGTTAAGCTGGCCAGCAGCTTTACCACTAGCCCTTATGGAAATGCGATCCACTCCATCCCAAAGGCATAAATTGAGTCCCTTTGAAATTGTTATGGGACGCCCCATGCGAGCTATGGCTACCATTACTCCAGTCCCAGACTTGAACTTGACTCACAGTACGCTCCTTCAATATTGCAAGGGATTAATGCAAGCTGTAAGTCACTTCCATTCACAGGTTCGAGCCGCCTGGCCAACAGAACCCACCTCTGACGCTTGCCACGACCTCGAGCCAGGTGACTGGGTCTACGTACGGCACCATCATCGAAAACACGCCTTGGAACCCCGGTGGAAGGGTCCTCATCAGGTACTGCTTACTACCCAGACACCTGTTAAACTATCTGGCATTGCAGCGTGGATACATGCTTCGCAGTGTAAGAAGACACCCTCCCCGGCGAACCAATCATCACCTCAGAACTGCGCAGAGTCAATTTTGACTCCGGAAGAAGACGTAGAGGAACAGCCTGCAATACCTTACCATCTACGCTCTCGTAAGGGTTGCCAGAAGCAGACGACGACCTAAAGCAAGGCCCGAGAAGGAGCAGTAGTGAGCCTAGCGCCTGCTGCCTGGTGGACGTAAAACCGTAACTGCGGTTCCCTCAGTTGAGGTTGTCAGAACCAGAAGGGCCTTGCCTCCAACATGCACCTCTGGTGGGGCCTGTTCCTTGGCTGCTGGTGTCTTAAGGTCTGGGGAGTCCACAATGACAATTCTTTTATCCAGCAGCAAGTGTGGATAGCTCAGACTCTTAATATTTCTAATTGCTGGGTCTGCAGCCACATCCCAGCTCACTCTCAAGCTGGTGTTCCTGTCCTGGCAATCCCACTCAATTCCCCAGACCTCACTGGAGGACTTCGTCCGTTTAACAAAACATGGAACAATAATGACACTTGGGAAGCAGTGGGAATAAATGTATCTAAATGGATAAGTGTGGTGGAGGGAAAAGGTCATTGGTGTTGGGTGTGTAATGGGACAGGGCTGGATCTGGGAAAAAGTCATTGCCTTCAGCATATTGTGGCCAATGGTGTATGGGATTATTCGAACAAAACTAAAGAGTGGCGGGCCGGGTATGGGGATATGAATTTTTTCTCGACCTGGGATCAAACAGAAAAATCAATCTCATGTTCCCCCTACAGTAATCTTAGTGAAAACAATACAATCTTTCAATGCCATGCAAATAACACCACTCCTCGTAAGGAGAATTACCCTGTGCCCTTCGGAGGATATTACTCCTCCTTTGTAGGCACCTATGTGACAAATGGGTGCAACCGACCCTTCCCAGCCTTAATAGGCCATCATTGGGTTTGTGGGACCAAAGCTTATACTGTGTTACCAGCTAACTGGTCAGGTATCTGTTATCCCGCCCGACTCTTCCCACAATTCCGAGTGCTAGGGTCCTTCCCACGAGAACGCCTTCGTAATTTCAGGCGAAGAAGAAGGGACTTATCAGATGCCCAATGGTATGTAAATAACATAAGCCCCTTGACCTGGGAAGAGGCCATTGGCGGTTCCCTTATCCCACTTGGGGGAGTAATACACCATGAAAAAGGCTCCTAAGGTTACAAGCAATAGTTGAAATAATGGCAAATGAAACCGGAGAGAGTTTAAAGACTCTGGCCAAAGAAACAGGGGCGATCCGACAGATGGCCCTCCAAAACCGTCAGGCATTGGACATAATGCTGGCGGCCAAAGGAGGGACCTGTGCTCTCATTGGAAAAGAATGTTGTGTGTTTATACCTGACGACACCAATGAGGTAATAGATCGCGCTAGTCACTTAGAACAAATTGCATATCTTCCCCATGAAGAGCCAAGTTCTTTATGGAAGTGGCTAAGTAACCTATTCAATTTCTCTGGCATAGGAAACTGGTTGTTTCAGGGAGCCCTGACTATCCTGTGTGGAATCCTAATGATTTTTGTATGTTACATACCTTGTATGTAAGGTAGGATTGGGAAGCCGCCTAGGGGAGGCTGATTTAGAGTGGCAGCCAGAAGGGATTGAGCCACCCCTCGCCTTTCTCTCCTAGAGAAGAGTAGGGGGACCTGGGCCCTCCCTCTCCACCAGGTCCCTAGACTGGGACCTGGTGGAGAGGGAGGGCCCAGGTCCCCCTACTCTTCTCTCCTCACCCAGCTGCTTGAGAGAACCCAGAGGACTCCGGGTAGCAAACTGTGACTTGGCAACTGGACCTCCCAGAAGAGCCGTTCCAAGACACAGAGAGACTGTTTGGCTGTGGCCTGACCACTAGGCCTGCTGGCCCCCAAGCAAAGCTAGATACTAAGTGGTGAAGAATGTGGACCACCTAGAAAAGAAGGAGACTGAGCTAAAGATGGATTGGACAAGCTGTTTAAATGGGTTGTGGACCAACAACAACAGGAGCAGCAGACACAATTGCTCCAGCAGCTGGCTGCCCAGCAACAGCAGCAAGCCTCGTAACAGCAGCAAGAGTGGCGACAGTGACACCAGAGATGGCGGAGCCGCAAGCTTTAGCAGGCAAAGGCAAGCAGGCAAAGGCAAGCAGGAAGAAGGAACATCGGCCTCTGTGGCCAATGCTTCTACTGGGGTGATGGACTTTCCCCAGGGGGCACAAACAACAGGAGAAATTAAGTGAGCCAGCAATGACCAACATATTTTCAGACAATGTGGAAGAACAGAGAAACAACATTGGGATGAGCCTATGAACAGCTCACCCAGATCAATGGTGAGGTGGTGGAACCTCGATTCCTGAATGGCCACATTTCAAGCTAGAAGGAAAGAAAATATAGAGAGCAAAGAAGGACCACCAGGCCGGGGAGGTTGAAATGCAACTGCTTGTCCCAAAGAAATACAGCAGGGAAATACTGTGCCTAGCATGTGCTGTGCCCTGTGGGGGACACCTTGGTCAGGAGAAAACACTCGACCAACTGACATTTCATTTTTATTGGCCAGGCATCCACCAAGAGGTACAAAAGTATGGCACCTCCTGCCTGGGATGCCAGTGGGCAAGTCAAGGAAAGGTACCTCAGGCCCTACTGATACTCCTTCCTGTGGTAGGGACCTCATTTGAGAGGATCGGTATGGACCAGGTGGGCCCCTTGGAAAAGAGTGCAACTGTATCTCAGCACATACTAGTCATATTAAACTATGCCATGCAGTACCCCAAGGCAATTCCGCTCCACAAAGGCAATGGCCCTTACCTCACAGCTCATGAAAGTATTTGTCTGGGTGGGGATCCCTCAGAAAATAATCACAGATCAGGACACGAGCTTTCCGTCCCAACTTATGAGAGAACTGTGTAGCTTGCTGAAGATAAAAGCCTTAAGAATGTTGGTGTACCACCTCCAATCTGGCAGGCTAGGCATGAGATTTAACAAGACCTTGGAAAGTATGCTGTGGAAGTTCATAGCCTTGGAACCTTACCACTGGGACCAATTACTTCAGTTACTCCTGTGTGCCATCCATAAAGTCCTTCGGGCATAGGGTGACCAGATAGCAAGTGTGAAAAATTGGGACAGGGGTTGGCCGGGGGTGGGGGGATGGAGTAATAGGTACCTATATAAGACACAGTCCTGAATATCGGGACTGTCCCTATAAAATCGGGACATCTGGTCACCCTACTCAGGCATTGACGGGGTATGGGAGACAGCCAAGAGGAATACTAGACCTCCTTCAGGAGACATGGGAGAAACAAAGTTCTAAGGCTATGAACTCATTACAGCATGTGCTACAGCTGAGAGAGAAGTTAAAGACCTTAGGTGAGTTTGTGAGAGAGAATCTAGTCAAGACGCAATAGGGGCAAGCACAAGCATACAACAAGGGAACCTGTGTCCAGGAGTTCCAATCAAAGGACTGGGGGTTACTCGTGCATCCCACCTCGAAATCCAAATTGTTGGGCAAATGGCAAGGCCCCTTTGAAGTGATCAGACGAATCAGAGCAATAAACTATGAGCTCTGTTATCCCAGAAAGAGGAAAGATACTAAGGTGTATCACATCAACCTGCTAAGGCCTGGAAAGTTTGGGAAGAGCTCCTGGTAATGCAGTTTCTCCCGAACGAGAACTCACATCCCAGACCTCCGAAGCCCCCAGCTCTGACCAAGTCCTTATGGGAGAAGACCTGCAGAACAAAAGCAGCAGATCCAAACATTCATCCAGTCTTTCTCAGTGGCCTTTTCCATAGTTCCAGGACAGATTCACTTAGTGTTCCATCATATAGAGACCGAACCAGGGGAAAAGGTGAGTGAGCGCTTTTGGCCATTGCCAAGACACATGTGGGAAACAGTACAGAAAGAACTGAAAGCTGTGTTAGACCTCAGGGTTGCCACATAGTGAGTGGCAAAGCCCTAAGGACGAGTCAACCAGATTTTGCATAGACTTCCAGAAGGTAAAAGCAGTGTTCAGATTCGACACCTACCCAATGCTGAGGGTTGACAAATTGTTAGAGAGGTTAGGGAACACCAGGTATATTGCTACCCTTGACCAAACCAGGGATTACTGGCAGATCCCTGGCCCTGGAGTTCTGAGAAGAGACTGCCTTCTACACACCATTTCACTTGTACCAATTTAAGATGATGCCGTTTGTCATAAATGGCATGGCAGCCACCTTCCAAAGGCTGATGGATAAGGTGCTTCGGCCTCACAACAAGTATGCAGATATGTACATCAATTATATCATCATCTATAGCAAGTCCTGGAATGAGAATTTAAAATATGGAGCAGCTGTCTTGCAGGCCCTCAGAAGTGTAGGACTTACAGCTAATTCCGCCAAGTGCCACCTAGCTAATTGAGAGGTGACCTAGCAGTGGGGAGGGGGCAGCTGCGCCTATAGGTGAGAAAGGTCCAAGCTCAAGAGGAATGCCCCAAACCCACCATGAAGAGGCTTCCTGGGATTGGCAGGCTATTATAAGTGGTTCATTCTGGATTTAGCCTTTATAGTGGCAGACCTGGTGAAAGATGCAGCCCCCAAGAAGGTCTGGTCTCAGGACTGTGCAATGGCCTTCAAGAAATTGAAAGATCAGCTGACTCGGGAGCCCACCCTGTTCCACCCTGATTTTTCAAAACCTTTAGTCCTGCAACAGATGCCGTTGATGTTGGCCTGAAGGCCATGTTGTCCCAAGAGGAGGAGGGAGAAGAACTCAAAATCCTTTACCTCAGCCGGAAATTGTTTCCCCGGGAAGTGCTGTTCTCAGTATAGCAAAGGAGGCCTTGGCAGTAAAATGGGCCATTGAAGGACTCTGCTATTACTTAGCAGACACCCATTCCATCTCGTGATTGATCATGTGCCCCTCCCGTGACTGAACACCATGAAAGACCATAACGTGTGGACTGTGCGCTGGTACCTCTCACTACAGTCATACAAGTCTGAGGCACTATATCAAGCAGGCCATGACCACAAGGTAGCAGACTTCTTTTCATGGGATGAAGGAGACCCATCCATGCAGAATGACCATGCGGTGCCCAGCCGAAGTGGGATATGTGTGATGGGGTTTACAGACCCCACACTAAAGTTCAAAGAGTGGTGAAGCAGTACTGGCCAAGAAGGCCTTGCCATTCAGCAGCTGCCGGGCATGCTCCCCATGGAGGACCTGCTTAAAAGGGAACTCTGGCAGTCAGGCAGGGGGAGAGTAAGGAGAGAGAGGCTGTAGCCACTGAGGCAGAGCAAGCTACAGGAGAAGGACTGGGACTGTGAGTAAGACCCAGGCAGGTGGCTGGAGGCCTAACCCTCCACCTCCTTGGTGCTTTAAAAGGGCCAATTTCACAAAGCTGAAAAAAATTAGTCGAATCAATGGGGAAAAGATTTTAAACAGAAAAATGTGAATGATAATTAAGGATTATTTAAGAATATTTTACTGCATGCTCCAAAAGCCACAATCCCACAATCAAGAAAGAAGGCTACACTGATTAAAATACCAGCCTGGCTTAGAGGGGAAGCAAAAGAATATATATATAATATATAAACAAATAGAAGAAAAGGGAATTGGATAATGATTAGTATAAATTAGAAGCTAGAAATTGTAGACAGTTGATAAGAAAGCAAAAGGACACAAGGTGAAAACAATGGCTAGCAAACACAAGGACAATAAGGAGTTTTTAAAAGTATGTTAGGAACAAAAGGAATCCTAACAATGGCATTGGTCCATTCCTAGACGGAAATGGTAGAACTGTCAATAATAATGCAGAAAAGGCAGAAATATTAAATAAATATTTCTGTTCTGTATTTGCAAAAAAGCCAGATGATGGGTTCATATTCATATCATAGAAATGTAGGACTGGAAGGGACCTCAATAGGTCATTTAGTCCAATCCCCTGCACTGAGACAGGACTAAATTATCTAGACCAACCCTGACAGGTGTTTGTCTAACCTGTTTTTAAAAACTCCAGTGACAGAGATTCCACAGCCTCACTAGGTAATTTGTTCCAGTGCTTAACTGCCCATACAGTTAGGAAGTTTTTCCTAATGTCCACCTACATCTCCCTTGCTGGAATTTAAGCCCATTACCTCTTGGCCTAGCCTCAGTGGTTAATGAATTTATCACCTTCCTCTTTATAACAACCTTTTACGTACTTGAAGACTGTTATCATGTCTCCCCTCAGTCTTCTCTTCTCCAGACTAAACAAACCCAATTTTTTCAATCTTTCCTTGTAGGTCATGTTTTCTAGACCTTCAGTCATTTTTGTTGCTCTCCTCTGGACTTTCTCCAATTTATCCACATCTTTCTTGAAGTGTGGTGCCCAGAACTGAACACAGTACTCCAGTTGAGACCTTATCAGTGCTGAGCAGAGTGGAATTATTACTTCTCATGTCTTGCTTACAACACTCCTGCTAATACATCCCAGAATAATGTTAGCTTTTTTGCAACTGTATGACATCGTTGACTCATATTTAGTTTTTGATCTACTATAACCCTAGATCCTTTTCTGCAGTACTCCTTCCTATGCAAAAATAACAGAAGTACTTGTGGCACCTTAGAGACTAACAAATTTATTAGAGCATAAGCTTTCGTGGGCTACAACCCACTTCTTCGGATCCGAAAGCTTATGCTCTAATAAATTTGTTAGTCTCTAAGGTGCCACAAGTACTTCTGTTATTTTTGAGGATACAGACTAACACGGCTGCTACTCTGAAACCTTCCTATGCAGTCATTTCCCATTTTGTATGTGTGCAATTGATTATTCCTTCCTAAGTGTAGTACTTTGCACTTGTCCTTATTGAATGTCATCATATTGATTTTGGATCATTTCTCCAGTTTGTCAAGATCATTTTGAATTCTGATCCGGTCCTCCAAAGTGCTTGGAAACCTTCCCAGCCATCATCCACAAACTTTATCATACCATGCAGTGATGATGACATACTTACCTTTTCAACAGTTGTTCAGGAGGATGTTAAACAGCATCTACGAAAGATAGACATTTTTAAATCAGTAGATCTTGATAACTTGCACCTGAGAATTTTAACAGCTGGCTAAGGCGCTCTCTGGTCTGTTAATGTTGGTTTTCAATAAGTCTTTGTACACTGGGGAAGTTCTAGAGGACAGCAAGAAAGTCAATGTTGTACCAGTATTTAAAAAGGATAAATGGGATGACCCAGTTAATTGTAGACCTGTCAGCCAGTGACAGAAGAAGCAGTCTGGATGCCCATCCTCCCCATAATCTCTAGAGCAGTGGTTCCCAAACTGGGGTTCGTGAACCCCTGGGGGTTTGCGAAATGTTATAGGCAGGGCCGGCTCCAGGCACCAGCCCACCAAGCTTGTGCTTGGGGCGGCACCTGGAGGGGTGCGGCGAGCCCGCTGCAGCTCCGCTCTCCCCGGCAGCCGGAGCGCCGCGGGGAGAGCGGAGCCGCAGTGGGCTCACCGCCCTCCCCCGGCGCTCTGGCCGCCGGGGAGAGCGGGGCCGCGACTGGGCTCGCCGCCCTCCCCGCGGCGCTCCGGCTGCCGGGGAGAGCAGAGCTGCAGTGGGCTCACCGCCCTCCCCCCGGCGCTCTGGCCACCATGGAGAGCGGAGCCCCGGCCGGGCTCTCCGCCCTCCCACCGGCGCTCTGGCCGCCGGGGAGAGCGGAGCCCCGGCCGGGCTCTCCGCCCTCCCCCCGGCGCTCTGGCCACCGGGGAGAGCGGGGCCGTGACTGGGCTCGCCGCCCTCCCCGCGGTGCTCCGGCCGCCGGGGAGAGCGGCCCGCGGCTGGGCTCCGGGGGGGGGTAGGGGGGGGCGCGGCGGGAGGCTTTTTTGCCTGGGGCGGCAAAAAAGCCAGATCCAGCCCTGGTTATAGGGGGTTCTTGGGAAAAAATTCCCTAATGGCAGCCATAGCTGTCCTTAGGGACCCCGGGCAGCACGGGGCCAGCAGCCTGGAGCCCCTGGACTTCCAAGAGCTAAGCAGATCAAAGCAAGCATATCTATCATGCTGAGGAGATTTAAACTTCAAGACTCCTTATAAGAAATGGAAAGGGAGGTGGATATTTTTTGCTTTTTTTAAAATTAAATAGGCAGCTAGTATTGTTTATAAAATTATTATGAAGAACAAGTTTGAGCTTTGTTGTAACGTGCGTTGTTTGCCTGGACTGCTCAAGACTGAATTCTTGTGTAGGAGGAATTCTTTGAGTTGACTTCTTAAATACCTTCATGCAGTTTCACATCTGATACTCCTTGATGAAACATAGGCGCCTTGATACAAGCTACGAAAGTGAGATCTGGGAAGAGTGTTGCCATTTTCATAATGATATAATGTAATGATAAATAGTGTATAATAAGCATGTCATAAAAACAAATTTTATATTTCCATGATCACTGCTTTTATAATTTATACTCAGGTAAAGGAGAAAATCTCTGGAAATATTCATTTTTAGGAGGGGGTTCGCGAGACTTGACATTTTAGTGAATGGGGTTCACAGATTGTTAAAGTTCGGGAACCATTGCTCTAGAGGAATCCAGCTGCCCCAAGCATCCACCACAGGTACCCCACCACCCTTCCACCCAGCTGCCCCAGGCATTTCAGAACCCACCCAACATCCCATCTCCAGAGAAAGGAGAGGAGGCCACTGAATGGGGAGTCTGAGGCAGCTGGGTTGCCTGGAGTGGGTGCTGTGTGGGTCGGTGCTGGATCCTCTGGAGGGTGGGACATGCCTGCCAAGGCCGGTGCAAGGAAGTTTTGCGCCCTAGGCGAAACTTCCACCTTGCGCCCCCCCCCCAGCCCTGCAGCAGCTCCCCCCCCCCGCCCTGAGGTGCCCCCCCATGGCAGCTCCCCCCCCTGCCCTGAGGCCCCCCCCCGCAGCAGCTCCCCTCCCCCGGGGAGCCATGTGGCAGCTCCCCACCCCAGCTCACCTCTGCTCTGCCTCCTCCCGGAGCACGCCGCCCCCGCTCTAATTCTCCTCCCCTCCCAGGCTTGCGGCAACAAACAGCTGATTGGCGCCGCAAGCCTGGGAGCGGGAGAAGTGGAGCAGCAACAGCATGCTCGGGGAGGGGGCATAGCAGAGGTGAGCTGGGGTGGGGAGCCCTGTGGCAGCTCCCCTCCCGCCCTGAGGCACCCCTGCGGCAGCTCCCCACCCCCCCAGCCCAGGGAGCCGTGCGGCAGCTCCCCACCCCAGCTCACCTCTGCTCCGCCTCCTCCCCAGCACGCCGCCCCCGCTCTAATTTTCCTCCCCTCCCAGGCTTGTGGCGCCAAACAGCTGATTAGCGCCGCAAGCCTGGGAGGTGGGAGAAGTGGAGCGGCGACCGTGCGCTCGGGGAGGGGGGCGTAGGAACGCTGTAAAAAAAATTGGGGGCACTGCTTTTTGGCGCCCCCAAATCTTGGCGCCCTAGGCAACCGCCTAGTTTGCCTAAATGGTAGCACTGGCCCTAATGCCTGGGGCAGATGAGGAAGGCTGGGCCCAGCGTAAGGCCACTCACTTTGTGTCTCCATTGCCATCTCTTCTGGTCCTGGTCGCACCTGTTAGGCTACAATCCAACCAGTGAAGAAGCATGGAGGACACCTGGTTCAGCAAGCACCAGGGTGGTCCCTGGTGGCTGGAGGAGCATCTGCTGGCAAGTCACAGCTCAGCTGTGTCAGAATCCAGCTGGGCTGTGAGGAAGCGTGGCAGGGCTACTAAGTGTGAGTTTCACCAGAAATACTTAGCACTTGGCATCCCTGACTGCAGAATCCAAGTCAGGGGTTGATGGAGTCCAAGTCAAGGATATCCTTAAGGAGATCAAAGCAGGCAACTCAGTGGGTACATTATATTTCACTTTTGCATTTGAAGTCTCTCTGACCTTTCAAGCATGTGGTCCTCTGCCTTTCTGGATATATTGCTTTTGATGGAAATATTGTTCTCATTGTCCTGTACCATTGTAATGGTAGAATGTTGGTTTTCCACAATTAATTAAAGCAAGTGTACGCATATATATATGCATGCAGTAAAGTATGCTCCAAGACAAGAAGCAGGTATGAATGTTTGACTGTAGTTAATTTCCAGACCCATCAGGCCTGAAGGAGGACCAGGAACAAAATATAGTCATAGGCCCAATCACAGGGAGTTTTCAACTGCAGCAGTAGTGGAGGACTAGACTAGTGCTGTTGTGTACAATGAAATCTGATTCTCAAACCAGATGGATATCACCATTAATGTTAATTTACGTATGAGAATTTTTACTTGTACTTGAAATAAAATATTACATAGTTCTGACTAACTATCAGATGGATGGGGCAATGACATTTTAATTTTTATTAAAGTGGAGATGAAACTAAACAAATAAGACAAAGTGAAAGTCAGATACACTAAAAAGAAAAGAATGGTACAGAGAAACCCTGGCACAATCGACCAAAACTGAACAAGTAGAATATATAATAATGCCTTTAAACAATCACACCAGCAACAATTGTTCATTGTCATTTAATTTAGAAAGAGACCACAGCCCCAAATATGGGACAACCATGTTTTCATGAAGAAACAGTGAAGTTTTAGCTACAGATGGACAACGAATCAGAATTTTTCCCCTCAGCCTGCCTATGTGTAATTTGTGAAGGGAGAGGTGAAGGGGAGAGAACAGCACAGTGCTTAAAGTAATTGAGATCCATTTTAGCGCCCTTTCTCTCTCACTATCTGAAATGACAATTGTTGACTGTTTGGCCATTATGAGGACACAAAGAGGGTGTAGGATGATAACCCTCTTCACACAGGCCCATAGATATCCATGGAAACTGTTTGATGTGTGAGCATAAAGAGAGAAAGAACTGAGACAGTGCAACATTCAGACTTTATTATTTCTTCCACATATACTGGCCTCTCTCATCAAGCACTTCTTGAAAGTAAAGTTCTCTCAGTTCCTAGACATGGCCCTATACACAAGTATACTATAATGCCCCCGAATGGGAAGCTACTTATAACATCCCTTTAATTACATATATTTAAGATAGCAGAATTAAACATGAATACTATATCTGCTTACACGATTAACTTTCTGTTATACCCACAGAAAGTCTGTATCTTCATGTATATGACTTAACACCAACACTTTCTTTTTCAGTAGACCAACTCTTAATTTGCTTAGCCACTAAGGTATTTTCCTCTGGGTTTGGGATGGCTGTTCTTTCATGCTTTCGTATTGCACAAAGTCTTGTGTATACCTTCCAGGTGATTTGATGTTGGAGGAAGTTCGAGTCTTGTGAGGACAGGATACTGTCTTGCACTTGGTTCTTCTTGTGATGTGGTGTCTTGAGAGTCTGGTCTGGATATTGATCATTTGTCAGCCTGTGTTCTTTCTGTGCTCTGCTGATTAAGTCTCAGTGGAGTGCATATTTGATCAGGAGCTTCTGTTCTCCCTGTCTCATAACACAAGAAAAAGGGGACCGGCAATGAAATTAAATGGTGGGAAATTCAAAACCGATAAAAATAAATACTCCGTTAAACAATGTGTAGTTAAACTGGCATGCATTGTCTCCGTAAGTTGTTGAGGTCAAGAACTTAACAAGATTCAAAAGGGATTGGATTTTTGTATGGATAGCAAGAATATCCAGAGTTATAATTAATGACAAAATTTGGGAATGGATATTAAACCTTGTGCTTCAGGGCTTAAGTCAATCTCTAACCCAGTGGTTCTCAAACTTTTTTTTTCACGGACCACTTGAAAATTGCTGAGGGTCTCAGTGGATCACTTAATGATCTTTCCAATTGTTGTTTGTACCATTAGCTAACTATTATAAAGCGCTTTGGATAAAAGCGCTATATAAAAAAAACCTTAATGTTTTTTTGTTCTACAAATAAAAGCACACAACTCATATTTTAATATCAGTAGTCTTACCTTTCTAATGCGATGGATGTGCCCTCTCACCTCCGCCGCAGCAGCCCCTGAACTGGGGCTGAGAAGGAGGAGGGTCTCCGTCTCCCCCGCCCCCGGCCACAGCAGCCATAGAGCTGAGGCTGGGAAGGAGGGCTGTCTCTCCCCAGCAGCCGCAAGCCTGGAGAAGGGGAAAGTCGCCTCTTTCTCTGGCCGCCGCAGCTCTGCACATCCCAAATTCCCCCCACCCCTCTTCTCACCCCACTGCCCCCTCCCGCCTACCCCCTATTGCCCCAAGGCCACCACCTCACCGTACATGTGCATCATCTCCAGGGTCCAGGCATCTAATTAGTGAAGCCACGGCTGCGCAGCTGCACTAATTAGGTGAGTGGCACTTCATTCTCTCATGTGCGGCCACCCAGGCACGCACCTTAGAGGGAAATATCCACGGACCACCTGAATGGAGCTTGCGGAACACTGGTGGTCCACGGACCACAGTTTGAGAACCTCTGCTCTAACTATTAGAGTTGAGGGTGAGACCTGTGTGGGGGGTAGACTGCACATCTGCCTACTGCTTTCTTACTCCTCTGTCTGAAGCATCTGGTACTAGCCACTATCAGAGATGGGATATTGGACTGGGTGGAGCACTGGTCGGATCCAGGAGAGTAATTCCTACAGTCAAATGTTCAAATGGGTTACCATATATAACAAATAAAAAAAGAGGACCCTCCACGGGGCCCTGGCCCCGCCCATTTCCCACCCCCAGCCCCGCCCCAACTCCGCCCCTTCCCCACCCCAACCCCGCCCTAACTCCGCCCCTTCCTCCCTCCCACTCCCAGCCACGCGAAAAGGGCTGCCCGAGCGCTACCGGCTTCACGGTTTGCCGGGCAGCCCCCAGACCCTGCGCCCCCGGCCGGCGCTTCCCCAGCGCAGCGGAGCCCGGGAGGGGAAGCGCCCGGCAAACCGTGAAGCCGGTAGCGCTCGGGCTTCGGGCAGCCCCCATGCCTCCGGACCCTGCGCCCCCGGCCGGGCACTTCCCCTCCCGGGCTCCAGCGGCGCAGGGTCCGGAGGCATGGGGGCTGCCCGAAGCCCGTAGCGCTCGGCTCTTAAGACTTAAACAGAGCCGAAGAGTCAGGGGAGGAGCAGAGCCGCCGCGGCCGGAGGCTCTGCTCCTCCCCTGACTCTTCGGCTTTGTTTAAGAGCCGAGCTGCCCGAGCGCTACCGGCTTCGGGCAGCCCCCATGCCTCCGGACCCTGCGCCGCCGGAGCCCGGGAGGGGAAGTGCCCGGCCGGCGGCTGGGGTCCGGAGGCAAGGGGGCTGCCTGAAGCCCATAGCGCTTGGGCGGCTCAGCTCTTAAACAGAGCCGAAGAGTCAGGGGAGGAGCAGAGCAGCCGCGGGAGGGGAAGTGCCCGGCCGGCATTTTTCCCGGACATGTTCGGCTTTTTGGCAATTCCCCCCAGACGGGGGTTTGATTGCCGAAAAGCCGGACATGTCCGGGAAAAACCGGACGTATGGTAACCCTACTAATCCAAAGTATCTGAAGGTGACCAAAGAGCTTGCAGTTAAATGTGGGTGGTGGACAATTCTGGGTGGGAGCGGGACTCTTAAGGATTGAGGAGACTGAGGATTTGGGGCTCAGCAGGAATGGGCCCTTGGGAATCAGGGGAGGGAGTAAACAGACCCTTGAGAATTGGGGGAGAGGAGCCCTTGGGAGCTGGGTAATGACAGGCCCTTGGGAGCAATGGGTCCGGCTTTGGAGGGGGGGCAAGAAGTTCCCCAGAAGAAAAGGCTTGTGTGTCACGGGGGTAGGATTGGGGGGTGGGATGGGTGCAGTGGATTCTATGCGGTGATGAGCAGTTAGGTGGGGCTAAGCAGGAGCGAGAAGGGACCTGGGAACCCCCAACAGGAGATGGGGTTACAGGAACCCGGGGGTAAGTATCAGAGGGGTAGCCGTGTTAGTCTGGATCTGTAAAAAGCAACAAAGAGTGCTGTGGCACCTTATAGACTAACAGACGTATTGGAGCATAAGCTTTCATGGGGTGAATAACCACTTCGTCGGATGCATGTAATTGAAATTTCCAGAGGCAGGTATAAATATGCAGGCAAGAATCAGTCTAGAGATAATGAGGTTAGTTCAATCAGGGAGGATGAGGCCCTCTTCTAGCAGTTGAGGTGTGAACACCAAGGGAGGAGAAACTGCTTTTGTAGTTGGCTAGCCATTCACAGTCTTTGTTTAATCCTGAGCTGATGGTGTCAAATTTGCAGATGAACTGAAGCTCAGCATCAGACGGGTAGCCGTGTTAGTCTGAATCTGTAAAAAGCAACAGAGCTCAGCAGTTTCTCTTTGGAGTCTGGTCCTGAAGTTTTTTTGCTGCAGGATGGCTACCTTTAAATCTGCTATTGTGTGGCCAAGGAGATTGAAGTGTTCTCCTACAAAAAGCAACAAAGAGTCCTGTGGCACCTTATAGACTAACAGATGTATCGGAGCATAAGCTTTCGTGGGTCAATACCCACTTTGTCAGACACATGCGTCTGACGAAGTGGGTATTGACCCACGAAAGCTTATGCTCCAATACATCTGTTAGTCTATAAGGTGCCACAGGACTCTTTGTTGCTTTTTACAGATCCAGACTAACACGGCTACCCCTCTGATACTGTTCTCCTACAGGTTTTTGTATATTGCCATTCCTAATAACAGAGCCCCAGAGAATGCGGGCGGGTGAGATGGGGAGGGCAGTGCGGTGCCGAGGGAGGCTGGCGGCCCTGGAAAGCCCCTCCCCGGGGTGTCAGGCCTCCCCCGCGCGGGAGGTGTCTGAGCATCTGGAGGGCAGAGGCCTCACCCCATTGGCGCCGTCTTCGTCCCCACTCGCCGCGGCGGCCCCTTTAAGGGTGGGCGAGGTTTGGTTGTTAAGGACGCTGGAGGCGGGCCCGGCCCAGCTCTAGCGAGGCCCAGTTGCGGGATGGAGGCCGAGCTGGGGCTGGGCGAGGAGCCGCGCAAGGGGGCAGCCGGGGTAAGAGGGACCCGTCCCCGGGGGGCAGCCAGCAGGGAGCGCTCAGCCCGCCCCGGGCCCGCGCGGTGGTGCAGGGCGCTGGGGATCTCTCCCCGTTCCCCGGGGGGCAGGGCTGCTTCCCGCTGCTGGGCCCAGGGCGGACTGCGAGAGCGGGCCCCGCCGAGCCCCCTCCATCCCCTCCTCCTGCCGGGGGCTCTGACCCCCCCGCCACCGCCCCCTACATCCCCTCCCCCTGCCGGGGGCTCTGCGCCCCCCCCCCCCCGCCGCCGCCGCCGCCCCCCCTTCTCCTGCCGGGGGCGCTGCCCCCCCCCCGCAGCCGCCCCCTCCATTCCCTCCCCCTGCTGGGGGCTCTGCCCGCCGCCCGTTCCCTCGCTGAGGGTTGTGCCCCTTACCCCGGGGCTCTGCTGTTCCGCCCTCTATGACCCCACCCGGGGCACCACTAACCACGTGAGAAGCCCCAGTCCCTGTTTCTAATCACGTACAGTCAAAGACGACCCATGGCATCCAAAGGGCTTGGGGGAGAGGAATACAATCCTCCCTATACAGCCGTTCATCTACATCTGATTTATTTTGTCCTTATACAAATCTAAGTGTTGGCTCTCCCCAGCTGCCCCTGATGCTGTTGCCAATTGGCTGTTTTTTTTAAATGCCCCTTGCTGCTGAGGTGAGTCTGGAGAAGGGACTTGGAGGAGAGTTTACTGGCCTTGTAGATCAGTTCAGGCAGTGTGTACCATGCAAAGGGGGCCACTTGGAAAATGGTCCAGAGATGGCTGTGTGAGCAGTGAACAAATGATGGTCCTGGTGCTTGTATTGTTTTTGTCCTGTTTGTGATTCTTACAGTACAGTGCTAATGTTGCATTAGGGAAGTTATTTGGATTCTCTCTCCGTCACCATGCACTTGCTGCCCTGAAGTTGCTACTGTCAGTAACTATCAGAGGGGTAGCCGTGTTAGTCTGAATCTGTAAAAAGCAACAGAGGGTCCTGTGGCACCTTTAAGACTAACAGAAGTATTGGGAGCATAAGCTTTCGTGGGTAAGAACCTCACTTCTTCAGATGCAAGATGTCAGTAACTGTGCTCTCTGCCCCCCCAGATGGCCAAGATGGGCCGACGAGCTCGCCAGGATTCCTTTCCTGAGGAGAATCGTCTCAGCAGGAAGAATTCCTCTGCCACTTCTACTGGAGAGGTGGGTACCATGGACAGGATAACAAGCCTGCAGCCTAAGGTGCCACTTAAATCCGACATTGCCCATTACAGAGGATTCTGCATGTCTTGTGGGGTCCTGCTTCACCAGTGTAGGTCTACCCCGACTAAGTCTTGTTCTTACTGCTGGGGCCCACAGTGCCATTCTGTATTTCCCATTACTGTGCTGTCAAATGTCTGACTGAGTGCAGTCCTAGTGTCTCCAACATGTGTAACTGTACTGGGGAGGAGGGCAGACATGGTCTATGATGATTTTCCATGAGAGAGATGTGCATGGTGATATGGAACATGCTGGTATGGGGGAATCTGAGGATCTGCACAGGAGTGCCTCACAAAAAGCAGTGTGATGAATGTAGCTGCTTTCTTCGAGTGATCTTTTTCCACATTAATTCTACTTTTGTTGCTCATGTGCCTCATGCTCACAAGATCAGATTTTTGGCCAGCCGTGTCTGTTGGTCTTGTGTCCTAGGTGCCATCATGTTCCACCCCAGGGCATAAAGGTCTGATGAGGCTCAACCATCCTTCTTCAATCCTTCTTACCATCCATGGCAGTGAGATGGAACCCCTGCAGTGTCTGCCCTTTCTCTGTGCACGGTGCTGGTGTTAGTTAAAACAAGAGGTAGTGACTTAATTAATACATTTTTAGTTAGTAAAAACTATATATAATTTTTTCCTTAAATTTGTTAGACTTGAGTTCCCTCCCCTACCCAGGGTACTAGCATTATAGCAGAAGCTTTAAGACCCATCCTTCACGTGGCACTTGGATGCCTATTAATGATGGACATTCCCAGTACCTACTCTGCTGTTGTATTAATTTTGATGGACTATATGGGCCCAAAGAGTTATAGGTGTTAACGTGATTCTGTCACTGTCCAGCATTAAACAGTTTTACACAAAGTTTGTTGTACAGAGACCTCCGCCTGCTTAGAACATGGCAAATACACCATTAAAAATCTTTAAAACCTTTTATTAAAGATACTGAAAAGAAGGAAAAACAGTTACAGCCTTTGAAATGTAAAGTGTTAAATAAAGATTTTATTTTAACAACATCTCTTGTTCCCTTTCCATTTAGCTGGAGACAGTTTGTGGAAGGAAACCCCCTGCCAGCCCCTTTGACGGTCTTTTAGATGGTATTAAAGATAGAATAAATTGCCTAGGGAGTTGTGGAATCTCCATCTCTGGAGATATTTAAGAGTAGGTTAGATAAATGTCTATCAGGGATGGTCTAGACAGTATTTGGTCCTGCCATGCGGGCAGGGGACTGGACTCGATGACCTCTCGAGGTCCCTTCCAGTCCTAGAATCTATAGTAATAACTATTCTTTTTTTTGGGGGGGGGAAAGAGAAGTTAGTTGAGATGGGCTGGAGCTGTTGTTATTGCTCTTGATGTTAAAGTCCAGTCCTCTTCGCTAGAAGACCAAACAAGACAAACCCATTCAATAGGGGAGAGAAAAGAACAGCAATGATAGAAAATGCAGCTTCTGTCTGTGGTATTGACTTTCACTTGCGACCTCACAGCTGGAAAAACACAGGCACAGCACACAATCTTATCGGCCACTCTGAGACCTGGCAACCTTGTACCAGCTTTAGGCTGCTTAGAGCATTGAATTTAGCTGCCTCTTTTTGGTCATATGCTCACAGCAGTGATATACAGATGCAGAATATACAGTCTTGGCTGGCTAAGTCAAACTCTTCTATGAGATCGAAGGCAAAAAGAGAAGGATAGGAAAAAGAAGAAATAAGATGGGGAAGAAAATGGACATGTGGGAAGGTGACAGTCTCGCATCCCAGGTGGTGGTTGGGATTTAGCCAGACCCAGTGGAGGAGATTGTCATCTGGGTCCCTTTCTCTGGCTAGGTCTGGTCAGGACATTTTTCAGGATCAGGACAATGAAGGCCCAATGGGTCATAGCGAATCCTGGGGTCCCAGGAGACAATGCAGGTGGCAGCCATGATGGTGAAGTTCATTCCTTCTGGTCCATCCATCCCTCACCCAGCCATTGTTGTCAGACAGCTTCTGATTTTCCCCACAAAGTCTTCTATTTTAAGGACCCCAAAAGGGGAGTGATGGCCCATCCTTTCATTATTTTGTTCACCAATTAGGCTTAATTTCTGACACGCTAATTTGGGTCCACTGATTTCCAGTACAACACTTTTCTTCTTTACCAGGTGTGATCTTAACACTGTCCTTGAATTATATTAGTAGGCTTTTTGGTTTGGATTAATTCAGTCTGTCTTGTCTCACTTTTGCACATTATTCCCATTCACATTTGTTATAGGTTATTATGACATTTTATGAACTTTCACAATGAGGGTAGATTTGTAGGCTCAGTTATTACAGTACTGCCCTGGAGAAGGGTCCACCCAGAGCGATGTTCCATTTGTCACTCTTTTTCTAGGCGCAATCTGTGTGAGGGAAGCCAACCTGAAGCTGTTCCTCCTTGAGAATTTGTTGCAAGCCTCCTCGCATACTGAGGAGAAGGCTTCAGCCAGACCTCAGCCATCTGCTGGTGCCTCTCTCTTAGTGCCCTGGTGGGCTGAGATTCCACCCCAAGCTCCTGGGTAACATCTGCTCAGAGCCTCATTTGTCCACTTCTACATCAGTGTTAACAACTTCTGATCAGCAGAAAGGAGCACTGCTCCAGAGATGAGCCAAGGTACTTGTCACCATCCCCAGCACCTGAGTCACTAGACTCTTGTCTTGGGCTCATTTGTTTAAGGGCCGTAATCTTAGAAAGGCTCCTTCTGGTGTCCTGGTGCTGACCTCTAAAACAGCAGGTGCAGTGCCCACTCAATTGGCAGACTGCGCTGCCCTTGGTACCCACCCTGGCACTGAATGACTGAGTACCTGTAGCCTCTGCACTCAGAGCTTCAGTATCGTGCACCTCAGTACTGACTAGCTCTGTGGTACCCGCTACTTTGGCAAAGACTAAGGCCTTGGCTACACTTGCAAGTTACAGCACAATAAAGCAGCCCCGGGTGCCCTAGCTCACTCCCCGTCCATATTGGCAAGGCAAGTAGAGCACTCTGACTCCGCAGCTACAGTGCTGCTGGTACTCCACCTCGGCGAGTGGAATAACGTTTGCTGCGCCCCCATTGGAGCGCCGCGGCGCTAGTGTGAACGAGATGTTGCGTTACTGCGCTGTGATCAGCCTCTGGAAACATCCTGTAATCCCCTTAAGTCAAGTGGCCACTCTTGTCATTGTTGTGAAATCGGCTGCAGGAATGCGGAAATGCCCTTTCAAAGCTCCATTTTGGAGAAGCCGGCTGCTTATCAGCTCTGAGAAAAAGCAAACATTTACTGTTTGCTTTGAGTGAGTGAGAGAGAGGCGGGGAGGGGAGAGGGGGGGTCTGAACTTATAAGACAGCATGCTGACACACTCTCAGCAGCCCAAAAACTCTCTCTCTCTCTCTCTCTCTTCCCTCCCCCCCCCACATACACACAACACACTCCCTGTCACAGTCCACCCCCCCACCCTCCCCATTTGAAAAGCACATTGCAGTCACTTGCATGCTGGGATAGCTGCCCATAATGCACCGCTGCAAGTGCCGCAAATGTGGCCACGCCAGTGCCCTTTAAGCTGTCAGTGTGGACAGACTGCAGCACTTTCCCTACTGCGCTCTACGAAGGCGGGTTTAACTCACAGCGCTCTACATCTGCAAGTGTAGCCATGCCCTAAGTGACTGATTGCTGGGCCTGGTAACTGGTCACTTATCCTTGAGAGATTGAAAATGGTGATATCCAAAGCATCTGCTTTGGAGTTACCAGTATGCTAGGTTTGAGGTATGCCTTGTATCACCTCTCCTATGCTTAGACAGGGCATGTGATATAACGGCCCCTCCCTTGGAGTAGCCAGAAGTGGAATCCACGTGGACAATTGCTCGAAAAAGAAAGGTTACTTACTCTGCAGGAACTGTGGTTTTTAGATGTGATGTTCACATGTAGTCTATGACCTGCTCCCTCTTCCCATTACTATAGAGTTCTATACCACTTGGATTCTATACTGGCAAAGAAATTGAGGGATGGTTGGGCCTTGCTCAGCCTTTTATGCCCTGAGGGAAGTGTGTGGGGGGGGAGGGGAGGGGTTGCACGAGGGCACCTAGGACACACACATGGCCCCAATGGACACTGCTAGCTGAAATAATCCAATCTCCTGTGCATGGCGTGGTGTTCTGTCCCCTCTAGTGGCACTGAGACCACTTAGGGATTAATGAGTCTGCTACAGCCTTAGCTAAGGGCCGTGTGGCTTTTAGCTCATGCAGTAGAGGCTCATGCATTTAGCTCCATAAATCCCAGGTTTGATCTCACCTGCTGATGACCGGGGTCTGTCAGTGTTACATGTGCACCAAGAATGAAAACTGTGTGGGTAATATATCATGCAGAACTACAGTTACTGTAGGGGATCTGGTCATACTCAGGAGGCAGTGGCTCTAGGATACATAGCTGCAGCCTCCTGCATATATATATAAATCAATTGTGTGACTTGGGACCCTTTCTGGGCTCTGGTGTTCTTGCAGGTGTATTTATTCTCTAGAACCCCCTTTTCACCACTCTAACCTGCACCTGTGTGTGGTTTGGGACCTTTCATTCTTTAGGGAGAAATGACTTTATCTACTTTCTGTTGGCCTTGTTTGTAACTTGGCTTCCTTCTTAGGCAGTCCCTGGACAAGCATCTGGTTTGTGGCAGCCTCCTGCTGCCTTTGCAGTTGAACGTGCATGACCAAACTCTTGCCTGTCTTGGACTGTTTCACTGACACCCACACATAGCAGATGTAAAATGTAAGCATTGTGAATGGGGGGAGTTGACACTCACTCTCTCCAGGTGTGAATGATTACACGAGGTGTGTGGCAGGGGAGAATCAGGCGCACAGTGTCCTTTAGGTGTTGCTTGTATTCGTTCCAAGCTGAAATCCAGAGACTAGTGTTGGGGGCCTTTCATGGCTTTTCTTTTTTAAATTTCTTTCTCTCTCTTTTCCCCCTGCTGATCATTCTAGGATGAAGACACTGAGGAAAAGGTAGACCTTGTAGGACTAGAGGCTTCTGGGTAGATGCTGGCTTCTCCTAGGGAAACTGGCAGAGCTAACCTGTCAATGCAAGTGGAAATTGCCTTGAAAGGGACTTTCACACAGGAGAATGAAATATAGTAGTCTCATGCCTCAGGCTCAATGACTTGCCTGCTTTCCCTTGACTCTTACTGCTATTCTTTGTTTCATAGGGACTTCCCTCCTTCCTAGCTGATGCATCCTACACTAAGGTCACAGTCATGCATGTTGCCACAGAAATGGTGGGGACATCTGATTCCATGTTGAAGACAATGGGAGTAGAGGAGCTGGGAAGGTGCTATGCCCTCACTGAAAAACATATCAGCAATTAGTGACCAGGGTGTCAAACCAGAGACTGGGTTTTGATTTTATCTATGGTATGCTTGGCAGGATGCCCTAGTGTGAAAGCTCCCCTTTAAGAGTCACAGAGTCCTTCTGGTGCCCATCAGGAGGCCAGTCAATAGACCAACTGGGTTCTAGCTAGGATGTGTGCCTGTACCCTTTCTGTGATGTTCTTCTGCCCCTGGAACTTGGTTGCACCTCTTGTATTCTCACTGCACCAGCTCCTTGGGAAATGTTCTCGCCAGGAGGGAATCGGGTGAGTTTGGGTTTGTGCTGAGCTCCTGAGCTACATGAAGGGAGCTGCAATTTCACTAGTGCTCTTCTGTATGGATTTACCATAACTAAAAGGCATTCCTGTAAATTTCACAGCATTCATTTAGAAAAGGGAGTCCTGACTGCTGTTCAGGATGTACTAGAAACTCATCAAATGGGCAATTGTTTCCTGGGGGAAAGCTTGGAAATGCTTCTGAATTTTCTGAAAAGCTTCTGGGCTATATGTCTTGTGTAGTTTCTGCCTATGGCAGGAGTTGCTATTGCCCAGTCCTCCTGGCTAAAGCTGCTTATTGTATATATTAGATATGCAAAAGCTTCTTTTAGCTGAAGAAAGGTAGAGAAGAGAAAGCACCATCCCAATACCCTAGTGGTAATATGGCATGTCCTAGCTGGTCTTCACTCCCCTCGCCAGAAGGAGCTGGGCATTCTGCAAGGGCTGAGCCCTGGCGGGAAGTTGGAGTGGCCCTCCTTTCTTCTCCCTCACTGCCAGCAGTACTGCTGAGCTCCAAAGCTTGGAAGGAGTGCTTCCTGTCTTGGTCCAAAGGTGAGGGGGAAATGGGTTGCATCCTCTCCAAACAGGAATGTCTTTTTCAGAGCAGATGCTGCCTTCCTCCCAAGGCTTCCCTGAGCTATCTGGTTAAATACCAGCTGATAAACACAGTATCTTATTGGTCTGTGCCATGTGAATCTCTTCCTAAGGCCAGTGCCTCTGGGTCTGATCCTACAAGGTGCTGATTGCATTGAAGTCAGTCGGAGTTGAGGGTGTTTAGCAGCTTGGTGTCAAGCCCTCTGCATGTGATGGGATCTACTGTGCATGAGTCAGCTCAACAGAGAAATGACTGTGTCTGCCACCTAACAGTCCAAACACCACCTGTTACCAGGTCCTCAGTTGTCAATTGTCTGCTGAATCAAAGCTATGGGGGATCAGCCCTTTCTTTGGCTTTTTTATTCCAATCCTCAAAAGCCTGTATGAGGTCCCATTCTGGAGGGGTTATTATGTGTGAAGACTAAAGTCCAGGAAGGAGACTCTGCCTCACACCTCATTACTTCTGGCCACAGGACGTTACTTTCAATTGGTCTGATGCCTGTCGTAGAGAGAGAAACAGCACTGCAATTCACAATTTTCTTTTCATAGTATCATAACAGTTAATGGTAAGAAAGATCCACCTAGTTCACCCATTCTCCTGCCAGGTCAGGGCAGGATCGTTCCGTATGTTAGAAGCTCCAGGGTTGTGTCCCAAGTAGTTTTCACTGTCTCGAGTGATGGAACTTCCCTTGGGGGATGATTCCACAGACTTTCTTCTTGCTGCTGGGAAGAGAATCAACCTAAATCTTCATAGTCTTAATTCTGTCTGGTTAGATCCAATTACATCCCCCTGTATCACCCTAGATCAGCGGTTCCCAAGCCAGGTCCTACTGAGCACTTGCTGGGAATCTGTGGAGAGCTGGTTGGTCACATGGTGGTAGCTCCTCCTGGCTGCTACATTTCATTAAAATAAACAAACAATATTTTCCTGACAGGACTTTTCCATGTGAGCAGTTGTTGCTACAGAGATGTTGTGTGATGCGAGGGAGAGGCGGTGTCAAGGAGGCGATTGTTCTAGTGAGAAGTGATCATTACTATGAAATACTTTAGGACCACCTGGCCTAAATCCCTGCCTTCCCTCCCTAGGGTTTACACCCTTCAGATACCTGGTCATTCTTTATATTGAGTTTACATTTATAAATAATTTTATAACAGGAAAATAAATGGTTAATTGCTGTAGGGTCTGATGGATCAGTAAGTTGCTTATAACCATCTGTAATGCCTATTACTTGTGTCTATAAAATGTTTATAATCTCTATTAATCATTTATTAACCCTTTATAAGACCATTATAAATGGAACCTAACTATCAAGTGTGACCACAGACTTCTGCAGCTACAATACATCCCTCCCTTAGTCATTGCTCAGCCAAGCTGAAATACTTAGCTTCTTTAATCATCTGTTTGAAGTTGGCCCTTCCATTGCCCTGATGACTCATATAGCCCTTCTCTGAACTCCCTTTGGGCTGCACTGAGTGTTTATAATCTGGGCTCTTCCTGTATTAGGTATGTTCCCCACTGGGAGTTGAAGATTATTGAACCAGCAGCATTTGTGCTCTTTGTGTGAATGTGCCTGCTGAAGTCCTGCCCTCCATCCATCTGCCTGCTCTAGGCTGTGTTCTGCATCCCCTGGCTCAGATTTGAATGCCTGCCAGGTTCAACCAGTCATTGGGCTGCGCTTTCCAAGGCTGCCTAGGACACATAGCAAAGGGATGAGAGGCTGGTCAACGGAATAATAAAGGGTCTATCCCTGTATCTCTGCTTTGTGGCAAGGAAGAGAACACAGTTAATCTGGAGGGGCAAAGTGTGTTGGAGGAGTGAGAAAAGGGGTGGGAACAAAGACTCCTGTGTTCTGCTCCTGCTCTGCCACAGATTTGGTGTGTGACCTTGGACAAGTTCCTTCTCCAATCTGTGCCTTAATCCCTTTCTGTTAAGTGGAGATAATGTTGTGTGGAGATTGACTAATACACCTCTACCCCGATATAACGCTGTCCTCGGGAGCCAAAAAATCTTACCACCTTACAGGTGAAACCGTGTTCTATTGAACTTGCTTTAATCCGCCGGAGTGTGCAGTCTCCCCACCCCCCCGGAGCACTGCTTTACCGCGTTATATCCGAATTTGTGTTATATCGGGTCGCGTTATATCAGGGTAGAGGTGTATTTGTAAAGCAGCTGGAAAAGTGCTATTTATTATTATTATTATTTTATTATTTAAATTAAGCTGGTCATTATCAGGAATGCAATCATGATTAATAATGTGAGCTGTTGTTGGAAACACAGGTGAGGAGAATATAAAGCAAAGTACTTTACATATGTAACTTAGTACGGGCCTGATCATGCAGGTGAGGAGCCCCATTAAAATCAATAGCATTACTAGTGTGACTGAGGCTTGCTCACCTGGGTGAGACTTTGCAGGATCAGAGAAAGCAGAAAGTGAAACAGTGTTGTTTTCTTGCCCAGTTCTTGTTCAAGCACCTCACTCTGTATTTGGGTCCCTAGCCCTGTTTACATGGTAAGCTCTAATCTGATTCCATTAGCCACCCCCAAACTTTCTCAGAACCTAAATATTGACCCTACGGCATTCCAGTCTGAGAGTTACAGAAGTCTGAGTAAGATGCTTTTGAGTCCACTGTTGCATATGCCTAGCAGTGGGTTTATCCCAATGGGGGATTATTTATTTATTTCGAGGAAGCATCTGCTCTGTGCTAGGTGCTTTCCCATTACCCCCTGCTCTGAGGAGTTTAGAACGGAAGGAGTCCTGTCTTGCTCCAACAAGATACTTCAATCCTTCTTATTAGTTATTATTTGTATTGTGGTAGTGCCTAGGAGCCGCAGTCATGGACCAGGGCCCCATTGTGCTAGGTGATGTAAAAACAGAACAAAAAGACAGCCCCTGCCCCACAGATCTAATAGTCTAATGAAGATCTCTTGCTCTGTAGGGTTCTGCTGTCCCCCATGATCCTTGAGTATGGAGGAGCCCTCAGCTAAGGCTAACCCCTCTTGGTATGGGCCATGCTACCAAAGCTTTGCATGGTTTGGTGTGGTGTTGGGGGTCGGAGTTGATAGCTCTCACAGCGAGAGGCATCTCAACAGAGCCTGAGAAATAAGTGCCAGCTCCAAGGCTGTATTTCTTGGTGGTGTTTTCAGTTGTGAATGCCATCCCAGATTTGCTTGGCAAACATGTTTGTCCTGGACTGGGCTGAACTTACTTGCCATGTCCAGGAGATTCTGCTGGCTACATGGATTCTGTTATTCTCTGCTATTAGGAGACGCATCATCCACCACAGGGGAGCCAGTGTTTCGGAAGTCATGGGCTGTTACACCTGTATACTTTTGAAGTGGACTTGCTTCTCTTTCCATGTGGTTCTCTGTTGCCTGCAGACATGCTGGACTCCCAGCCATTCCTGGGCCTGCTCAGCTGGAAATTGGCCAGATTCTCCAGGAGGAATCTGAAAAATGCAACTAAACTCATGTTCCCTAATTAGGCCAACTTCCCCAGTGTGAGCCCCAGCATCATATGGCCTGGCGCTCCCCAAGGCCCTGTATTGCCTCTCTCCCACTCCCCCCAGCACCCCAAGTGGCCAGCCAGCAGGGCAGTTATTTTCAGCCTGTTGAGGTTATCTATTGGCCTTTCAATGACATCTTCCTTCATTCTCACCAAAATAGCTCTTCTAATCAGTCACGTTTCCCAGCCTTTTTTGTAGCATCCTCCCTGTTCAGCTGGCCTAGCTGTTGAGTTGCTCAGCAGCTCCCTGGGTGGGGAGGAGACAGACACTGGGAATCCCATGGGAAATAGTTTTATTAAAAGATTTTTCCACACATGTATTTCATGCTTTGAATGCTTCTATCCTGAACCCACTAAAGGAGCTGATGGCAGGGTATAGCTGGATAAGAACATTTGCTACCAGTACATAGCCCTAGGGAGGAGCAAGCTGATAAAGGGACCTTTTTGTGTATAACCAGGATGGGTGGGAGGGGCATTACTGTGTAGCCTTGGGGTGAGGAGGGACATTGTTCTGTAACCCCAGGGTTGGAAAGGATAAGCCATTGGGGGGAGTGAATTGATGTATAGGTGTGAGGAGAGAGGGAAGGATATAAGCCATCGGAGGGCAGGGCCGGGTGCCATATGCTTCAATATGTGTACTTTATTGAAAGGACAGAAACATGGGCCTGATTTACGTAGCTGGATATGACCGTTGTTTTACGGCATGAAGTCCTGACAACTGTTGCACAACATGGGCTGCTGCTGCTTATCCCCTGTGATAGGTGGTAGAGATCTTTTGGGGCCCTAAATGAGTTCCTTGCCATCTTAATGCACCTCTGACCCAATTTTCCTAGTAAAGGGAAGTAAATGTCTACTAGGATAAAAGGGTCCTGGAGAAGTGAAGACCCAGTCCTCCAGGGATTTAGGATACCCCTGGGAACTCCTGGGAGACTGATTTGCTAAAGGCACTTTACTGCTTTCTAAGAAAGGTCTTATAAAAGAGAGGGAGGCCCCTAGGGGGTCTGGTAGTGGGGACCACTCTCCATTATCCTAGGAAGCTAGGGGAGTTGGTTTGGGCAGACCAAGGAATCAGGCCTTCCCCATGTCTTGTTCTGTGTGATGGTTGTACAGACTGGTTTCTTTGTGTGTCTGCCCAGAGGCACTGGGGCTATTTGAGTCAGAATTCTTTTGTTTGGTGATAATTAAAAACTAATTCATGAGCCCTCTCTGAGGAGGCAGCTTTTCTTAGCTGTAGAGGAACCTTGGGTGACTTATTATGGAGACTGAAACTGAAGCCTGGCCCTTCTTTCGCTCCACTCTGTGGTTGTTGTTAAATGAAAACAAGGCATCTACATAAAATCCCCCCTGCCACCAGACCTCCACCCCCCAAAGCTACTGCCTGGGGCAGGGAGCTGGGTCTTGTGCTTCTATCAGATGTTGGGTAGGAGGTATGAGATACATGGGATGGACCACTGCTGACCTGTCGTCATGGCCTCTCAGGTTGGGATTGAGGCCCATGTGCCCTCTGACACACACTGTTGGTGTTGTTTGAGTTCATATTTTCTGCACAGAGTGCTGATGGCTCCCAAGGGGTGTCGTGATGATGAAGGAGAATGAATCCACATCTCCAATCCCTTCTGAGCATCTGTTTATGGGAAGGATCCAGTGCATCCATAACCTGCCTCTGTAACACTAATCATCTCTCTGAAAGGATTGCCTGTTCCTCAAGTTCCAAAGAGAGGCAGTTGAGGTGCTTCCAGCACCCACAAAGCTCCTTTACCTCTGCAGCTGTAGAGGCACAAGATAAATAGGAGTCTGGACACCCCACCCCACCCCCCCAGTGACGTAGGGAGCAGAGGAGAAGCCACCATAGCAGTAATTCTATCTGACAAGGAAGAGGAAGTAACTGAGAATAGTAGTGAGGAATAGGGGTTCACAACTCCTAGCAAGGTATGACTAATAGGATTCAGGTAATTATGGGGGGGCAGTGAGCAACATGCAATAGATTGTATTTAAACTCTACTGGTGAGGAAGGAGGTCTGGGGAATCCTTAAAAGGCACCATCACAAAGATACAGCAGACTGAATCCCTGTAGGAAAAAAAAAAATTAAAGGACCAAGCCATGACCATTGTGCAAAGGACATTTTCCAGGGACTGAAGGTAAGAGAGCTTCTGGAAATGGGTATCTGAACAAGAATATATAATTTAGTTAAAACTTGGAAAGAGCTAAGGGCAACAAGAAAACCGAAGTAGGTTATGTCTGTACTAGAAATGCTATGGCAGCACAGCTGCAGCTGTGCCACTATAGGTAGACAGCAACAGAGAATCCTGTGGCACCTTTAAGACTAACAGATGTATTGGAGCATAAGCTTTCGTGGGTGAATACCCACTTCGTCAGACGCATGTAATGGAAATTTCCAGAGGCAGGTATAAATATGCAGGCAAGAATCAGTCTGGAGATAACGAGGTTAGATCAATCAGGGAGGGTGAGGTCCTCTGCTAGCAGTTGAGGTGTGAACATATATTTCTTCTATCACTGTAGTAAGTCCCCCTGTCCAGGAGGCAGTAGCTGGGTTAATGGAAAAATTCTCCTGTTGACCTAACAGTGTCTACACCAGGACTTAGGTCAGCTTCATTATGTTGCAACGGGTGTGAAATTTTTTGTAGACCTGGACGATGTATTTAAACTGACCTAACCTTTGTAGTGTAAACCAGCCCCTAATTAATGCAGCCAAAGAGGCTAAAGAGAAAAAAGTATTTTATAAGCATGCCAAGAAATGGGAAAAGCTACACTAGAAAGTTGTCCACCAATAAACCAGGGTGACACCAATTGAGAACTGCTGGGTGCTCATCATTTTGAAAGTCCATTCATTTATTTAGGCACCTAACTATGAAGTTAGGGGCACAGAGGTCTTGACTACTTTTGGTCATTAAAAATCCTACATCCTACTTCATAAAAATTGGGGTATCTAGGCTGGAATTTGGCCAATACACCAGAACTGTATCCCTAAATTCCATGTGAAGTTTCAACTGGACATTACATTCTTTTTAGTTTTGTCTTGAGTTCTTATTTAGGGCTGCTTGGGGCAGCCACATCCATCTCAGAAGTGGCTGTATTTTGGTGATGTGTGACATGATGCTTACATTTTAATTTGTAAAACACTTTGAAATTTTTAGATAAATGATGCTATATAATTAATTAATGATTGCAACAAGGGATGTGGTGGATTCACCCTTACAGGAAAATTTTTAATCAAGATTAGATTTTTTTTTTTTTTTCTAAAAAATATGAATATTTCAATTAGGCATTTAAGTCCTTTGGCCTGAGTTCTACTGGAGGTCAGACTAGATAATCACAGTGGTCCCTTCTGGTCTTAAAACCTATGAATAAATGTAAATTATTATTTTAAAAAATGTATATGGTACACTAACCTAGTTATGGTACTTTACAGGCAAATAGACAAAGATACAGCCAATGATCCTCAACTGATTCTTGGCCTGGCCATCACTGTGGCTGAATATTCCTTGTAGGTAATCCTGAAAGGATTACTGGGTTTATTGCAACAGAAATAAAGGAGCTGTGGGAATAGTGGAGGGTTAGTGTTCTGGACATTAAGAGCCACATGGTCTGTGTGTTCAGTGGGGAGAGGTTGTAAGGTGGGTGAAGCAGTGGGGTTAAATCCCAATTACACAGTGAAGTCATGTCTTGGTGATAGACCAGGGCATGTTTTCAGAAGTACCCTCTAAGGTTGGGTGCCTGAGCTGAAGCAACCTTGAACCTGAATGTTGACCTTAATAGTTTGGGATTAAAACCCAAGTACTCTGGGAAACAGGATTTGGGGCAGAGGCTGGAGGTATTGGGTCCTCCCCTCGGTTCTGTCCCCTTGACTCTTTGGCAGCATTCATGTAACTCATCAGACACATGAGGTGTTTTTGAATGTGCCTGTGCAGAGGCTGTATGTCTGGGGGACATGGGCTGTAGGCTGTCTGTGGGATTGTGTAGAGCTGTGGAGGGATCTGAGCAGGAGGGTCAAGGTTGCATGTATGGGGAAGGACAGTTGTGTGAGGAGATGTAGGGGTGGGGTATGTGTAGGGTTTTTTTGTATGTGCGCGCGCCCATATGTGGTGTGGTTTTTTCCCCTTTTTTTCTGGGCTCGGGAGCACACAAATCATCTGAATTCAAAATGCTCCTTTTTTGGCACTGCAGCCTCTTCTGTAGTTTGGCATCTTAAGAATCTGGGGGAATCGTGTAAAGATCAGAAAACTCCATTCACTTGGGGCCCTGAAGGCTTTGCATTCTGTGACATGGTCATTCCAGTCGACTGAGCTCTGTCCCCTGCGGATGAACCCATATAAGGAGGCCATTTCCTGCACTTCACGTTCCCTGCCTGTCCCTCTGACCTCCCGCGCTCCCTTTGCTGAAGAAAGCCAGTATTTTGGAACTGCAGCTCCCAGCTCATTTCTGTTCCCTGTTTATTTTTGGAGAGTGCCTATTTTTGCTCCTCCCAAGGAGCTATGCAGGGTCATGCCCCCTCCTTACAGCAGGCAGCAGTTGCCCCTGGCAGGCTGTGTCCATTTCCCACACTCTCAAACAATACTCCTGCTTCTAGAAACAAACAGAGGAGACCCTCTGCCTCAGGGTTACCACCAGCCTTTCCTCATTGAGAAGCTGGAGACCCTTGGCTGGCCTTGTCGCAGAGTTATCCTCCTCCCGCGCCCCTCACTCTGAGACCAGGAAATCTTCAGTATTCACTCATCCCTTCCCCCTTTCTTAACTAAAGTTCAGGAGAATGTCCCCATTCTGCTGCCCCTGCCTAAGGGTTGAAGCTCCCTTGGGGTTACTATGCTGCTCTCCACATTTGGTGCTGTAGTCTTATGAATCTCTCTAGACCACCTGCTTTTTCTGGACAGAGTCCTTTGGGGCTATGAAAATCTGAAATTGTTTGCTCTGCCCTGCCCCATCACACACACTACTGCGTGTCATGCAAACTGCTAAGGCCTCTGCCGTATCAGGTACTTTATACTTCAGTACCGTGGGAGAGGGGAATTGAGCCCAAAGCTGAGGTGGCATGGGCTGGACACACAGAACAGCGGCCTACTGGCTCCCCTTATGGTCTCGGAAATTCTTATCCCAATCCCTGAGCCACATCCCCGCCTGCCTATTGCCATGGCCACACAGCACGTCATAGAAAGGAGCAAGATAATAGGAATAATTATCTTCTAAAAGTCCAATTCAGTCTCCTAATGTGCCTTAGTGTGTCTTGTCCTGTCCGTCTGCCTGTCTTGAACAGAGAGCTCCTCGGGGGTAGGGAATGTGTTAATTTGTTGTGCACTTATGATATGAAACAAAAATGAGTGCAGTTTAACAACACTAAACTGCAGATGCACTCTCCTGGAGAGGGCAGCACCCACAGGCTGGACTGCCACCATAACCGGCATGTTTTGGCTAGGCAGCATCTGAGCCTTGTGTATGTGAACTTGAGACTCAGCTAGGACCCTGGATACAGTGATGCATCCTGTGTTGTCTCAGACACTTTAAAACCTGCCTGGCAACATTTCTGTTCCTTTGTTTTGTAAAACACTGTTAAAAACAGGACCTCAGTGTTGGACTCAAACTTCTTGCCAGGTAACTCTCTGCAGGGGTCAATATGAGTGAATCTAGTGTGAGGTGGTCTGGTTGGAACTGGGTATAACATATCATCTTTCTTGTGTGTCTCTCTTATTCTTAAAGGGCCCCCCACCTAAACCCCCACGCCGTCAAGGAGGCTGGGCAGATGATCCTGTAATGGCACCTTCCAAGTGAGTACCAGCTTCTTTCTTTCTCAGGGTGGGCTTAGGCATAGATTGATTGAACATCATCTTTTAGGGCTTGCTGTCACAACCACTAGGGTTATCTTCCTGAACCTCGTATGCTGCCTCAGTCTCTAATGCTATTGTGAGCCAGCCCTCCAGACCACCCAACCCAGAGTGTCCATCCTGCTGGGGGCAGCTGACTGACTCTCCTTATGTGCTACTCTACTCAGGCCTCCAGATCTGTGGGAAACCAGTGACAGCATATCCCTTGCCTGCTGCAGTAATTGGGAAGGGGTGTGTGTGGGTGGGGGGGTTTAGGAACATGTCCAGGAAAATACTCTTCCTGGCTGAGCTCTTTCCACAAGAGGATCCCATTGGTGAATAGTGGAGTCCCACTGGCAGCCAGGGCATTCCACAGAAGGAATCAGGATTTTGTGTCCAGCCTTGGTGGAAGAGTGAAATTGCTCAGTGTTTGTGTGTGTTTGGTTGCAGGAATGTACTGTCTAGGAAGAAGTCATTATGGAGGGATCCCACATTGCCGGGGGCGGTCAGGGATGGAATTCAGGGAAGAGAGAAATCAGGAGGTGGGACTCAGTATAGCTGGAGAGTCCAGGATGGAAGATGTAGGGACTCTAGAGGAAAGGGGAGATCAGGACATGCCAAGAGATGGGGGATCTGGACTAAGGGCAGGTGGAGTTGAGAGGTGAAAACTTCAGGCTACTCACCAAAGGCTGTAAAGTTAACTGGGCTCTGCTTTCGTGGGTGACGGGTTGGATCACAGAAACCCCCTTGGGAGCTGCCACCTGATGTGCAAAGACTACCTCTGCTCCTGTTTTCCCTGCCAGCTCAGGACTCCAGCACCCTGTCTTGCTGAGCCAGACACTCCCGTCTGGCTCCAACACAGACACAGGGTCTGAATCACTTGTCCCAAAGCTGCAAGTTTACCTGAAAACAGCTCACAGAAGTGTGCTTGTCTTTAGCACTCAGATGCCCAACTCCCAATTGGGTCTAAACCCAGATAAATCTGTTTTACCCTGTTTAAAGCTTATGCAGAGTAAACTCATAAATTGTTCGCCCTCTATAACACTGATAGAGAGATATGCACAGTTGTTTGCTCCCCCAGGTATTAATACATACTCTGAGTAAATTACTAAATAAAAAGTGATTTTATTAAATACAGAAAATAGGATTTAAGTGGCTCCAAGTAGTAACAGACAGAACAAAGTAAGTCACAAGCAAAATAAAATAAAATGCGCAAATCTATGTCTAATCAAACTGAATACAGATAATCTCACCCTCAGAGATGCTTCAGTAAGCTCTTTCTCAGACTGGACACCTTCCAGGCCTGGGCACAATTCTTTCCCCTGGTACAGCTCTTGTTCCAGCTCAGGTGATAGCTAGGGGATTCTTCATGATGGCTCCTCTCTCTCTCTGTTCTCTTCCACCCCTTTATATATCTTTTGCATAAGGCGGGAACCCTTTGTCCCTCTGGGTTTCCATCCCCCCTCACTGGAAAAGCACCAGGTTAAAGATGGATTCCAGTTCAGGTGACATGATCACATGTCACTGCAAGACTTCCTTGCCCACTTGCCAGCACACACATATACAGGAAGACTCACAGGTAAACACAGCCATCTGCGGATAATGGTCCTTGTTAATGGGAGTCATCAAGATTCCAAACCATCATTAATGGCCCACACTTTACATAATTACAATAGGCCCTCAGAGTTACATTTTATATTTCTAGTTTTAGATACAAGAGTGGTACATTTATACAAATCAGATGATCATACTCAGTAGATTATAAGCTTTGTAATGATACCTTACAAGAGACCTTTTGCATGAAGCATATCCCAGTTACGTTATATTCACTTATTATCATGTTTTTATAAAACCATATAGACTGCACAACGTCACACCTGTATTATTATTTCTCTAGCATCCTGAAGTATGCTGGACACTTCAGAGATTTGATATGGTAGGTTCTTGGCCAGGGAAGCTTCCAGTCTAATTAGACACAAATCTGACAAAGGAGCAGGAGAGAAGATCAAGGGGGATGGCGCATCTCTGTGGGAGACCTGGTTAGCTTGGCATCTCAGGCACCTTCTGGCTTGAGTAACGCTCCAAGACTCAGTGGAAGTGGCCACTTGATGCAAGCCGTTATTGATCACTATTAAGGGCCACAGAAGAAATTTTTTGACCGTTTCTGGTAACTGTCAGTTTTAGGGGCATTATTCTGATTTTTTTGAAATCAAAGATGGGAAAGGAAGGGTTTGGATAATCCCCTGTTGTCATTTGTCTTTTCTTTGTGACTCCAGCTGTGGATTCTTCAAACACTGATTTCTCCATCTGTCTCCATTCCTTCCTTCCAAGATGCCACTGCTACTAGGGTTGTTTCTACAACATATCTCGTACTAAATTTTGCTTGTGAAGTGTCTGAGTCATAGGCTGATGTCACACATGTTGCTGCAGCTGGGTTGTCTCTATTTTCCCAAGGCTTATCTATGCACAGCTTTTGTACCAATTTGACTGACTATTTTGGTTTGGAAGGCCATCTAGTTAAATCAGTACAACACGCTTCCCCCCCACCTCCTCCCTCACTGTGTGGTTGCGGTTATGCTGTTATTGATGTGCTTACGTTGATATAGCTACTGCCAGTATAAGCACTGATACCAGTTTAACTGTGCCCATGCTAGGAGACTGCATCCTTTAAATATATTGGTTTCTAAACTGGTGGAGTTAAATCAGTGCAAAACCAGCGTGTAGACAAACCCTCAATGACTTTTACTTAGGAAGGGAGGGTTGGAGATGGGACTGTAGTTAGATTTTTCTCTGTCATGTGCAGATATATTGCAGATCAGCTAGTCTATGCATCTATTTATGTAATGGCCTTGTAGTTGTTGTTCTGTCCCCTTATGCAGCCTCACCTCTTCATTCCAGTTCTGACTATGTTGCCTGTTGCACTGGTAGCCTTGTTGATTTATCTGCAGTGGCACTTAGACTTCTTTCCTGCTACATTACTAGTTTCCAGAGCCTGTCAGTGTGAGCAAGTCACTTGAAATTGTCCTTCCAATGTATGCCCCCTGGGAGTTGTCATGGCAGAATTTCATCTACCATTTTGTTTTCCATTGTTCCTAGTTTTGCTGGATCCTTCTGGAGCCCCTCATAACCCTCTCTGGTCTTGTCTCACCTGGATAACCTATGTCATTAGCATATATCCCACCTTACTCTTGGCTCTGTCTGCCAGATCATTACTACTTCAATCTGTTGCAAGGTGGGGGTAGGTAGCCTGTGGTTCTCTCCATACTCTATTTCATTTAAAAAATACTTTGCATGAATAGTGTCGTTCATCACAAAGGTTCCAAAAGCATCTACAAATCTGTCACTTAATTTCTAGAGGCCACCAAAGTGGCACATTTTACAAATAAGGTTACAAAGAATCAGGCATGAAAAGGTTAATTAGAACTCCCAGTAGCCCGTGAAATAGCTATTCTTATTAGTACCCTCACTTTTATAGATGTGGAAGCTGAGACAAAGAGGTTAAGTGGCAGAGCTGGGACTCTGCTGTAACCGTTACAACACTCCTCACTACTATTTGGCATCATCTATTTTTCTTCCAATGGGGTATCCCTGAAGTTGAACTTCCTCTATATATTTTTAATTTATCTGACGAGAGAAAGGGAAGAAACAGTTTTTCTTAGTGTCAGCCCCAGTGCTACTTATTCCAGCCCTAGCACTCTGATGACTATATAAGTACCTAGATAGATACTTGGGGCCTAATACTCTGCTATACAAATCAATAGTAATAACATCATCGTTTTGCTGTGAATCTGCTCTTCAACCAGCAGAGGGAACCCAAGCTCTGCTATGAGAGCTGTGCTTATGCCCTTGATGGCATCATTGCTGACACTCCTGAAAAACAGTAAATGGTTTATTGCCGTGTTGGCTCATGCGTCATAAGAGGCAAAGAGGCGGAAAAGTGTTTCCCAATGGAAAAAGTCCAGGCTTCAGGCAAAGAGAATTTGTTTTTGAGTATCCATAAGGATTTTTATAAGTGGAAGCATTTATATATATTAAAAAAAAAAAAAAAAAAAGGACTTGCCAGGGTCCCTTTCAATCAAATAATTGCTGTCCTCACCTAAGACACTTCCTTTAGAGTCTCTTCCATTTCTATCTCTGCTAGTCTGTTTCTGCCCTTGCTTTGCTGTAAGGACATTTGCATGAAACCTGGGTCTGTTTCCCTTCATTCTCATCAGCCCTTGTGGTTTAGTTCCCACAAGCCTTTCCTCAGCATCTAGTGGTGGTGTTGAACAAATACAGCCACTTCCTGATGAAAGCTGCTTGCGAAGGCACCTTGAAGTCACCCACAGCATGTGCACACATGAATCTGTTGTGCTCTGGTGGACACGGAGGGTCCATGATGGTGGCATTTTGGGAATAGGTGGCCTTAGGAGTAACTGAAGCTGCTTCCTTTGGAGAAATGGTGGCATGTCCTGGAGAGTAGGTGTGGGCAGGGTATGCCCTGGAGCATGGATATGTTGAAATGTCCTGGGGCAGGAGTGGCAATATAATGCCCTGGAGAGTGCATGTGATAGCAGGGAAGCATTGGTGGACATGTGAGAGAGTAGGGGCAGGTGGGATGCACCCTAGAGCATTGCAGTGGTGGTGGCATGACCTGGGTACTGAAGTTGTTTTGGGCTCTGGAGGGTGGGGAGTGGCAGCACTGGGTCCTGGAGCTGGAAGAATGTGATTTATGGGATTAAGGACTTGAATGCATTGAGGGCTCTGGAGATAAGTAAAGTTAAAGCCATCTGTTACAAGAAGATGGGACTTAAAATATGCTCTCTTGTCTGTGTGAAATGGCCCTTGAGAGCCACTGGTTTATAGAACCTCTGGCCGTCCCTGTCTAGCAAGTGGAAATAGTAAAGTGTCTGTGAGGTTCTGCATTTGGGCATGGCAAGGCGGGAGGGCGTGTCATTTCTTCCACCCTCTATTCCCAATACAGTGTTGTTGAAATAAATCTAAGTATGTGCTTCCCTGTGGTGCTGCCATGTTAGGAGCTGAGTAAGGCTCCTGGCTGTGGGGAAGCCTGTAGCAGGTTCCGTCACCGTGTCTCACCGCCACCTGTAGCTGTTCTCAGCAGCGTGGCGAGAGCAGGCAGAGGAGAGCAAGGTGGCCGAGCGAGGGAGCAGAACTTAGAAGGAGAAGGAAGGAAAGGAAGTCTGATTAAGTTTTGTCTTGAAGTGTCTGTTTTTGGGTTTGTCCCTGCATTGATCTGCAAGGGAATGAGGCAAGTAATGGCCCCTTGGGGACCTTCAGGACTTTCCTCTCAATGTCAGCCGTCATTTTCAATCACTCTCTCCCTCCCAGCCATTAATTTTGGCCCAGGATCATGGGGACTTGTCCATCTATCACTCCTAATTGACACTAAATGATCTGTCAGTTTATTGATGAACGGCAGGAGTGGAATTGTCACAATATATTTTACTTTCTAACAACTCCTCCTGACAATTTTACCTTGTCCATCTCACTCTCCTCACATAAATCTCCATTGGCCTCTCGTTCTTTCTCTTGGGCTGTTCTGGTGCCAGCCGCCTCCATGCCATCGGCACGTGTCAAGGACATCAAGATGGCGATACAGCTGTGGTGTGCAGGCCCAGGGTGTGTGTGAGGGCTGCTTTTTTTTTTTTTTAAATAGGCTGTATGTTCCGGGAATGCTAACTGGTTCCCGTCCTCTTGTCCCTCTATGTCATTGACAGGATAGTATTCTCCTTGCCTCTAGCAACTGGTGGTTATGTTCAGCCCCAGTAAAAGGCAAAAAACAATGGGCAGAAGAGTCACCCTAAGAGACTCCCAGCAGGGCAGTAGCAAGTGGTGAGAGAAATATTTCCCATTTTAATCCAGCACAGTTCTTGGTTACAGTGGGCTTGCCCGTGAAGGGGCGATAATTGGACTTTTGCCCTTTCCTGCTTCTTTGCAATGGGTATTGCTGGCCTGAACTGGGGTGGGGGTTATTTTTTTTTTTTTAAATGTTGTGTTTTCTGTTTGTGTTTTTCTTTGTTAGACATGTAGGTCTTCTCTAACCTGTTTTTCCTGATGGTCACTGCTTGACTGGAGAACCAGTGGGATTATGGTATCACCTGGTGGAGTTGAGAAGGGAATATTTGAGAAAGATCGAGCATCCTAGTCTCGTCAACTGGGAGCAAAGAAAGCTCTCTCTCTAGTTCTCTGCTCCTCCAAGGAGTTCTCCAGCAAAACTAGAGGACACAAAGACCAGACTTGATGTTCCTGATATAACCTCCCTGTGGCCTGCCACTTCCCGCAGCTCCCATTGGCTGGGAATGGCAAACGGTGGCCACTGGGAGCCGTGGGGGGCCGTGCCTGCGGATGGTCAACATAAACAAAATGTCTCACGGCCTGCCAGTGGATTACCCTGATGGGCCGTGTGCCGAAGGTTGCCAACCCCTGGTCTAGAGTGAGGCAGCAGCATATGTGCCCAGAGGCAGAGAAACAGGTGCCTATGGAACTTCTACTGCACAACTGTAGGTGCCGAGTGAGTTCAGGCACCTACAGGTTAGGCGGCAGCTGAACGGGGCTTTTGTGGATCGTAAGGGTGCCTAAAATGGGATTTAGGTGCTTAAGTACCTTTGAGGATCTGCGCTCATGTCTTTTGAGCCAGACAATCTGGCTGGGACAAACATGTTTTCAACATTTTTGTATGGATGCAGGCCAGTTTGATTAGAATTCTTCAAATGTAACCCTTCTCTCGTCTCCCTGTGATGAATCCACTCTCTTAAAATAAAATGTATCTCTGAACATCACATCTTCCCCTTTTCTTCTTTTCTTTTTTATTTTTTTTTAGCAAGAGGGCAGCTTGAAGCAGTTTTGGTTAGAGGTGATTCATAAAAGAGGAGTGGCTTAGATGTGCCAGGAAATATGTTAATATGCAGACTGAACCCTCCCCGCAAGTCTGCAAATGCTCCTGCCCTGCGTGCACTACACACACGCACGCGCACACGCGCACACACGCACACACGCACACACGCACACACGCACACACGCACACACGCACACACACACACGCACACACACACACGCACACACACACACACACACACACACACACACACACATCTGCCCTTGTACCTCTCCAGTGGTGAAAGTCAGGTGGAAAAATAAACTATCTGGCAGCCTTCTGCTCTCCCAATCTTTTTTTTTTTTTTCATTTGGGAAGCATGGCATTCTGGAACACTTTCTCTCTCCCTCTCTCTCTCTCTCAAGGCTATGAGGACTGCAGCGCCACCTGCGGAGAGACTTGGTGCAGTCTGATCTGTTTGTTTCTGCAAGATGTCTGGTCCTCCCCAATAACAGCATTATTTCTGAAAGTAGCTCCTCTGAGAGAAAGGTGGCACATGTTCATGGAGATGTATCTGCCGTTGTGATGTTACTGTTCTCCAGGGAGGGAACTGAGCAAAGAAAAATCAAGTGTGGTTATTAGGGCAAGTCCCCCAAGGAAAAGAGTAGCAGCCCCTTTAAAACTATGCTGGACAGAACCCTGGAGAATAGACGTAGGGACCAATCCTACGCTGGCCAGGGGTGAGGACCAGAGCCTTTCTATCGGAGCTGTGTTGCTTGCAGATCTGTGAGGGAGATCAGCATCTTATCTAACATCCTTTCATGGTGGGATGCCTGTCTCTTAGGCCTCTCCTTGCTTTCATCCCCCCCATTGCAGCTAGATGTGCTCACTGCATGATGCGCAGCCTGAGATGACACAGCTGTTGGCACTGCTGGGAGCTCTGCAAGTTGCACATCTGCCTCACCCAGGTACTTGCCTTAGCTACGTTCTCAGCCCAAGGTTGGGTTTGGATGCAGCTGCTCACATAATTGGCATGTGGGGCTTCTAGATCTGTCATCACACTAAGCCATGTCATAGCCTTTTTGTAAGCAAACAATGAAAGTAAGCAAGAGCACAAACAGGAGCCTCAAGGTAAGAGAGAGGCGCGTGTCCTCTCCAGACAGGTTATGCTGCTTTTGTTTTTGCACATGCTCTGTCACTCTCTGTCTCCACCCGCCCTTCAATAAGCACCAGCATACTTCTCCTGTTCTGTTGTCCCATGAGCCCTCTGCCTAGAGTTTCACCTTGAGCCTGACAGGGAATGTTATTGCAGGTGTGGCCAGCAGGGGGCAAACTTTACACGGGAATAGGCACACCTTCCAGTGCAACTTGAGTCTTGCCCCTGGAATAGAGCCTGCCAGCATTTTGACAAGGCTGGCTCACTTGTTCAGATCTCCTTGGAGTGCTATAGAAAATATGTGCAGATAGAAGCTGAGTGCAACATAGATGTGACATGAGTGGGGAGCAGTCTGGGGAGGGTGTTTGCTGGGTCCCCAGTGGAGGGAGGGTTGGTCACCAGATATCTTGTTGCATAGGTGCTGCGATTTCCCTGCCCAGGAAGCGCTGTCCTGTGGGGATGAGCGGAAGGGTCCGTGCTCTCAGTGCAGGAGGGGAGAAGGCAGAATTGATTTTCCAACAAAAGTGCCTCTGAGCATCAGCCTTTCAGTGTAACTTCTGCTCTTACCCACCTTCACAGCTTTGTGCCCGAGACCCATAGAGGTTACAGCATAGGGACAGTTTGGCCCCAGATCAGAATATTGATGTCTCTTCATTCCTCATCCCTGCTGCTAGCCGCTAGTGCTGGTTTCACGTTTAAGTGATGGGAGGACAGATCTATTGGACGTTGAGGCACCTGGGGCTGCGACCCTGCACACGGCCCAAGCCTTGCAAAATGACTAGGGCAAAGAAATCCGCCCAGGCCCAAGCTCTGCCTGCCCACTCTTTCCTGTAAAGCTGGTGGAAACTTCCAACAAACCATATTTTACTTGTCCATCAAATATGTACCCTGGCCACCTGCCCCCAATCATCCCCAGCAGCCCTTCCCATCACAATCAGATCCGTTCTTTCCTGAATGATGCCTTAATATATCTGACAGGTCACCATAATCGCTTCCTTTATTCTTACTTGGCTACCCCACCCTCCTGCCCTCCCCATGCTAGGGTTACAATGTCTTCCTATGGTCCCTGTGTGCTGAGAGGTCACAGGCTGACCTCTGGTGCTCAGCTGTAGCTCAGGGACATGCTGTCCTGTGGCACAGAAGTGTAACGAGGGCCCTCCGTGAGCTGTGGACATTAAAAGATTTCAAGGACATTTCCCCCCATTCATCCCAGTTATGTCCCCTGCTAAAATAGGTTAACGGTGTCTAATTAACCACTGAACATTGTCATGCTGCATAAAGATAGCATCCTTGCTGTTCTCTGAGCCCTGCTACTTTATCTCCATTTAGATCTCCGTGGTATTCCATTAAATGAGAGAGAAACAGTTTAACAGAGATGATGTCTACATTAGAACTGCCTTTCACCCTTCAGCACATAACTTGTAAGAGGCTCCACAGCAACTCAGACACAGTTCCATGGGGGTTGAGAGTCACCCGCTCACCCAATCCCTTGGAGACAGAGGGGTTCTTGCAGGTGATATAGAATGGCTTGGGATAACGAGATATTTACTGAATAGGAGCAGATTTGTCTCCCCTTCCACAGCAGGTGGATGGGACAGGAGGTAGATGGGATGCAGGAGTGTGTAATAAGGGGATCTCAGAACTGTAATGCAGCCCTGCCTCCACTTTCTCTTCCATCAACTCCCCTGAAACTAAGGATAGGGATTGATAGCTGTTCAGAGCTGGAGAGAATATTCCAGGGATATTGAGTGAATGTGGGAGTAGTAGCAGCTCCTAATGTGAAGGAGTTTGAGCTGAGCTGGCCAGATGACTAGTCCAGCCCATGCCCTGGTGTCCCTGGGAAGGAATTGGTTTGATCAGGAAAAGTTAGAAGGGGAGAGGATGAAGATGTGGGTGCCCAGGTGCCACAGCATTGAGCAACGTCTAAATTTACCTAGCTGGACAGCTAGAAATGTTGGGAGCTGGTGATTTGTGGTGGTTTAATACTCCTGAATGAGACCTAGTTCTGTCTAAATGTTGCCTCACTTGCATTGTTCTGAGTGTCTTTATCTGAACGGGTGAATCTATGGTTACCAATTCTGTATGTGTTTAATGCCCTCCTTGTGCCATGCTTGTTGCTGGAGTGAGGGGAGCTGGTAAGTGCAGATTTCTCAGTGCAGGAAGCTGCTGGGAATGCAAGATTAAAGATATCGGAATCCTCCCCAAACATGGTTGGCATGCTTAAACCCAAAGCTTGTCATTTCTCTGCCTTAGCTCATCCATGGAAGGCTGTGTTCTTGTGGTTGATAAGGAGGATGTTGTGCACCCAGAGCATTACATTTTAAGAAGGATGAAATGCTTGTCCCAGCCTGATGCAATTGACATTGAGGCAGAACCTGTTTTCAAGAGGAGGCACTCCACAGCACCTAAAACAGAAAGATCAAATGCAAATTGCATGTGTGGCTTCCAATGGCAGCTGGAGAGCTAAAAGACAAATAGGGATAGTTTCCCTGTGTTTGCTAAGCCTCTGGTGCCAACAGGTCTGGAGGTGGGTCATCCTCTGACAAGGATCCTTGAATTGGCAACATGCTTCCCCTACTGCTCCAGCAGAGCCTGTGATTTTTTTTTTTGATTTTTTTTTAAAACCTCTGTAGGCCACAGTGGAAGGCTTGTCTTTTCTCTCAGGCTTTTCCTGAGGTGGCAAATGTGGGTTATGTATTTGGGTAGGTCCAGTTTTGTTTTTACACATAAATAATAATAAAAGCATCACATTAGCACCCAGAGGGCCCATTATGTGGGCACTGTACAAACATCCCCTGTCCCATAGACGGTCAATGCTTTGGGGCAGAGGCTGATTTTGTGTTGCCTGTTTGTATAGTGCCTAGCCCAATGGGGCCATAATTTCTGAATGCAGTCACCAGGTGCTATCACAGTACAAAGAATAAATAATAATGGTGCCTGGTCTCTTTCTTCTGTCAGTGTAGCAAGAGACCGTTGTGATGGGCATGTTTTATATAATTTCAAAAAATGCCCTTAGCTCCATTACGAGCTCCTTCTCCACTCTTCTATGCGAGGAGGCGGTCTAGTCTTGTGCATTTTCACCCACTTAATTTTCTTGCAGCCCTAAGCCTTGTTTGGGAGTTTGGAACCCACCCTGTTATCCTGGGTGTTTTTTATTGGCACCTGATGCTTTATGTATTTAGCCCTACAAGTCCCTCTCTACAAACTGTTGTTTGTCTGCTTCTCCTGGCAGCTGCAAGGGTTTGTGGTGATTCAGTGATGTGATAAGAGGTTAAATGAGCTAGGTCTGTGTTGAGTGGCTGAGGGGACAGAATAGCTCTGTACAAGGATCTGAAGAGTAAACCCCAAGGCCATGAAAAGGCTGTAACCAGGAGTAATGGGATGAAGCTAAGGAAAGTTTAGAATGAATATCCACAACATTTTCCTGCTGTCTGAGGCTGTGGTATTGTCTCCCACAGGAAAGAGATAGAAAGGCCCCTTGCTTGGGATGTTTAATCCTCGAGTGGGCAAAGCCCTGGAAGATAGGCTGGAGGGAGCAGTCCTGCCTAGCCAGAGGAGATGGATAAAATGGGACATAATTCACCTCTACTTTCTCAGATTCTTCCCTCTGAATTCAAATCCTCTAGTCTGAGCTGCTGATGGGCCCTCTGGGCTGATTCCTTGCTCTTTGTGTGTTAGCAGGGGGATGGTTGTATGTATTGGTGCATTGTCCATCTCCATCCCTCTCCCTGTAGGCAGTCACCTCCCCACCAAGAGGGCTGTCCTCTAAATGCTATAATCCCGTTGCATTGACTGGCTGCCCTTGGTAAAGACCAAGTTCAAGTCTTACTTAAGTTGCTGCAACTCTGGTCACATCAATGGAATTGCACCCACTTGCTTTGGGTCCAAAGTCTCCAATTCAGCTGCAGTTCTCTCTAATGTCTCTCCGAGTGAAAGCTCCAGCAATGGCGGTGGGGGCAGCCACCCTTCCTCTCCGTCTCTCTCAGACAGTAACCTTCTCTCGGCTTCCTCTTCTCAGAGATGGGAATCCTGTGTCCCCTGCTCCCCGCCCTCACAGGGGCAGATTAGGCACTCAGGGATAGAGGAGGCTCAGGACCTGTTAGAATGGAGAGCTAGGTGGTTGAAGGGAGAAGCCTTTCCCATCTCACTGACCTACTTTGATGGGGAAAGTGCGAGGGAATGGAAGTGACCACTGCTTTGTGGTGCTTCTTGGGAGGGGGTGCATGGGAGAAGAAAGCTCCACATATCCCTTGTCACAGTGCCCTGAGCCCAGGAAGAGGGGAGAATATTTATTCCCAGCGCACAGAGTTAAAACTTCATTCTGCAAAATGGCCAAAGCAATCAGCGAGTGATGGAGTATCTGCTAAAAAGAAACCTGGCATTTAATTAACTTCTCAAAGTGCTGGTTCAGCAACCTCCATGTTTTACATTTTGAATATTGAACAAGCATCCCTAATCGGAACTGAATTACTTCTGGGCTTGCTGGGGTGGAGAGCGAGAGAGCTGCCATTTGCCTGCCCCCCCCCCCCACGTTATTATTATGAACTCCTGTTAACTCAGCCGGATCGGCCCTGATTTGCTGCAGCGACAGCATTTCTGACCTGAACTTGCCAAGGCCTGGGTGAGGCCCCTGGCCTAGAAAGGCAACTAGACAATATTTGTCTATGGCGGAGGACAGGAGGAACCTATTGGTCTCTCAGGGATGTAGCCCTGGAACTAACAACTTATTTTGCTCCAGTCCCTTGTGTACTGGTCTTTGCCCTTGAGTAGGGGAAGCTTTGCCTGCAGCTCATGGGCAATGGGGACAAAAGAATTGAGGAGAAACTCAAAGAGCAGTGAGTGCTCTTGCTGGTGTTTTGCCAAGCTGCCTCTCTGGACCAAATTGGCTCTAATTTAGCTCTGTGTGCAGTGGGCCAGCACCCACCTGTGTGCACTTTTCAAAGGTGAGGCCTGTTGTATTGTGCATGGAGTCACTTATGTCGCCAGGGATGTGTGGAGGCTGCTTTGCAGAATAAGAACAATGTATTGAAAGATGTGTGTCTGTCTCACCCTATAGCCCTTTCTCAGCGTGGGCCTCTTGTCTTACAGATCAGGACGGAAAACTGCAGAAGAAGTAGAAGAGTAAGTTCTCCTTGTTGCTAATGAAAGACTTGATTCTCTTCTGTTATGGGCCCCTAATTCCCAGTGGGAGTGTTGTGTAGTAGGGCATGTGAATGTGGGCACTGGATTTTGGATCTTGCCATGCTCAGCTTCAGGGATGTGAAGCCTTGCCTGAAGGCACGTGATATGCCCATTGTCCTGAGGGAGGGGGCTGGTAATCTGACTTCTTGTTTCCCTAGAGCCAGTGCATGTAGTTGCCCTGTCACTCCATGAGGACAGAAAAAGACAAGAATTTTGGTGAAAAGTATCTCTTTTCTCAGCTGCCCTGGCCCCTGAATCCTCAGGTCCTGCTGTCCATAGAATCCAGGGGTTACGCTCTGTGTTCTGAAGAGTCCTTCCAGGTGGCTGCAGAATGAAGCCTTGTGGGAGAGGAGATGAACTGAGAAAAATGTGCTTGCTCTTCCCAAGTGTTCTGCAACATGGGAAAACTGGGGAACTCCTGCCTTAGATTCTGGTGGGGACTGCAGCCCCCAGGCGGAGAGAGGGGACATGAGAATAAACGCTTCTGTCTTTGAAATTATTTTCCTATTGTGCTTTGTCGTAGTCATCGCCTCAGGCAGCAGAGCCTGGAGGGATCAGACGATGGAGGAGGTAAGACTTCATCTTCTTAACTGCTAGAAAAAAAAAAGGCCTGTGCTCTCTAGGGTTCTCCAGAAGCATGGGCAGAATTGTCCTGAAAGAAGCAACAGGAGAGTGTGTCACATTTGTGAGAGATGCTGGGGTAAAGATCTCATTGACTCCAGAGCTGGAGAAGGTGTGATGGAGATCAGTAGGGACAGTACTCTAGGGGAAGAGGACCAGGGAGGTTACCCATGGACTTATCATTTCTATATTATTCAAGACCAAGGTTAAAATACTTTTGGTAAGATGGAGAGATCCTAGAACATGTTTGAGGCTGGAAGGCCAGTAGATGGTCAGGGGAAGTGGAAAGAGTCACAAGTCGGTCCCCCATGTCAAATGGTGATAAGCTCCACTGCCAAATCCTTCCTGGGTTAACACACTTCCTCTTGTGCCCATTCAGGACTAGCACTTCTGACACCCTCCTGTGTGCCCCATACCCTGCTCTCCTCAGCTGTCAAGTCTTCTACCTCTCTCCATGACCATATGAATGAAGACTTCATGGAATTCTTTTACAAATATCTCATCACCCTAATCTGGGATTGTGTGTGTATGTGGGCTCAGGACATGCACCAGTGAATTACCCCTTTCCAGCAGTGTACTGGCTGCTGTGAGGTACCCCAGAGTTTTGGGCAGGCTCTAGCTCTGCTGGACCTTATAGTTAGTGTAGCCTGCTCCTCCAGCACTGGGCAATTGTGTTATCAGCCAAGAGAAATAGCTGCAAAAATCCACAAGACCGAGTCCTAGACAGACATTAACCCCATATACCAAGAGGCTTCGCAGGCGCGGACACTCACCCATGGTTCCTAGGAGCTACATCAAACTTCCAGTGGCTGAACTTTTTTACACTGTTTAATTAACCTGTAAAACTGAGGGCCACAAAATATCACTGAGTCATAGTTTACTGAGTCAGGATTCACTAAGGGATCAGTGTCATGGGGCACAGCCCTCATTGCCAGACTGGCACGTCCTCCTGGTTGTGCTAGGAATTAGCTCGAGGCAGATGCTCACGTCTGCGATCTGTACACCAGCACTCTGTCTCTGCTCCCACCTACAGTCCTCCTCTCAACTCCCAGAACTACAGCATCGTCTTCTGGCTAGGTCATCGTCTGTTTTTCCCCCTTCTGGGGGGGTATCATCCAACAGTCCTGCCCCTTCCCCAGTGGCAAGGGGGGGAATCCGGGCCCTCCAACTACTCCAGGTCCCAACCCAGGGACCCTGTAAATAGCAGCCTTCTACTGCTCCTCTGTAACCTCTGTCAATGTTGCTCTATTTCCCTGGGACACTTCCCCATGGCCCCAGCACCTTCTTTGCCCTCACCTCAGGGCTCTCAGCTGCTCAGTTCCAGGAGTCATGCTCTGCTCTGTCCAAGGTGTTTGCAGTTCTCATAGCCCTCTGGGGACACAGTCCTTACTCCCTGGGCTCCCAGCAGTAACTGACCCTACTCTGCCCTCCCTGTGCTCTTTTAATATGGGCCTGTGGGGCCCTGATTGGCTGTTCCTATTGGCTGCTTCCCACAAAGCCTCCCCGGGGCTCTATTAACCCCTTCTCTGCCAGTGTGGGGCAGATGCCCCATTACAATCAGACTTTTAGATGGGTAATGAGAATATCCACAGTTACATTGGACAAGGTAAAAATATAAGGCTTATTCAGATCTTTCAGGGAGATGATGCATTGGATATGTGGCTACCAATCCTGGCACCTTTTAAGCCCTAGTAGCTACCTCCAGCATAGTCTTAGCTTTTCCCCGGGAGACTTCCTGAGCTTTCTGAGTTTGAGTATCACTGAGGCTGAACGTATTAGCTCCCCATGTGTTCAAATACCTGAGATCCCTCATTTTATACGCTTGCCTCTGAGTATTTGAAGTTTCTTCGCAGACAGCAGAAACCTCCCTTGCCAAATATTTGCACCATGTGGCATCTGGTACTCAGATACCATGTGTGGTAGATACAGTATAAGAACTGAGATAGACTGGGCTCTGGAGATATGTCAAATCACAGTATAATATATCCAAAGCCAAACTGCAACTGACAGTCATTTTTGTCCTTTGGAAGCCAGCATCCAAGTGTGTGTGTGTGTGTGTGTGTGTGTGAGAGAGAGAGAGAGAGAGTGAGTAAGGGTGCGAAAGAAAAGAAAGATCATGATATTCTGGCTAAGATTCCAACCCATACAGGTATCTGGTAGAACAATACAAGATGGAGTGGGTGGGACTACTTTAAACTCTGCACTGAAAACCTCTGAATTATCAATGCCCCAATATTTCTCCATCACTTTCCTACAGTCCTCCTTACGGAAGGAGATAAAGCATGGAAACTATATGTGAGAGGGCGCAGGGATCAGAGTCTCTCAGCAATTCCAGGGAAGGAAAGTGGATGATTAAAAGCAAAATCCCACCCCAAGTAAAATGACTATGTTGAATAAACAGTCTGGGGAAAATAAATAATACACAGTGTGAAAGTATGGAGCAGCACAGGTATCTAATATAGCCATGCACTGAATTGAGGTACTGCCCCAGACATATTGGGATACCTAATACAAACCTGTACTTTGGCTTATGTCATTCAATACAGCATTATGGCTGGGTCTTTAAACACCCAAAAGTCAAAACATTGGCTTATGGTTCCCCAAGGAATGTGCTGTGGTCTTTTTATGCTGCATATGGTGTTGACTTGTTATACCTTAATGTGAATAGCTAGGGTTGCCTAATAATTGTTGCTGTCGAACCATATATTTGAATCTTTTGTCTTTAACGCATTAGAAATCTCAGCCATAAGGTTACATTAACATTATTTATCTCCTGTGCCACATTTTCATTAAAATAAAAAACTTCAAACTTAGAAAAAGAACACTCTGTGTTCAACAACAATTTTGATGTCTAGGCACATTTTACTTATTCATACTACAGCTGTGCCCAGAGACCCCAGGCAGGATCAGGGCCCCATTGCACTGGATGCCATAAACACACAATCTCTGCCACAAAGAATCTCCAATATGGCCTGGGGGAGTGGTGGTGGGGAGAAGGTGATACAATCAAATAGAAACATTTTGTATATTCGATAGGTTTTGTAATTATGTTGATGAAATAAATATGGACTTCCCCAACTGCCATTCCACCTAACTATGTAATGTTGAGAGATTTCTTATAGGTGTAATGGCTGAGTTGGATTCTTGAGGAGAGGTTTGAAGTAGAAAATAGTAGCTTCACAGATTAGTTCAGGGTGGGCATACCATGTGTAAAAGGACTGAGTGGAAGGAGGCCAGAGACAGTAGTGGAAGGAGATGGATTGAATGGACATATCCGACTTCAGTGATTCCTTAGAGTTACATAAAGAAAACAGTGCAGTAGAAGAGTGAAACATTACCAGGAGAGAGAGCTTGTGGAAGATGGGGACGGGTCAGACATTGCAGCTCTGACACTGTTTTGGGGTATATACAGAACTGTGCTAACAATTCATTTTCTCTAAACTGTATTTCTCCAGCCATTTTCCAGGTCTCTCTTCCTCACGGACAACTGGTCTAGGACAAGTGAGCCATGATAAAAAGGAGCCTTTTTTTTTTTTTTTTTTGAGTTATTGGAGAGCCAAGAAATGTATCTGACAAAAAGCATCATTTTCCCACCCGAACTCCAAATTTGGGGAACTTTTCAAAAAAGTTAGTCACATGAGAATAGTGGCAGTAACTCCCCAGCTGTAACTAGTGTCTCTGTGTACCAAGGATGGGGTTTTCTAAAGCAGTGTTTCTCAAAGACGGGTCCCTGGGATCTCTCTGACACAGTTTAGGAAGGCAGCAAGCCGGTCCCTGGTATCAAAAAGGTTGAGAAACACTCTTCTAAAGCACCCACCACTGAATTATCTGAGCTCTTGTGCAATGCTCTGATGTACAGCCCACACTGGCCTATACACATATTTGTACATAAAGCGTGGTCTCAGTAAACAGGTACTGCTCCGTTGCTGGGTTGCAGAGTGTCTGCCTGAGCCCTGGCTTGTGGGGCTCTGATAGGAGAGCTCTGCCTCTCTGCACAATGGGAAACCTGTTTTAACAGGATTTAATACATTGACAACCTTAGGAATAATAAACCTTCACGAGCAACAAAAAAGTGTTTAATTCCTAAAGGACAGGCCTACTTGAGCCACTTTTGGCCAGGGGCGATTGGGGGCTTAATACTGTGTGTGTGGCAATCTGGGTGATCTGAGAGAGAGGAGTTTAAGGGTAATTGCTCAATTTTCTGTCCATGTCAACAGGGAAAATGGGCAGAAGTGGCTGAGCTCAGCGCAGCAGTGATGCCAGATGAGATGAGAGATGTGAGGCTGTCAGTGGAATTAGAAAAGAGCTATCTGCAGAGCACTGTCTTGTAAATGCCAGCTACTCTGTGCTGGGACTACTCAAGGGAGGAAAGGGTTATTATAAATAAATTCACAATGAAAGGGGCCCCTTCCCCTGTGTACCCCTCCCCTGCAGGACAGGCATGGGCTCTATTTTTATCCTGCCTGGTATTTCGCTTGTTCACTTGGCGCTTTCTAAACAATGCAGCATCTGTCTGATTGATGCAGCAATCAAGTGGCCATCTCCTGGATTGGGCAGCTTTTGGGTACTGAATGCCCCTGCCTCTCCTTTCAGAGATGGCACCTCCCTCAACCAGTGAACTTCTTTAGACCTTCAGCTGAGAGTCCCCTCTTTGCGCCTTCCCTGCCATGCCCCATCCTGCAATGTCTTCCCAGAAATGTCCCCTTAGTCCCACTTCATCCCTTGGAATTCCCTCCTGCTCTGCAGCTCCTCAGCCAGTGCTGCAGCTTCAGCTCATTGACTGAGACTGCCGTCCCTATCCTCCTGGCCACGGCCCCCCACACATGCTGCTCCCCCACTTCAGTAATGCCTCACTCTGGTAGCTCTGCTCCCCAAGAGGAGCACAGCTTCTGGAACAGGGCCACTGCTGGAGGAAGGGGACAATGTATGTGGTTTTGAATGTGGGAAAAGGTGGTATGTGGTTTTGGAGCAGGTAGTGTGTGTGAACAAGGGAGCTGATTGAAATGAAGGGCTGACTGCTGCACAGACAACCCCACACTGACCTGCAGAGGGAGAAGCTGCCAGGAGACAGTGATTAAATCAGTGCTGTCAAAGTGACACCCATTTTTCCCCCCTTCCGGGAAGCTTCCCCCTAGGAAGTGATGCTAAGTATGAGACTTCTGCATAAAGTGTCAAGCCTTTACAAGGGCTTCTTACCCTTCTGGTGTGTGTGGGCAACTCCTCTTCATTAGAACAGGAAGGGAGAACATTAAAAGATGAAAAGAAGGAAGTGCCATGGTCACGGAGTCTTTCTGTCTCTGGAGAGCTGGGTGTCTGTCTGTCATGTGGTAGCTACCTAGAGCCAGGACTTCACAGCAATACAGTAGTGATCTCTTCTCATGAGCAGCCTCTGAATAAAAGGAATACTGAATAAAATGCGTGGTCTACAAGTGGCTTAGAGCAGACCTGGGACCACAGTGCAGACCAAATGAGTTCTGTGCAGCAATCGTTAATGATAAAGTATCCTAGTTGCCTTCTTGGCTAGTTGATCTGTGCGGGGAAGGCAAGGAGATGGTAGGTTCCCATGTGATGCAAGTTCCAGGGAGATTTTGGTGGTGAAGAAGGTTGCAATGGCTGAGCATAGGGCAGAGTGGCGCAAGGGGGAAATTGAAAGATGTGGGGAGAAAGACCAGGGAAAGGGAGGAGCTAGAGGTGGGGAGATGTGGAGGGAGCTGTGTGGGGAGAACACTTACCATTGGTGAAATGGAGAGAGGAGCAAAACTGTGCCTGGCATGTGAGGAGCTGAGTGAGCGGGCTGAATGGGGAGTGATGGTCTGGGGCAGAGGGTGATGATTATGCTTGTATGTTGGTCTGTCCCACTGTGACATCATGTGTCCATGCACCTGCCAGTTGGATGGTTCTTGGAGGTGCAGGCATACAGCTCTGCAGGTGCACCTGAGTCCTGACCTGCTGCCCTTTGCTATTCCAGCCCTGGACTTCTGTTTAAGAAGGTCTCTGCATTAGGCCAAACTCCATGTGGTGGTTTTGTGATGTGGATAAAAATTCTCCAGGGACTGGGGGAGTCCATTAGCATATGTGAGGCTAGTGATGGGCAGGCTCACAAACAGCTGCTGGCTTCAGATGGGAGATTGGTCAGGGCCAGCTTAACCTTACTTTGACAGCTGACATTACAACCTGGAGTTGCCTTGGTCTGGAGAAGCCTCTATCTTTTCAGTGGGAGTGGAAGGGGAGAGCAGAGTGTGTGTATCCCAAGGGATATGGTGAAAGCCCTGTTTTGAGTAATTTAAAACTGGACAAGGCAGTGAATAATACAGCTGTTAGGGAACAATCCTGGTCTGTTTGGGGATGAACTTGATGGGTTCTGGTAAATCTCTTCCATCTCTAAATTCTGTAGTATGTTAGATATGTAGTCATATTGGGCTGATGATTGCTGAGTCCATAAGTGTAGTTGATGGACTAGGTTTACCTAAAAGACCCGTTAAGCAAAAGCTCTTGAAAGATGATTACAGAATTGAGACTCCATCATTTAAAACTGCCCGAGGCAAACTCCTTTGAACATTACAGCAGTGGAGGGACAGAGAGAGAACCGCGTAGCCCTTGATTGTAGCGTCGTTCCCTCAGGACCCGTCCCCACTCCCCCCTCAGTTTCTCATCTGATATGAGAAAGCAGCAGTAAGACTCCTCATCTGTCTTATGAAAATCCGATTCGGAATGGCTGTGATCAAACCCAGCTGGCTGTCAGCAGTGGTGGCCTTGTGCGGAGGGAGGGAGGCTTCTAAGGAGTTTCTGGATGTGGAAATGTCACAGGTGCTGCCGATCAAAGAGGCATTTTTTTAATAAATATATATAAGAAAAAATAAAAAAAAAACTAAGGATTTAGCATAAAAGAAATGTAGTTTGTCTTGTTTTTCCAGCGTAACATGAAGAGGATGAAATAGAATCAGATACGCTTGCTCCCAAACATACTTCCACGGGACTGCTCTGAGAAGCCACTTTCCCTGTCACATTAATGCTCTAAAGCAAAATCACTCATCTCTAGCATTATTGAGGAGGGTTTTGTATTTTTGAACTCCCCCCATCCCTCCCCCCTGTGCCTCATGCCCTTCTAGGCTGTGGCCCTGCCAGTGCCTTAATACCTTTTAGAAGGAAAAAAAATGAGGGGGGATATGGAGAGAAGCCTTTAAAGGAGAAAAGTGGAAATCTCCAGGAACTGAGGCAGGCACAGAGTTTAGACAGGAGTGTCTGTAGGTTGGTAGCTGTTTCCTCCACAGAGATCGATCTTTGGCAGTTTGAGCCTCCCAGATCAGTGCCCTACTAATGCCAGCTGTACAGTAGCACAGTCTCAATCCTGGTCTCCAAGTTCCTGGTGCTTCTATTGCCAGTGACCAGTCTGGTTGTCCAAAGGTCATAGGTGCATAGATTATAAGGTCAGAAGGGAACATTAGATCATCTAGTCTGACCTCCTGTATAACACAGGCCATAGAATTTCACCCAGCTCCCCCTGTATTCAGTCCAGTAACTTGTCGGACCCTGCCTTATTAACCCCTGTACCACAACATCGTTGTAGCACTTCTGTCCTCTCCCTCAAGCATCCCAAGGAAGATGTGTGCAATGATGATTCCAAACTGGGAAGCTACTGTATGTCAGCAGCAACAAATGCCACAACCTGGTTACAGTGGTACAGACCTGTGCTGTTCTCTGGGGCTCTCATGGTTCAAGAGCCTGAGTGGCCACTCCATCTCCTATCCAGCCCTTTGTCTAGTTGATAATCACTTTGTTGCTTGGAAGGCTGAGAAAAAACAAAACCATTTGCTCTTGTTCTCCACTAATATGGTTGTCTCTGTAAAGCTACTATTTGGCTTTTCAGTGTCAGGAGGCCACTGAGACCTTTCTATAACTTGGGGTTAGAAGGCCCCTTTATTATTGTGACTTGTCACAGCAGCTAGCCTGTGTGGTGCCACCATCATAGACTCACCATGGTTCTCAGGGAGATGGACTCTTGTGCTGTTTTTCCTTAGTTTCTTCTCTCAGCTTTCTGGAGCCACACCCCAGCAGTCATGGTAGCTACCTGATTCTCTTCAGCCCTCTGCTTTCATTCTCCCCACTGGCGACAGGCATGGCTCCTGATCAGCCATCAGATTGACAGCAGGTCAGGTACGATCCTGGGGAATGCATCCCAGTCAAATGGAGTGGCCAGGGGTCCAGAGAGCTATTCTTTGCCCTCTCTGCTTGCTTGCTGCTCTCACCTTCCAAGAGGCTTTGAGCTTGTTTGTGTGTTCAGTAGAAGCTGCCTCTGCTCCTTGTGGGTTTTTTTTTAAGCCTGTTGCTTTCCACTTTTTTTTTCTTCTTCTTCTCCATTTTTTCCATTTAGAGGGAGAAAAAATATTTATCGGATTGAGATGCGCTAATTAAAGCCATTTTCTGGTATTTGGTTAATGGAGTGTTTGATGTCTCTCTGACAAGACCATGAAATGCACGGAGTGTCCACAGGGACGGAATTTGCTGAACACGGCGCTTTGTAAATGAGGGGACACAGTGTCGCAGCAGCTCATGAATATGAAACGCCCATGATGCTACCTCGGTGGACTTGGGAACACAGATGAATCCTGTCATGTGCTAAATGAGACCAATTTCTTTCACTTAACTTCATCTTCAATCAGACCTTCTTCCATTTGCCTGTTTAAAATTCCCCAAACGTGATGCAGAAGGTAAAAGCATTCAGTAAAATAAAGTTTTGCAGCAGCAGAGAAATTATAATTATCCCTGGTTTAAGTTGCATGCTCATAAAATGTAAAATTAAGTTAGTTTCTGTCATTCTTTAAGTGAGGAGCCTGTAATTCTGCTGCACTGAGGATAAAAAACCTGCTTTGAAGGGGGCAGCTCGCCCCCAAAGCTGCCACCCTCTGGGTAGCCTGCACTCTAATCTCAGTAGCAGCAAAGGTGTGCAGGGCATTGTGTGGTCATTGAAGACGCCTGCATCACTGCTGTACGGAGCTTCCACTCTGAACTGGCCATTGAAAATGTCATGTGACCAGGGGGAGAAAATCCTCATTAAGCATGAACGACAAGATTTTTAGTGTGACTCTCAGCACTTGGAGTTGTGACTCCAGAGAGAATGGTTGTGCAGCTCTAGGGGGCCTAAATTAAAAGGGGAGGGTTAGTGGCTGTAAAAGATGGACTTTACCTGAATCAGTCTTGGCACTGGACTGGCACCCAGGAGACAGGGCTTCCAATCCTAGCTCTGCCTGACCTGCTGTCTGGCCTTGGGCAAGCCACTTCTCTCTGAATTTGTGTTCCCCCATCCACTCTGTCTTGTCAATTTAGCCTGTAAACTCTTTGGAGCAGGGACTGCCTTACTGGGTGTTTGTACAGCACCTAGCACAATGGGGCCTTGGTCTCATTTGGGGCCTCTAGGTGCTGCTGTAATCCAAATAACAAGCAGGTGTGACTTGCATGTGGAGGAGGGAGGTGCAGCAGGAAAAGCAACTGCCAAGAGTGTGGAGGCTATAAGGTAAAGTGGGTTCTTACCCCTCCTAGCAGTTGCATTTCCTGCTTCTACCTCTCCATCCATCTCCTCTGCAGATCTGTTACTTGTGTAAGAGGCAGAAAGGGAGATGGTTACAGGTACCCAGCCTGGACTACTGCCATCACTAGTGTCTCTTGTTTGTTTATATCTTAAAAAGCACTCTCCCTTGCTAATCATTCAAGTACCCAGTCTGAGTAAGCATGTGTCCTCCTTCCCTTCTGACCTCCTACCATTTCTTCCTTACACCAGCTTGCCTCACCATAACTTAGATGCAATGGTTTTTAGGGCATGGATTTTTTATTCTTTGTGTGGCCACTGCCTAGCCCACTACAGCCCTGACCAGACTGGGGTCTTTGATGCTCTTGTCATAGAGATAATAATATACTGTCTTAGCCATTAACAAGACCATAGGCGCCAACTTCTTCTGGCGCTGGTGGGAGCTTGCGCCCCCCCGGACCCGCCCGATTCCACCCCTGCCCAGCCCCCATTCCAACCCCTTCCCCAAAGTACTCACCCCAATTCCGCCCCCTCCCTGCCCCTATTGGACTCCTTCCCCAAATCCCCACTCCAGCCCGGCCTCTTCCCCGGAGCGCGCCACATTCCCGCTCCTCCCCTCTCCCTCCCACAGCTTGTTACGCCACAAAACAGCTGTTTCGCAGTGGCAAGTGCTGGGAGGAGAAGCAGGGATGCGGTGCGCTCAGGGGAGGAGGCAGAAGTGAGCTGGGGCGGCGGGGCGGGGCGGGGAGCTTGGCTGCCGGTTGGTACAGAGCACCCACCAATTTTTCCCCTTGGGTGCTCCAGCCCCGGAGCACCCCCGGAGTTGGCGCCTATGAACAAGACCGCTACATTTGGTCTAGGAAATTATAACTTAGCTGTTAACTATCACTTGGGGCTTAGTGCCACAGCAGTTCTGGGTTTGATGAGCTTAGTTTGAATTGCCTCCAAGAGATAGCTCCCAGCTCCTTGGGAAACTTAAAATCAGACTAGATGTAGGTGTGGAGAATAGACCATAGGAAACAGTTCTGTATTGGCCAGCATGGGGCTCAAATATTTATTTTCCATCTCTGCCTTGGTTGATTCCTGGGCTCGGGCTGGCATGGTCTGAGGAAGAGGATGCCAAGGGAAAGTGCTTTATGTTACTATTTGATCCCCTTTAACCAAACTGGGGTCTGAAGAGGAGTCCCATCTAGGTTTCCTTAAGGTCACTCTGGGAGTATGAGGGGCCTTGAGTTGTTTTACCTGACTTACAGAAACCCATTTCTTCTGTTTTCTGTCTGTAAAACATTACCCAACGTACACCTCTTCCACTCCTTTTCCTCTGTCTTCACTGATTTTACCAGGAGGAAAACTGGGTGTATTTTAATTGGGGAGGAATGAGTGCTCCTTTAAGAGCTGGGTATACTCGGAACATTCTCTCCACGGTATCTCAAAACTGATACCAGAGGAACTCTGGTGGAGGCTGTGGTTGAGGGTGTACCTGCATGAGTTACACTAAAGGGGCCCAGGGTCTAGTTGGGAGACCAAGTGCTAAGAGAAGGGAGGGAAGGGTGTGCTGTAGGGGGAGGGAAATCCCCTGCTGGAGTAATTCCATGTGGGCTGTAACATGGCTAGTGTGGTCTCCACCCAGCTGCAAAGACTTGTCTGCAATATTTTATTGAAATTGGCAGATGTTAGAGATGATCAGGAAACTGCCCTTCCTTCTAAAACATAGCTATGCATTGTGAATCTGTTTGTTTCCAGATTGTGGTGCCGTCCTTTGTTCTCTGCTTCATTTTACAATGTGCAGGCCCTTCAGCGGCATCATTGCAATGATGATGTTTGTTTGTTTGATAAGATGTTCCCATTTCCCATATGCACATGCTGGAATGCAATTCCCAGCTGCTCTTCAATGTGTATAGACCTTATGAAGCCATGTATGAGGCTCATATGCAAGGGCCCTGAATTCAGAGAGATTATAAAGTGGACAGAAAATATTACAACAAGAATCCACATGGAAAAATCAAAGTTAATTGATTGGGTGGAAAAGATCTGAAATATAGACATTCTGTAAGAGGCAGGACACAGAGAATCAGGGATAGCTGAGAGAGACCAGGGTGATATGGGCAATACACTATCTGGGAGATTTGCAGCTGCTGAAATAAGGCCAATGTAGTTTCTGGCTGTGTGCACATGGGTACTGCATTGTAGGACAGAGAGGACATAGTCCTGCAAAGATTTACTTACATGCTTAACTTAACATGTGAGTAGTTTCATTTAAGTTGATGTGAATGCTTAACGTTAGCATGTGTTTGCACCCCGTGGCTGTGCTGTGACTGCTACTAGAATATTGCAATAACTTCTCAGCAGAGTGTTACCAGAAAGATACTGGAAAAAACTGTAGTAAGATCTGAGAAGAGCAACAACAACGATCAGGAGGGTGGATGGCTTGAGTAAAAAAGTTGCTTGGCTAACTGATGGCAAAGGAAACACTGTGATGGTTTACAAATATGCAAAGAGTGTGAACAGAAAGAAGGGAGCAGAATTATTTAGAGTGGCACAACAGGGATGGGACAGGAGAGGAAGAAATTACAAGTAGTGGGTTGAAATTTAAAAAAGAAATTTTATACTGAATAGCATTTAAATCTTCTTGCAAGTGAGATCTGTTAGCCTGGGAGCTGGGGATGCCCCATAGCATGGAATGTTCCCTAATCCATACAGTCCCTCTCCAGGCCCTTGGCCAGTCCTGCTTTTAAATGACTCCAGCCATGGGAATCTCACATCTTCTGATGGGCAGTTAGTCCCCTTAGTCCATTTTGCCTGTGAGTCAACAAAATGTCTCTTCTTTGCTCAGCTTCATCTCCTTACTTGTAAAATAATCCCCTCAAACCAGCCTACACAATCTCTCTCCTCCCTACTCTTTGCCCCTTATCCACAATGACTCTGCCCCCCCCCATAGCTATCACTGAGCTGAGCCCCACATATTCAGCTCTTATAATCTCTCCCTCTAAGTCAGTCACTCCGTCAGCTGAATCACTTTTGTTCTTTTGTCCCTTCGTTGCACTTTGCCAGCAGCTGGGAGCCCCTGCTGGGAAGAATCAGTGCGATGGCAGCTTCCCCTGTGAGAGCGGTCAGGGCTCCGCAGCGAGCAGAACAGCGACAGGCCATTGACTCAATGCTATGGAATCGCCAGCCCTTGTCTTCCTCTGTCTCAGGGATGGATCAGGCCAAGTCGCTGCAGTTTCCCTGCAAAGGTCTTTATGAAGTTTGCTGTAGCCTGAAAGCTGCTCCATAGGCACCTGTTTGTTGGGCGGTTGGGGAGCTGGATGGCACGGCTCTGCTGAGATCGTCCAAGCTGTCACTGCCTCTCGTCTTGGCCTGCCTCTCGCTGCAGCCTCTATCCTGCTCAGCCCTTTCAGCAGGCAGCCAATTAGAGAGAAATCCCACTGTGTGGCTAGCTCCAAACAGCCACCTCGCCAAGGCCTGGGCTGACCCAGGCTCTGCTGCAGATGGGCCAGCGCTGCCTCCTCTGGCCAGGGATGGGGGGAAGGGGAACTGAGGGAGCCAGTGGAGATGCGGAGTGGACATGAGGCAGGAGCAGTGCCATTTGGAGCTGTGGGAGGCTGCACAGCACTGACAGGAGGCAGGAGGAGGAAGCTGCTCAGGAAGGCCCTGTCTTGAGCCCCAAACTCTTCAGGTGGGGCTGTCTCTCCAGCTCCTGAATATTTATCTCAGCCTGGGCTGCAAACAGGGTAGAGCCAGAAGCAGCCAACTGCTGAGTTCCAACAATATAATAGCAGTGCTACAGATGGAGCCAGGAGCAGCCTGATTGCTCCAGCTCCTGGGATGCCTGCTTCATTCAGATACCAACTGGGTGAAGAATCTCCAGAGAGCTGAGCCATGCAGCTCCCCTGCTGCCTAAGGAACCGGGGCCCCTGGAGCAGCCTTCTGGCAAACCTTAGGCCTTTAAAGGGACACTACACGAAAGCCTGGTCTACACTACCGCAGTAAATCGATCTAACTTACGCAACTTCAGTTACGTGAATAACGTAACTGAAGTTGACATAGTTAGATCCACTTACCGCGGTGGCTACACTGCACTGTGTCGACAGGAGACAGTCTCCCGTTGACTTTCCTTTTGCTTCTCGGGGACGTGGAGTACACTTCTCTCTCCCTCCTTCCTTTCTCCTCTCCCTTCCCTCCCAGTTGAAGTAGCTGTGACCCTAGTCCAAGGAGTGGGCTGGAGACAGACCCATAGCCTAGGCCAGCTACAGCAGACTCACATTCAAAATCATAAATAGGTTCCAACTCACTGTGTCTGCCAGGTCACCTTGGGATTATTTCCTACCTGAGTTTATATAAAGCTAGGTGAACACTGCAGTGGAATATCTACAACAGGAAGTTTTCCATGCTCTTCAACCTGACCTCCTGTCCGCTTCTGTCCTCTTCCCCATTTCGCCTCCAGCAGTGCAGTCTAGGTGTGGTCAGTGCTGGAGCACTTCAGTGAGGTTCAGACCTCATGCTCTGTCTTGTCTGGATTGTGGGCTCCTCGGAGCAGGAAGGGTCTGGTACAGGGCTAAACCTACTGATAGCCCTTAACTAACTACTGTTGGCTAGGCATCTGGCAACTCTGGTATGCTTTGCTCTCTGTTCAAATTATTTTGGGCTGAGCACATCTCTCTACCAGATTGGGGGGTGCATCTCATGGCTGGACCTGCAGCAGGATGCACCATAGTCATTGGCATCCTGGGCTACAACCAAACAAAACTTTGTCCACCTGTGGCTTCGCTGTCATGTCCTTGCCCTTGCTGGGCGGGAGAGCCCCTCCTGATGAAATAGAGAGACTGCATCCAACATGCTGACCAGCCTCCTTTGCAAATGGGAGATGGGATCTGAGGAGAGAGGGTACTGAAAATACTCAAGAGAAGGACAGAGAAACCCAGGGACGAGCCTGAAAGTGGATACAGATGAAGGGTTAATTGCTTCTGAGAGAGAAGGGGACAAATGCCAGAAAAGTCAAGCTCCAGGGATCAGAAAGAGATTTGCAGCTGCAGCGTGAGACACATCCAGAGAATTGTGCCCTTTGGGAGGGGGAATCTGCTGTGAAACTTCTTTATTTTTGGCATTTGGGGCTTCATTAAACATTTTCCCCCTTAATTTAAATGACAGTTTTCTGAGGGAAATCTGATATTTTTCATCTCTAATAAAATGTGAACCTGAGCTGGACAAATAGTGATTCTTGTGTGAAGGGAATTCTTGCCCTGCCTATGGGATGATGGCAAGCATGCAGCAGGTCCGTGTTTGAGGCTTGCAGCAGCCAGCCAGAATTCAAACCTCATAAGGTTCAAGGTTATTCCAAATGGAGAATCCATGACTGTTGAGCAAGTACTAATGCAGCACAAATTTCCTTCCCTCTTTGGATTTATTTTGCCTCCAGGTTTCAAAGTTTTATTGGCTTGTTTTATTATTAAACTACAGTATATGCTTTTTTAATCATTGCAAATAACCTGCCATTGTTTTCCTGTCATGAGGGCTGTGAATGCATTCACACCCCGTGTAGCATGGGAGGGTGGGATTTCTGACTTCTCTCTCTCCCAAGTGGGAGGAAAGCTCAGTATTCCGTCATCTTCATGCTGCTTCTGCCTCTTCCTGTTGCAGATATTCCAGTGATCCCGGACTTGGAGGAAGTACAGGAAGAAGATCTCGCTATGCAAGTGGCGGCTCCACCCAGGTAACATCACAGCCACATGATCACAAGTCTAGAGTCACTGTCCACTGCTGGGGATCAGCGGTGAGAAATGGCTGCTGAAATTAAATCCTGCATTACCTTGTGTTCTGCAGAGATCAGTGGTTGTCCCATTCAGTAGGATTTGATGCCATGCATTATGATAGTGAGTCTCCAGGATAGTAAAGTTCCATTGTGTTGTTTCCAAATACAAAGAGAAAGTAATTACAGCATATTCTATATACATACAAAAATATATCAAAAGAACACGATTGAGCTTGCAAAGTGAAACCTTCAAAAATTAGGAAATGCCCAATTTAAGGTTGCCTGTGCAACGTTAACACTGCCTTTTTGTGCATATGTATTATCACACACTCTTTACTTACATGATCATAAATTGTTTTCCCCCATATGATGTCTGCCTCATTCAAGTGCCTAGTTAATTTGTATAGTGCAAATCCTATTGGTTAAAAGTGCTAGTCAAAGTAGTTCTGGATTTATCTCAAAGGTGACTAGCAAAGGGAAAAAAATAAAATGAAAAAAAAAAGGTTAATCTTAGAAATATCAGGGAAGGGCAAGTCTGCTCTTTCCTGTTTTGTTGGAGTGATTTCTTGGATCATATGGATTGGGCGCTTTTGTGGCCCTTAATTGTACAGAAAGGGTGCCTGAATCCTGAACAAAGATGTCTTTTCTCCCAAATGTTTATTGGGCATTGAAATTAAATAGCTGTTATCAAAAACAAATTAAAAACACTTTTAACAGTTTGACTAAAAATCACTTTGTTTCTCAATCAGATTTTACTTCATTGTTTTCTATTATGTTATGATCATCTCAGTTCTCTGAACATCCATGGAGTCTTTGGATATGTTACTAGCTTTTTCTTATAACTATGACTTCAAAGCAGCCATGAAAACTCAGAGACCCCAGTATGCTGGAAGCTGCATGGTAGGGCTGGTTAGGAGCCAGGAGGTAGAACAATCAGACACCTTTTCTCCTAAACAGCTAATCCAATTTTTGCTGTTAGGCTTCCTACAAATACAGCATCTACTGTTCACAGGATGGCAGGTTCTGGGGCTTCCCTCACATTCATGGTACATTAAATAATAATATTCCATGTCTAAATCATTGTTCTATCTGGTATGGAAACAGCACTCAAGAGGCTTGTGCCCAGATTCCTCTCCACCCGTGTATTTATTTTCTCTTGGAGACATGGACACTGAAGCTGGATGCTCCCAGACTCCCATTCATGTGCCACTGCTCCCTGGAGGAGCACGAGCTGTTCCCACAATTAGCTAGTTTTGTTTCTTGCCCCTCCCTCTTGCAGTATCCAGGTGAACAGAGTGCTGACCTTCCGTGACCTGGACAATGACCTCATGAAGTATGCTGCCTTCCAAACCCTGGTGAGTGGGTGCCCTTATATAGTGGCCAGCATAACCCCCTCTGCACCTCCCTCATGTCGTCCTCCAGAAAAACAGATACTTGGGTCCAGCTGATACCTAACACAACCCCTGTCCCCCAAGGTTTCAAGGACCTGTTCCCCTCTGTTATGGGGCCCTAATGTATATGGGAACACTAAGTGTACAGTGCCCATTGCTCTGGTGGGGCCACTACAGTGCTCACTGCTCTGGTGGGGCCTCTGATACTGGATATAAACGTCTCCCTGGCACCTTTGCTTGGCATCCACTTGGAAATCTTACTCCGATGGCCATTTATTTACACAGTCAGAACATCCTTGAGTTTTCCCTCAGGTTTTCTGTTGGTCCAATAAAAGATATTGCTTCACCCACCTTGTGTCTCTAACATCCTGGGACCAACACGGCTCCAGCAACACTACATATATCCCTAGAACACATTTCCTACCCATGTTTTACCATGCTCTGCCCCTTTCCCTGGTCCTGGGACACACACAGCACTGCTCTTTCCCCTGGCAGCCAGCACTGCTCCTTCTCCCTCAGCCAGGGTCATCCATGGTGCTGCCCTTTCTTGTGGTGCCTGAGGCACATGCAACCCTGCCCCCGGTGTCTGGGCTGCTGGCTCTGGGTATAGGAGTTCTTCATGCTGCTGTAGCGCAAAGAGCCATTTTCAAGCAGGAAGGAAGTTTCCAAAGCTGTTCCTGAGAGGCACAAACCCAAATGATGACAGGCCTTGATTTCCTGTCTCCTTGGGGACTGCCATATTGCCAACCCTAAGAATTCAAAATCATGAGTCAGGACCCCAAAATCATGAGGTTTTTTTAATTGACGTTGTTTTTGGTCTGGCTGCTGTTTTTTGAGCTCCCCCTTCTTGCCCTGCACTGTTTGTGTGACACAGACACAAAATGTGTACACACAGAAGTGCAGGCCCTGACTCCCTTGTGCATCTGCTGGGCAATACTCCCCTCTCGTTCCCTCCATCTACAGTCACTGGTTCACACAGCCCCTTCCCTGTGTCCCAGCAGCCTCCCCTGGCTGGTGCCTGTAGCTGGCACCTGTCTCCAGTCAGCAGCGGAGGGAACTTCCCCACACTCTTAATTTAATTTAACTCTCCTGGGCTGCAGTGGAGGGTGGTGGGAGGTTTTGTTTTTTCTGGACTCTGCCCCACTCAGAGCTCACGGGATCCCAGGGAGGTGCAGGCAGCTTTTATGGGATGGCTGCAGGCCAGCTCCCTATAGTGGCTGAAGGGGGAAACTGCAGCCAGCTCAGGTAAAATTCCTGCACCCCCAATTCAGCCAGAAATCACAACAGTTGCGATTGCACTGTGAGTGTTGCAACACTGGGATTGGTCTCACATGCTCCTTCCCCTCCCTCTGAGCTGCCCACATCCAGTCGCCACCTGCTAATCCTGTCCCATAAGAAGCCATTGGTCCCCAAAGAGGCAAGAATGCAGCTGTGTCACCAGCAACATCCTGTTCCTGGCTAAGGTGCGGGATCCCTTTTCTCTGTGCCTGGTCTGTTGGAGTACGTCTGTGACCTGCTTTGTGTTCACAGGATGGAGAGATTGACCTGAAGCTTCTCACCAAGGTTCTGGCCCCGGAACAGGAAGTACGAGAGGTGAGCCTGTCCTGAGGCAGAAACTAGTAGAGCTGTTCGCGTGGACCTGCAAGTCCCTCAGTCAGTACATGATACCCATGGCCTTATTAATGGGGGGGAGGGGGAATGGGACAGACTTTTCTCAGTTGGATAAAGTCTGAAGGGATTTGGATTTCAGAGGTTTCCGGGGCCCAGAATGTGATACGTTTAGTGTGCCAGAGCTTGTGGCGCTGCTTCCAACTGGGCCCTCCCTTGCAAAATAGCTGACAAAGGAATTATTGGGGACTGTCTCTGACCGGGGACTGGGGCTCCTGACACACTCACCGTTCTAATAAATTCTGCCTCTAAGAGCCACCACCAGCTCCAGCTCCATTGAGAGGCAAAGGCAGACAGGGGAATAGGGAGAACCCAAGTCTGGAACAACTGGTCAGGACAGAGGAGCACCAGCGGAACTGGGGGGAGCCCAGGACTGGAATAGCAGGGTTTCTGCAGGTTAGGACAGAGCTGAATTGGCAGAGTTGTGTAGGGGTGGAGATTTCACAGATCCTCCTTGCACTGTGCCTGATTCAATCTATAACTTGCTATTTTGGTGAATTTTAAAAACACAACCCGATCTGTCAAAATCTATAAATTGTGTCAGGGATTCAAACTGCCTTTTTCTTGGGATTTCTAGTGCTCCTAATTGAATCTAGGGCCCTGCCCTAATTCCCCGTCTGTGTGCAGAGTGATAGCTCTCTGAGCCTGTTACAGCTTCTCTCTAGGGCTGCTCGCCTGACCATTTAGCAACATTCAGAGACCTGTAGCAATTCAGTATTTTTCTTTCTTTCCTCTTGGTAGGAGGATGTCTTCTGGGACTGGGACCATCTCTACATGGAGGTGTCTTCAGAACTCGTGACTGAGTGGGACGTGGGACAGTCTGAGAGAGATGAGCCCTTGGGTCAGTCCAAGGATATCTGAGCTCTGGCCAGCTCAGCACACAGGCTCAGACAGCTGCAAATAGTTAGCACTAGTTGTGTTTTTTTTAATCAACTCTTGTATTTGAGAAAATATTCCAGATCTGAAAGTAAAGGAGGTGGGATGATAGGAAAGTGGGCTTGACTCCCAGGTATTTTGTAACAAGAATATTTATTTGTTCTCAAAATGCCACACTGAATAATTTCAAATACAAAAAAGCATTTGTTTAAACAATCGCTTCCATTTCGCTAGCTCTTCATCCCAAGATGTTTTACAAGTTACTGCAGGGATCTTGTCTGCTGCTGCAGTACCTGCACCCTGTTCTGGGGTGGAAACATGGCAGCTGTTTAACAGCCACACTGGACAACAGGGTAGGACAGGAAATGAAGAAGAACATGGCTTCCTATTGAGGTTGCAAAGGGAGTTTAGGTTGAATTTGCCCGGGACTCTGAGGTTACCATCCTTCTCTCACAACAGATGCCACAAGTGGTCCAGACCGCAGTTTTATATCCCACCCAGAGGTAATACCTCCAGCAACCCACTGTCCTATAGCCCTGTGCTTGGAATAATAGCTCTTTATTGAGTCAGAGGGAAGAGCACCACCTACTAAACTGTCAGCATTACTTTTTGCAGCACCTGCTTTTTCCCCCTGTGGTCTCCCAGGGCTAACCCTGCTTAGTTTGTCAACACAGAGGAACGCATAGCCTGAGCTGAGATGGTTTAAGGTGATAGGTAGCTTGTAAAGAAAATGCTGTTTATACCACACATTTGAAAGTGCCAGGCCTGCTGCTGTGATACATACACCCTGCTCGTATCAGTGGTCATTGTTTGCAGAGAGCTAGTTACCCTCTAAAGCTTTGTGCTGCTGGAGCTTTTGACTGTGATCTCTCCCATGTGGAGCAAGTGTAAACACTCTTCTGTGTGGTGCAGATAGCTGGGGGAGGACGATGCTGCTGGCTTTGTTAGCAGGCTTTGTGCTTGGTTAGTATAACTTCATCGTGCTCTGTTCTTACCACTGTGCTAAGAGCACAACAGGTCCAGTTACCCCTCTGAATGCAGCACATGCTAAATCATAACATCGGGGCCCACTGAGAGATGATGCTGAAGGCAAAAGAGGAGCAGGATTGAGCCCTGTACCGTGGCCTTAGGGGTGAAGGGCATGGTATCATCTTGGACAATAGTGCTACTGCACCATGGGCTTGGGGTGGGAACAGCAGAATGGCTGATTCCTGAAAAATGAAGCTTGGATAAATGCTTCACTGGGCAAACAGTCTTTTTCCAGCTCTCTGTGGTGGTTGCAATAAAATGGATCCTCAGAAACCTTGAGGCTGCAAAACTCTTCATGTGCGTAATTGGAGAGACCCCCATACACATCCTGATGTTGATTCCAGTGGGTGGAGGAGCCACTGAGCTTTAGGAAACTGAAGTATTAATCTACATAGAAATTGCTCCCCTTGCACTGCTGGCACACACACAACTGCAATATCCACCCACCCTCAGGCTTTGAGGCCAGCTTCCAGAATCTCTGGGCTTTTGACCATGGGCAACACAGGTGACCTTACTGTGAAAGCGACAGTGAGTAGAAAAGAGAGCTGCTTAGGCTGTGAAGATGACAGCAGTGCCCTTGCCCCCTCTCACAGACTCACTCAAACTCAGGGAGATGTTAATTTTTTAATCAAGAAGTCCCCCAAATGACTGAGAAGTTGGGGTGGGGGAAGGGAGAGAGATTGGGAGTGCCTATATGCACACAACAGGCAAATGTTTGGAGGATGAGGCCAAACTCTTTGCTGGAGTGGAGAAGCCTGTTTTATATGACTGTTCCTCACTGAGACTTCCCAGCTGTACCACCTTCTCTCTCTGTCTTTCAATGAGGTCCACACAGGTTCGTTGGCCAGAGAGAACACAGGGTGCTTCCCACATCCCACTGGAAAACTTTGCATTAAAATTCAGCAAAACAAAGCAGCTCAGAAGATCAGATATACACCTTGGAAGGTGAAGGGGGGGAAGACCTGCCTCCCTCCCCCAGAGATCTACACACAGAGAAGAGTTTCTTTCCTTTTAATTATAAGCTGTAGGACTTACTGGTGTTGGGATCCTCTCTCCTGTCCAAGTAAGATCAGACTCTACTGTACACCACTCCTCTGGTGAGCTGATAGCCCACTGCTGCTATCTGCCATCCCTGGATCCCAGCATCTCTGAAACCTGAAGGACATGTATCTATACCTCAGCCCTGGGAATGAAAGGGGAAGGTTCTGTAGCCTCCGGAATGGACTCAACGCAGGCCTCCCAGTGCCCTTCACGGAGGCATGTGGCTCTGCAACATGCAGGCTGCTGTACTCCCCTAAGTTGTCCCCCTGTGTCTCCAACCCTAAACTGCTGTAGCAGAAAAACAACCCAAATTGAAAGAGAAAAATGATGAAGGGGGGAGGGGAGAACAAGCACTGCAAGGGAGTGGATATGCTGTGGTGCTGATACCTTCCACAGCTGGAAGACTGGGCCTCAGATCTTCAGACACTGTCACAAAGAACTGTGGGTCTCTCCTCCTAGCAGTTTGTTGTCCACATCACAAAACCACTCCACAGTTTGTGATGGTTGGAGTAGCTAAAATTGCCCCAAGACTAGGGCACATAGGCAGGAAGAACTGTGAATCTGAATTACCTGATTGCGTGGGGTGAAGCTAGGCCTGCAATATTAGGGTATTATGCTTCGGGCGGGGGAGGGCGGATGGGATCAACATCACAAGGACCTGCAAGGATTTCTGGGGATTTTGTGCTTCTGCCATATGCAAAGGCTTGAAGCAGCTGCCCAGCAGGCACAGGTCTGGGTTGCTTGGTGCAGAGGTTTTTCCTCTCTCTTGCTCCCTCCCACCACAGGGGGGCACTCCCCTGACTTCAGAGTGAGAGACAGAAAGTTGCACCCAAAGCCGCATCCCTCGTGTGGTTCCCATGTTGAGTGACTGAGGACAAGCCTTTCATTTTGCTGACTATGTTGTTCCTGTGTAATATGGACCCTGCACTCACTTGGTGCAGGCCTCATTTAGGTGGGGGGGAGGCACATCTCCCTCCCACGCTGAAGGCCGGGTGGGAGAGCCAGTGCTATGTTTTTTCCTCATAATGTTCAGCCTCCAGTACTCAGTGAGGGCTGCGGTGCAGACTCCTTGAGGTTGCTCTGATCTTTCTCGGCTGGCAGCATCCTGCTTGCCAGTTCAACTCCGAGGCCAAAAAATGGGGAGCCCAGCTGGGCTGTGAGGAGCTGACAGGCCTCCAGCGAAGAGCCAGGCCTGAGAAGGTTTCAGGTGGGGAGGAGAGGAGCTGGGGAGACACTGGCTAAAGGGGGACCTTGGGAGGAAGCATTGGGGGGCTCTGGAGAGGAGAATGGGTGGTCTGGGTGAGGAGGTTTGGGAACAGGGAAAAGAAAAGGTCCCTCTGGAAGGGGGGAGGAGGAGGGGATGGGGAGGAGACTCAGGGCATTTCAAAGAAGGTTAGAGGAAGGGAGCCTTTGAGGGGGGAGTTTCTGGGGGGTCTGGAGAGGGCCCGGGGAGACTGGGTTACTTGGGTGAGGGAGAGTGTGAGGCAGGACTGGGCTGGGGATGAGAGCAGCTGGAGAGAGCCTGGAGAAGGGAAAGGCAGGCCAGAAGCGAGGTGGGGGAGGGAGGAGGGAGGTTTGGAGGCCAGGTGGGAAAGCGAGGGATGGGAGGAGGGTGACGTGGGAGAGAGATGGGAGTTTGGAGGACAGGGAGGGTCTCACTGGAGAGGTAGGAAAGAAGGGGAGGGAGGAGCGTGTGAAGGGAAAGAATGAAGGGGTTTACGGGAAAGGAGCACAGAGGTGTTTGGAGTCAGAGCGGGGAATTCAGAAGTGTGCTGTGGCCACTTTATGCCAGCAGAGCTGTGTGCACCAGCCTGAAGTTGGCCCTGTGGAATTCCCTCAGGGGAGGGAGCCTCCCTGGGAGGTACAGAGCTGTCTGCCCCCTCACCAGAGCCTCTTACACAGGCATTCTGGAGTTAGGATGGCCCTGGCCACCCCTCTATGCCCTGGCTATTCCCTGGCTGCTGACTGGCCCATAGGAGTTCTGGATAGCTGGATACAGTTTTACTGTACAGCATGTTTGAAAAGTCATAGATTCACATATCTTAAGGCAAGAAGAGACAACCGTGATCATTGACTGCCTGTGTAATACAGGCCTGCTGGAGCCCAGTGATGGGTGGTTGAGCTAGAGCATGTCTTGTACAATGTCTTGTACAATGACTCCTTGTGTTGGAGAACCTACCACAACCTTAGGTAAGTTATTCCAATGGTTAATTATCCACAATGTTACTGATTTTTGCTTTATTTCATGTCTGAATTTTTCTAGCTTCAACCTCCAACCATTGGGTCTTGTTATGCCTTTGTCTGCCTGAGTAAAAGCATGTCCAATATCCTCTCCCTGTTTTAGATATTTATAGAGTATAGGCTGTGATCAAGTTGTCCTTCTACCCTTCTTCAGTGAGCCAAATAGATTGAGCCCTGTTTTCATACCCCTCTGATTCCCTTCCGGAGTTGGGAAAGGAAGCTGGGATTGTCTGACCGCAGTCCTTCAGTCAGCATGTTGTTCCTGTCTTTCACAATCCTATTTTGGTTGCATTGCAACACCTGAAATGTGACTGAGAACTGCTGCTTCTCCTTTCACAGGGGCGGTGTTGTCATAGGATGAACTGCTCATTACTGTTGCCGGCACAGAGGCCCGAGGACAGCAACAGCGGGGTTCGTTGCCCGGCATGCTTCGCGCCAATAAACATACCGGGGTGGAGAAACAATCAAGTTTATTTGAGATCTCAAAGTGGTGCAAGGAGACAGGCAAGTCTCAAATCGAGCACACCAGCAAAAACAGTTTCTCTCTTCTTATACTTTACAACTAAGCCCCCCCTCTCTCCCCCTCTACCACCCCCTCTACTCCCCCTCCCCTCTCTACCGAAGGCATGTTTATACATTTAAGCCGTTAAATCATTCTAGGGCTATAAATCTAGCTTGTTAGTAACATTCCTCTAAACAGTTATTTGGTTCTGTTTACTCTTAGTTTATTACCCCTTCTCCAGCTAGAAACATGCAAACCTCATCATTATTGCTTGGTACCTTGCTATTTACAAATTCCAATTCCTGTCCTTGGCTCTTGAGGTCGATTAGAGCTAAACATGGAAGGACAGAGTTTAAACATGGAAGAACTCTGGCTCACATAGGCCTAGTAACCCCAACATTACTGTATTATACAAGTGGAAACAATGCAGTGTGTTTGCAGGCCAGGGCTGGCCAGTTCTTGGCTGGACTGGAATGTACCCAGGTATGCTGGCTGGGACAGAGCTCCATTGTGAGCTCTGATTTGTAAAACGCTCTGTGGAAAGTATCTAACCGTGTTGAAAAGTCCAGAGCAAGATGTTCTTTGTAACTGATCTGGGTGACACCATAGTTCAGCCTCAGGTGATTTCTATTTCCACTAGGGTTGAGTCCACTTCTCAGAAGCATCGGCCTAACCTACACCAGTGAGATAGAATTAGTGCCACAGATTGATGCTTAACAGAGGACACTGCAGTTGTTCTGGTAGAATAGAGCAATAATAGTTCTCTGCATTCTTCTAGCAGCTTCCCTCCAAGGAACTCAACATGCTTCATGCACATGGATGAATACAGTTGCCCAACTTTCTCAGGAGGTAGGACAGTATTGCTATCCCCATTTTACAAATGAAGAAACTGAGGCACAGAAAGGGGAAATGACATGCCCAAGGTCACACAATGACACAGTGGCAGAATTGGGATTAGAACCCAGGGTCCCTAGCTCTAAGATGGAGACTGCACACCCTCTCAGAGCTGAGAATTGAATCGAGAAGTGTTGAGTCCCAGTCCCTTATTTGACCCTAGAGATTACACTTTTAATGCAGTGGTCTGATCACTACTTGTTCTTTTCTGCTGCCTACATGACTGGAGAAGAGCTGAACACCTGTCAAAGTGTATCATAAAGAGCTAGGTTAATATACTGAGCCAGTTATTGGTGCCTCATTCTACCTGGTTTTACTGGGACTCTGCCCAGGTGTAAGGATCTATCCACACATATCTAGTTGCAGGATCAGAATCCAATAGACTATACAGAGGAAACGGTGAGACTGACTGTAGACAAAGTGATTCAAATGCACAAGAAAAACTGAATTGTAATTTCTTCCACTTCTAGGGATCTTAGGTGTCACTTGTAACAGTAGCAGGTACAATATTTGTAGGTGGAAATTGGCCATTTGAGTAGATTATAATTTGCCATTGAGGAGGATCTGGTGGTAGAGACCACACACGTGGTGCCATAAAATAAATAATCTTGATAATTAAAGCTAAAAATTAGGCATTAAAGTAGATTACCCAGAAACTTTCCATACAGAAGTCTATTTGCCAGCTAGGAGCCTCTTAAAGGGACTCTGCCCAGCTGCTTTATTAAATGAGACAAAGTGACGGCGGGAGGAAGGGGAAAACTGCTATGTTAATCAGTTGGAAATGTACTGCTGTTCCTGTCGCTGGAGTGTCTCAGGGAAAGCGGAATTAATTCATCACATATGCTCTTAGCATCTGCTGCAGTGACCTGGAGTGGCAGGATCACAGAAAGAGGGAGTAAGAGCCAAAGCTCAGCATTCCCCCAGTATTCCCTCGTCCTCACTCAGGCCTGTGTTCACCTCCTGCACAATGACTGACTGTGTGAGAGAGGGAGGCACTTCCACTCCCACTGAGTTGCATGGTACCATACAGCACAGCATGTGTTCTGTGAGAGGTGGGTGAGTATGTTACAGGGAGCGGGGTTGAGTATTTCCCTCCCTGAAGGAGATTAAAATGCTCCAGGGGAAAAATAGCGTTAAAATAAGAGAGGAAGCTCTCCCCAAACAAATCCAACCCCCTGGACTCCCACAGAACAAGTCCCCCAGCTCTCTTGCCTGCACTGCTGGTAGACATCAGACTCTGTGGCTTCTTGCCCCACCTCCCTCATTTGTCACCACCGTTGAATATCTCCCCAACAAGAGGACAAGTTTGCAGCTCGGAGCTGTTTCCTTGGACCAACCCAGGGGGCCCCCAGGGAGTCTCTCCCCTGCACTCCTACTGTGTTTGCTCCTTGGGAAAACAGGGCGTGGAGATGCCTCAGTGTGTCTCAGCACTACATATGCTGCCTAAATCCAGCCTTTTCTTCTCCGAAAATTGGTTCCCTCAAAGCAATCCTACCCTTCCCCATCTTGCTTCCTCTTCCCCATAAGATACACTGGAGCCCAAGGGCCATATCCAGCCCTGGCTTAAATGGGTGCAACTCATTGACTCCAGAAGGTATTGCTGGACTGGATTGGGCATGTGTCTCTGTATGCACTCTGCTCTGTTGGACTGTGCCTTCCTTGGATGAGGGGTTCAGGCTGTGAGCTGTGGGGCTACTTGTCTGCTGTTTCTGACCATGACCTGAAAACCATCCCTACATTGGCGTCTCCTTCTTGGGTCATGCCATTTTACCCCCTCGTACAGACATATGGAAAACAGGACATCTTTCCACCAGGCTGGGAGTGTTGCTAGGAGTTGCTTCTGCTGAGGAGAATGCCAGTAGCATTTGGTGGGTCTAGTGGCCTGGGGATGGGGCAAGGTGTAGGTTATTTCACAGTAATTTCTACCCTCCCTCCCTTATTATTGTTTTATTTAACATGTTTGTTAGGGTGGAACTTAAGAGCCAACCAAGAATGGGGTCTCATTGTGCTAGGCGCTGTACAAACATGGAGCCCTGAAGAACTAAAACTCTAAATAGACAAGACAGACTGCAGGTGGGGGAAGGAGCAGAACACGTAAGCAGAGCGAACTATAGGATGGCAATACATGGCATGTTCGTTCCACAATGTTTGTATTTGGGGAAGGGGGTTATATAAGAGTGGGTAAGCTGGAAGGGAGGTAAGAGGGAGAGGCCCTGGGGGGGCAGGAAGGAGAGGGATGGATTGAACCAGAGGTGAACAGACTCTGAGGGAGGAGGACAGAGAAAGGGAGGGTTGGAGCAAAGAGCCAATGAGCACAGAAAGTCCACTCCGAACTGTAGACAGGTCTCCAAATATCCAGAAGTCCCTGCCTTGGCTGCTTCTCCCCAATAGACTATACAGGTTGGCTCCTCTTTGCAGTTTTCTCCCAAGCCCACAAGGGGGGAGGCACTACCTGGGTCCTACTGCCCCCAGTGTGTGTGTGGGAGTTTCCCCTACATGGTTCTGTGTCCAGGAGGATGCTGGGAGGAGGAGTGGTTCTGGCTGGGTCCCATTTTACTCCTTCCTCCAGTGCAGCAGTCCCTGCTTTGGCTGCTTCTGCCCAGCTAGCCCTACCCTGAAACCAGAGCATCCTGAGAGTCAGCATGTGCCATGTCCACTCTCTTATGTTCCTCACAAGGTGTTGGACTCTAAATCTCCACCCTGGGGCTCCAACTCTGCTGTGCCAGGCTGGCCACAAGGCAGGTATCCCAGCTACAGCTGCCCCACGTGTTTCATTCACAGAATGATGCTGCATGCAGGCTGTGTTCCCTGTTCTGCTGGTGTCAATAACAGTCCCTCCAGGAAATATGGTTCCTGGTGACTCCAGTTCCACTGATCATGACATTTCTTCCCTATTTTACAAACATTTTAATATAAACATTAAAAATAAATAGTTGACACCCAGACCCCCACCCCATGTCCCTTTGGCCAGAGGTTGCTAGTACATAGCCAAGTTGGAGTCTTGTCTTTCCCAGAGACTCAGATGGTTACATAGTCTTTGAGATCATTTGATCTACTCAACTGACAGTGACCTACCTCTGTCTCACTGTCATCCGTCTCCGAGTCTAGCAAACTGTCTCTCTGTGAAGCCTCCTGCCTCCCTGTGAAGTTGGGCATTGGATAGTTCTCTGTTTCTCCATTCTGGGTGCTGTGTCTGCTGGCTTGTGACTCTTGTTCCTTTGAATCACTTGCCCTTCTTGCATCATCATCTCATATTACCTGGGTGCCACTGCACCCCTCAGGACTCCTTTAGTCCACTCCTTTGGGTGTCTCTCTACAGGCTGGATCCTCACAGAAGAGCCTGTCTCCAGGCCCAGTGGGTCCATGGCTGACTTGTGCCTGCTTTCTCTGATTGGGGCCATCTCCATCCTTCCAGCTGCAATAGATTTCCCATCATCAGCAGCAGGGGTTTGGTCCTTTGTACCATCAGTGCCTGCTCTGCATTGTTCTGGCATCCCTGTAATGAGGTATTCCTGTGTGCCAAAAATGCTAACAAGAAGAAAAAGAAGAAACAGCCATGTATAACAGTCTTATCTGTTTCCACAGCTGATTCCACCTTACCATTACTCTGTGGTATGCTGGGGAGTAGGTGATGGTCAAATTTCCATTTGCATGCCAATTCCTTGAATTCTTCCAAGGCAAATTGGGGTCTGTTGTTGGTGCATACAGTGCCTGGAATGCCATATCTCACAAAGTGGGCCTTCAGTTTGCCAATCACTCACTTACTTTTTGTATCAGGCAGGGGATCAACTTCCCAAAAATTTGAGTAGTAGTCCATAATGATCAATGATCCTTCACTGAAGGAAAATAACTCCACTCCCACCTTTTCTCATGGTCGGGTGGGCAGCTCATGTGGTAACTGTGTCTCTTTCTGCTGGCAATTATCACGTAACCCCAGCATCACACCTTTCTCTCAAGGAGTGCAGTTGTGTATTCTTTAGTGGCCAATAAACACACCCTTGAGCCCATCTAAGACAGCTGTGAATGCCCAGGTGTGAGGTATGTATTTTTCACATGGCATCCTTATGTAATGAGGTGGGGACAACAGCTCTCTGTCCTTGAAATATGATTCCATCCTGCACACTCAGCTCATCTTTACTTTGAAAATATGGTTCTGCTCCTATCGGCACTTGGCTTTTGTATCCTTGCCACCCTGCTAGTATCATTCACTTATCTCCTCTGTACTTGGATGTCTTTTTCCATAGTCTCTTTGATTTCCATCAGCTTCGCTGTTGTAACTGGGAGATAGTGCAGCATGTTAATGGATTCAGTGTCCTGATCCCCTTCCTCCAACTTGTTGATGCTGGGTATATATGCCCAGCTCATGGTGTCAGCTAACACCAGTAATTGTCCTGGACAATATCTGGTCTCTACCTGGTAATAATATATGGAGATATACCTATCTCATAGAGCTGGAAGGGACCCCAAAGGGTCATCGAGTCCAGCCCCCTGCTTTCACTAGCAGGACCAAGTACTGATTTTGCCCCAGATTCCTAAGTGGCCCCCTCAAGGAGGGGGCTCACAACCCTGGGTTTAACAGGCCAATGCTCAAACCACTGAGCTATCCCTCCCACCATGATGGAAGTGCATCAACATGCTCTGCAATTGCTTTGGAGCACTAAAAAGGGGCTTTGCCATGATTGGCTCTAAGGATTTGTGGTCTGATTGTGCTATTACTGAGTGTCCTTAGGTGTACTGATGGAATCACTCTACTGCAAATACCATAGCCAGAAGCATTCTTTCTATTTGGGTGTACTGTTCAGTCTCCCAGGGTACGTCTACACTACCTGCCGGATTGGCGGGTAGTGATCGATCTATCAGGGATCGATTTATCGCGTCTAGTGTAGATGCGATGAATCGATCCCCGATCGCTCTGCCGTCGACTCCGGAACTCCACCATGGCGAGAGGTGGAAGCGGAGTCGACGGGGGAGCGGCGGCCGTCGATTCCGCGCCGCGAGGGCGCGAAGTAAGTGATTCTAAGTCAATCTAAGATACGTCAACTTCAGCTATGCTATTCTCGTAGCTGAAGTTGTGTATCTTAGATCGATCCCCCTCCCTCCCCCCCCCCAGTGTAGACCAGGCCTAACGGGGCTCTGTTGGTATAAGCAATGATTGCTCCAAGTTTTCTCTGATGCATCATGATGGAGTGTCAGTGGTTCTCCTGGCTGGTAGTTTTGAGGACAGAGGCAACAGTTATTATTTGTTTCAGCATGTCAAATGCTTAGTGTTGGGATCTTGCTCCATCCCATTCAACATCCTGCTTTGTAAGCTGACATGTAGGCAGGTATGGACAGAACTTGGACAGAAAATGCATCATTCTTATGAAGCGCTGTACCCCTTTCACATCCACTGGAACTGGCTTGTCTCTGACTGCCTTGGTCTTGTTGGGATCTGCTTTCAGTCCCTATGCTATGAACAGAGATCCAGTGTATGTCACTTCACGCTGTTTAAGTCATTTTTTTCTGGATTGAGGTTTATGTTCTTGGTCCTGCATTGCTATAGAAGAGCTTGTAGTTTTCTCATGTTCTCATTCAGCTTCTGTATCATTACTTCCTTCACTTACAATAGGGTTACCATATTTTAATTTAAAAAAAGGAGGACACTCCACGGGGCCCCGGCCCCGCCCCAACTCCGCCCCTTCCCCGCCCCAACTCCGCCCCTTCCCCAAAGTCCCCGCCCCTTCCCCAAAGTCCCCGCCCCAACTCTGCCCCCTCCCCTGAACGCTCCGCCCCCCTGCTTCTCCCCCTCCCCTGCTTCCCGCGAATCAAATGTTCGCGGGAAGCCTGAAACAGGGAGGCAGCAGGTAAGCTGGGGCTGGGGCGGGGCGCGGCCCAGTCCGGCCCCCCCGGCCAAGCGGCTCCCTCCGGCGGCCGGCCCAGGCCAAGAGGCTCTGGCCCCGGCGTCTCCCACCTGGCTCAGCTCAGGCCCCGGGGCGCCGGCCCTGGTTCCGGCCGAGCGGCTCCGGCCCAGCTCGGCTCGGCCCCCGGTTCCGGCCGAGCACCGCCGGCCCCAGCGGCCCCGGCCGAGCACCGCCGGCCCCAGCGGCCCCGGCCGAGCACCGCCGGCCCCAGCGGCCCCGGCCGAGCACCACGACCCCTCCCTCCCTATTTTCCCGGACATGTCCGGCTTTTTGGGATTTCCTCCCGGATGGGGATTTGAGGCCCAAAAAGCCGGACATGTCCAGGAAAATCTGGACGTATGGTAACCCTAAGAAAAGGTCTTGCACACAGAGGAGGAGCCAGTGTCAGAACCCAGGAGTTCTGCGCTCCCAGCCCAATGAGCACAATGCTCACACCCTTCTTTCATTGCTTCCTGATATTTAAAACTAATCCCCCCCCCCAATTTTCTTCCCTTCCTCCCAGTTATGCCCTAGAGCTTAAATGAAGGCTCTGGGGAAAGGGGAAAGTGAAATACCAGGAGGGAGGAGAAAGGCATGAGAAGAAGCCACCAATGGAGTGTATGTGACAACTTGGGCAGGGGTAGAGTTCCACCTTTCTTTTATTCACACTGCAGCCCCTGGCTAAAACCAACCTCTGAGAAGAGTGCCTAAGGAGAAATGGATGATTTATCCCAGGGCAAGTCTTCAAGTGATGCAAAGAGCCACAAGAGACGTCAGTCATCTAAAGATTGGAGCTCCCTGTATATCTCTCATCAGCACCCTCATGGTATGAGGGAGAGAGAGATACTATCATTGTGGAATATGTGTCACTAGAGGCATTCTAGCATCCCCATAAATAAAGCACCTACTCTTCGAGTTATGCCACCAGTGTCTCAAAACCAGGAACTAGCATCTAACCCCAGTCTCCCTTCTCCAGACAACCCATCCACCCCTCTAGGTGTATGACATTTATGCTGATGCAGGCCCCTACCCTTTGTGCTGTGTGACTTGTGGACATGTTCTGATTCATTCATGAACCCTATGTGACTCAGAAGTTCAGAGCTCTTGAGTCCATTAATTTCTCTACTGAGGTTAGTGTGTGAGGTGAAACTCTTTCTTTCTTTCTCTTAGTCCCCTGATTTTTCTTGCCTTCCCTGCCAGCCAGTCCTGCATTAGGCCTCTCTGGTGTTGGAAGAACACAGGGCTACAGGCCCCATTATCAGGCTCCATCTTCTGTCACTTTCAGGACCACTTCATTATCCCTTGATTATCCCTCTTCTCCTGCTTATCATTATTAATAATCGCCCCGGATTGGCTGGAGTGCTGACAGCTGCCCCTTGTCTATTCTTTCTGTCTATTTTAATCCTGCATGCTTATCTGGAATAAACCTGATCCTTTTTTTTAATTAAAGAAATCTGGTCAGCCCACTTTCCTCCCCATTCAGAGATAGGACCGATCACGTTTTCTGATATGCAGGGAGCAGGCAAAGAGGCAGATTACTGTGGGGAACAGTATTTTGCACAGCCTGGAGATAGAGAACATCGTAATGGGCACCAGGAGAGGTTAGGCTGTGTGTGTGTGAGAGAGAATCCCATCTTAGTACAGTCACAGGAGCCTGCAGATGTGTGACTATTTACCCACCAGCATGAGTTGTCAACAGAAATGAAGCCAGGACCTTTAGCACAGGACTCTAATGCTTGGAGTTTACAGTACCCTAGTGTTGCTGAGAGATTCAAGTTACAGGTTTCCAAAGCCTTCATGGTGGCTCTCTTACATCCCTGTCACTTAATAGCTGTCACACACTTCAGCACTGACATTCCTTCTGCCTCTTAAAGTGGCCATTACCCTAAATGGGAGTTTCACTTGAGTAAAAATATTTTTGTCTAAACTGCCAGGTCACTGTTATGATGGTGTGTGTATGAAGTGGGGGGAGCGGGAGAGAGATTGCTGTGCTAAATCATACACTTTGGGCAAAACCATAAAACCAAATCTGTATTTGGATAAATCTGTAAAGTGACTGGAGTGGGGACTGAAGCGCATAAATGATGTTAATAAGGATTCTGTAACATAGCAAAATGTGCTGAAATGAAGAGGGTGGGATTTGGCCATAAACAGGAGGTAGTATTCAGCATTCATGGTAAATAATACAAATTCTTTGGTCTCCAGATCTGCTTAAATGACATCAATTTCAGACACACAAGTTGTAATGTGGAATTTAGTGCATATATGCACCACTGACCTCTGCTAAGGAGCAAGGCAGAAGCTGCTCAAATACATAAGGCCATATCTTCCTCTAGTGGCTGGAGGTCCACAAAAGATATAGCAGAGATCACCTTTAGCTCAAGTGTTGGGATTTCAGAGCTACACTATCAGAGCAAAAGGGGTTGATTGGTTCTTGCTGTCACTTGTGTGCAGTTTAACTGAGGACTAGTGATAGATGTAGGTTTGCAGCTGGGATTTGTTCGTACAAACACATTTGCTAAGAGAAGCACTGTAATACAAACCCCTGTGTGCATTTTAGATGATCCCTGAAGAAGTGTGATTTCATAAAAATCACAGACTCTAATCCTGAGCTATGATAGGCCTGCCCCTGCTCCCATATGAACTTTCCTGCTATTTACGGAGAATCTCACCCCCCTTCTCCTCAGCCCAGCCTTGTGAAATGAGCACCAAACCCAGGCAATTTGTGTTCTTGGTGTAACCGCATAGCTGGCCCATTACATGAAATGGGATTCAGCTTTCCTGTTCCAGTCCAATTTCTCCTAGTTGGGCCAATTAAAAGGGCAGGGCAGCACCTGGGGAGCTGTAAGAGGCCTAGTGAGAGCACTCCAGAGAGTCAGAGCAGACTGCTCTAGTCAGGAAGGGCAGGAGATGATAGCTACCACAGACAGAAGATGGTTCCTGGGAGAAGGGGAAAGTCAGGAGAACAAGCTGTCCCCAAGCCAGAACTAGAGGGCTGAAGGCAGGCATGGGAGTTGTCAGCTGGCTCTAAGCAGGGAAGCTGGAGTTTAGGGCTAGAGAGGGTTGAAAGAATGGAAAACAGTGGAAGGGCTTACCTGCTGCCATCTCCTCACTGGAGAGCTGGACCCAGGGGAGCTGTAAGAGAGCTAGGGAGAGGGAGGGATGCTCCCAGCAGAGAAGCTGTGGGAGATCCTTCCCTCTGGGAAGGGCTGTGGGGGCTGTCCTGCCAGAAGGACAGTGGAGGACTGACAAAATGTTGGTGTGGTGAAAACATGGTATGAGACCCAGATGATATGTGATTTATTTTTAAGGACTATTTGTATTGGGCTGATAGGGATTATGATGTGGGACTTCTGCACTATATCAACCAGAAGATGAGCTTTCATGGGGTTCTGGGGACTTAAAAGAGAAACTGAGGCAAAGGGCCACTTGCAGGCCTGACTTGAAGCCACAGGGAGGAAGCTGCTTGTTTATACTTGGTCATGGATAAAAGGTAGTGAATGACTATTATTTAATCTTGAACAAAATATTTGAAAGATTAGAAACTATAAAGCTAGCCAAGCTGAAGCCCTAATAACTGGCCAGATCTCTTATTTTCATGACCCTGCTCCTTCAGCAAAAATACTAACCTAATTCTGATCCAGCCAAGGAAAATCTTCAGGACAGTTTTTGGCACTGAAATGACTAGGGAATGCAGGTTTTTGAATTCTAAACCACAGTGAGACACTTTTAACAAACCAAAGAGTTGTAGCTCTAGCCCCTGCTCCAGGATGAAGTAGGGTTGTAATCATGACCCTGCTCAGGAAGCTGCCACAAAACCACACTGGGAAATCCCAAAAGAATTGGGTACAAGTTAAATAGCCTTAAAAGTGCTCAGAGATCCATAAGCAAATGGAAGTTACACACATGGAGCTCTTTGGGTGTTGTGTTTCAGCCTGTGTGCACACTGTGGTGTGTGCAAGTGGCTTTATGTGAGGGTGGTGAACTATTTACTTCCTTCAGTGAGAGAGAATTTGAGCCTTAAAATTCTCCCAACCTTTTGTGAGGTAAATCAGGATTATTTCCATTGTGCAGAGGAGGAACTGATGCACAGATTTATCCAGTTAAACTGTCAGAGCCAGGAATTGAACCCAAATCTTGTGAGTCCCTGTCCCACTGTCTTAACCACATTAGCTAGTTACTAAAATAACTAAATCCAGCTGTGTAGGCTGGTGTATGTATATATGTATTTTGACTTCTAACTAAGTGCCTACCACAGGCTCTATGCCGCTTTTACCATTCTTAAAATATACAAAATAAAATTAACAATCTCAGTACAATACACACTTCAGAGTAACAACACAGTGCCCTGCTCATGCAGTGATTGAATACTGATATTCACCTGCCATGGTGATAAACCATAATGACTTCATGCAGAAACAGCCTCTTGTCCTTGGCCCACTCCCTCTCCAAACACCCTCCCCCATTTTGCAGTGTGCCCAGAATTTATCAATCCAAGATCTGGGAGACCAAGAGGAAAAGCCACTTCTAAAGTCAACAGGGCACCATTGAGAACTGCCTGCAAGCAGCCCCTTCCCTATTATACCGAATCAAGCACTTCCACTGATCTCAACCACAGCTGGGTCATACAGGATCCTTTAGGGCAGGGGTCTCAAACTCAGATGACCTCGAGGGCCGCATGAGGACTAGTGCATTGGCCCGAGGGCTGCATCACTGACACCCCCCACTTCCTGCCCCTGGCCCTGCCCCCACTCCACCCCTTCCATGAGGCCCCGCCCCTGCCCCCATTCCAGCCCTTCCCTGAAGTCCTCACTCCAACTCTGCCCCCTCGGGATGCAGGAGGGGTGGGGGGGGGGCTCAGGGCAGGGAGTTGAGGTGCAGGAGGTGTGCAGGGTATGGCAGGGAAGTGGGGTGTGGCAGGGGTTCAGGGCAGGGAGTTGAGGTGCAGGAGGTGTGCAGGGTATGGCAGGGAAGTGGGGTGTGGCAGGGGTTCAGGGCAGGGAGTTGAGGTGCAGGAGGTGTGCAGGGTACGGCAGGGAATTGGGGTATGGGGTGCAGGAGGTGTGCAGGGTGCTGCCGGGGCTCAGGGCAGGGAGTGCAGGAGGTGTGCAGAGTGCAGCAGGGGGCTCAGGGCAGAGAGTTGGGGTGCGGGAGGGGTGAGGGGTGCAATAGGGGGTTGGGGTGCAGTGTGTGGCAAGGGACTCCAGGCAACGGGTTGAGGTGCAGGGTGTGGCAGGGGGTTAGGGTGCAGAAGGAGTGCGGGGTACGGGCTCCGGCCCGGCGCTACTTACCTAGAGCGGATCCAGGGTGGCAGCGCCGTGCACCGCAGCCAGGGCAGGCTCCCTACCTGCCTGCCTGCCCTGTCCCCGCTCCGCTCCGCTCCGCTCCAGGAAGCAGCCGGAGTCCCTTGGGGGGTGGGGACGGAACGGCACCAGGTGCTGCTCTTGCTGCTCCTCCAGGTACCTCCCCCAAAGCTCCCATTGGCCGCGGTTCCCAGTTCCCGGCCAATGGGAGCTGCAAGAGCATGGAGCCCTCTACTCGCCTCCCACACCCTTGCCCGGGGCTGCAGGGACATACAGTAGTTCAGCCGCTTCAGGGAGCGGTGCAGGGCTCGCGGCGGCACGGGGTAGGTGGGGGGCGGCGTGGGGAGCTTGGCAGGCCGCACAAAAGAACCCCACGGGCCGCATGCGACCCGCAGGCCACGTGTTTGAGACCCCTGCTTTAGGGTAACCCAAACCCAAGCCCACTAAGACCTTTAAAATGCAGGACAGGCCTGTGGCAGTCTATCTCAAGGTGAGATGGGCACATAGTCCAATGTCTAATGTGGGGTGGCCGCGTGGAGGTCTGTGTATAATGTAGGTCGGTGCAGGATGTGTGAGATTTATATAGTGTCTGATATTGAATACATATGATTCTATGTATAATATGGAATATGGTTTGTGTCACATCGGATAAATGGGTCTTTCTCATGCTGACTATTGTCTATCTGTATAATGTTGAATACAATTTGTTTGTCTTGATCATATCAGAAAAAGGCCCCTTTTTCTTTTGGGTAAGTGGATATGTCTGTCTGTATCATGTTGGATACATATGTCTTTACCATGTTGGGTATGTCTGTCTATATATAGGACACATTTGGCTGTGTGTATTGCATCAGATAAATGAGGTTTTTTCCTGTTGGGTCCAGGGATCCATTTGTCTGTCTGTATAATGTGCATATGCATCAGCTCATGGCTGAGGTTGGAAGTATTTATGGCAATTAAAATGTTTTGCCTGGGAGCTGTTTTGGGGCTTTTTTGAAGTGAGGATTTTCAGACTTCAAGGTGTTAACAGCCCCTCTAAACGGTTTTGTTTTTTAATTGCAGCAAATGACTGAGGAGCCATTAAACATTCGCCTCTCTGCAGTTGTTTCTAAGCCCTTTCAGTCCTCCTTCTATTTATTCTGTTTAATTCAGTCAGGTAGCTTCGGGGCAGTGAAGATCAATACTTTACTTTGATAGGAAAGAGTCAGGTTTGAAACATAGAGATAAAACTGACACATTTTGTATAAATTTAATTAAAAATGCACCTTTAGTGGCTTGTTGCAAGCACAAAGCCAGCGCTCCATCTCACTATCTCTCTCTCTCTCTCTGTCTCTCCCCTTTCTTGTGCCTAACAGGAAGATCTCTGAATCTGCCTCGCCAACAAAGCACCGCATTTTATGATTTTTGTCTTGAAAGTTTAGCACTGAGGGAGAAAGATGGAAGGGATATGAAATTCTAAACAGACCTTCTGCTCTCCTGTGGTCCCTCTCCTCTTGGTGGGGAGGAGTGGGGACGGCTGGGGAAGGAGTGGGCTCCCAGGTGGGTGGGGGAGGGGGACAAAGTGGAATGATGGGTTTTTTAAAACCCAGCAGATTGGACACCCTGGGGCACTTTCCATTTGGATCTGTAGCTTCCCTTCCCCCCCCCCCCCCCCTTTCTTGGTTTGTTAAGTGAAAAATTATTTTTCTGAATACATGTGCATCCCGGATCCCACTAGGATAAGTGCTGGCCACAAGGCAGTGTCTTTATTCTTTCTCTCTCTCATTTCATTTCTCTCCCTCTTTCCCTAATCCTGCTGCCAGTGAGGACATTTGTCTTGTGTTTTATAATCTGGCCCTGTCACCCCCTTCCCCTGCATGTCGGTCTCTCTCTCTCTTTCTCAATCCTATTTGGCTTAGTTCATTTTTCACTTGAGTGGCTTCCCTCCTAAACTCCCCTCTGCTCCGGCCTCCCTCTGCTCAACACCAATAAAACACGTACAACACAGGTAGGACAAGGTGCCAGGGCTCAGCGTGACAAACTGCTCACACACCATTCAATAACCATGGCTGTAAATCGCCTCCACAAACTCTGCCTCTCTGCTCTTGCTTCAGCCTCAATGGATCTCTTGACACCTGGACTTGCTCACAGAGTGTACATAGCATGCACTTCCCCCATAATGCACACAGCAGGCTCACATGCCCGGAAAGTGTTTGAAACAAACAGTAATGGGACCTCAGCTTCAGCCAGGGCAAGGACCTTTCAAATCCCTCTCAAAAGCCATTGGGAGTTCTCAGGTTTAAGGACCCATACCCCCTTGGGATTGGTGCAGCATTCTGCTTGGCCTGGCCTGAAACTGCCACAGCATCTTGCTATCTAAACTACTTGTCCACTGTATGGAATTTAATTTGCTAAATGTTACCTGAGGAGGCTGGCAGTACCTGTCTGTCTCTGAACTCTCATTGTTCTGAGTTGTTGTTTGTATAGTCGTGGTACTCAAAAGATGTGAGGTGCTATACACGCACACACAAGGAGATGCAGCCCCTGCCCCAAAGAACTCCCAATCTAAGTAGGCAGACAGCATATGAAGGGTGGGGGGAGAGGAATAGAACAGCTTTAAAAATCAACATGAACTCTCTCCCCAACTTCCCCCCATTGTTAGCTGGCTATGTTTGTGCTGCAGAGTTGGATCATACAGAGAGATGTGAAAGAGGGTGTTGGCCTTACGGATAACATAGGGAGAAAGTACCGTATGTTAGAGATGACATGGAAGCCAATATGAAGACAGTACTAAGAGGAGAGGACAAAAGGGTAAGAAAGCAGGCATCATTAAGGCTACAATTTAGCCATGGGTATTTTTAGTAAAAGCAATAAACAAAAATTCATGGCCTGTGACCTGTCCATGACTTTTACTAAAAAAACCTGTGACTAAATATTTGGGGAGGTGCCCCGGGAGACCGCTGCTGGGGGTGGGGGTGGGGCCAGCAGTACCAGCTGCTGGGGGCCATTGAGCAGTGGCTGCTCTGGCCACCACTGGGACCGCTGCTCGGGCGGTCCCCCGGGGCCAGCCGCACCGGCCGCTGCTCGGGCGGTCCCAGGGGCAGGCTGCTACAGGCTGCCTGAGCAGTGGCTGGTGCGGCTGGCCCCAGGGCAGCTCCAGCAGCACCAGTGTGGCTGGCTGCGGGGCTGCCCGAGTGGCTGGCTGCAGAGCCACTCCAGCAGCAGCCAGTGTGGCTGTCCCTGGAACCAGCTGCTTGGGCAGCCCTGGAGTCAGCCACACTGGCCGCCGCAGAAGTCACAGACAAACACAGAGTTTGACAAACACAGAGTCCTAGGCATCATTTATGGACAGAGGGGAGGGGAGGGGATAAGACACATGACTGGATGAACAGAGAGGAGTGGAGTTAAGAAGGGCCTTGATGAGAATAAGTTTGAAACTGTGTGCTGGAGAAGGAAGAACTAGTGGAGGAATTCAAAGGACAGAGAGAAATGGCCAGAATACTCTAGGGGCCAAAATGGAATGACTGTCCATGATCCTACCCATCCCAGCCTCTGCTCTGCAATCCTGGCTTCACTAGCTGTAAAAGTATGGAGAGCTTCCTCTCTAACAGGAGAAATGATGGGGTTAACTCAGTATGTTTGTCTGTCTGCAGAGGGGTGGCTGGATTATCAGTTAAAGTCCCTTTTATGAGTGTCTTGGGGAGGTTAGCGCTGAGAGGTGTCTCTGTGTCAAGATTCTCCGGGGAGTTGAGTGCTGAGGATTGGTTTCTCAGGGACTCTATCACTGAGGAGTGTAGACAGCACACAGTACAGTGGTGCATACAGTCTTCTCCTGTGTTTTCTGCCTTTAATCAAAGCAAATGAAAGTTTCTAAACAGAAGAAGTCAGGCTTTTGTGTTCTGCCACTGGAGCTGTTTCCATGCTGCCTTCAGTGCCGGTAATTGCCGACACAAGTCGCTTTGTGTTAAAATGGCAGAGATAATTGAAACGGAATTCAGAATCAGGACCCTGCAGGCAGCACTTGTTGAAAGAAGAAATAAAGATCGTTTGGGTCACATCTTTTGTAATTTGCGTTTAATAATCGTACCAGGAGGTACATACAAAGGCAGAGGAGACATGAGACACAGCAACCCAGCCAGCCTCCCTCCCCCCCCCGCTTCTCCCTCCTCCTGCCTCACGGCCTTTCAGTGAAAATTAGGGAGGCCTGAAAGAGACATCTCATTTCATGTGTGGGGTGGGACAGCACTAGCCCCAAAGCACAGAGGGTCAGTGCTCTCTGTGAGGTGGAGTCAGTGTTGTATTCTGGGAGCCAGAATGGGGGAATGGCTCCCTGGATCAGTGTTAAGCAGATGTTAGGATGAGGATTTATGGGCCCAGGAGTTGGCTTGCACCCAGTGGATCTATCTAAATGCCGAGGAGCAAAGGTCACTCTGTCTGATATAGACTGTGTGATTTTATTTGAAATTGAACTGAAATGGGCTCCCTTTTGTAACCTTCAATGGGCCTTGTTGGAGCCTTTGTTATGATTCCCCCCCTCCCCCCTTGGTATATTGCCTCGGAGGTCTGGGAATATAAGCAGTCCCTAGAAAACGTGTATAACCCCATAAATGTCCCCTTTATAGTTTCCCAATGGCTACTCCTTTCCAATAATTGGCTGGTGGATACCATCCAGGGGTAGGGCCCAGTGCTGAATGCCATGAAGTTTGGTATATGTAGTGTAGTGTAGTGAGCCGGTGTGGCACCCCTCCATCTCTGACAGGGCCGAGCTTCCTCCAACCCCAGCGTGGGCGGAGCCACCGGGTCCGAGGCCCGCCCCTCCGAGGTCACGGCCCCAACCCGGAAGTACAAAAGCCCGCCAGCAGAGCTCAGTGAGAGCCGGACCGCCAGAGAGAGCAGATGTTCCGGGCCGAGCTCCTGCTTGGGAGACAGCCGCAGGCCGCGAGCCGCCTGCTAACACCCAGCGCCGGTCAAGCCTCCCTCTCGCCAGCTACCCCGAGGAGGACTGGCCCAGCCTGCCCCGTGCCAGCTACCCCGAGGAGGACTGGCCCAGCCTGCCCCGTGCCAGCTACCCCGAGGAGGACTGGCCCAGCCTGCCCCGGACCCGTTACCCCGAGGAGGACTGGCCCAGCCTGCCCCGTGCCAGCTACCCCGAGGAGGACTGGCCCAGCTTGCCCCGGACCAGGTGCCCCGAGGAGGAGTCAAGCCTGCCCCGTGCCAGCTACCCTGGGGGAGAGCTGCCGGACCAGCCCCCAAGCCCCGCACCCGAGGAACCGATGCTCCTGGACTGGCCCGAACCCAGCATCGCCGCCGAGGTAAGCCCCGAGGGGGAACAAGGAAGTAGCCCGGGGATAGCCGACCCCGGTCAGGCTGCAGAGGCCTGTGAGCCGATGTCAGTGTGTTTCGGTCAGGATACCCCACTGACCGGCAGCGACAGTAGCCGCTGCTAGGGCCCCGGGCTGGGACGCAGTGGAGTGGGTGGGCCTGCGTCCCCCCCTGCCACCCGCACTCACGGGTGGCAGGCTTCCCCTTCACCCAACGCTCAGGTAGGAACCGGAGCCCCTTAACTGCTTGTTTGCTCAACCCCTGCCCCAAAGGGCTTGAGCTGTGACTGTTTGTGCCCCGCCCTGCCCCAGGGCCTGGGCCCCTCACCTGCTTGTTTGCTCAACCCCTGCCCCAAAGGGCTTGAGCTGTGACTGTTTGTGCCCCGCCCTGACCTAGGGCCTGGGCCCCTTAACTGCTTGTTTGCTCAACCCCTGCCCCCAAAGGGCTTGAGCTGTGACTGTTTGTGCCCCGCCCTGACCCAGGGCCTGGGCTCCTTAACTGTTTGATTGCTCAACCCCTGCTCCAAAAGGGCTTGAGCTGTGACTGTTTCTGCCCTGCCCTGATCCAAGGCCTGGGCCTGCTTAGACGGTTAGTTAGCGCTCAACCCCTACCTAAGGGCCTGAGCTCCGGAACTGTAAGCCGCTCAGCCCTTGCGTAAAGGGACCTGAGGCTAGACTGTCTGCAATTTAGTGAGCCGGTGTGGCACCCCTCCATCTCGGAGGGTAGAGCCCCGGCCCAACCGTACTACACGTGGCAAGCCAGGCAGGAGCTCTTGCCCAGCATGTGGGCACGAGCCCTAGACCCCTGTGGGTACGTCTTCACTTACATCCGGGTCCGGATGTAAGCAATCGGCTTTCTGAGTTCGATTTATCGCGTCTGGTTAAGACGCGATAAATCGATCCCGGATCGATCCCGGAAGTGCCCCGGATCGATCGCTGGTACTCCAGCTCGGCGAGCGGAGTACGCAGCATCGACGGGGGAGCCTTCCTGCCGCGTCTGGACCGCGGTAACTTCGGACTAAGGTACTTCGAATTCAGCTACGTTATTAACGTAGCTGAATTTGCGTACCTTAGTCCGAAGTGGGGGGGTTAGTGTAGACCAGGCCTGTGAGAAGGGGTCCGGGGGGGAACGATCCCCCGCCGGGGACATGGATTTAACAAAGTTTTTCACACTCCTGACGGAGAGCCAGGAGCGACAGCAGGCGGCCCAGATTCAGCAGCAGCAACAGACCGCCCAACTGCAACAGCAGCAGCAGCTCATCCAGCAGCTGGGAGTCCAGCAGCAACAGCTGATACAAGACCTGACGGTGAAAACCCAGGAATTCCAGCAGCAGTGTCTACAGCAGTTGGCGACCGCTCTGCCCCGGCCCGCGGGGCCCCAGCCAGGAGATCCGGCCGGGGCTTCCTGTTCCACCCTGCCGGTAAGGCTGACGAAGATGGGGCCACAGGACGACCCGGAAGCCTTCCTAGTGACTTTTGAAAGAGTCGCACACGTTGCCGGGTGAGCGCCGGACCAGTGGGCCACTCTCCTCGCCCTGTACCTGACGGGGACAGCCCAAACCATCTACCGGGGCCTGTCCACGGAGGAGGCGCAAGATTATGTCCGGGTAAAGGCGGCGATATTAGACGCCTTAGACATTAGTCCCGAGACCTTCCGACGGCGGTTCCGGGCCCTGCCCTACACCCCGGGCGCCCGGCCTAGGTTGGTGGCCCAGGAGCTGAGGGACCTGTGCCAACGATGGCTACAACCAGAGAGGCGGAGCCCCGAGGAGCTCGCCGAGCAAGTGCTGTTGGAGCAGTTCACTCACATCCTCCCGTCCCGGGGAAAGGCTTGGGTCCTCCGCCACCGGCCTCCAACTGTAGCAGCTGCCGTCACCCTCATGGAGGATTTCCTGGCGGCCGAAACCCCGGCGGGGCCGGGTATGCGGGGTCATCCACCGGGGCTCGAGCGCCCCAACCCCGAGAGACGCACGAACGCCCGAATCGAACTACGGAATCCCCGTGGGGGTCAGGAGCCGCGGTATCGACGTCACGAGGGTGCCCCTCGGCCTGCCCCCACGCGACCTGAGAGCGGGACTGGCCGTGGCCCACCGAGTCCCCCTAAGAACCCAGTGCGGGGCCCAGCCAGACCCGGACGACCCGAAATCGGACCCTGTTTCTCCTGCGGGAAACGTGGGCATCTCCAACGTGACTGCACAGAGATGGACTGCAGCTTTGGGCACGTGTGTGCCGGGGAGAACCGTGCTCGACCCCCGCAGGCCGCCAAGGTCACCGTGCCCGTCGTTGTGGGAGGTTCCCAGACCCGAGCCCTGGTTGACTCCGGCTGTGGACAGACCTTAGTCCGCCAAAGTCTGGGCTTCCCCGAAGACCCCCAGCTGGGGAACATCCTCCTACAGTGCATCCATGGGGATGTCCGCCTGTATGCCAGTGCCCGAGTCCCACTGACCGTTGACGGGGTCACGCGGACCATGGTGGTGGGCCTGGCCCCGCGACTTGCCTACCCCGTGATCTTGGGGCGGGACTGGCCAGAATTCCCGAGCCTCCTAGGCTCCCATGCACAGGAGACTCCCGATATCACCCCTGCCTTGGAAGGGGATTGCTGCGAGACCCCTCCGGAGGAGACTGACGAGGCGGGACATCGGAGCCAGGAAGGGGAGCCTGAGGAGCTCCCACTACTACCGACAGACGACCCTCAGGTCGCTACTGACTTCTGCCGGGACCAGAGAGAAGATCCCACCCTGAGCAGGGCCTATGAACAGTTGGCCGCAGTAGACGATGCACTGATCGATCCCGCCCGGGCCAAGGCTTGTCCCCGGTTCGAACTACGACGGGACCGCCTCTATCGAGTCGACCGCGATTCCCGCACCGGGGAGGTCCAACTGATGGTGCCCCGGTGCCACCGTCGGGCGGTGATGAGGCTCGCCCACGATGTCCCCGCCGCCGGGCACCTGGGTCAAGAGAAGACCCTCTCACGGATCCTCTCACGGTTCTTCTGGCCGGGAGTGCACCAAGAGGTGCGAAACTACTGTACCTCCTGTCCTGAGTGCCAGCTGGCTGCTCCCCCACGAACAGCCCCCGCCCCACTAGTTCCAATGCCCATTATGGAAACCCCGTTTGAGCGGGTGGCCATGGACTTGGTAGGACCCCTCCCGAGGAGCCGGGCCGGGTTTTTGTATATCCTGGTCATCGTGGACTACGCAACCCGTTTTCCGGAGGCCGTCCCGCTCCGGAGTATCACCGCAAGGGCCATCGCCGATGAGTTCGTCAAGGTCTTTGCCCGCGTAGGCCTGCCCCGGGAGATCCTAACCGACCAGGGCACCAATTTTACTTCCCGGTTACTACGACAGGTCTGCCGGCTTCTTGGAATTAAACAGCTGCGCACCTCGGTATACCACCCGCAAACCGACGGCCTAGTCGAGCGATTTAACCGTACCCTGAAGAACATGCTGCGCAAGTTCTCCCCGGAGGACCTGCGCTGCTGGGACCAGCTGATCCCGCCATTACTCCTGGCCGTCCGTGAGGTACCCCAAACCTCCACCAAGTTCTCTCCCTTCGAGCTGTTATACGGCCGTCGACCGAGAGGACTGCTGGACCTCATGAGAGAGACCTGGGAACAAGCCCCGTCACCTACTCAGGGCCTTCTCCAATACGTTCTCCAACTACAGGGACACCTAGCACAAGCTGGAACTCTCGCTCGAGAGAACCTGAAGGCTGCACAGGAGGCCCAGGCCCAAACCTATAACCGAGCGGCCCGAGTCCGCGAGTTCCAGCCGGGCGACCAGGTTCTCCTTCTCCTACCCTCCAGTGAGTCCAAACTACTGGCGCGATGGCAGGGACCGTATGCGGTGGTCCGGAAGGTGGGGCCGGTCACCTACGAGATCAACCAGCCCGACCGCCGGAAAAAGGTCCAGCGGTATCATGTTAACCTCTTGAAACCCTGGAGGGAGCGGGAAGGCCTCCTGATTAATCCCTGTCCGCCCGACCCCGAGTTGGGGCCTCGGGTTACACCGGCCGAGGACGTCGGCACCCCGCAGCTCGGAGAGTCCTTGACTGGGGAGCAGCGGAAACAGACGGAGTGCCTCCTGCGGGCGTTCCGCCGGACGTTCACCGACCAGCCGGGTTACACGACCCTCGTGTTTCATAACATTCAGACGGAGCCAGGGGTAGTAATCCGCGAATCAACGAGACCCCTTCCCTACCGTATGCGCCAGGTCGTTGAGGAGGAAGTTCGAGCGATGCTGGAGCTGGGCGTCATTGAACCATCCCAGAGCGAGTGGCGCAGCCCGGTAGTCCTGGTTCCCAAGCCGGACGGCACCCAGCGCTTTTGCATCGATTTTTGCCGGGTTAATTCCATCTTGAAGTTCGATGCCTACCCCATGCCCCGCGTAGACGAGCTGCTGGACCGGTTAGGCAAGGCCCGCTTCCTCACGACCCTGGATCTGTGCAAAGGGTATTGGCAGATTCCCCTGGACCCCACGTCACAGGAGAAAACTGCTTTTGCCACCACCTCCGGCCTCTACCAATTCACCCGGATGCCCTTCGGTCTCCATGGGGCCCCTGCGACGTTCCAGCGACTCATGGACCGCCTCCTGCTTCCCCACCGCGAATACGCGGCCGCCTACCTGGACGATGTAGTCATTTATAGTGACCGCTGGGAGACCCACCTGGAGCGGGTAGCAGCGGTCCTGAGGTCCCTACGAGCTGCCGGGTTAACTGCCAACCCAAAGAAATGCCGTATCGGGTGGCAGGAGACCACCTACTTGGGCTACACGATTGGCGGAGGACAGGTGAAGCCGCTTGTCGAGAAGGTCCAAGCCTTGGCAGCATGCCCACCACCCACTACGAAGCGACAGGTACGCCAATTTCTGGGACTGGCGGGCTATTATCGGCGGTTTATCCCCGACTTTGCCTCCATCGCGGCCCCTTTGACGGAGCTCCTCACTAAAACCAGTCCCAGACGGGTGGACTGGACCCCAGGATGTGACAGCGCCTTCCGCGCCCTCAAGGACTGTCTCTGTCGCGAACCGGTCCTGTACAGCCCTGATTTTGACCGACGGTTTATCCTCCAGACCGACGCCTCGGAGGTAGGACTAGGGGCAGTCCTGTCTCAGGAGGTGGATGGGGAAGAACACCCCGTCATATATCTCAGCTGAAAACTGTTCCCGCGGGAAAGACACTACGCGGTAATAGAAAAGGAGGCCCTGGCGGTGAAATGGGCCTGTGACGCCCTACGTTATTACATCCTGGGGGCCCCCTTCACATTGGTTACGGACCATGCCGCGCTTCGGTGGTTGGCCCGGATGAAGAGTAATAATATGCGGTTGATGCGGTGGTACCTGGCGTTACAGCCCTATGCGTATACCATCCGCCATAGGGCCGGTAAAGACCACACCAAGGCGGACTTTCTGTCCCGCATGGGAGAGTTTGACGGGTCCGGCCCCGAGGGACGGGAACCGGCCTTGAGGAGGGGGGTGTGTAGTGAGCCGGTGTGGCACCCCTCCATCTCTGACAGGGCCGAGCTTCCTCCAACCCCAGCGTGGGCGGAGCCACCGGGTCCGAGGCCCGCCCCTCCGAGGTCACGGCCCCAACCCGGAAGTACAAAAGCCCGCCAGCAGAGCTCAGTAAGAGCCGGACCGCCAGAGAGAGCAGACGTTCCGGGCCGAGCTCCCGCTTGGGAGACAGCCGCAGGCCGCAAGCCGCCTGCTAACGCCCAGCGCCGGTCAAGCCTCCCTCTCGCCAGCTGCCCCGAGGAGGACTGGCCCAGCCTGCCCCGTGCCAGCTGCCCCGAGGAGGACTGGCCCAGCCTGCCCCATGCCAGCTGCCCCGAGGAGGACTGGCCCAGCTTGCCCCGTGCCAGCTGCCCCGAGGAGGAGTCAAGCCTGCCCCGTGCCAGCTACCCTGGGGGAGAGCTGCCGGACCAGCCCCCAAGCCCCGCACCCGAGGAACCGATGCTCCTGGACTGGCCCGAATCCAGCATCGCCGCCGAGGTAAGCCCCGAGGGGGAACAAGGAAGTAGCCCGGGGATAGCCGACCCCGGTCAGGCTGCAGAGGCCTGTGAGCCGATGTCAGTGTGTTTCGGTCAGGACACCCCACTGACCGGCAGCGACAGTAGCCGCTGCTAGGGCCCCGGGCTGGGACGCAGTGGAGTGGGTGGGCCTGCGTCCCCCCCTGCCACCCGCACTCATGGGTGGCAGGCTTCCCCCTCACCCAACGCTCAGGTAGGAACCTGAGCCCCTTAACTGCTTGTTTGCTCAACCCCTGCCCCAAAGGGCTTGAGCTGTGACTGTTTGTGCCCCGCCCTGACCTAGGGCCTGGGCCCCTCACCTGCTTGTTTGCTCAACCCCTGCCCCAAAGGGCTTGAGCTGTGACTGTTTGTGCCCCGCCCTGACCCAGGGCCTGGGCTCCTTAACTGTTTGATTGCTCAACCCCTGCTCCAAAAGGGCTTGAGCTGTGACTGTTTCTGCCCTGCCCTGATCCAGGGCCTGGGCCTGCTTAGACGGTTAGTTAGCGCTCAGCCCCTACCTAAGGGCCTGAGCTCCGGAACTGTAAGCCACTCAGCCCTTGCGTAAAGGGACCTGAGGCTAGACTGTCTGCAATTTAGTGAGCCGGTGTGGCACCCCTCCATCTCGGAGGGTAGAGCCCCGGCCCAACCGTACTACAGTAGTTATAGCTGTGCCACTCCCTGACCTGAAGTAGAACTCTGTGTGGCTCGAAAGCTTGTCTCTCTCACCGACAGAAGTTGGTCTAGTAAAAGATATTACTTCACCCACCTTGTCTCTCTAAAGTTTGGTAGCAGGACATGGAGGTGGTAGAGAAAGAGTTAACCCTTTCTTTCTGGCTAGATGGAAGAGCCCCGCTGCCTGCCCTGAGTGCAGAGGTTTGCAGAGGAGTAGGACTGGGCCATTCACCCTGGGACACTATAAGATGTTTGGGGCTGATTCTGACTGAGAGTCCCAGGGAGAAGACAGGAGTAAAGACGAGAAAGGATCCTGTGCCTCCCTGGACCTTGACTGCAGTAACCTCTGCTCTTTTTGCTTTGGCTAAAGTGATGCCTTGTTTTAGCCCTAAAAGGGATAGGGCATTCTTTCCACTTCCCCTGTTACAGTAAAGCCCCACAAAGGTGTTTAATCCTGTGCTCTGGGTGGCCTGTCACATTGCCACAGAAGGGCCAGGAGGAAAACGTGGCGGTATGCCATGTACGGTTAGTAGGAGGCTGAAATTGAGGCTACAGAAAGGTTGGTATGAGGAACCCTGCAGCTCCAGCAGTGTCTGGGAACCTTCAGCTAGTCTTATTGCTCACTTAATTGAACAATCAAATGTCTCAGTTCCAAAGAGAGCGTTACCTTGTGCAAAGTTGCTATGGCCCTGGATTGTTCCTCTGAGCTGCTAGAACCAACCCTGGCAGGCTAGCCCCTTGGGGTGGCTGTACCTCCAGCTTCATCTCTAGAATGACCAGAACCCACCTGTGCACCCCTGCTGTCTGTGGGGCAGCATGGTCTAGCAGATAGGACCCAGGAGAGGGAGCTGAGACCTGTGTTCTAACCCCAGCTCTGCCACTTGACTTGCTATGTGACTTTTTCTGTGCCTCAGTTGCCTTCTCTTTCCTGTCTCTAAAATGGAGCAACAGTGCTGGTTTCTTCAATGGAAGAAGAACATATATATTGTATCTTATTATGGGGCACCTGGAACCCACCCATACCTAAACCATGCCCATGGGGTAGCCAGAATCCTTCCACATCCTCCATCACAGGACATCCAGAACCTATGTGTATCTTGGGGCATCCCTGTGGCTAACTTAAAACAAAACCAGGTCTGATGGAGACCGGCTTGAGTAAGAACAGTCCATCCCCTCCTTGGACAGTGGAACATGCTGTCCCTGGCGCTTTAGCAAATCATTGGTGTTGTTCCTGTGTTGTTGTCCCATTGAAATGGCCAGGGATATGAATAGGAAGAAGCCAGTCTTAGGGGGATTGGCATACTGTGTCTCTTTCTCACTGGGGTTGCCCTGTATAGCACCTGGCCTGGTTCAAAGGTCAGTGGATCCCTTGCCACCAGTTATCAGAACAGAAAACATACAACTCCCCAACCTCCTATTGCAGCTCCCTGCACACTCCACCCTGACCCTACTGTATTTCCCCTTTTCCCTGCATCTGCCATATCCCTTCCTTAAGCTGCTCTTGGCAGCTCATGATTTCATGCTTTTTGCCGATGGCCACAAAGAGCAGCGTCTGTTGGCTACATCTGGAGCTGCCCTCCTGGTTCCCATGGAGCCCAGGGGGGCTCTGTCAGAAGGACAGAGCTGCTGTTGTGAGAGCAGGAATTTGGGGTGGGGTAGAGAGATGCCTTGACTTCTAATTTCCAGAGGCTATGACAGCGAATAGTTCTGTTCAATTTAAAATTCCAACATCCTGATGTTTCCTTAACCTAGAGAAAGCAGGTGACATGATATTCTCTAGGTGTCACATTGCTCCAAGGATTGGCAGGAAACACCCCCAGATGCATGAAGACTTGCAGGGAAGAGACCCTGGAAGAGATAATGAAAAATGGAGTCTTCCACCAGGTGGAGAGGGACCAGGCACCTACACAGACCGCACCTTACAGCCACCATCTTTCTGCTTGAGAGAGCCAGTGAACAAGTTAGCCTTTGGAAGCAAGCAACTGAGCTGCTTATAATACTATGAGGCACTCTGTCCCCTTCCGTCCAGCCTACGTCTCATCTCCCACATGGCAGAAACATTGTATGAGTCACATTGGGCCAGTCCCATATGACGTTCTTGATGTCTTTTCAGTGGAGTAAGAGACTGGTCATCAGAATTCCTGGGTTTTCTTTTCATTTTCTTGCTGTTTGACCTTGGATCACTGCTCTCTGTGCCTTAGATTCCCCATATATAAAATAGGACGATACTGATCCAGTTGCTAGGGTCCTGAGAGAGTTAGTGAGTATCTGAAGAGTGCTCTGAGATCCTTGGATGGAAGGTGCTACAGGTGGGCAAAGGATTGTTTTAGACCTACGCTCATAAGGTTGCTCTAGTTCTTGTTAGGAAACCATCACCCATCTGTGCCATCACATTGGGAGTCGTGATGTCCTATAACTCATTGGTCTTAAAACTCTGTGAGAATGCTTAGATACCATTGTAATGGGAGCACTATAAACTCACAGGCATGTAAAGAAACCAGCTGGGATGATGATCAGCAGGGAGCATGAGGAGAGAGGGTGAGACAGTATATCAGTGATGGACCGTCCCCACTTCCATACATCGCTCCCCCTCACGCACGCATCCCCATCAATAAACACCCACCCCCCTCCTCATCCTGGTACATTCATACCCACACACCCGTGACCCTACTACATACATACACAGATGCATGCTCCATCCCCTTCTTTTCCCTTCTCTCTGCCTCCCATCTGTTTGCTGTATAACTCCTTGCTAAGTAACTTTCTCTCTGCAGCCTCCAGGGCTGGGTGCAGGGTCTTGCCCCTCCTCCTCTCCAACAGTCCAGTGGGCTTTTGAACATGTGTTTCTGGGAGGCAGATACCAGCTGGCTGGGGGGGACATTTGCATATTCAGCTAAAAGCTCCTGAGCTGAGCTGGGGACGTCTGGAGGAGCCTGTGGCAGGATGGAGGGAACAGGGAGGCTTTGGTCAGCTAAAGGTCAAGTGGAACAGATTTTCAAACGAAGGGACAGATGGTGAAAGGAGAGGAGGGGTGGGGAGTGAATTCAAACTTTTACATTAAATGAATAAATAGCTACACGTAGAAAGAGAACAAATGACCACTGAGCCAAGGGGCCTGACAGTCGTGCTACTGGCAGCTTCCTTCATCTCCCTTGTGTGTGTGCTGAGGGGAAGGCTGCCCCCCCCCCAGTCACCACTCCCCCCCACACACAGCGGAGAAGCAGGAGGGGTGGATGGAGCTGCTGTGGGGAGGGCAGAGGAGGGAGGGTCAGGTGAGGCTTTCTCAGCAGGATTGTCTTATTACAGGGAGTGGCATTTGAACTCCCACGCTCAACAATGTGAAATGGAAGCAATTCACCCCAAGAAGCCTGAAGTTAAAGAATTCTTGGGGCCTCCCCATTGTGACTCTGGTAAAGGTGTCTAGTCATAGTGCTGTCTCTTGCAACCCACCCTAACCTTTTCTCTCATACACAGTGCCCTCTGCTGGTAGGGGCAGCATGGAAGAGGTCCAGTCTATCTGATTTGCTTTCAATGACGGGTGTGTTCTGCACTCTCCCCACTTGGTGGAAGAGTTGCCATTGGGTTATGTATCTAGTCCTGGATCAAGGTGTTCTGAGATTACTCCAAGGCAGCACCACTGCAGAGTTTCCGACAGCTACCAGCAGAAAAATTATCACAGCCCCCACACGTGAAAATAGGAACCTCAGTGGAAGGGAATGAAGATCCCAAACCCCAAAAGGTGAAAGAGAGCAAACTTGGGAGAGGATACAAATTCTCTGGAGGGACAATTGCTGCTCAGGGTGGCTCAAGAAAAATGGGATGAAAGTGAGCCATGGAAAATTAGGCTGAATATCAAGAAATATTTCTTCATGGTGAAATCTACAGGGCTACACAATCATCTCCTTAGTGAAGCCTCATTGTTCGGGACTGGAATGGGCAAAGTTCTGTGGAACAGACTGGGGAACAAATCTGTCTTGGCTTCTGGGGATGAACTTGATGGCACTTCATAAGGCATGTCCATCTCTAACTTCTAAGCTTCTGAAGAAGCAAATGGTGATCCTTGGGAGTGGAGTCAGCATAAGTCAGATTAATGTTGTGTCTGTAGAAATGATCTGAACTCTCCCTTTTACAGGATCTGGCCTGGCATGGTCCATGTCACCTTGGCTCTTCCTCAAGGCTCAGTGCCTATCTGCTTCTCTGTTGCTAGCTGTCTAGTGCAGATCTATACTCTATTCTTTATAAAACCCACAACATACAAACAACCCCTAGATCTAACAGGCTCTCCCCAACCCCAAGCTGTCCATATCACATGACTGTTTCCTTACTTTCATATAGCTATTCAGGGAAGGGTCTGTGTATATGTGTCTTGTACAGCACCCAGCACAATGAGGCCCCTACCTTGACTGCTATCACAATAGAAATATTCTCCTTTCTCCAATCCTGTCATCCTAATTGCCCATTTACCCCTCCAATTGTTTTAAATTAATTTAATTGGAGTAAAAAATATAAAACAGTGTTTCTGTTTCTTGGTGATTTTAAGATATGCACATGACTTTTGAGTAACTGCATAACTTTATATTTTTAAGACCCTTCTATCCCTTTCCACTATCGCCACTGTTCCCCATTTTTGTTGGTCTCACTTGTTCCATCGCTTCTTAGATGGGGCAGAAAATATATTTTATATTTTTTTTAAGTCATATTCTAGGGTGCTGGGGAGAAAAATACACACCATAGAGAAGAATTGCCCCCATGCCAGGTGAGACAACAGACCCACCGAGTGCTAGCGTTCTGTCTCTGACTGTGGCCAGTACCTCATGCTTCAGAAAAAAGTGCAAGAACCACTGTAATGGATAATTATGGAGTAAATTTCCCAAAGGGGAAACATCTTCCTAACCACCACCAGTCAGGGGTTGCCTTGTGCCCTGAAGCAAGAGGGTTCATAAATGATATATTTTCTTTAAAATCTTGTCTGCTGTAACTGTGGAGGTTCTCCTTATCCATACAATTGTCTGATCCTTTCGTGAAGCCTGCTGAACTCTTGATGTATTGTCAGCAACTCCCAAAGATTAATTGTGTTATATAAAAATGTATTTACATGTGTTACCTTCCAGTTTCATTGCATGTCCCTTTTTCTTGTATTACGAGAGAGGGTAAATAAAAATGCCCACTTTTTAATCATTTAATTTATTTATTTATTTGTGGCTGTTGCTTGTTTGTTGTTTTTTATGCAAGTGCCCACAATGTACTAAGTGCTTTCCAGAGAGATAAAAAGGCACATTCCCTGTGTCGAGGAGCTCAGACAGAGGTTATGGAAAACATATACTTAGAATGATCAAGGTGATGCTTGGCTAAATCTAGGGAAAATAAACTTAAATTAATACTACAGTCTTTGAAAATATTCCCTCCATCAGGATAAATCAGGTAGATTCCTCATAAGCAGCACAAGTGAGTCTTGAAGGTAGCAGAGGAAGAGCCAGTGCAGAGATTCAAAGATGTGGGTGAGGCAACCAAAATGCCAGGCAAATGTGTGTGCATTCACTCCAGTAGTGTGAATTACCTTGCATTAGTTAGCACTGAATGTCACCTGCCATGATGCTGCCCATTCACTTAGCTTTGTTAGGTGCCTCTGAAGTTCCTCCATGTGTCTGATCTTGATTTGCTTAAATTTGTGTTATCTGCATATCTTGCTGCCTCACTGCTTACCTAGGGTGACCAGATCAGAGGAAGAAAATATCGGGACACCGAGGGGGAGAGGCAAAAAAAAAAAAGCTGAGTGCTGCCTGCTGCCGGCAGAGCAAAAAAAAAAAAAAACGCCAGCGGAGCGAAATATCAGGACAAATTGCTAAAAATCAGGACGTCTGGTCACCCTACTGCTTACCTTGCAATTATTAACAAACATATTAAACACTGGTCTGAATATAACATCTTCAGACATCCCACCTGTCCCATTCTGAAGATTGACGATTTATTCCTACTCTTCGTTTTGTCTTAGTTTCTAATCCATGACAGAAATTAAACTCATGATGACTTAGTTTCTTTAATAATCTCTTGAAAGGGACTTTGTCAAGGGCTTTTGAAAATCCAAGTGATTGTCATCTGGTTCTCTTTTCTTCACTATTTTGCTGATGTTCTCAAAGAATTCTAGTAGATGAGGGAGGCACAATTTTCCTTTACAAAGCCCTGCTAATTTGTTCCCAAATTCCATCTCTCTCGGCTGTTCCACTTCATTATCTCTGGTCTCTAGATTCTGAATTTGGGCTCAGATGGCCATAAGCTAATTGCACTAGGTACATAAGTGTGCCACTTGGCACAAGGCAAGTAGTTCTCATCCATTTTGCATTCTGTGCAATAAAATTCAGTAGCCACCTCCCCCCATGACTAATTAAGCTAATGCAGCTTCCATAGTTAAATAAGATATTTTACTCTGTGAGTGGGCATTAGGCTGAAATAGGTTTTATCTTTAAGTTAAAAGTTCAGGCATTTTAGTTTATTTAACAGACTTTGTTCAATAGTTCCACTATTAATTCAGCTGTCAACCCCTCACTAGTAGTCCCGTGTACTCCAAACTCACCTATGGTCTCTCAGATCCCTTTGTATTCTATCTAAATATCAGTATGCTGAGCACATTAGAAATCTTCAGATAGGACATTGTCTTCTAATTTCTGTAAAGTACTAAAATTGTTAATAACACCGAAGTAGTAATAATAGTGATTGGAGCTGCTTAAATCCTAAACAGATTGAATTCCAAATATACACCCCTACCTTGATATAACGCTGTCCTCAGGAGCCAAAAAATCTTACCATGTTATAGGTGAAACCGCGTTATATCGAACTTGCTTTGATCCACCGGAGTGCGCAGGCCCGCCCCCCCGGAGTATGGCTTTACTGCGTTATATCCGAATTTGTGTTATATCGGGTCACGTTATATCGAGGTAGAGGTGTATTTTCAAATAAAGATGTTGAGTTTAGCTCATGGGATCCTATTTGTCATTTTGCAAGTATTCAGATGTCTGCCAGGACTGTGTGAGAAAGCTTGCAAATCCTCAAAGTTTGCTGAATTATATCAGGAATGGTTCTTCCTCCAAACACCTGTGCTGTTTTGTTATTCACTAGTTCAAAATGTTTGTCAGCTCATCAGGAAGCAGAAACAAAGCCATGTGATTTAGGTGACCAGTGTGGTTGTTAAATAGCTGCTATGGTCCACCCCAGAGGTACCTGCATTCCCACAGTGGGTGTATCATTTGTAAAGTGCTTTGGGATGCTTTCGGATGAAGGGGGGCTATAGAAATGTAAGTTGTTCTTATGCTTCCCCCCAACTGCTAGGATTTCAGTCAGGTACATCAGTCAATCTGAATGTATCTTCATTAGGCTGAATTCTGCCCTCACTTACATCCATAAAGGCCCCATTGACCTTAGTCAGCTACACAGAGAGAAAGAAAGCAGAATGTCATTCCTACATTTTGTGTCAGTCTTTTCTCACCCAAAAATGAACTCCACTCCCCAAAACTCCACATTGCTCATAGGGTACAAACAGTCTGTCCAGCTCCCAACGTGACCCCCTTCCAGGGGAGCTGCTGCCCTCATATTTGTTTTCGGAATTCCCTGTTTCTATGAGGGCTTTTTGTCTGAGTAGAATGGGTCCATAACCTTGTGGGACAAGGATGTCAAGCCTTGCTGCCAGTGCAGATGCTCACTCACACTCCCCTCCCCCCTTACTTTCTATTCCCCTTAGAAAATAAAACACTCCTGCAGAATAATGGCTGCCCCAGTGGAAAGCCCCTTCTCCTGACAGGGGGTTTCTGGCACTTGGACTAGCTTAGGAAAAAGAGAGTGAAGGCAGTGATTTACATGCTGGCTGAGCCTGGGCACTGGGAGAGGTGGCTGAGTGGAAGGAGGGTAGTTATGGAGCGGCTAAGTGAGTGATTATGCTTCAGGACTGCCAAGAGGAGTTAAATAAGGAAGAGCAGTGAGGCCTCCTCTTCTCCAGGCCACTAGGAGCCCTTTGGCTCCCAGCACTGCTCTGGGTTTGAGAGCAGAAGTGGAGATATGCCTGCATGTTCTCATACGCGTTCTCATACCTTCATGCCAGTGTCCCCAGCTGTCTCTGTCACAGGTGCAAGTAGTGACATGAGGGGGTTATGCGCCCACCCCCAGTTTTTGCCTACCAATGCGCCCCTCAAGCACGTCAGCAGGACTCATTTCATACCTGGGATGTTTTATATGGCTGCTCTGCTGCTGTGTGTCTGGGTGAATTTAGAAACTCTTCTCTTGGTGCTCCCTGGCATCAAGACCTATCTACTGGGGTCAGAGAGCTTGGAAGGTAGGAGATTTCAGATTCCAGAGGCTGGACTTGTGTGTAGGGTGTATGTACAGCCCTCTCTGAATTTGTCCTTACTCACAGTATCTACTTTAGTTTCTCTACTATCTTTACGCCAGATAAAATCCTCTTTGGGGGCATAAATGGGCAGTTAGAGACCCAGTCACCTGGTTTATAGCCACGAAACAGCCTGAGTTTGGGGATTAATCCAGTAAGGACCAAAACTCTATTCATCAAACCCCATAGCCTCTTGTAGCTGTGTCCTATCTGCTACAAGTCTCAGGGTCATGCAGAGGTGATGGGAAGTTGTCCAGGCCTTCAGGAGTGACTTCAGGAGTTCTGAGCCAGGAACTTTCTATCCATCTCTCCTGCCTCTAACCCTGTGAAGCTGGTTATCAATCAAATTCTCTCTCCATCAAAAGACAAGATTTTCATTCAGGAATTAAAAATTAAGATAAATTAAAAACCAAGCTAACCACATGGCCCCCAGCACTGACAGTTAAGTCCCCTCTCCCCTCGCCCCCCCAGGTGCCAAACTCTAGCACCACCTTGTTATCATTGTGGTCCTTGAAGATGAGCATTGACTAGAGTCAGCCAGAGAATGGGCAGGGTCTGTATTAGCTTCACCCACATACGTTAGCTCTGCTGAGTCACCTCAGACCTGCAGCTCCCCTTGCTCCAGCCGCTGCTGGGGTCATGTTCCTGTGTCTTCATTTGCTGAGTAGGTGAAAGGCAGGCTCTTTAGCTATTCTGGGGATCATCCCTCGTTTTTCTTTGGCTCAGAAAAAAGTGAGATTATTGCACTATTCAGAGCAACTTGGAGGTTGCTTTGTGGCTGTGCAGGAAGCTCAGTGGGGGAGGCAAGGCAGACACCCTTCAGCATCACTAGAGGTCTCTCTTTATCTGTGTGTGCTTGTCTGGAGGGCAATGGGAGAAAAATATGCTCCTTCAGAATAACTTCTTCATCTCACACTTGACATGTCCCAGCCTCCTGGCCCAGCTCACCACTACCGGCTGGACTCTCAAGGCTCAGTGAGCTGACAGAGAATGTCCCAACCTGGGATTCTTATTCAACGTATTCTGTCTTTGTAGAAGCAAGCACTTCTCTAGCACCTTACAACACTAACAGCGCCTGACAATAGGGAGATATCATTATCTCTATCTTCCAGGTTAGGAAATTGAGGCACAGAGAGGGGAAGTGACTTGCCTAGGGTAACCAGACAGCAAATGTGAAAAATCAGGACGAGGGTGTGTGTGTGGGGGGGGTAATAGGAGCCTATATAAGGAAGATCCAAAAATTGGGACTGTCCCTATAAAATCGGGACATCTGGTCACCCTAGACTTGCCCAATGACACGGTCAGAGCCAGTGGCAGAAATAGTTAGACTTTAGGCATTCCTGGCTCCCAGTCCTGTGCTCAGACTTCTATTTTCAGTCCACCCAGCTGTGCAGTTACTGTACATAAGTTGGCTGCCAAATCCTCTTTCCTTCTGCCCTTTCCACTTGTCCAGAACGGAAAGCAAACCTTTATGCTGGTGCAAATCAGAGATCCAGCTGTCCCACATCCCACAGCTGAAGGAGGAGGAGCTGCATCTTTGAAGCTGAGTACTATCTCCACTTTCATGCAACAATGGCCATCCAGCTCCCTGAATAAATCATTCCTTGGAGAGCTGCCTGAGAATGGAGGTTGACCAAGGGAGCCGAGACTGGGGAGGAGTGGTGGGGTGGGAAACCATTTCCTGTGCATTCCATTAAGGGCACTGCAGAGACCCTCCCTCCAGCATCATTGAGTGGTGACAGGCAATGAGCCATGGCCCAGTGACTCTGAGCCATGCTGGTTCCCCTTGAAATGAAGGCCTTGGGCCCAGCATTCTGTATGGTGGATACCAACTCAGACTCTTGTCTCAACAAGGTGTAGGGGTGGAGTTCACTCCTGTATTGTGGCCACTTTCCACAGTCTGTGCTTCTGCAAAGCAGCCTTAAATGCCTCCTGAGGAATATTCCCAGCATATGGGGCCTCTCCAGCAGGCTGTCCCTGGCTGCCGAGGTGGCCCATAGAACTGCTGCAGCCAGAGCACATGTTAGGGCAATTCCTAAGGTTGCTGCAACTTGTGCAGAGGTTGAACTGACCCCCTGCAACCCTGGGTACAGGGAGGCATATTACTTCCCACCTTGCTCCCTCTGCTGAACTCAGAGCCAGTGCAGAGGTGAATTGGGCCCCCGAGGCTTTCTCTCCGGGGCCTGCTGAGCCTGCCTCACAGCTAATGTTCTCTGCATGCACAACTAAAAGCCATGGGAGACAGTACAGCTGCGCTTCAGCACTGCAGCATCTCCCAGTGCTCTGCCTCTCATACAGGAATCCCCCTTCTGCTCCCTCCTCCTGTGTTTGTGTGTGGAATTTAACTCCTCATTAAAATTAGGAACTGATAGAAGCCAGCAGAATACAAGCAGGAGCTGTGGCATATTCTCCCACAGAGCTCGGCCAGCACACCTCAAACCTCTGTGGCATTTCCTGTATTCCAGCCCTAGCCCTCCCTCCTCCCCCCCCCCAATCCCACAGCTCTTCCAAGGCACCTCAGTCCTGGCCTGAAGAACACACTATCAGAGACATATTAAGTCAAGTCACATAGATCTGCGTATCCAGCTCCTGGAGAAGGATGGGGACCTTGGAAGTACAAAATTTGGATCCATTGAGGGCACTGACAGAGGGTGCTGGGATCCTCCATGGGGACTGGAGAGAAGGAGGTAGTGTTGGCATAGAGTCAGGCCTGCCATCATCATTTTGCTCTGGGGGCAGGGGATGGGATGCTCTGATTTGGCATGGGAAGCCTTTGGTTTTTTGAAAGCCCTTCAGCTGAATTAGATCCTGACCCCATTTAGTTTTAAACCACACCTGCTCCCTGCTATCCCAGCCCAGGCCCTCTCCTGAGCAGAGAAGCTGGCAATCAGGACACGGTATGTGTGTGATTTTTGGGATGTGAATAAACAAAGCTGAGCCAGCAGCTCTCGCTTGATCCACTCAGGCTTTGAAGCCAGTGGTCTCCAGAGATAAAAGGCAGTTCACCAACCCATTGCTTCTCCCTCCCATCCGACCCTACCACCTCTACAATCTCCTTTGCTGCATCGTGAGCAGATGCTGTTCTGCAGACAGACCCATGCAAACACTGAGGATAATATCCTCAGAACTGGTGCCAGGCGGTAGTTTCTGAAGGGTGAGACATACCCAGCACGTGCTAATCTCCTGACCTGGCTCTTCTTGGTTAGGCTTCACCAGTGGCTTCTCCAGGCTATGTAAGAATCGAATTACCTTCACCCTAACTTTGCTTCCATCATTGCCCATCTACCTGGCCTATCTCACAACTGGATAGGGTCCTCCCTAGGAGGAGCCCTGTGAAATCAGACAAGAATGAAGTGCTCCCAGATCTGTGGGGGCTCTTGAGGGAACAGCACAGAGTGTGCTGACAGCAAGGATGGCAGAAAGCCAGTGTGATCAATTGAAGGAGATGAGGTCATTGCTTAGCTGATAGGTGACATGCAGCGGCTGTGACAGGCACCCCGTGTCTGTGCTCTGAACCTGCCATTTCACTTCAGTGGGAAAGATGGAGGGGTCCAGAATGAGACTTGTCACATCTCTGCAGTCCAGAGTGAAGCGGGAGACCCAGGGGGTGGAGCCTTCTGAGATGGCACTAGAATGATGGGGAGTTCAGGTACTATGGGATATATCCCATCACGTGGTTTCCTGTCAGATGCCCCATTCAAATAGTTTGCTTTTGAGGCAGCTCCCAAAAGAGGAAAGATCCTGCTTGAAATGTCATGTGGTTCTCCTTCCAGGACTGTGTGTCCTCCAGGTCAGCAGCAGAGTCACCCCAAGAATCCACTGGCTTCTAAAGAAACTAACCTGAGGAGGAGGCAGAGGAAGGAAGCCGCCTCCCTGCTCTGTGTTCCTGAGCATCTGCCCAGTTACTGCCTCTGGCCAAAGGGCCTCCACTGAGTCCACTGTATCCCTACAGCCAGAGCCCTTCAAAATCCATCAGTATTTGTTCTGAATGCATCACCAGGGTGTGCTGCTGAGCATGAGACACTCTCCCTCCACGAGCCACTGCACATCTGGCCTGTGCACAAACCCACACAAAATGTGTTTTGACTACAAAGCTTGTGGTTTGCCTAAAGCACATGGGGTGAAAGGCATAGTCAGAATATTAATTATGATGCAATGATCCTCCTGGCCCCAGACCTTGAGCTGGGCTGAATCCAGTGGTTTTGAAATGTGGATAATTTCACCCACCCACCCACTTGGCAGAGCCCAGCAAATTCACTGTGATCTGAAACCCAAGCAGCATTTGAACTCAGGACTCCATAAGTGAGAGGTCAGGGTATTCACCCTTTTGAACATTATGGCCTGTTCCAAAAAACCTGGATACACAAATGATCTTGTGGCTGATTACAGGCTCAGGAACATGTGGCATCAGTGAAACTTGTTCTGGGTCAGTCCAGGGGATGGAGACCCTCACCTGTGCACCAAGGATTTGCCTTCAGCTTAATTTATTTCAAGAAAATGTTAAGACGCTATGTGTTCTTCATTTGTGTATTCATGTGTCTACTGTGACAAAGTTCCTCCTCTATCTTGGTGGGTCCTGTGCTTATTGGCAGATTTTCTTGCCTCAGAGATTCACCATGTGGGTTGGGGAACAGCCCAGAGACCTTCCCCTCTGGAAGAACCCACAGTCCAGGTCAATTGGGAGGTTTGGGGGGAACCCAGGCCTGTCCTCTACTCCGGGTTCCAGCCCAGGGCCCTGTGGACTGCAGCTGTCTATAGTGCCTCCTGTAACAGCTGCATGACAGCTACAACTCCCTGGGCTACTTCCCCATGGCCTCCTCCAAACACCTTCCTTATTCTCACCACAGGACCTTCCTCCTGGTGTCTGATAACACTTGTGCTCCTCAGTCCTCCAGCAGCATACCCTCTCAGCTCCTTGCACCTACCTCTTAATCCCATCTCCTCACACTCACTCCACAAACTGAAGTGAACTCCTTTTAAAACCCAGGTGCCCTGATTAGTCTGCCTTAATTGATTCTAGCAGCTTCTTCTTAATTGGCTCCAGGTGTCCTAATTAGCCTACCTGCCTTAACTGGTTCTAGCAGGTTCCTGATTACTCTAGTACAGTCCCTGCCCTGGTCACTCAGGGAACAGAAAACTACTCACCCAGTGACCAGTATATTTGCCCTCTACGAGACTCCTGTACCCCACTGGTCTGGGTCTGTTACACTATGCATAAAGGCACATGTGTATGTATGTATGAATAATAGAGCTATGCATAATGCCAGATTAATGGCACAGCTGTTGGAATGATGATTGTGCACCTCCTAAGATGTAGGGGAGCCCAGTCTTCTATAAGAGTGTCCCATCAGATGTTGGACTTTCTCATGGTGGGGTTGTGAGCATTCATTAATGAATACTTGTAAATTGTTTAGAGATCCTCAGATAGAATGATTGTTGCCCTTATTACTTATTCTTTTTGGGACAAATTCTGAAGCCTTTAATTAGTTTTTGCCCAGTCCTTACTCAGTGGGAGTAAATATTAAGGCCCTCAGGATTTGGTACATTATTATTATTAATGTTTGTGATGAGTTGGACCCTTAAATCTCTCTGACCCCAGGATGCTACTGGTCTGATTTTCAAGGGTGCTGAGCAGTGACTATTGATTTCAGTGGCATTTGTGAATGCTCAGCACTACTGAAAGTCCGGCCATGCATGTTTTTATTCTGGCTATACTATATGTCAGTCCATGCATATATGTATGTGCATGTCTGCCTTTCCCTGTGTGCAGGTGTATGTCTGCGCATGCATATCTGCGCATGCGTGTCTGTCTGAGCACACGTGGCCCTGATCTCTGTCTGTGGGGAGCCGTGCCATGACCATGAGTAGTCTGGAGCCTGAGCTGCCGTGTTACATTGGTAATTACAGCAGATAAACTGCTCTGCTTGAGAGCTGCTGTCCCCAACTGGCTGCAAGGCAGGCGGCCCGGCTCCACTGCTGAAGTCTATTCATTTTAATAAGAGGGACACCCTGTGTTATTAAGAAGAGTGTTTATTACTGTCACTGTGTGCTGACAGCAGCTTCCATCATCGTTAAATGGCAGATGGGGGGAGGGAGCTGCCTGCTCCAGTCTCAAAGGCTAAGACCCAGCTGGCAAGGAGGCAGGAGGTATGGGGCTTCCCTGCTCAGGCCCTGCAGTGAAACAATTCTGCTGAGTGAGGGGTCCCTTTGGGGAAGCATAGACTCATAGACTTTAAGGTCAGAAGGGACCATTATGGTCATCTAGTCTGACCTCCCGCATGATGCAGGCCACAAAAGCTGACCCACCCACTTCCCCTTAACTCAGCTGTTGAAGTCTCCAGATCGTGATTTAAAGACTTCAAGTCGCAGAGAATCCTCCAGCTTGCGACCCCTGCCCCATGCTGCGGAGGAAGGCGAAAAACCTCCAGGGCCTCTGCCAATCTACCCTGGAGGAAAATTCCTTCCCGACCCCAAATATGGCGATCAGTAGAACCCCGAGCATACAGGCAAGATTCTCCAGCCGGACCCTCATTTTACCAGCGATGATACGTTATTGCCTAATTGACTAAAATCATGTTATCCCATCAAACCATTCCCTCCATAAATTTATCTAGCCTAATCTTGAAGCCAGAGAGGTCTTTTGCCCCCACCGTTTCCCTCGGAAGGCTGTTCCAAAATTTCACCCCTCTGACGGTTAGAAACCTTCGTCTGATTTCAAGCCTAAACTTCCCCATGGCCAGTTTATATCCATTTGTTCTTGTGTCCACATTGGTACTGAGCTGAAATAATTCCTTTCCCTCCCTGGTATTTATCCCTCTGATATATTTAAAGAGAGCAACCATATCTCCCCTCAGCCTTCTTTTGGTTAGGCTAAACAAACCGAGCTCCTCGAGTCTCCTTTCATAGGAAAGGTTTTCCATTCCTCGGATCATCCTAGTGGCCCTTCTCTGTACCCGTTCCAGTTTGAGTTCATCTGGAAGGAAACAGCCTTTGTCAATCTCATTTCCTTTAGGCTCTGGGAAAATGGTTTGGCCAATGATGCCCAACCTAGCCAAGACATTCCTTGTGCTGGATTTGGACCTGCTGGCTAAGTACCCATCTTTACAGGGGCTTTGCTGAGGTTAGGAGATTGGAGGTGACATGGTGTGGAACAGAAGCTTGTTTGAGTGGGTAGGTTTGGTTCCTTCAGGTGAAGCCTCTATGGCTTTTCTGACACCCCTGACTCAAGCTGGGCCTGGCCCAAGAGCCCGTGTCAGTTCTTCACCCATCAGCCTCTGTGGGAGTGCTGCGCTGTTCTGTGTTGTGCTCGCTGCACCTCCCAGATTGCAGAGCCTCCAACACCTTCCCTGTTGGTCTCGATGGTCATGAAACCTCTTCAGAAGCTGTAGTGAAATCGAGACCTGACTGAAATAGGCTATGGCCTGAGAGGACTTCACAAACCTAACTCCACCCTGTTCCCTGCTTAAGGATGCTTCTGGCTTCAACAAACTGCCTCTGGTCACAAGTGGCATGTCTCGGGATGAGCAGAGGAGATGTTTATGCACAACACAAAACAGCCAGTACCACACAATTTACCATGATAGCATTTTCTCTACTTGGGTGAGGCTGAGGAATAGAATAGCAGGGGGTGCTGCATGTCAGGAGTGAGGTGCATCAGCAGATCTGTATGGGGGTCCAGGAACTAGAGAAGCAGGGGGTGCTATAGTCTAAGTAGGTTGGAGGAGCATTGGTAGAGCTGTGTGAGGGGAGGTTTCCACAGCCCCTGCCCACACTCTTGACCTGGCTTTCCTAGGTGCTCTCAGCTTCTCAGTTTCATGGTAAGATGTTGTTGTTCTCAGACCGTGATACCTTTATGAAATATCCAAAATGAAATCTCTGCTGCTCACTGGGGTGAGGGGCTTTTGTTGCTTTCAATCGGATACCAATGGACTTCACCTAAGAACTGGAGAGGGCTGCCCGCTGCCCTATTCCCCACAGCCCTAGGGAAAGTCACCAGGTTTTCAGGCTTTCATCCAAAGAGCCAAAGTTTCAGTATGGTTTTTATTTTTGGACAACTTAAAGGAAATAATAGTTTAAAAATTCCCCATGTTCCTCCCAGCTGCTCCCTTCCCCCGCTTCGCCAACTCTCTTCTTGAACCCCCTCCTTTCCGGTCCTGCAGCCCTCATCTCTTCACCCACCCCATCCTGAGCATTTGGGTTCTTTCTTCTCTGACTTTGGCTCTGATGGTTCCATGGGGAAGGGGTCAGGGCCGGCTCCAGGCACCAGCTTGTCAAGCAGGTGCTTGGGGCGGCCGCTCCAGAGAGGGGCGGCACGTCCAGGTATTCGGCGGCAATTCGGCGGACAGTCCCTCACTCCGCCTGGGAGCGAAGGACCTTCCGGCGAATTGCCGCTGCAGATCGCGATCGCGGCTTTTTGTGTGTGTGTGTGTGTGTGTTTTGGCTGCTTGGGGCGGCCAAAACCCTGGAGCCGGCCCTGGAAGGGGTTACAATATTACTGGGGGCATCCTCTGGCCTCCCACAAAAAGGCAGACCCAATATACCTAGCATGTTCCTCTCCACTGCACCTGTGAAGGAAGGGCAGCCTGCAGAGACGGGGGTGGGGGAGTTCCAATACTCCAATCCTAATGCCCACACCTTAGCAGCAAATGTCATAGCATGTTGGAGTAATCCCCTTTTCCTCCCCACTGTTGGAGTAACAACACCCCCCCACACACCCCACTGCCACCATTGGAGGAACAGCTCTGTCCCCACAACTAACAGCAGTGTTAGCTGAAGGGGTTTGAACCATTCACTGTTGAAAATTATTAATGTCTTTGTCTTCATAATGGCAACTGCGAACTCACACATCAGGTGATTTATCCTACCCGGCAACAGGTGAGAAAAGTGAGGGGTGGGTCAGCAGAGGAGGGTGGGGGTCTAGATAGGCTTGATGAGAGCAGAGAGTAGGCAGGGAGGATTCGAGCTCTCAGTCCTGGGGGATGTACAGAGCAGGAGGCTGAGAGGTCTCAGTAGTGCCAGAGGGGAAGCCTGAGTTCTGTACTAAGGGCGAGTGCAGACAGGTTGTGTTCTTCATATGGAAGAGTCCTGCCCTCCCCGATCCTAGAATGAAGCTGAGAGCTGGAAGCCAAGGGCCTGACTCGACTCCCTTGTTCTGCATGTCTTGGTGCCCTGGACTAATGATAGAAGTTTCTGTTGGTTATATGCATATGGTCTCTGAGCTGGGGACTGCCCCCCTGGTTGCTCTGCTGGCCCTACCCCTCCTCACTGAGGCTTTCCAACCATGCATGACATTAAGACTCCTCTAGGTTTTTGTAGGTTTTGCAAGGTTGATTGGGACCAGCGCGAGTCACACTAGGCCACTTCTTCATCACCATAACTCTGGGCTGAATAACAAGAGGCCAAGAATCTGCTAACGCAGGCCCCGGCAGAGCGCCCCATCATTCTCTTTTATTCGCCCCTGAGATTTATGCTGCCTACCTCCCTTCCCTTTGTCCACTAGCCGGGCCCTATAAGTCATGTCCCCAGCCTGACAGGTCACATGGCTTGTGCTGCTGCTCTGTCAGAGTGAGTGATGCTGGGGGGTGATTAAAAGAGAGGAGGGGTGAGAGGTCAGCAGCAGACGGCATGATGGGAGTGTGGGATGTAATTATCACTCCTGTGACATACTGCTGGGGGCTTTCATGGATCGACACATGGGCTGAGGTCTGGAAGGAAGCTCTGGGTGCGGGCGAGGGGGGAGCGGATTGACACAAGGAAATAACATGAAGCATGGGGGCTTTCATATGAAAACTTCTGGGGAGAGATCTGAGTGTAAAGCTCCCCCCCAGTTCCTGGAGACTCCATAGGGTAGGATGGAGAGAGAGGGAACTAGGGATTCCCCTGGGATTTCAGTTTTTTGGCAGTGTTTGCCATCAGATGCAGACAGAAGGCATAGTTCTATTTTGACAGGCTTCTGAAATGCAATGACCACATTTAAAGTGTTAGGAAGACCTTGACCTAGGCCGCTATCCACCAACTTCTCGGAACAGGGGTATAGGTGCAGGGAGATTTCATCTGTTGCACTGGAACATTGACATAGTCATCGTTTAGACAAGAGAAACTAAAACTTGTAAAAATGGGGAAATTGGGTGCTGCATTGGGGGTGAGAGTAGCAGGGGGGTTGCAGGCTGACCCTTGGAGGGGCCTCCCCAGTCTCTGCAATGTGTTGTCCTGCTCACTGTATCTGTATACTGGGATGTTTTGCACAGAGCCGCTTGGGTAGAACAATTCTGTCTCTTAGATGAGCTAAAAGAACAGGAGTACTTGTGTCACCTTAGAGACTAACAAATTTATTAGAGCATAAGCTTTCGTGGGCTACAACCCACTTCTTCGGATGCATCCGAAGAAGTGGGTTGTAGCCCACGAAAGCTTATGCTCTAATAAATTTGTTAGTCTCTAAGGTGACACAAGTACTCCTGTTCTTTTTGCGGATACAGACTAACACGGCTGCTACTCTGAAACTTAGATGAGCTAGGTGGTCTGCATCTTTGGGTCCCCAGGAGGGTCAGTTGTATGAGAGTGAAAGGGTTTGTGTTTGAGTCCTTCTGACACTCTCTGTGTGTGAATTGTTGACCAGGGCTTCTCTGATGTTCATCTCCAAGATGTTCCTTCTGGAGATGCAGGAGGTCTCACTTATGCCTCTGCCTTGAAAAAGGCTTTCTTGGGTCATGCAGACAGGGAGGAGACAGCTTTACCTCTTATGAATACAGTTCATCTGATATAATAAACTTTGTGCTCAGGCCTTTAAATACAGAATCTGTTGACATGAGTAAAAACGGAGCCATACTTGGAACGGAGCAAGGACTGAGGAGAGAGAGAGAGCTAAATATATCTGAGAGCTAAATATATCTCTAGTCTAGAAAAGAGAAGTCCTGTGGGACAGGACAGGATTACAGTCTAGAAATACCTATTAGGTAACCATCTAAATAAAGGAGAGCAATCAGTCTCTGGTGATGGAAAGATGAGGAGCATGGGGTTGGCACTAAGGGAGGAAAAGGTAAAGATGGAGATTAAGGAAATGCCTTTGCAATAAGAGATTCCTGTGGAGGGTAGAGAAGACATTGGTAGGAATGGTGCAGGGAGGAGCCTTTCAGGGGATTCAAAGAGATGACCCAAGTGGTCTTTTTCTTTCTGTCAATCTCATTTGTGGCACCCTGTAAAAGCCTACAAATCAGTCAATCTCAATGGGCTCTGTGTTTGTGTCCTCCTGGGTTCTAGCACTTAAACTTGAATTTTGGAATTTCTTGTTTTCTGTCCCCGTTATTGTAGGTAGGCTTCTGTAAATAGGGTTCACACTGGGATCTGAAAATGCTCAGTCTGGAGCTGCTCCTGATCACCTCTACAGAGTGTCCTACAGGATAGGGTACAGCATTGGGAGCACCTAGCCTTCTGCTCCTGATTTTGAAGCATTTTTAGTTTTCATGTCCCTAATGCGTGCAGTTATATTGGTGGGCCACAGATGATGAGGCTGTCTCTGAGGTAGCTTGATGCCACGCTACTGAAGACCTTGAAGTTGAGGACCATGCCCTTGAATTGGACCTGTAAGTGAATGTGGAGCCACTGAAGGGCATAGCGCCCTAGTGTGATTTGCTCATGGCTACAGATTGTTGAAACTCAGGATTTCTGTTCCATGGGAAATTCTGACCTTTTGGGAAAGTTTTCATTCCAATTCCCTGAGACGAGCTTTGAAGCCCTGAGGTTCTCAATTCCAAAGTAGTCCATATGGCAGGACTGCCTTGGAGCAGTGAATCCTGGAAGCACAGGCTCCCCATCAGCTCCCCGTCCTGGGCAAGCTGGCTAGAAACAAGGCAGATTTACAACATAATTCTTTTGCAAAGTTGGTCAAAACCGAAACATGTCCGCAAAACATTCTGGTTTCAACAAAACAGCTTTTTCCAATGAAAACCCATTTTGTAGGAAAATTCCCGACCAGCTCTTCTCATGACATCTCATTCCACTCCTAGGAACACAGACATTGCCATTCTGGATCAGATCTGTGCTCCATCTAGTTTAGTGGCTAGCACCAAATGCTTTAGAAGAAGGTGCAAGAACCCCACAATAGGCAGATGTGGCCCCCGACTAAAGTCTCCTCCTCATCCCTAGTAGTTAGAGATTGGCTACGTGGACAGCTACACGTTGTCCAGTTTGAGCTTTTTATTGGCCTCAACTGGCAGACAGGTGGAGGGAGGTACAGTCATCCAGTCTTGAGGGTGGGAATGTGTGGATCGAAGGTGCTACATCTTTGTCCAAGAGCAATGGGTGCAGCCTACCAGTGATCTAGAGGGGACAGAAGGTGTGTCTTGCCACTGTTGCTAGCTGGTGATGGAGGAAGAGTGATTAACCTGTTGATGCCCTAAGATTAAGCTCTACTCTGTCAATCAAAGGTAGATCTAGTGAAATAACAAAACAAAACAAAAAAACAAAAACCCTAATTGTGAATAATATGTGTACTGATGGAAAAATTAATTGAATAAACTATTGGTGAATATTATTCAACCAGTTCTAACTGGAGGACAGATGCCTGTGAGCTGGTGGGCTTTCTCACCAGCCCAGGAAAGAACCAGTACCATGCCCAAATCCATTTCAGCCCCTGGCTTCCGGGCACAATTTATTACTGAAACACAAAAACTCCTGAAGTTACACACAACAACACGATACTCCTGACCAAAACAGGCTGTGGTCCTCAGAGGCCTTTCTCCTTGTCTCTGTCAGCCCCTGAGAAAAGGACATGCCTCTTCCTTAAATCCCCCACTGTGTCATCTGACAGGCAGGTAGCCCTTAACCTTTTCCTGTCTGTTTCATCCTGGCACACCTTCAGTGGAGGTCACAGTCAGAGTCTCAGCCAGCTCCTCAAATCATTACCATTTTACCACTAACATGGCTTCCATCTTCCCTGGGTTGAACTTCATCCAGTTGTTTCTCATCAAGGTGTTTATCTCTTGCGGGAGCTATGTCAGTTCTATGAGGGTGTTCGTCATGTTAGCTGAATGTCAGCAGCATGTTGATGCAATAGAGTCAGTGTTGTTGTGTGACTTCTCCCTGGGGTCTCATATGTATGTCGAAAAGGAGAGAGAACAGGATTAAACCTTGTGGGACTTCACATAGGAAGGCTCTTGAGGATTAGGAGAGCAGCTGTCCATCACCTCTTGCTGGGATCTGATAGGATTTATTTGAGCCAATTAATTGCTTTACTCACTTTCTCCCAAGGTGTGTACATGGGTCAGCAGCATGCTATGGATGACTATAGCTAAATCCACAGTTAGGTCGAACATTATTCACACTGAGGTTTGGCTTCTGTCCATAAAACACAAGGAGGTTGTCCATCTGAACTACCAAAGCTGAACTGCTGTGGCAAGTCTGAATTCTGATTGTGAAGCCTCCAGTGTGGTGGAGGAGGTTAGGTGCTGTTGAAGTCTGGCTGTTGCCACTTTTTACAGTGAAAGGGAGGGAGGGAGGGAGATAAGGCAGTATTTGACAAGAATGCTAGCATCCAGGTTTGGTTTTCTTGAGAACTGGCCAGACGATCATGTGCTTCAGAAGGGTTGTTAGGTTGGTTTCTTTGAAGGAGTCATTCATTATTTCACTCAGTAGTTGGTTCAGTTGTTCTTCACTGGCCTTCACCAGCCATGGTGGGCTCTCACCCTGTGAATCTATGATAATGGTATGTACTGTATGCCGGGAATGTTTATGTTATAATTGCACATGAAAGGAGTTCAAATCTCAAGGTTTCATATCACTCACAAAGGACAAAGACTTCCAGGGGCACAGAAAATCCCCCCTGTTTTTGTAAAGTTTAGAAACTGTCATGGTCCTTTCTGTAAATTTTCACCCAGATATACCACCCCTATGCTCACTCGCACGTGCACCTCACTTGATGGCACCGTCCCCTGTGAGCCATGCCCTCTGTCTTTGGCCTGGAATCTAAGGCACCAGGGACTCTGATTTTGTGTCCCAATAATGCTTCAGCTTTTGGGTAATGTGATTAAGTGCCATAGACCAGTGGTTCTCAACCATGGGTACATGTACCCCTGGGTGGTACGCAGAGGTCGTCTAGGGGGTACATCAACTAATTTAGATATTTGTATAGCTTTACAACAGGCTTCATAAAAAGTACTAACGAAGTCAGTACAAACTAAAATTTCATACAGACAATGACTTGTTTATACTGCTCTATGTACTGTACACTGAAGCTTTTTGGTGAATTCCAAATAACAAACAAATTCAAGAAAATTCTAAGCTGCTCATGAACAACATGTGAAAAGATGAACAGGTAAAATCCAGCACATAGAGCATTTGCTAAGAATTATCTGCTTAGCTCTAGAAGAGAAGAGAGAGAATGAGCAAAACCAGCTGCTCCTAGGCTTTCAAGGGGAGAGACTTGCTGGCAGAAGTGGTTAGCAATATACTACTCGGGGATGTAGGGTGTGTGTGGATGTACTAAACACAGGCCCTGGCAATGGGGATTGGGGATGGGAGATGATGGGACATGGTGGTAAAAATAAAGGAGTTGGATCAGAATAGGCAGGGAGCATGAGAGCGACAGACAGAAGTGGGAGATACGAGGGGTGGGGGGATTGGAAGGGAGGGGGGAGAGAGCGAGCGAGGAGAAGACAGCGTGACTGTGTCTGATGTACACTGACGAGTACCAATGTTAACTGTCACCTCTCATCTCCAAACTAAATCACACCTGGAATTGGAGGCAGCGAGGAGCTGATAGAGTCAGCCTCAGAGAGCCGACAAGTCAATCAGAGCGGAGATGCGTGGAGAGACACCAGCTTTATAGGGCTCCATGCCTTTATTCATCCTGGGATTTACACCTGTCAACTTCCCAGCGGGGGAGCAGTGGGACTCACTTCAACACCACTTAAAATGGGACAATGGAGCCGTCTCTCTCTGGGACAGAAGTGTTACTGTGCTCTGTGCTCTCCTCTTCCTCTGAGTTCGTGTTTTATATTACGGGGAGCTCAGCTTCCTTAGCCAGAGAGCCCAAAGGTTCCTGGATCGCTTCCTGGAGCTGGGGAGTGAGGGAGAGGACTGCTCAGATCTTAAACTCTGCAGGATTATTCCCAGCACAGCAGAAGTACCCCCAGATCAAAATTCTGAAGCAGAGAACTGAGCAGCTCCAAGCCCTGCCTTGTGATCTATCAGCAGTTGAGTGTGAGGTTAACCACTCGTCTCACTGGCCTAAAGAAGGCATTGGGCTAGACTGCATGAGCCCCCTCCCGTCTTACCATATACCATCTTGCTTCCTGGGGTTGTCTTGGTATTTATTAGAGGAGGTCAGTAAATGCCAGACTGAGAGACCACCTCCCTCCCAAATTCCTGCAGTTATTCATAAGGACCCTCCTCCCCTTTTAAAGGAGCCTCTAGATGAGGACTCTCCCTGCTGGCTAAATCCTGGGTACCAAAGCTGATGATACAGGCATTGAGCAGCCTGATCTCTTAATCCAGCTGTGTGTATTCATTTGAAACTGAAAGCAGCTCCTTTTTGTCGTCTGCTTTTCGGCATTAACTTCTCTTTGATGTAATTCATGCTTCCGATGCTCTCTCCCTTCATGGGGAAGATTAGTGTGAAATTGGCCTGCTCCTCCAGAGACTGCCGTGTTAAGCCTGCAATGCTTGGTCCTTATTGGAAATACTTAACCCACATCGGGGGAAGGAGAGTGTAAGATTCCCATTCTTGACTCCACAAGGGACTCCCTCTTCTCTTTTTGCTGGTTGGTGCGGAGAGAGAAGGAAATGGGAGCATGATCCTAGTGACGGAGGCATCCCATTCATTATGGATAGTTATTTCTTCAGTAGGGCTATAGAGGTGCATGGTACTTTATGGGGTTGGAATACCATCTTTATTTGTTCTCTAGAGCATAGCATCTTGCTTAGAATGAAAACAGGAGGAGATAACAACACATGGGAAAGACTGTGGGGAATGAGGTGAAAACAAGCATGTAGTGTCTTGTCATTGTGAGAGTTATAGAGTTTGTGATGAATCGATAAAGTCTCTCTCTCTCTCTCTTTTTTTTTTTTTTTTTTATAAGCCTCCTTGGAGAAGAGTTTTTTGAGTGGGACTCGGAGATGGAGGCATGGCAGACAGGGTCAGGAAGGGAGTTCCACACGAACCTCTCATCCTAGCATCCCCTTCCTGATTGTCAGTCATATCTCTACCTTCCCCTCCTTTTAAGTTCCTTCTCAAAACTCCTGTCTTCAGAGGGGCCTATAAACTAAAGAGTTTGTATCGGTGAACATCACATCACCATGAATTGCATGATTTTCAGTCATGTACCATTCACCCAACAGACCATATATGTCTATCATGGTGGTTCAATGCAGGGGAGCAGAGACCAGTACTTGGGCAGATGAAGATTCACAATCACAGAGCTGTCCAGGCAAGAAAAGAGATGGCGGTGTCGAGAGTGAACTCTAGATTAAATTCCACAACTGTAACTCCTACAGTGGCTTCTCCATGCCTCCCTCCTTGATCCAAACAAGGAAGTCATAAGCACTCCTCTCCCCATGACTTGCAGAGACCTGGATCACATTTGTCTGCTTTCTTCACTCATCCTTGATCTCCACTTTTATCCCAATCTGGCACTGGTCTATATCCCCCTCCCATAGTCTTAGTCTCTGCTTTTGCCCCTTTATCCCCATCTGCCCATGTTCTGTTATACGCCCATTACTTCCTCAGTCACCGCTTCCCCTCCACCATCCACTCCCTCCTCTTCTGTCTCTGTTCTCTGCTATTCCCCCTCTCTGCTCCCCTCCCTAGCCCTTGTCTCCGCTCTTCCTGTCCTTCCCTCCCATTTCAACCCTAGTTTCTGCTATTCTCCTCCTTGCCCCCCGTCCTGGTCTATTGCCCTCCTCTCACACACACTCAATGCCATTATTCCAGGAAGGGCCTTGAGCACCTCCCTTGGTTTAGCCTTGTGCTTCCTCTCGCTCGGACGACCCCCTCCCTCTCTCAGGTCTGCAAATCACTCCTTCCCGTGTCAGCCAGCAAATTGGTTTATCCTCCCCCCACCCCGGCTTTCATTACCTTGCCGAAATGAAGCGATATCTCCTCGGTGGAGGCTTCCCGTCGCCGCAGCCAGTACCCAAATCATGAGAGCTGGCATAATAAATGAAGACAAAGTGCTGGCGGCCTGGGCCATCTCTCCCACTGCGCCACCAGCCGCTGCCAGCTTCATTATTCGCTTAAGTTGCCGGAGAAAATTACTTAACCCTGACCCGTGTATTAGGGGCCTGTATTAATGCTGCGACAGGCGTCTCTTACAGCAAAGAACAATTTATTAGAGCCGAAACAGGCTGCTTTTCTCTGTCATTTTTCCAATCTGAGCTTTGAACACACATCATTAAACTTGTCTGACTCTCTCCCCTGCTCCATCATTCCTTTTTTATTTTTTTTAAACAGAAAGCGCTGTAGAGAATGGAAATTGTTCTGAACCCGCTAACCGAGTGCCTCGGACTTTGCCCCCTTCACTCCCCACCATGTTCTTCCCCCCTCTCCCATATCTTCATCTCTCTCTGTCTAGTTCGCTCTCATTCCCTTCTTTCTTTGTAGCTTTCTTTCCTATTCTGAAATTCACTCTTATTTTCTCATTCTCTCCCTATCTCTCCATTTGCTCGTCTGTCTGTCTGCCTCTCTCTGTTTAATTCACATGTTCTCTCTCTCGCTTACTCTAATTCCTGCCTCTTTTCTTTCTCTCTCCCCAGGGCTGAAGCCTGGGGAGAGATTATGAGAACTCCACTCTCTCTGTTTCTTGTAGGTTCAGAGTCCTTCTTCATGCCTTGACCCTCTGGGACACACAGACCTACTTGGAGATGATCATAGCATTTTGAAGTTGGCCTGTGAACTATTTTTTTTAAGTACTCCCCCTCCATCCTGTCTCTTTAAAAAACTCTACATAACCAATTCCTGTGTATCTAGATCATGCCACTGTTCACAGGAGCAGCCTGATGAATGTGGGGAAATTCAATGGGAGAAATCTTTGGGGGGCCCCCAAACTTAAGTAGTGGGTGACGGGAATCTTCTGATTATCCCCTACCTCCTCTGCTGCAAGGAGAATGCAGGCCAGCTGCTTGTGCTGGGGTCTATTCATAAAAAAAAAAAATCAAAGGAGGATTTTCCTAATAAGCCACTGAATCTGGGCTCTGTTGAGTGCCATCTACCAAAGGATTTCTGTGTAGTTTGGTGAATTTTAGTTATTTCCTCTCTTTTTCTCCAGTTATTTCATTTTAGAATTCAGAGTAGCCAGTGATGATATTATAACATAAAGGCTAAAAAGACGTTCATGTCCCTTTCCCCTAAACATAGAGAGAGAATGCCCAGACACCATGGTGATAGACGCAGAATATATAGGCAGGCTAAGAGATTAGATACATGATGTTGGCCAAGGAAGTACAATAAAATTAAGGCGCACCGATCACTTTAATTCACTAGCCTGAAAGTTGGGTGTGTTTGCTTGTGGATCCCTCAGTAACAGTTTTTATTCCCTTTTTCCGTGCACCATTCTACCTTCTCCAGGCCATTTCCTTTATCTGTCTAACTACCTGGTTTTATGTAGCACCCATCACTGTAATATTTATGTTCTGTCGTCGCTCCTTCTGTTTTGTCTTTTTTTTTTAAAGCTCTCTCCCTTCTTTCTTTGAACAGCAGCAACCCCTTTCCTCTCCTTTCTCATTTACCTGCTTGCTTTCTCCTATGTTACATTCTCCCAGCTCTTGCCTCTCCTCCTCCAGTTCTCTGTCTCCCACATTCTCGTCTTTCTATCCCTCCTGCTCTCCTTGGATTTCAGTCATTCTTCCCTTCTGTCTTTCCATCTCTCTAATAATAATTAGCCCTTGTATAGCACTGTGCAAACGTTAACTGATTAGCACTCACAACCCCCTGTGAGGTCACTCATTAAGAATCATCCACATGAAGCAGAGAGGTTAAGGCCAAAGTTTTCAAAAGTGTTAACTTATTTTGGTGTCCAGTTTGGACACCTTGGGCCTGAATTTTTTTCCATTTGAAGGCAATTGGAGCTGTGGGTGCACAATGGCGTGGGTTGGGCACCCAAAAACTGAGGAAGTCAGAATCTGTGGCCACTTCTGAAAATTTAGCTATATGAGACTTGGCCAAGGTCACAGAGAGAGTAAGTGTCAAAGATGGGATTAGAATGAAGTGCTTAGTCCATTGGACCATCTTGCATCGCACACTATTGCACTCCAACTGCATTGATTGAGCTGTGACAAAAGGATTCCAAAATCCAGCCCTGGGATCCTAGGGAGACAGAGACATCACATTTGTGACTTTAAAAAAAATTACTGTGACAAACTTTCTTCCCCAGTTATCCATTTGCATTTCCAGGTGATTCATACATTGGATGTCAGCACCTTTTAAATCAGTATCTGGTGTCAGGCAGGGCTGTGTCTTGGCCCCTGCACTCATGAGGGTTCTTACCTTTAGAATGCACTTGCTTGGTTTGAAATAGCCCCAATCTGCTGACCTTCAAGGCTTTTGGAGAGGGAAATGATGTCATCATATTAAGTAGTAGGATAAGATTAGAAATGAGGCTATTTGAAGTCAAACCCAGCAACTGCCTCTATCAGTACTGGTTGGGTTTCAGCAGCTTTCTTGTTATGGGCATATTATTAGGATGGAAAACCAATGAATCCTGAGGAGTGTTTACCAAGGAATACCAGTAGACAGCTGGTGATTATGTGGTTGCCAAAAACTTAAGAACATAAGAATGGCCATATTGGGTCAGAATAATGGCCCATCTATCCCAGTATCCTGTGGCCAGTGCCAGATGCTTCAGAGGGAGTGAAAGGAACAGGGCAATTTATCCTCCCAGTCCCAGCTTCTAGCAGTCAGAGGCTTATGGAAACTCAGAGCATGGGGTTGTATCCCTGACCATCTTGGCTAATTCTTATCTAACTCTTTTTTTTAATCCAGTTATACTTTTGGCCTTCCCAATATCCCCTGGCAATGAGTTTCACAGGTTGACTGTGTGTAGTGTGAAGAAGTATTTCCTTATGTTTTGTTTTAACACTAATGTCTGTTAATTTCATTGGGTAACCCCTGGTTTGAGTGTTATGTGAAGGGATAAATAACACTTCCTTATTCATTTCTTCACAGCATTAATGATTTTATGGACCTTTGTTATATCGCCCTTAAATCATCTCTCTTCCAAGATGAACAATCCCAGTTTTTTTTTAAATCTCTCATCATATGGAAGTTGTTCCACACAGCTAATCAATTTTGTTGCCCTTCTCTGCACTTTTTCCAATTCTAATTTATCTTTTTTGAGATGGGGCAACCAAATTTCATGCAGTAGTCAAGGGGGGGGTGTACCAGGGATTTATATAGAGGCATTATGATATTTTCTGTTTTATCTATCCTTTCCTAATGGCTCCTAACATTCTGTTAGTTCTTTTGATTGCTGCTGCACATGTTTTCAGAGAAATATTCACAATGATTCCAAGATCTCTTTCTTGATTGCTAATTTAGACCTCATCATTTTGTATATACAATTGGGGTTATGTTTTCCAATGTGCATTACTTTGCATTTATCAACATTGAATTTCATCTGCCATTTTCTTGACCAGTCACTCACTTTTGTGAGATCCCTTTGTAACTCTTTGCAGTCAGCTTTGCGATTAACTATCTTGAGTAATTTTGTATCATCTGCAAATTTTGCCACCTCACCGTTTACCCCTTTTTCCAGATCATTTATGAATATGTTGAATAGGACTGGGCCCAATACAGACCCCTGGGAGACTCCTCTATTTACCCATCTCCATTGTGAAAACTGACCATTTATTCCTACTCTTGGTTTCCTATCTTTTAACCAGTTACTGATCCATGAGAGACCTTCCCTCTTATCCCATGACTGCTTACTTTGCATGAGAGTCTTTGGAGAGAGACCTTGTTAAAGGCTTTCTGAAAGTCCAAGTATAATACCTCCATTGGATCACCCTTGTCCCAATGCTTGTTGACACCCTCAGAGAATTCTAATGCATTGGTTATGCATGATTTCCCTTTACAAAAAGCCGTGTTGACTTTTCCCCAACATACGGGGTTATCTATGTCTGATAATTCTGTACTTTACTATAGTTTCATCCAATTTACCTGGTACTGAAGTTAGGTTTACTGGGCTGTAATTGCCAGGATCACCTTTCAGGGCCGCCCAGAGGGCGGGGCAAGTGGGGCAATTTGCCCCAGGCCCTGGGCCCCACAGAGGCCCCCACGAGAATATAGTATTCTATAGTATTGCAACTTTTTTTTATGGAAGGGGCCCCTGAAATTGCTTTGCCTCAGGCCCCCTGAATCCCCTGGGCGGCGCTGTCACCTTTGGAGCCTTTTTAAAAAATCAGCATCACATTAGCTATCTGCCCATCATCTGGTTCAGAGGCTGATTTAAATGATAGGCTACATACCACAGCTAGTAGTTCTGCAGTTTCATATTTGAGTTCCTTCTGAATTCTTGGGTAAATACCATCTGGTCCTGGTGACTTATTAGGGTTTAATTTATCAATTTGTTCCAAAACTTCCTCTATTGACATCTCAATCTGGGACAGTTCCTCAGATTTGTCACCTAAAAAGAATGGCTCAGGTGTGGGAATCTCCCTCACGTCCTCTGCAGTGAAGACTGATGAAAAGAATTCATTTAGTTTCTCTCCAATGGCCTAGTCTTCCCTGAGTGCTCCTTTAGCACCTTGATTGTTCAGTGGCCCCACTGATTGTTTGGCAGGCTTTCTGCTTCTGGTGTACTTAAAAAAAATTTGATGTTAGTTTTTGTGACTTTTGCTAGTTGCTCTTCAAATTCTTTTTTGGACTGCCTAATTATGCTTTTACACTTGACTTACCAGAGTTTATGTTCCTTTCTATTTTCCTCAGTAGGATTTTCCTTTCTATTTTTCTCAGCAGGATTTGACATCCAATTTGTAAAGGATGTCTTTTGTCTCTAACTGCCTCTTTTACTCTGTTGTTTAGCCTAGGGTTGCCAATTTTCTAATTGCCCAAAACTGAACACCCTTGCCCTGTCCCTTCCCTGAGGCCCTTCCCCTTTCCCAAGGCCCCGCCCCAACTCGCTCCAGCCCCCCACCCTCAGTCACTCGCTCTCCCCCACCCTCCCTCGCTTTCACTGGGATTGGGTAGGGGGTTGGAGTGTGTGTGGGGGTGAGGGCTCCAGCTAGGGTGCGATCTTCAGGGTGGGGCCAGAAATGGGAAGTTTAGGGTGCAGGAGGGGGTTCCAGGCTGGGGCAGGGGGTTGGGGTGTGGAAGGGGACTCAGAGCTGGGTCAGGGGGTTGGGTCCTGTGGGAAGAGGTTTGGGGTACAGGCTCCAGGAGGGAGTTAGGGTGTGGGAGAGGGCTCAGGGCTGGGGCAAGGGGCTGGGGTGCAGGAGAGGGCTCAGGGCTGGGGCAGGGGGTTGGGGTGCAGGAGAGGGTGTGAGGTGCAGGCTCCAGGAGGGAGTTTGGGTGCGGGAGGGGGCTCAGGGCTGGGGCAGGGGGTTCGGGTGGGGGAGGGGGTGCGAGGTCTGGGAGGGAGTTAGGGTGTGGGAGGGGGTTCTGACCTGGGGCAGAGGATTGGGGTGCAGGAGGGAGTTCGGGGTGCGGGCTCCAGCCAGGCGGCGCTTATCTCAGGTGGCTCCTGGTTGACAGCACAGTGGGGCTAAGGCAGGCTCCGCATTGCATTGGCTCCGCATTGCTCCCAGAAGCGGCAGGCATGTCTCTATGGCTCGTAGGCGGAGAGGCCAGGGGGCTCTGCGTGCTGCCCGCACCCGCCGACCCCGCAGCTCCCATTGGCCAATGGGAGCTGTAGAGCCAGCACTAGGGGCCGGGGCAGCATGCAGAGTTTCCCTGATCGCCCCTGAGCCTAGGGGCTGCAGGGACATGCCAGCCACTTCCAGGAGCTGTGTGATACCACCGCAGGCAGGGAGCCTGCCTTTAGTCTCGCTGCGCCGCCAAACGGACTTTTAACGGCCCGGTCGGCAGTGCTGATCGGATAGGGTTGCCAGGCGTCCGGTTTTCGACCAAAACACCTGGTCAAAAAGGGACCCTGGCGGCTCTGGTCAGCACAGCCGACTGGGCCATTAAAAGTCCAGTCAGTGGCACAGTGCGGTCCCCGGGCTAAGGCTAGCTCCTAGCTCCATGTGGCTCCCAGAAGCAGCCACCAGGTCCTAGCGACCCCTAGGCGCATGGGCGGCCAGGGAGGCTCCGTGTGCTGCCCCCACCCCCAGTGCCGGGAACCATGACCAATGGGAGCTGCAGGGGCAGCTCTTGTGGGCCCAAGGGCAGAGTGTGGAGCCTCCCTGGCCATCCATGCACCTAGGGGCTACAGGGACCTGGCGGTCGCTTCCTGGGAGCCATGGTAAGCACTGCTGTGACCCTGCACACCAAACGCCCTCCAAACACACCAAACCCCTCATACTCGGCCCCACCCCAGAGCCTGCACCCCCAGCCAGAGTCCTTACCCCCGTGCACCCCAACTGCCCGAGCCCAGAGCCCCATCCTGCACCCCAAAGCCCTCATCCCTGGCCCACCCCAGAGCCTGTACCCCCAGCCAGAGTTCTCAACCTCCTGTACCCCAACTGCCCGAGCCCAGAGCCCCATCCTGCACCCCAAAGCCCTCATCCCTGGCCCACCCCAGAGCCTGTACCCCCAGCCAGAGTTCTCAACCTCCTGTACCCCAACCCCCTGTCCCAGCCCAGAGCCCTCTCCTGCACCCTGAACCCCTCATTTCTGGCCCCACCCAGAGCCCACACCCTAACCCCCTACCCCAGTCTGGAGTCCTCTCCTGCACCCCAAACTCCTCATCCCCCGCTGCACCCTAGAGCTTGCCGGAGCCCTCAAACCCCTCCGCACCCCAACCCCCTGCCTCAGCCCAATGAAAGTGAGCGAGGGTGGAGGAGAGCAAGCAATGGAGGGGAGGGATGGCGCAAGCGGGGGCGGAGCCTCTGAGAAAGGGCGGAGCAAGGGTGTTCAGTTTTGTGCGATTTGAAAGTTGGCAACCCTATGACCAGAGCTGCCAGGGTCCCTTTTCGACCAGGCGTTCTGGTCCAAAACTGGTGGTGCTTGATCTGCAAGGAGGTTATGTCCCTTTGGAATTTGCCATGATGGTGATGATGTTACTTGAGGATTGACATTTAGGGAGGGGAGTGGTTCTTACTATTGTGTCTATGCTGGGTGGTTTCTGTAGTTATTGCTATATTTTGTGGGATTGCTTCTGTTTTTTCTATTTATATTGATTGTTTTTAAATAATTGTGGGGGCAACTGGAGTATGAAAGGCACCTTTCACTACTTCTTATACATCTAAATAAATAAAATAAACAAGGGGGGCAATTAGTGGCAATTGTACTAGGGTTTTGTGTGTGAGATGTGGACACTGATGGAGTTAGGCAGAAACTTCCCTTATGGGAAAGTTACTCCATAATTATTCATTAGCATCAGGTACTGTCCACTGCTAGAGACTAGAGTAGTTGACTAGATGGAATATTTGTCTAGTCAGGTGTTGTAATTACTACGTTCCGATCTACTGGGAACTGGACTGAGAAGCCACCAAATTTAGAAAAAAAATTAAATGCAATAAAAGTGGCAATGCTTTCTTGTATTATCTATATGCTGTATGTGGGAAGCTCAACTGCTCATTTTATTTCCCACCACTGTTATTGTAACTTATATGTGCATTGGCTGAACTTCCACGGGAGCTCACTGTCCTGAAAGGAAATAAAGGTATTTCTTGCAGTGGCAGGAATCAAGGAGATTTTTCTAGCTCCTTGTCAGAGGAGTAGGTGTGGGCTGAGTGTCTCATGTGGGGGAAGTCAGTGCCTGACAGCTAGAGGTTTGGTGTGGGAGAATGTGCTATCTCAGATGTCTCATGAGGAAGGAGAATACGTGGAGGTCTGAGTGTCTCAGAGATAGGCGTTGACAGAGATCAGGTACCTCTCAGCTGTGTGTGTGTGTGTGTGTGTGTGTGTGTGTGTGTGTGTGTGTGTGTGTGTGTGTGTGTGTGTGTGTGTGTGTGTGTGTGTGTGTGTGTGTGTGTGTGTGTGTGTGTGTTTGGGAATCTTGTGGAAGAGAGCTATGTATTTCATAGCAAAGAGAGGTGCAGGATGGAGCAGAAACTGGAGTGGTTAATCACACAAGGCCGACATATCCTTATGGAGAGAGCAGACAGCCTGTGGTTTCTTCTCATCCCACTCCATGATTTGAAAGATTCTGTGGTGGGAAGGACATGGGATAGGGTGTCTTCCCCAAAGCTCTCAGCTGGAGCAGAGCGGAGCATCGTGTGTTCTCCCTGTACTTTTATTTAGTTTCTATGACTGAGTGGAGAATATGTATTTTTAAATAACTGCTGAGCGGCCAGCCAGCTGGAAAAGCTCTGCATGGCCATGTATGAGAGACTCAGTCAGGTGGGGGGAAGCCCCTGGTGTGGCTGTTGAGTGCCATTTGTGGCCATCAGGTGAAAGGCTTTGAAGGGGTTCACATCCAAGCTTGTTGATCCTGTAGGTCCCATTTGCCCTCAGTTCTACTGGCAAAGCCTGGCCAGGGTTAGATATCAGTAGGATGGAGAGCTGGGGAACGGATCCCTTTCAGAGGCCAGGAGGGTGTGGGTGCTGACTGAGGGCTTGTCTACACTGGCACTTTACAGCGCTGCAACTTTCTCGCTCAGGGGTGTGAAAAAACACCCCTCTGAGCGCTGCAAGTTTCAGCGCTGTAACGCACCAGTATAGACAGTGCACCAGCACTGAGAGCCATGCCCCTTGTGGAGGTGTTTTTTTAGAGCGCTGGGAGAGCAGCTGGGAGAGACTACACAAGCCATGTTAAAGCGCTGCCATTAAAGCCACGTTAAAGTGCAGCGCTTTAACGTTGCCAGTGAAGACGTGCCCTGAGTCAGAGATGGGGAGGGAATGGGGCTGACTGGTTTCAGGTACTTGCAAACCAGGCAACCTCCTCTTGGACCATTTGTGAGGCACCTGGGATGGTTCCATGTGATTTCCTGACCAGCACATTCCTAAGCAGCCCACTCCCTCCAGGACTTCTAGCTCTTCCCTGTGGACTCTAGCCCTCCCTGGGGCTCTCAGCAAAGCAACAGCAGACTCCTGTCCCATCTCGCACACATCTGCTATTCCCGCGGAGCAGGGGTGGGCAAACTTTTTGACCTGAGGGCCACATCTGGGTATGGAAATTGTATGGTGGGCCATGAATGCCCAGTGGGGACGAGGGACTCTATGGGGTGTACCATGGGGGGGCTATATAAGGTATGTTACTGAGGTTGGGGGGGCTCTACAGGAGTGGTACTGGGGACCCCTAGGGGCCCTGTTGGCAGTGACACCAAGGGGGCCATACCAGGCACCTCCACGGGTGGAGTCACCCTAGCTGGGACAGGTGTGGCCCCTAGGCGGTTTCGAAGCTCTCGAGGGTGGGGCCATGGGAGACAGGGAGGGGATTGGACACGCTGCTGCGTGTGGGGGGGGAGGCTGCTGCATAGGGATGAGGTTCCAATCCCAGAAACAGCACGGTGAAGTCGCGCCTGCGCAGTGTGGCTCTGCGTGTGCTGGAAGATGGTGGAATTGTGAGTTGGGGGCTGGGGAGCACCAGGCAGGCGGAGCGGGGCAAGACCCTGCTCCCCAGCTGGAGTGCCGGAATGGGACAAGCCCCCGACCCCGCTCCACGGTGGGAGCTCAAGGGCCAGATAAAAACATCTGATAGGCCGGAAGTGGCCTGCAGGCTGTAGTTTGCCCACTCCTGCCCTGGAGCCTCCAACCCTCTCTTGGGCTACCAGCAATGAACAGATAAACTCCTCAGTCAGACGGGATGGATTCTTTCAGCCTCCCATTTCTGCAGATCTCCCAGCTGCTTCTTCCCAGGCCTTCCCAGCTCATCTCCACTGAGGCTGTGGGCAGCTGGTGCAGAGGGAAGAGCCAGGGGGACACTGATGCGAGGGTGAGAGCGAATAGTTGGTGTGGCAGCTTTTCTGCTGGGAGTCCCTCCCAAATTCCCTGTCACTCTCCTGCTCAGCCTGATAGCTCTTCCAAGTTCTCTAATCACCTTCCTGCTATAATGAGCCTCTCATGCTGCTGATGGAAATCAGGGTATTTGGTTATGAAAGGGACACTGTTAATAACACGATCTCTCCGCACTCCATCCCCCTCCTTTCAGCCCCCCCTCCCAGCTCTCCACACAATTCTCTCAATTAACGATAGGCAGAAATTAATTTTTCCCCCAGACTGAAACAATTGCCTGGCAGAGGATTGCCAGCTCGGCTCCAGATAGGGACCTTTCCCAGCAGGGCGCAGAGAAAGGAGGAGAGACCGAGGCGATAAGGAGGGCCCTATCAGCAGCCACAGGACACCATAATACAAATGTTATCCTTAGAAATGTACTTAAAGAGGATATGTTTATAATTCGAAGGGGATTGTCAAGCCGCTTCCCTCCCCCTCCCAGCAGCTCGATGCTGCCGCCTCTTCCTTGCCTTGGAGCTCTGTGATGCCTGCAAAGGGCTTAGCCGTGGTGGCACCAAACAAACATGTCCCATTTGCTCCCCTGGCTGTAGCGCAGGGGAGATTGGGGATATGCAGGCGCAATCTTCCTGGAAACTGCCAAAGAAGCCTCATCACCCCACTACCTGCCAATCAGCAAAGGCTGGATAAGGAGGAACAGAGCGCTAGCAGGATATGTTGGAGGGGGAGGGGCTTGCAGCTGGTCCAGGATCTAGTTCAGTCTCATGCAAAGGGGTTAGAACCAGTCTAGTACACTGTGTTGGGGAGAGATGGTGGCAAGGATCACTAGAGTCCCATCTAATACAGTGGGGAGGGGAATGGAGCACAGGATTCAGCCTGGCCTAGAGGGCAGGAGCCAGTTAGATCCAATCCAGGGGAAGAATCCAGGCTTGTCTGGTTCAAGGGCGCATGTTCCAGTAAAATGTATGAGTTAGGATACTCTCTGCTCTGGGGGGAGGGGTCCAGTCTAGGTGCCCAGGTATGTATATTTTTTCCCATGTAATAAATCTCTAGGGTAAAAGGGCAGCTTCTCTGTCACAGCTCTAACTGGGGACCCAGCCCAAGCCACCCGTGCCAGCTAGAGGGGCCAAGCCTGCTGTCAGTTAGACAAATCAAGGCATTTTGTGGATGCCATCTTTAAGTGTCTCTCTTTTTGCACCCAATGTTGCCTTTTCCTGTAAGGACCACATTTGCAAAGCCAGGGTACAGCACAGTCTGACGCATGCTATCAGATTCCTGTAAGATGTCCAGATCAGTGGTCTGGGCCTTTCCAACAAGCCATTCGCAACTCAGCAACCCAAGTCTTCAGAAACTCCTCCAAGAAGGAAAAAGCTTCCCTTTCAGAAGGGAAAAGCTACAGAGTTGCCTCGTCCACTGTGCACTCCTTCACTCCTTCTCCCTTTCAACCCTGTCCTTCTCAATACCCAAGAAAGATTAACTCCTCTCCGCGTGGCAGAGAAAGTTATTATCATTAATGAAGAATTAAAAGAGAGCGATTAATAAAGAGCCCTTATCTGGTAGCGAGGAGGAGGCTGGACAATGGGAGGAAGATGGAGAAAATGAAAAACAATAAATATGAAGCGTAAAAGGAGGCGAGCGCTGCTCCCACTTGTTAGATCGCAGCTGCATCTCCTGAGGGGGGAAGGCTCCAAATTGCTAATTACTGCCTCTGAAAAGACCTCGCTCTGATATGTTTGCCGCTGAAAGGCTCCCATTAATGAAGCAGCGATGATGCCGTTTCCCTTTGACTTGCCTTCAATTCCCTCTCTGAGCTTCCTCCCAAGCCGGGAACAATGAGGCCCTGGGAGCTGGCGGCTCCCACAGGCCTTGCAGAGACTAGGCCGGGGGCAGTGGAGTGAGGGGAGCCGAGCCGTCTGTGAAATATGGAGGGGGGAGATAAGGCAAAGACAGAGGAAAGAGGCTCACTCCCAGGAGCCCAGGGAAAATTTGCAGTTATTATGAAGGAGATGAGACAGATTAAAAGCCCTTGTGTTCTGCGCTGCCCTTTTATTTAGTGGCTTCATCTCCGAGATGAAAGAAGTTGGAAATGACTTTCTCCGCATTTCGCTGCAAGAAGCTTCATGGCACATTTTTTGACTTTATTCCTCCCTTTGTCTCTTGTCCCCTTTCCCTCTCTTTCCTTTTAACCCCTGGAAGGTTTTGCCGAGAAGCATCAGGGGGCCTTGCAGAGCATTCACTGGGGGAGAGTGATAACCCCCTTCTACACCTGTCCTATCATCTAGGGCTGGACCTCTCTGTATACCCCGTGGAAAGCTTGCTGGGCATAAGGATAGCAATGACTTGGCTGGTATGATCCAGTGGGCTCCCTCTCTTGCTCACCTTGGCAATACCCCCCAGCAATTCATGCCCTCTCTTCCCTGCCCACGCCCAACAATATTGCCACTAACAAAGATGGAAGGGGGGGGGTGTCAAAGTAAAACTATCCCTGGACTGTATAAAATATTTGCATATACAGAGTCCAGAAGATGGTACCTGTCCTGTCAGGATAATAGTTCTGAGCATGCATCTGCATAGCACTTCACAAACATTAATAGATGAAGGCTCACAATGGCCCTGGAAGCAGGGGTCAATACCATTATTCACACTGTTTAGATGGGGAAACTGAGACATAGAGGGATTACGTAATTTGCCAGGAATATGGATGGAATCAGGGGCACAACTGGGATTAGAACTCTTGGTTCCTAGCCCTGTGCACAGTTCTTCTCTCTCTCTGCCTCTCTACAGAGGTACTTGGTGTAAAGCAGTACAGACATATTGCAAACTGACCAGCAAATAGGTTATGTCAGCAGGTTCTGCTATGTTCATCCCAATTCTTATTCCCACTTTTCCTGCCTTCTTCTCATAGAATCATAGAAGATTAGGGTTAGAAGAGATCTCAGGAGGTCATCTAGTCCAACCCCCTGCTTAAAGCAGGACCAACCGCAACTAAATCATCCCAGCCAGGGCTTTGTCAAGCCGGGCCTTAAAAACCTCTAAGGATGGAGATTCCACCACCTCCCTAGGTAACCCATTCCAGTGTTTCACCACCCTCCTAGTGAAATAGTTTTTCCTAATATCCAACCTAGACCTCCCCCACTGCAACTTGAGACCATTGCTCCTTGTTCTGTCATCTGCCACCACTGAGAACAGCCTAGCTCCATCCTCTTTGGAACCCCCCTTCAGATAGTTGAAGGCTGCTATCAAATCCCCCTCACTCTTCTCTTCTGCAGACTAAATAAGCCCAGTTCCCTCAGCCTCTCCTCATAAGTCGTGTGCCACAGCCCCCTAATAATTTTTGTTGCCCGCTGGCTGCTGGCCTCTCTCCAATTTGTCCACACCCTTTCTGTAGTGGGGGCCCCAAAACTGGACTCAATACTCCAGATATGGCCTCACCAGTGCTGAATAGAGGGGAATAATCACTTCCCTCGATCTGCTGGCAGTGCTCCTACTAATGCAGCCCAATATGCCGTTGGCCTTCTTGGCAACAAGGGCACACTGTTGACTCATATCCAGCTTCTCATCCACTGTAATCCCCAGGTTCTTTTCTGCAGAACTGCTGCTTAGCCAGTCAGTCCCAAATCTGTAGCAGTGCATGGGATTCTTCTGTCCTAAGAGCAGGACTCTGCACTTGTCCTTGTTGAACCTCATCAGATTTATTTTGGCCCAATCCTCCAATTTGTCTAGGTCACTATGGACTCTATCCCTACCCTCCAGCATATCTACCTCTCCCCCCAGTTTAGTGTCATCCACAAATTTGCTGAGGGTGCAATCCATCCCATCATCCAGATCATTAGTGAAGATGTTGAACAAAACCGGCCCTAGGACTGACCCCAAGGGCACTCCGCTTGATACTGTCTGCCAACTAGACATTGAGCTGTTGATCGCTATCCGTTGAGCCTGACAATCTAGCCCAGTGGTGGGCACCTTGTGGCCTGCAGACTGCATGCGGCCCATCAGGGTAATCCACTGACGGGCCGTGAGACAGTTTGTTGACACTGAACATTCGCAAGCGTGGTTGCAGTTCACCATTCCCGGCCAATGGGAGCTGCAGGAAGCGGTGGCCAGCCTGCAGCCTGCACTGCTTCCCGCAGCTCCCATTGACCGGGAACAGTGAATCGCGGCCACCGGGAACTGCGGGCGGCCGTGCTTGCAGACGATCAATGTAAACAAACTGTCTCGCAGCCCGCCAGTGCATTACCCAGACGGGCCGCAGGTTGCCCACCACTGATCTAGCCAGCTTTCTATCCACCTTATAGTCCATTCATCCAATCCATACTTCTTTAACTTGTTGGCAAGAATACTGTGGGAGACTGTATCAAAAGCTTTGCTAAAGTCAAGGTATTTCACGTCCACCACTTTCCTCATATCCACAGAGCCAGTTATCTCAACATAGAAGGCAATCAGGTTGGTCAGGCATGTCTTACCCTTGGTGAATCCATGTTGACTATTCCTGATCACCTTCCTCTCCTCCAAGTGCTTCAAATTCCTTGAGGACCTGCTCCATGATTTTTCCGGGGACTGAGGTGAGGCTGACCGGTCTGTAGTTCCCTGGATTCTCCTTCTTCCCTTTTTAAAAGATGGGCACTATGTTTGCCTTTTTCCAATCATCCGGAACCTCCCCCGATCGCCATGAGTTTTCAAAGATAATGGCTAATGGCTCTGCAATCACATCAGCTAACTCCCTCAGCACCCTCGGATGCATTGCACTTGGCCCCATGGACTTGTGCATGTCCAGTTTTTCTAAATAGTCCTTAACCTGTTCTTTCACCACTGAGGGCTGCCCTCCTCCTCCCCATACTGTGCTGCCCAGTGCAGCAGTCTGGGAGCCGACCTTGTCTGTGAAGACCGAGGCAAAAAAAAGCATTGAGTATTTCAGCTTTTTCCACATCATCTGTCACTAGATTGCCTGCCCCATTCAGTAAGGGTCCCACACTTTCTTTGACCACCTTCTTGTTGCTAACATACCTGTAGAAACCCTTCTTGTTACCCTTCACATCCCTTGCTAGCTGCAACTCCAATTGTGCTTTGGCCTTCCTGATTACACCCCTCCATTCCCGAGCAATATTTTTATACTTCTCCCTAGTCATCTGCATGGCCGTCCCTAGCCATTTGGGTGCCCTACGCAGCCCCCCTGGGGGGGGGGGCTGTGTGGGGCCCCAGATCTCCCTCCCCCCCCAGGGTCTGGGAGGCAGGAGCTGTGGGGGGCCACTTTTGGGGGCCCCACAGGCCCAGAGTGGCCCGGGGGATTAGCGCGGGGCCGGGAGCAGCCCGCTCTGCTTCCCTCGCCCCGTCCCCAGCCGTGTCGCTCAGGGGAGGGGTTTGGGGGAAGGGATCCCCCACTCACCGGCAGCGGCGGGAAGCGGAGCAGCCCGGCCCCAGCCCGCTGTAGTCCGCCAGCTCCCAGCCACGGCGTTCCGCTTCCCAACGTCGGTGAGAGCTGGGGGCGGTCCTTTCCCCAACCCAAGCGACATGGCTGGGGCTGGGGCAAGGGAAGCGGAGCAGGCTGGGGCCGCGTCTCTCCGCTTCCCGCCGCCAGTGAGTGCAGGGGGCGATCCTTTCCCCGCACTCACCGGCAGCAGGAAGCGGAGCGCCGCTGCTGGGAGCTGGCGGAGTAGAGCTGGCTGGGGCCAGGTTGCTCCACTTCCTGCCGCTGCCGGTGAGTGTGGGGTCGCTGGGGGAAGAGGTGGAATGGGGGCGGGCTGGGGGCAGAGCAGAGGGGAAGGGTAAGAGGCAGGGCAGAGGGAGTTGTCCGGGGCCCCACACCCCCGTAGGGACGGTCCTGCCCCTTGCAGGGGTGGGCCGGCCGAGGGATAGGGCTGGTCACCGGGGCTGGTGCTGCCGCGTATGCAGCATGCAGCTGCCTAGGGCCCCATGAAATGTGGGGCAATTTTGTGCCCCACATTTCATGGTGTCCTACGCAGCTGTGTATGCTGCGTATGCCTAAGGACGGCCCTGGTCATCTGTCCAAGTTTCCACTTCTTGTAAGCTTCCTTTTTGTGTTTAAGCTCACTGATTTCTCTGTTAAGCCAAGCTGGTCGCCTGCCATATTTGCCATTTTTTCTGCATATCATGATGGTTTGTTCCTACGCCCTCAATAAGGCTTCTTTAAAATACAGCCAGCTCTCCTGGACTCCTTTCCTCCTCATATTAGCCTCCCAGGGGATCCGGCCCATTAGTTCCCTGAGGGAATTAAAATCTGCTTTTCTGAAGTTCAGGGTCTGTATGCGGGGGGGATAGCTCAGTGGTTTGAGCATTGGAACTCAGGGTTGTGAGTTCAATCCTTGAAAGGGACATTTAGGGATCTGGGGCAAAAAATCTGTCTGGGGATTGGCCCTGCTTTGAGCAGGGGGTTGGACTAGATGACCTCCTAAGGTCCCTTTCCACCCTGATATTCTGATTCTGCTGCTTTCCTTTCTTCCTTTTGTCAGGATCCTGAACTCAAGCATCTGCTAGCCTGGTTCCTGCTCCCTGGGGCAAACACCCAAGTCAGCTCCTGCTACCACTGCTTCTTTCTCTTGCAAGCTACGCCAGAATTTGCCATCTATACTCAGGCAAAACTCCACCAAGAATCTGATTAGAATGATGCTTCATAATTTGGCCTGCTATATCCAAAATTTATGCCCCTAATGAAATAGTTTGTTCATGAAGAGAGTGGCAGTGAAATACTTGGGGGGAAAAGGTACAAGGAATGGAAAACCTAAGAGAAACTACAGCAGGCATCTGCTATAGACTTTAACACCTCTAGCACATATGAACATAGGAATGGCTACATAATTGTCTATCTAATCCAACATCACATCTATAACAGCAGCCAAGACCAGATACTTCAGAGGAAGGTGCAAGAAACTCTGAAGTGGATACTGATGGAATAACCTGCCCATAAGGGATGTTTCTTCTGAAACCTCAGCATTTAGTAGCTGTCTTACATCCTGAAGTATGAAGGTTGATTGCAGTAGTAGAAAGGGATTAGATTTTAGGAGGGATCTAAGATTTTAGGGTAAAAAACCCTGTACGGGAAATGGAAAAGTGGAAGGGAAAGTAATATACTGTGATAAAGCAAAATTAGTTACTGCCATCAAAAGGGTTAAAAAAGAGAGTAAGAAGGAAATTTACAATTAAATTAGTGCAACAAAAGTACCAGAAAGTATGTCCATTGATAAATGAGGGGGGTGGGTGGGTGGAATCAATAACTAAAAAATTGTCTTGATAGATTTTTTTTTTTTAAGTAAATCACTTTCTTCAACAAGAAAAAAAAGGTAAAGAGCCTCACAGTTAGGAAGTAATGAAAACTTTGTCACTGAAATGACTGGTGAAAAACAAGTAAGGGAATACTTAGGAAAATAGCTTGTATAGAAATCAGCATTGTGTGGTGGTGTGGGGATCAGCTAACAAACTCAATGAACTGCCTGAACTTTCTGGAACATCATAACAAACTAGAAAAGGTGCCAGAGGACTTTAAAAAAGCAAATGTAGTGCCATACTTTTTACAAAAAAAAAAAAAAAAAAAAAAAGTGATCCTGGAAAATTATCACTCTGAGTCTAACTTTTGTTCCTGGTAAATTAATGGAATAAATAGTAAAAGAAAAGAAAAATGTAAACATCTAGACGATAACAGAACTATGAGTAATAAGAAGCAGCATAGCTTTATAAAGAACAAATCACGTCAGTCAAACCTGATTACTTTCTCTGATTAAATTTACAAAATTAATGGATGAAGAGAATGCCACAGATGTAATATATCTGGACTTAAGCAAAGCCTTTGATACAGTGCCTTGTAAAACGTTACTTGAAAAATGAATTGATATTGGCTTGAATATGAGCACTGCCGCATGGATAAAAAACTAGCAGAAGGACTATAAACAAAAGGAAATACAAAATGGCAAAGAACTGGGTTGTGGGGGTTAGGCTTGTTTTTATTTAATGTCTTTATTGATGATCTGGATGAGAGACATGTTAAAGAAATTTGCAGTTGATACTAAACTGGGAGGAGCTGCAAACCCTAATGAGGACAGAGAACACAAAGGATCTGCCGTTAGAAATATGGGCAGGAAATAACAAAATTAAGTTTGACTTGGATATATGTAGTCAGTGGTAGAGCCAGAAATAGAACCCAGGAGTCCTCGTGCCCAACTCACTAGATGCATGTTTCCCATGACCAGGGCCGGCTTTAGGAAGTGTGGGGCCCAATTCGAACATTTTCGGCGGGGCCCCGGCAGGGATGGATAAAAAAAAAAAAAAGTGTAAAAAAAAAAAAAAAGAGCCTTTCATTTCTTAGCAACCAGTTCCCTATAACAAGTTCTGATTTAAGGGATGTGCCACAGTATGTATTTTTTGTACCAATAGGGTTACCATACGTCCGGACAGCGATTTAAGAACCAAAAAGCCTGACATGTCCGGGAAAATATGGATGTATGTTAACCCTACCTAAAGTTCTTTTTTAAAAAGATGGGCCTGAACTAGAAATGAGCTCAGTTTCACATGTGTGGGTCCCCGCCACTCCCTGGGGGTGTGTGCACATGTGTGGGTCCCAGCTGCTCCCTGCCCCCCTCATTGAAGCAGGTGTGTAGGGTTACTGCCCTGGGAACTGCAGGGCACCACTGGACATGGGGCTGGCTGGAGGTAGGGCAAGGGGTGCGGGGCTGGCTGAAGACAGGGGCTGGCTGCGGGTAGGGCAGGGGGTGCAGGGCTGATGCGGGCAGAGGGTGTGGGTACAGCCCACCCTGTACGGTAAGTGCCTCCTCCTCCTCCCTACCCCCACTGGGGTAGCAGCAGCAGCCCGGGGCTCTGGGGCTATTTAAAGGGCTCGGGGCTCCCCTGCTTCCACCGCCCCGGCCCTTTAAATAGCCATGGGAGCCCTGGGGAAGCGGTGGGGCTCCAGCGGCTATTTAAAGGGCCGGGGCGGTAGAAGCAACGGGAGCCTTGGACTTTTTAAATAGCCCCCAGAGCCCCGCAGCCCTATCCCAGGGCTCCAGCAGTGGGGCTCTGGTGGCAATTTAAAGGGCCTGGGGCTCCAGCCCCTGCTGGGAGCCCCAGGCCCTTTAAATTGCCCCCTGGGGAAGCCGGGCCACCCGGGTACAGCACACTGGCTCTTGCCGGTACACCGTACCAGAGCTTGGGCGCGGGGCCCTCTTAGGGGCGGGGCCCAATTCAGGGGAATTGGTTGAATTGGCCTAAAGCCAGCCCTGCCCATGACTAAAAACCAAAAGAAAACAAACAACAAAAGAATAAGCAACCGGTGCAAGCTGTGAACACACAGCTTCCATTAGCAGCTAATGATCTGTAGAAACAGGAGCTGAAACTCCAGCAATGGGACCTACCAAAGCACAAATCTTCAGAAAATCAATACAGGAATGTCAGGCTTTCAATAGGGAAGATGTAACTTTCATTCAAACCAGGGCCAGAGGTCAGACAAGCTAGTTGCTGATATTTCCATAAATAAGAACTTCATAAACAACCTGTGGTGACTGATAATATACACCCACTAAATCAGAAAATGACTGAAGATTAGACACTGAGTCAAGCACGGGGAGATACAGGCCCTTTTCCAGCTGGGTTTGAGAGACCACATATGCAGCCACAGCTCCTCTGACAACCTTCGGTCAGGCTGGGGCACAGAACCATCAACTAGAAGAGGTTAAAATAAAGACTAACTGGTGCTCTCTGTGGGAGGAGCAGTGGCTGTCTGTGAATGTGACACAAGAACTATGCCATTCCCTGACAGCTATGTATATTGGTCTAACGTGCCCACCTTCCAGGCAATGTGGGGACACGTGTTGTGGCATGAGAGTGTGCTAAATGGTTGTAAGCATAGGTGGTGCGTGAGCCTTCTGTTTGGGGAGGCTCACATGTGAGCACTGGAAGCTCCCTAGAAGTGGTGGGGGGCACCAGTTCCTGGACTATGACTCCACCCTCCTGAGGCCCTGCCTTCACTCCGCCTCTTCCCTCCCCCAACCTCCCCACCTGCTCTTCTCCACTGCCTTTCACAAGCCCCCTTTTGCCTGCCTGCTCCTCTCTTCCTCTTTCTCCATGCCCCCCACTCACAAGCCACTTGCTCCTCTGTGCGGCAGATAAGAGCGAGTGGCGGGCGGAGGGGGCTTAATGAGAAGAGGCGGAGCAAGGGCAGGGCCTCAGTGGAAGAGGATGAATGGGGGTGGGGCCTCGGGGCCAAGCATGGGTGGGGCCACAGTCTGGGCACCAGTGGCCCACTCACTTCTAGGGAGTTTCATTTCTGGTGCTCCAAAGGCAGCGGATAGGAATACCAAATTTCTAATCACATAAAACTGAACACCCTAGCCCCACTCCTTCCCCAAGGTCCCACCCCCGCTCACTACATCCCTGTTTCTCGGTGGTTCGCTCTCCCCAACCCTCACTCACTTTCACTGGACTGGGGCAGGAGGTGGGGGGCAGGAGGGGGTGAGGGCTCTAAATGGGGTGCAGGCTCTGAGGTGGGGCTAGAAATGAAGGGTTCAGGGTGCAGGAGGGGGCTTCGGGCTGGGGCAGGGAGTTGGGGTGCAGGAGGGGGTGAGGGCTCTGGGGTGGGACTGGGGATGAGGGGCTTGGGGGCAGGAGGAAGCTCCAGGCTGGGTGGTAGGGCCGAGGGATTCGGAATGTGGGAAGGGGCTGCGGGTTGAGGCAGGGGGTTGGGGTGTAGAAGGGGTGAGGGCTCTGGACTGGGGGTGCCAACTCTGGGGTGGGGATGGGGATAAGGGCTTTGGGGTGTAGGAAGGGGCTTCAGGTTTGGGGGGCTCAGTGCTGGGGCAGGGGGTTGGAGTGCAGGCTTACCTTGGGCGGCTCTCGGTCAGTGGCACAGCGAAGCTAAGGCAGGCTGCTTGCCTGTCCTGGCTCCGTGCTGCGCCCCAGAAGCAGCCAGCAAGTCCGGCTCCTAAGTGGATGGTGGCAGGAGCTCCGTGGTGCGCACTGATCTCACCCACAAGCACCACCCCCCCAGCTCCCATTGACTGGTTCCCGGCCAATGGGAGTGTGGAGCCAGTGCTCAGGCAGCGCATGGAGCCCCGTGGCCCCTCTGCCTAGGAGCTGGACCCGCTGGCCGCTTCCGGGGCACAGCGTGGTGCCCCAGGACAGGTAGGGACTAGCCTACCTTCGCACCGCAGCACCGTCGACTGGGCTTTTAACGGCCTAGTCGGCGGTGCTGGCTGGAGCCGCTAGGGTCCCTTTTCAACCGGGTGTTCCGGTCAAAAACTGGCATGCCTCCAAAGGGAGCATTTGCCCTCCTGCATGGCCAGCCTTTTTTGGAGAGGCTTAGCCTCCCCCAGCCTCTTATACATGCCGCCGCCCATGGTTGTAAGGAATGTGCCAGCGAGCAGACAACTGGGCAAGACACCAAAAATCAACCAGTGGTGAGAAAATTATTTCTATCTCATAACCTTCAACCGCAGAATCACAGAATAAATCAATGTCCTGCTTATTCTGGAGCACCCCCAGATACCCCGTTTTTCTCTGCCTTTTACTTTCAGTTTAACTTCCTCAAGTTTCTGTGATACCACACTCCAACTGATACTGCTGGATGCAGCTCCATCCAGTTTGTCTCTATTGTCAACCTGGGAGTGGGGGGAGGGGTGTTGCTCTGTCCCTCTCCAATAGGATAAAGACCCAATCCTACACCCATTGAAGTCAGTGGAAAGACACTCGTTGACTTTGCTGGGCATTGGATTGGTCTCTAAATGCATTGTCTCCACACTGCTCTGAAGTGAGTAAGCAAGGAAGGAGATTTGTTTACCGTGTCCAAAGAATGAACTAAAGAATGAGGGGATGAAGTTAAGAAAAGGAAAATTTAGGCTGTACATGAAGAGACATTTCCTAATGATGAGGTTTATTTGAGTTACTGGGCTAGAAGTTTTATGCTTTCCTCTGAAGCATCTGGTATTGGCCATTTTTTGGGACAGAATAGCAGCTAGACAGGCCACTAATCTGATCAGTCTGGCAATTCCCGTGTTAGTTTCCCAAGAGAAATGGTGGAAGCCCCTCACTTGGAATATTTAAAACTAAACTGGACAAAATCCTGGAAAAATTAATATAGGGAACAATCCTGCAGTCATCTCCAAAGGAAGGGCTAGATGTTTTCTAGTAAATGCCAAAATAAATGCAACATTACCTCTGACCCATGTGCTTATGCAGTATAATACAGTGTGATGGCATCTACAGGCCCCACTCTGAACCAGGACTGGGAGTACAGCAATACTGGGCTAGGGAGGTGCAGGGCATGTTCTCAGTGGAGGAACAGTTTAAAAGGACATTGGTAGCCCAGGAAAAGGGGGGAAATGAGTTGCATGTGGCATCAGGAAGCAAGGCTGTGGCTGTGGCTGTGGCAGGAGTGGCAAAAACTTTGTGATGGCTGCTCTAGTAGCAGGGACTAGGCTCGCTCCCCCTCTCTGGATGCTGAAAAACCCTAAAAGAGATTGATTGAACAGGGCTGTCAGAGACTGGGGAGAGTCTGCTAAGTCAGACACCATACCCCAAACTGAGGAGCTCTAGTGTGGTAGGAAGTACCCAAGGGAAAACCTAATTTGGAGTAGCTCAATAAGTGGGCTGGGTACTTTGATAAACCCTAGGGCCCTGTGTTGGGACCTGGTGGCGTGGGTGTGGGTCCCCCTATCTTCCCCTCCCCTGCTCCACTGTAGTGACAGAATCTCTGAGGGAGGTTTGGAGTATATGGGGGTGATTGTGGCCCTAGTCAGCCTTCTCTGGGATGACTAGGCTGACAGAAGATATAAGGCCATGAGCTGACCACTAGACCAGGGTGGTCATTGGACATGCAGTCTGTAATTACATGATTACATACACCTCTACCCCAATATAACACGACCTGATATAACACGAATTCTGGTATAACACGGTAAAGCAGTGCTCCGGAGGGAGGAGAGGGGCTGCGCACTCTGGCGGATCAAAGCAAGTTCGATATAACGCAGTTTCACCTATAACGCGGTAAGATTTTTTGGCTCCCGAGGACAGCATTATATCGAGGTAGAGGTGTACTATTTTTTTCTGCAGGACCCCCATTCATTCAGTGTACAGGATGGATAGTGAATGAGGCAGGAGTGTGCAGAGGTTGAATGGTGTACATGGGACCGTATGTTCCTATTGGATTCTGGGAAGTGGGCAGGCTTATGCCAACCCACTGCTAAAGGATCCTCCCCCAGCCTTAGGGGAGGATCCACAAGGTCCAGGTACTCAAATAATTACAGGGGACAACCAAAAATGTAACAGGCTGGTGTGAAGGTCAAAGGGTCAAACAAAGGGAACCTGAAGGGGACACCGAGCAGAGTGGGACCATATGTTGGTAGGCATCTGCCTTATTCACTGTCACTGTTCAACATGTGCATGGAATGAGGTAGAGAAAACAGTCCATGGACATGTAATTGAATGCTGTATGGTAATATGTGAACAACCTGAATGTTGCCACTCCCTGACTTTTGAGTGCTGCACTCTCCCCTGTAACAAACAGCCATTTTGTATGTAACATATGTTTGCAATACTGCTATGTGAGGTATCCACTGCCTGTTGTGTTTGGGGGCCATCTGTAAACACAGACAATAATGACAACTGGGCATAGAGGATATAAGCCCATTCAGTAGGATAAAGACTGATGTAATCCCATGTGTCCACTTCAGGCCAAACACAACATTCTGTAGATGTAGCATACCTTGGGGGCAGGTACTAGCTGGGTCACATCCACCTCTGATAGAGACCCAAGCCCTCAATCTCCTCACACTTTAGTAACACACACAGATTTTATCATGCCAAGAACGATTTTGGCTTGTGTCTCGCTTGCCTATCATCTTGTCCTGTGGTGAGCTCCTTGGGGCAGGAGTCTTGTGCTCACACCTGTACAGAAGCAAGGATGAGTCTCAACAAATAATCTGAGCAGGGTAAGAGAGTCCCACCCAGCCCTGAGAGTTCTCCACTGCAGCCTGCTTAAAGCCAGGTCCTCGTCTAGGGCTTTTGGTGGGGGCATGGTAGAGTCCCCTGAAGCTCATTGCCTTGGGAGGGAAGGAGGCAGTGGTTCCAGTTCCCTGGGAGAGGATGGACAGGCTGGGTCACACCAAGCCCCCCGCTCTCTGTTTAGGCAGCACAGCAGCGGGGCCGGCCCCCTGCCTGACAAGCTGTTGCTGCTGCAAAGAAAGAGTCCGACAGGAGCAGAGAACAGAGCGCAGGCATCGTCCTGCCCCTCTCGCCTGAGCTGCGCAGCCCTCAGGCGACCCCCCCACCCCACCATGTGCCTCCCACAGCCGCTCATCATTCGTACACCTCCCGCCTCGCGGGGCGGAAGTGTGCACGATGAGGGGGCGTGGCGCTGTGCGGGGCGGAAGTGACCCCCGCGACCGGAAGTCCTGTTCCGAGAGGAGGCTGAGGACCCGGAGAGGCCGAGGCGGGCGCTGGGTGAGTGAGTGAGACCCGCCTTGGCCTGGCCCGGCTCGAGTCTCGGGGGGTTGGTTAGTGCGAAGGTCTGACATAGGTCGGGAGATGATGCTAGGGCTTGGGGTGGTGCCAGACAGGGACGGGGGGCAGCTGGGGCCCGTGTGGGGGGTAGGGCCGGGGTATGGCGCCCAGGCAGGGAGGGCGCCGCGGGCGGGCGGGGCGAGGGTGGTTCCGGCCGAAGGGTGATAGCCGGCGGTGGGGAGATGACCTGGGGGAGTAGCTGAGGAAATGGAGCATGAGTCGTGGCATCGGTCTGTGCTGGGGTTGGGTGATGGAGGATTTTACCTACTTCTCCGACTCCTGGGTTAGAAAGGTGCCCAGAGCTTCAGTCCTGTGTGTTTCCCTGAGGCTTCTCAATCCCCAGGTCCTGGCCCCATCAGGGCTCTGGGGGAGGGCAAGGCCCAATGTCCTCTATTTCCTGAGGCAGTTCTGCCCCAGTGTACACAAATCTACTGTAAATATTCCCATAAGGTGTTTTCAGTTTTCTGTGTTGTTGGTGCAGTTTGTTGCTGTGGTTAGAAAGTGTCAGCATCTTAGTAGGAGTGAAGTATCAGAGGGGTAGCCGTGTTAGTCTGGATCTGTAAAAAGCAACAGAGAGGTCCTGTGGCACTCTCTGTTGCTTTTTAGTAGGAATGGATTTATTGTTTTTGTTGGTCTTTTGGCCTCAAGATGAAAACCTTGCCTTTGTTTCTGGGACCTTGAAGTGAAAAAATTCTCACTCCAAAGTGCATTAGATTAAAGACACGCTGTGTATCGAGTGAGCAGTCATTTGTGGGGTGGGGAACCACAGCTGTTTGATAGTGCACAGCAACACTACACAACAGTTTTGGGTGAGAGATGAAGAACAATCCTGTATAGAACTGCAATGGCTGGGGAGATGTAACAAACTAGACTATAATTACACAGACTGAAATTTGATCAGTACTCCAGGAGTTAATGTCTGATTCCCCCACCTCAAAAAAAAAAAAAAAAAAAAAAAAGAGGGGGGGGAAGCATCATGGAATCTTTTCCTCTTTGGAAAGACTGACCCTCATGCAGCATAGAGTCTTTAATACCCACTGTGCCATTGGTCTGAGCCAAGTGTGCCACCTATTAAGTCACTCAGTCCCTACGTGACTGGTAGAGGCCTCCAATCCATGTATTGAACAGGCCCAATCTTGTTTTTTGGTTATAACAGCTGATGGTATGACATCACATGGTGTTCTGAATGCAGGCCATTTCACTTTTAGGCTGGATACTGGGACATAGTGCTTCAAGGAAGAAAATGCAATCTCATGTCTGTATCAGGCATAAACTTGTCTCTAATTGCTATAGCATGAGGTGCTCTTGGCTGGAAAGGGGAAGTGGTAGCCCTAATTTTAAAGGGAAGACTGAGCTGTAGCACAAGAAGAACAGTTTGCCGACATTAGACCTATTGGGCAGGTCCAAGGTGAGTGTCTAACCAAGTTGCTGATGTGAAGAAGGCTCTAGTTTATGCTGGTCTAGTGAGGTGCTCTTACAGTGACATTAGTGGCTGGTGCTAATTGTTTGTTTTCGTGTTTAGTAGACATTTCCCATGGATGAGCTGGTGCATGACTTGGCCTCGGCCTTGGAGCAGACCTCAGAACAAAACAAGCTGGATGAGCTGTGGGAAGAGATGGCCCTGAGCCCACGGCAGCAGCGGCGGCAGCTTCGCAAGAGGAGGGGTCGTAAGCGGCGCTCAGACTTCACGCACCAGGCGGAGCATGCCTGCTGCTACAGTGAGGCTTCGGAATCAAGCTTGGATGAAGCCATGAAGGACTGTCGTGAGGTGTTGACTGCCAACTTCAGTGACTCAGATGACATGGCTGTGGCCAAACGCCACCCTGCTCTGAGTGCCACCCTAAAGAGCAAGCAGCATTCTTGGCATGAGTCGGACTCCTTCACGGAAAATGGACCCTGCCGACCCCTCAGGCGTCGCCGGAAGGTGAAACGTGTGACCTCAGAGGTAGCTGCTAGCCTCCAGCAGAAACTCAAGGTGTCAGAGTGGAACTATGAGAGAGGCTATAGGTTCAAGTCAGCCAAGAAGCAGCGTCTGTCACGCTGGAAGGAGAACGCTCCTTGGACTTCATCCAGTCATGGCCTGTGTGAGTCAGTAGAGAACAGGCCCTTCCTCAGTAAAGGCGGGAGGAAGGAGAGGATGGAGTGTGAAGCGGATGAACAAAAACAGGGTTCTGATGAAAACATGTCTGAATGGTGAGCTCTCCAGGCCTTTCCTTCCCCTACCACAATCAGATTATCAACTTCCTTTACAGCTGCTTGCAAAGACTGTGCCCTGCTCTAGGTAATTCCCTCTCAAACAAAAGTGCTACTTTTCCCTTAAAGATACAAGAAAAAAAAAATCCCCAAACCCTTCATATGGTGCAAACCCTTGCCTGCAGTCCTTGCGAGCAATCCTACGGTGCTAAATCAATGTGCATGTTGTCCTCATGACCCAGTAGTGACGTGTATGTTGTATTCATAACAAACTGGTGCACTTCTGGCTCCAATGAGAAGTCTGTTGTCTCTGTCTTCACAGTGACAACCAGCATGCTAGTGGCTCTAGTCTTTGCAAGTAAAACCATGTTGACAAGTCTGTGAGTGATGGATGAGACTGATTTCAGTTTCATGATTCCAAGGGTTTATGAGAAACAGCAAAGGAAAACAGAACAAATTTCCTGTAGTGACCAGTTAGCCTTGTTTGCAGTTACTGTATGTACCTTGATCAAAACATTGTTCTGTTTACAAGTTAGTGCATGTTAGTTGTCTAGTGTAGTTGTAACAAAGGCATAGATCAAGGTGAGGCCTTTCTTACTGAAGAGAGGATGCTTTTTTTGCCATCTAAAGATGGGAAAAGACATTTTTATCTAGTAGTACCAGAGAGGAGATATCGAGTAGCACCTTGAGAATGTACATCAATGACAATGGGCAGATAGATTCCCTCACTTGATGGAGCAGTAATAGATATTGCTAGCCTCCTCGAGGTACTTTCTACACCAATCAGTATCTCTTCCATCATGTTCAATTGAACTTAAACCAGCTGGCTTTCATCCAGCCTTATCTATGCCAGCCATTGAGAAAGCAAACACACAGCTTTGTTTTGGTCCATCACCTGAGGAATGCGCTGGGTGATTGTTTTGTTTTCCCTCAGTTGGTTCCTTTCCCTCAGACTAATAAGGGTATGTCTACACTACAAAATTATGTTGACCTAAGTTACCATGACATACAGCCACTGCATTAATTAAATCGCTTTTGCATGTCCAAACTATGCTCCTAGTGTTAGCGGTGCGCATCCTCACCAGGAGTGCTTGTACTGATTTAACTGTCAGTGTGGGGCGGCTTCTGAAAATCAGCAACAGTCGATGTAAGCAACACAGTATCTACACTGACGCTGCGTCGACCTAACTAAATCAATCTAAGCACTACACCTCTCACAGAAGTGCAGTTACTAAGGGTATGTCTACACTGGAAACTTCAAAGAACTGCGGGAACGCTCCTGCGGCAGCGCTTTGAAGTGCGTGTGTGGTCGTGCACGAGTGCTGGGAGAGAGCTCTCCCAGCGCTCCTGGTAATTCACCTCCACGAGGGGATTAGCTCTGAGCGCTGGGAGTGCGGCTCCCAGCACTTGGAGCCTGTCTACACTACTGCTTTAAAGCGCTCAGACTTGCTGCACTCAGGGGGGTGATTTTTCACCCCCCTGAGCCAGCAAGTTACAGCGCTATAAAATGTAAATGTAGACAAGCCCTAAGTTGCAGTAGTTGGCGAGTTACATCAGTGGGAGCTACATTTTAGTGTAGATGCTTACAGAGTTGGGTCGATGTAAGCTGCCTTGCATTGACCTAATTCTGTAGTGCAGACCAGGGCTTATTGTGCATATGTTTGCATCAAATGACACTTGCCATCTGCTGCCAAATCCTTCGGATTCTCTTTGGAAATCCAGAGGTCAAAAGGTTTGACCATCTCACCTCCACATGTATGGGCTGTGGCTTGGTGAGGGGAGTGGAGTTAGAGGAAGAATACTTAGGGCAGATCAACCCAGAATAGTCCAAGGGCTGTCTGAGAACATCCTTGAGTAACACATGTGCTACCTCAAGTTCATGGATGACGCATTGTCTGTCTAATCTTTCACATAGAACAAAATCTAACTAGACTTGTTTTGTATCGCTCAGTGTCAAATTGGATGTTGTACTAAGTTTACCAGCCAGTGATAAGGTGAGCCCTTGTTTTGTCTTGATGTTTTCTGGGCTCATAGAATGACCAGTTACTCCCCAGTTTGTAGTTTAGTTCCTTGTAAATAGTAGCAGGTTTGGTGACAGCCTGTAGTGGCAGTCATGAGCCTGGCTCAGCTGATGTATTAGAGGCTGATCTCTCAGGAAAGAAAAAATCCCCTTCTCCTGGAAGGCAAGTGACAGAGACAGAGTGCTCAGCCTCCCCCTCCTTCTCCAGCCCGGCCTGACCTTCTGCAGCCCCTTGGTGCTTCTTGTTTTCTTATTTTTATAGAAAATCAATATCCCTCCTGACACAAACAATAGCTCAGGAGCAGGAGTAAACGTCGGAAAGCTGAGATCTCTGTCCATCACCTCTCACTTTAACTCCCCCAAACTATTTAATTATAAGCGTGCTTTGCTCCAGGTGTTTGCGACAGTGAAATTGCTAAATGAGGACCATTTTAACCAAAGATTGGGCGATCAATAACACTCTATAGCAGTAGCTTGTCGGATCAATAGCATTCATTATTTCATGGTTAAGGTAAGTAGCCTCCTTTGCAAGTGGAGGTCATTAATCAGTGCTTACTGGACCTGAGGAAAGGCTTGTGTACAGGATACTCAGTTTTCCAGGCCTGAAATATAAAGGGGGTGTAGGTAAGGATATCTTTCCATGAACCTTTCTGCTGATACTGCAGGTAGAATGCTGGGCATAGTATGCATCCATAAGGCACTGCAGGGTTTTCTAGTACTTTTAGGCACCTGCTATGCTGTTAATTTGATTAGGAACTTGGTTTAATAAACCTTTCCCTTTCTTATGTTTCCTGGTCCTATGCTTTAAGTACTGTCCCTTTCTCATACAGCATGTTAGGGGATGGATGGCACAAACTATAAGAGGCTGGCTTAGAACTTGGTGTTAAGTTGCATGCTAGAATATGGGAGGGACTTGCAACCTCTTCCATTTGTATGTTTAAAACTACCAACAGAAAAATGGACTCTAATGCATTGATGAAGGTTCATACTTTCAGGTATCCAGTGTAATGGATTGTCTTAGCTAGTTTACAGAACATGTTTTAAAAAAAGCAATAATATGCTTCACAGCATGTGGTTTTAGTGAGTACTTAGTTAATTGTGGATGGGGTGACACTCACTGTCCCTTTGCCTTGTGTCCCATAAAGTTCCCTGAGGATATAACCACACACCATGCTGTGTGATGTTGCTCTTCCAGGGTACATGGGGATCTTATCTAACCACACTGTTGAGATTGTTTCAGATGCTAAGTTACAGCTAGCATTCACTTCTCCCATAAAGCCCTGTAACCCATGTGCGGGGTGTTGCTTTTGCTGAGAGATCTCAGAACAATGGAGGTATTGTATAATATGTCCTAGAAAAGAAAATCCTAGCATTAAACCATCAAATACCTAGGATTGACAGCACAATGTTCAACCTTTTCAAAACTTTTTACAGACAGTTAGCAGTTTTCTACTCAGATTATTTTCCAAATAAATTCCTTGGTAAACTGTCTTCTGGAGCAGCTGCAGTGGCCAAGTTTAAAACTCAGTGTAACTGGTGGTTACCTACAGCAGCAGGCTATGTAGTACTAGTTTATTTGGATGAGTAGTTAGGGACTTGAGGCCTGGTCTACATCTAAACTTAGGTTGACCTAGCTACGTTGCTCAGTCAGGGCTGTGAAAAATGTCATGCCCTGTGTGATGTAATTAGGTCAACCTAGCCCCTACTGTAGATGCAGGTAGTCTGAGGGAAGAATTCTTCCATTAACCTAGGTACTGCCTCTTGAGGGGGTGAACTTACAACAACAGCAACCAAAAAACCCCTTCTGTTGCTGTAGTATCTATGCTACAGTGGCACAGCTGTGCTGCTGTAGTGCTTGAAGTGTAGACCCTTACAGTCCCTTATCCAGCCAAAGAGAGGAGAAGGCATTGAAGAGAAAGCATTTGTTTCATTTATGTTGGAAAATGGGAGTCTAAAAAGAAAAAGTTGTGGTACAATTGTCAGTGGCCATCGGGTGATCTACAAAGGGAGCATTTAGCTTAATTTCTGTTGCCTGGTCGTTACCAGAGAAGGGGATATCTGCAGAGAGTGTCATAAATATGATTGTTAGCCTTGGTGCCTTGGCCTAATCCCATTTTTGATAATTATGTTCTGATAACCTAAAATTTCCATTTTTAACTGGATACAGGATTCTTCCTAAACTGCATAATGTTATAGTGAGCTGTTAGACAGCTGTCATGTTCCATGCCAGAGGCAGCAGTCATGTGTCAGTGATGAATTGATTCCCATTTTGTGTGGTATATAAAGCACTTTGGGGTCCTTTTGGGATGAAAGGCACTGGCAAAATGTAAAAGTTTATTACTGCATACCCTTCAGCGGTTAACTGTTTGTTCTTTGCAGTGAAACCAGCAGTGTATGCAGTAGCAGTGACACTGGCCTCTTCACCAATGACGAAGGCCGTCAAGGTAACTACTGTCTCGTGATTTCTCTCCGGCACAATTTGGGAATTTCTCTTTTACTATGCTTGTAAATGCAAATTCAAGGCAGTGCAGGACTAGAGATTGGAGGGGATCAGGATGTGCGGAGGAGGGATAGTGGCTGGGGAAAGGGCTAGGAGTCAGAGGAATTGGCTCAGATCACAAAGGTGTTCCATGTGATTTCAATAAAAATCATGCTTTTCTTATGGAAATGCTGTGATATTTATCAAATGTATAAAATCCAAATACTGGAAAGTGTGATATAAGGCAATATGTATATATGGGTTCTTGGGGACGACTACTCAGACTTTGCTGCTTAGGCCTTGGTTACACTTGCGAGTTACAGTGCTGTAACTCACTCCCCGTCCACACTGGCAAGGCATTTGCAGCGCTGTATCTCCGTGGTTGCAGCGCTGCATGTACTCCACCTCTCCGAGAGGAATAGCGAGTATTGCGCTGCTGCTGCGGCGCCAGTGTGGCCGCCCAATGCGCTGTGAATGGCCTCCAGAATTATTCGGCAGTATCCCACAATGCCTGTTCTAGCCACTCTGGTCATCAGTTCAAACTCTACTGCCCTGGCCTCAGGTAACCAACCATGTGACCGACCCTTTACATTCCCCAGGAATTTTAAAAATCCCCTTCCTGTTTGCTCAGCCCGGCGTGGCGTGGAGTGCTATCAGCGAATCTTTCCAGGTGACCATGCCTCCATGCGCCAAGCGAGCCCCAGCATGGAGCAATGGCGAGTTGCTGGACTTCATCAGTGTTTGGGGGGAGGAAGCTGTACAGTCCCAGCTGCGCTCCAGCCGTAGGAATTACGATACCTTTGGGAAGGTATCAAAGGACATGATGGAAAGGGGCCATGACCGGGACGCCCTGCAGTGCAGGATTAAAGTGAAGGAGCTGCGGAGTGTCTACCGCAAAGCCCGCGACGCAAACAGCCGCTCGGGTGCTCCCCCCGCGACCTGCCGATTCTACAAAGAGCTGGATGCGATACTTGGGGTTAACCCCACCTCCACTCCGAGCACCACCATGGACACTTCAGAGCCGGTGGGGGGGGAGGAGGAGGAGGAGGAGGAAAACGAGAGTGATGGTGGTGGGCCAGATGGAGACACCCCAGAATCCCTGGAGCCATGCAGCCAGGAGCTCTTCTCGAGCCAGGAGGAAGGTAGCCAGTCGCAGCGGCCGGTACTTGGTGGAGGACAAACAGAAGAGCAGGTTCCCGGTAAGCGGGTTTTTTTTTCGGGAAGGAATTTTTTCGGTGCGGGCTCTTTGGGAGAGGAGGGTTAGGCATGCATGCCTAGATGCGGAATAGTGCATTGATGTGGTTTATCACATCGCGGTAATCGGCCTCGGTAATCTCCTCGAATGTCTCATCCAGAACGTGTGCAATGCGCTTGCGCAGGTTTATCGGGAGAGCCACCGTGGTCCTTGTCCCAGCCAAGCTAACGTGTCTGCGCCACTGTGCCGCGAGGGGCGGGGGGACCATTGCTGCACACAGGCAAGCTGCATATGGGCCAGGGCGGAAGCCGCATTGCAGTAGAAGACCCTCCCTTGCTTCCCAGGTCACCCTCAGCAGCGAGATATCGTCCAGGACGAACTCCTGTGGAAAATGTTGGGACAGTGTTCAGTGTAGGTGCCCCCTGAAGCTGTTGGCTCTCCCCAAGGCACAGAAACCCATAGGACAGTGCAGCCCTGAAATAATCAGTCCCCCTTACTCACCATTTTGAGGCTCCCGTGGGATATGTGTGCTCTGTTTCAGATGGGGAAATTATGCTATTGTGTAGACCCTGTGTGTTTTCTACTCCTTAAGTGCGGGGGGAATCATTACTCTGTCTGGTATAAACAATGCTGCCTCTGTTAAATGTTGCATTTTGCCTATACAGCTGCATCAACCTTGAGACCTCAGCCGTCCCTCTTATCGCCTGCTCAGAGACTGCAAAGACTCAGGAAGAGACCGCGAAAAAGCAAAGAAGACATGCTGCAAGAAGTGATGCGGCAATCTATTAAAGAGAATGAGAAAGCACAGAACTGGAGGGAGAGAGAAAGCAGGATCCGCCAGGAAAACGCAGCGCACTGGGGGCAAAGCACCGCGCACTGGCAGCAAAGCACTGATAGGCTCATAAGCATCCTGGAGCGCCAAGCAGATGCTATCCAGGAGCTGGTAGCCATGCAGAAAGAGGAGCAGTACCGCAAACGCCACCCCCCCCTACAGCCCTTGTCCCAAAACTCTTTCCGTTGTGCCCCACTGTCACCTCCAACCCACTTTCCCCAACTTCCGTGTTCTTCACGCCACCCGCTGCCTCCAACACCAGTATCTTCACCACCCAGCCCTGAAAACCACGACCCTTACCCTCTGCACTCAACCCCCATCACCATGCAGTATAGCTGTCCTGAAGTGCAGCACTCACTGCACAGCACACCAGACAGGACGTATGCCAATCTGTGATTGTACTGTTCCCCACTCCACCCCCTTGTTTCTTTTCAATAAATAATTTTTTTTTCTTTTCAATAAATGGATTCTTTGGCTTTGAAAACATTCTTTATTATTGCATAAAGTAAAAGACTCCTTAGGCCAGGAAATAAACAGGCACTGCAAGTCTGCTTGTCTGCTAAGCAGACACTGATTCCTAAAGATTGGAACTACTGCACTTCACTCCCGTGCAGGGCACCAGATATCATTGCTGGTTTTCAGCCTCAAATTGCTCCCTCAAGGCATCCCTAATCCTTGCAGCCCCGCGCTGGGCCCCTGTACTAGCCCTGCTCTCTGGCTGTGCAAATTCAGCCTCCAGGTGTTGAACCTCGGAGGTCCATGCCTGAGTGAAGCTTTCACCCTTCCCTTCACAAATATTATGGAGGGCACAGCACGCGGATATAACCGCGGGGATGCTGTTTTCGGCCAAGTCCAGCTTCCCATACAGAGATCGCCAGTGGCCCTTTAAACGGCCAAAGGCACACTCCACAGTCATTCGGCACCGGCTCAGCCTGTAGTTGAACCGTTCCTTGCTGCTGTCAAGGCTCCCTGTATAGGGTTTCATGAGCCACGGCATTAACGGGTAAGCGGGATCTCCAAGGATCACAATGGGCATTTCAACTTACCCTACCGTGATCTTCCGCTCTGGGAAAAAAGTCCCGGCCTGCATCTTCCTGAACAGCCAAGTGTTCCGAAAAATGCGTGCGTCATGCACCTTTCCGGGCCAGCCTGTGTTCATGTCAATGAAATGCCCACGGTGATCCACAAGCGCCTGGAGAACCATAGAGAAATACCCCTTCCGATTAACGTACTCGGATCCTAGGTGGGGTGGTGCCAGAATAGGAATGTGCGTCCCATCTATCGCCCCTCCACAGTTAGGGAACCCCATTTGTGCAAAGCCATCCACTATTTCCTGCACGTTACCCAGAGTCACGGTTCTTCTGAGTAGGATGCGATTAATGGCCTTGCAAACTTGCATCAACACGATTCCAACGGTCGACTTTCCCACTCCAAACTGGTTTGCGACCGACCGGTAGCTGTCTGGAGTTGCCAGCTTCCAGCTTGCAATAGCCACCCGCTTCTCCACTGGCAGGTCAGCAATCTCGTGTCCTTGCGCCGCAGGGTGGGGGCAAGCTCCTCACACAGTCCCATGAAAGTGGCTTTTCTCATCCGAAAGTTCTGCAGCCACTGCTCGTCATCCCAGACTTACATGACGATGTGATCCCACCACTCGGTGCTTGTTTCCCGAGCCCAAAAGCGGCGTTCCACGGTGCTGAGCATGTCCGTGAATGCCACAAGCAATTTCGTGTTGTACGCATTACGCGGCTCGATAGCATCGTTGGACTCCTCACCCTCACTCTCACTGTCACTTTGGATCTTAAGGAATAGTTCGACAGCCAAATGTGACGTGCTGGCGAGGCTCGTCAGCATACGCCTCAGCAGTTCGGACTCGATTTCCCGCAGACAGATCGCGCTGCACAGAAACCGTTGAAAGATGGCGCCAAAGGTGGACGGAAACAAAGGGATTTCTGGGATGCGAAGCGATGCATCACGGGGCATTGGGACAGGACCCGGATCCCCCGCACCCACGCCCCCTTCCCACAACCCACGGCACCAGAATGGGAAAAGGTGCTCTGTGGGATAACTGCCCATAATGCACCGCTCCCAATAGCGCTGCAATTGCCGCAAATGTGGCCACGACAGTGCGCTGGGCAGCTGTCAGTGTGGACAGACTGCAGCGCTTTCCCTACTCAGCTGCACGAAGTCAGGTTTAAGCTGTACATCTGCAAGTGTAGCCAAGGCCTTAGTTACAGTGAGGTCATCAGAACTCCATGATGTCTCTATCAATAGAGGTCAATTGTTTGTATATTATATTGCAAAAGTTCCCAGAATCTGCTTGTCCTACTCCGTCCATTCAGAAACATACTGGTCCAGAGAGCTCACAATCTAAGATGACAAGCAACATACTAAGCCTGGTGAAGGTGCGACAACCAAAATATGTGTATTGGGCAGGGGAGAAGCAGTTCTCAGAAGTTTGTGGACTCTCACACTTCAACTGGTGTTGGTGTTGAATTTGTAACATACACATTCTTTGTCCAAGATTATTATTAGGTACTGGAGTTAAATAGATGTCAACCAAAGAAACAAACACAAATGTTTAAACAGTGACTAAAAATCCGTTCCCCTCTCTGTTGCTCAAGTTCCAATCTCTTAAATCTTGTGATGTCATAATTTCATTAATTCTCCAGTCTTTGGCTGTGCCTACATTGGGAAAATGCTTTGTTAGAAAATATGTTAATTAGTACGTTTTGGCTAATATGTCAAATGTGGCATAGTACCTACTGCAGACAGGGACAGTTGCGTTAAAAATTACTTTTTTTTAAACATGACTGTCTCTGTCTACACTAGTTGCCACTTCATGTTTGACATCATTTTAGCTAAAACATGTTAACACATTTTCTTACATGATGCTTTTTCCCAACATAGACAAAGCCTTAAATGTTCAGATGCTGTTTACACTCTAATGTGAAAAACAAGCAAGGAAAAAATACCCTTTTTGGACAGACTCCTTCCAAAGCTTCTTTATCAATCATAAAGAAGCAAAAGAAAGGGCACAAACCCAATTGTTTTCCTTTGCAAGTCACCTTTAAACTTAATGTTCTGGCCCAATCCCAACTTAGTTATTTACATTCTGCTTCACTAAATTTCCCATGTAGTTTCAACTGGATACAGGTTTCTTCCCTTTTTGTCCTTTAACTATTATGTTATTGGAACAGTTGGTATTATCCATCCCAGCAGCAGATGCATTTCATTGGTGGAGGAATGGTCCCTGTGCATAGTTTGAACATAAGTTTATAAAATGCTTTGGGATCTTTCAGGGTGAAAGGCACTGTAGGAGCAGTGGATGCTGATCTTTATTGTCTGTCTAATGTAGCAAGTGACTTTGAAGGAAATTGCTTGAGATATGAGTTACTGAGCTTATGCTCTAGTGTCCAAAGTAGCTGACATGTTTATACACATGATCCGTTTTCCAGTGTTTGGGGGAACAGTCCCTATTTAATTTTTTAACACTTCTGAATCCTCTGTCTAGAGTGTATGTATCAAATATATATAAGAGTAAATATCTGAATGAATTATCCTGATTCCAGGCACTTGCCTGTTATTGTGGGTAGTTTCGGGGGCTGCTGATGTGATCGGGGCTGCTTGCTTCATTTGTTTAATGATTGGTTTTCAGAGTGGATGCAGGACTGGATTATTGTCTCAGGATGAGGTCTGACACCAGTGCTGCATGGAGCTGCCTGCTTTTTCTCAGCCTGCTCACTTGTTACTTTTCCAAGGAGAATTCTAACCAGGCAGCTTTAACAGAATATTGTGTAGTGCAGTTCAGTTATCAGGACACAGCTGTGTTAATTGCACTGGCTCTGCTTTTTGGAGACTTTTGAGGTGGTTAGTTGTTGCTATCCCAGGCATGAGTGGGTTGTGGTCTTGACCAGTCCTGAGGAGTTTTCATAGAGCCAGATGTATGGCACAATTAATACTCATTGACCCTTTCTGTGCTCTAAGCCACCAGCCATTCCTAAAGGCGTGATGTGCTTTTCCTTGAAGCTGCTGTCCTCTGAGTGTGGCTCATTCTTCCTGATGTACAGGTTGGTAGTATGTGCAGCATTTGCTCCTCTTCCCCCCCCATTTTGAGGGCTCCTTTGTAGTAGCTGATAATGCTTGTGCCAGACCACTACACTTCCACCTCCCCTGCAGTAATTACATTGGAGAAAGAGCTGCACCTGTACATCAGACACCACACAGCACTGAAATAATGTAAGTGAGACGCAGCCACAATAGAGCAATAAAGCTGCCTCAGCCTCCTAAACACGTCAGTAAAGAGGACCCATCCAACAAAGAGGCCTTCATGCTGGGCGATCTACGTTCTATGGGAAATGCTGTTTATGCCACTGTAGACTGAGCACAAGAATAATTGGAGCACTTGTTGAATTCCCCATAATTATAGTACTATCAATTAAACTTAACATAAAACTGCTATTAAATGTAGGAGTAACTCCCAAAGAGTCTTCAAGTGACGTTGGTAGTTTTTTGATGTGGAATATGTAACATTTTGATGGTCACTCAGAGGAGATGTTGAAGTAACTCTGTGCTGCTTCTCTAGGGGATGATGAGCAGAGTGATTGGTTCTATGAGGGAGAATGTGTCCCAGGATTCACCGTCCCCAACCTACTGCCCAAGTGGGGAGCAGATCACCGGTCTGAGGTGGAGCGAATGGACTCTGGCCTGGAAAAACTCTCCGACTCTACGTTCCTTTTGCCCTCCCGGCCTGCTCAGAGGGGTGAGCTCCACAGGGAATGGGATGGGTTCAGAAGTGTGTTTGTGAACCTTTAAATGGCAGAGAGAGCAGATTTCATTCACAGAGATGCTGAACTTAAGCTGATATTAAAGTTGACCTGTTTATAGATTTTTAAAATATGCTTGCTTTGGATTATTTTGTTGTGCCCTATCTTTAGACTGGTGTGATGTGGACACTCTGCATGTACCTCTACAGTAAATGGAATTTTGATATTGTGTTTGCTGTTATCTGTAAAGCAAACAGAAGTCTAGATTAAAGATGGCTGCACCAGCCAAAAGAGAACACTGTGAAATGGTGTGTGATCCTTCATTTCAGCTGCCTAAATTCTTCAGTCTCCCTTTTATAATGTATAGATTTTTATCTGTAGCTCTTGGGGAAGTCTTCTCATGGAGAAACTGAGGCACAGAGGTTCTGACTTGTCCAAGGTCACACAAAGCAGAGTATAAAACCCAGTTCTCATGACTCTGAATTCCATACTCTTCTACGCACTGGAGCACAAGGCCTCTCATCACTGTATTGCCAGGAGCAACCTTCTGCCTTCAGTGTTCAGCCTTTTCCTTTTTTTGGTTTTCAGGGTTTCATGCTCGTCTGAACCGCCTTCCAGGAGCTGCTGCCCGCTGTCTCAGAAAGGGACGTAGGAGACTCGTTGGCAAGGTATTGCCTCTTCCAAGAGGGTAATTCTGTATCTGCTCTGCTGGTCAGTTTGGAGCTGCTGCTCTAAGGCAGAAAGTGGATTATTTTGTACAGAAGGACCCTGTGTGGTGGTCTGTCACATACTACTTGCTTTGAAAAATAACTATTTGGTTTTCAGCCGGCTGTTAAGACTCCATAGACAAGCAGCCAAAGAAGGTGGGTAGATGGAGGGTGAATACAGAGGGAGCTATATGGCAGGAAGCTTGGCCGAGCATAAGGGGAAATGACAGCATTGATGTATCTGGGAGAGCTGTGCAGATTCAAACCCTGGGAGGCAAAGACTGTGAGCTTAAACTTGATGTTGAAGGTGAAGAGAAGCCAGAGTTTTGAACAGAGAAGCAACACGGTCTGATTGGCACCAGAGAATGATGATTTTAGCTGTATCATTTTGGATGGCTGAAAGGACAGGAGGTCAGAGAGAAGGTTCCACTAATGAATGCAAGAAATGACCAAAACCCTTGGCCAGGATTACAGCAGTTGGCATAGAGAGAAAAGAACATATCTTATATCTCTTACAAAAGGAGAGACAGGATTTACCACAAGCCTGCATGTGGTGGGAAAGAGGAAAGCCACGTCAATGTTGGGATGATGGGGCGGAGAGCAGAGTTATCAACGGTGATGGAGTAAGGAGGCTTTTGGGGATAAAGTAAGGTGAGGGATTGGGTGTTTATTGGTGGGACTTACTCTGCGTTCTTGGAGACTCTGGTTTATATTCACTGGTGAAGGTCCAGTTTCCCTGCCAGCCTCCTGCCTAAGGATTGGGGGGAAAGGGTAAGACCTCTCAGCTGCAGAGAGGAAGCCCTCCCACTTTGTGAGGACAGCGTCTCCAATGATTCAGAGTTTGGGGGGTGTGTGTGTGTGTGTCAGGGGTGTAGTTCCTCTCCCTTCTCTATTAGTCACACTCAACAGCTCCTGTTCTTTCCTTCTTCAGCCCATTCACCTTTAGTTGTAGCCAGCATTTAAAATAAGAATCCTCAGCTGATGTGAAATCTGCTTTGAGCGGGGCTCTTCAGGCCACCTGAAAGGGCCTGTGCCTGTTGGAGGCTCCTCTAACGATCCCAAATGAGAAGGATAATATTTACTTGTTTAATTCATCTTCATCACCTTAAAGGGATCTTTGTCATTTCCAGCGGAGGTCACTGCTCCCCCCCCGCTTCTAAATTGTAATCATAAATAATGAGTTTCATTCAGCGCTCCCCGCCAGCGAGCTGCTAATTACCCAAAGTACGGCTTGTAATTTACACAGTAATAAACCGTAAATTTAAACATTACGGCACTTTAAGTTAATAATTTTCCTGCTGTAACAAATAGCCCATCTTTGTTCACCCCTGCTGCCGCCGCTGCCTCCCCTAAACCTCATGTTCATTTGTGCCCAGGCAGTTTGGCATAAGCTCTGGAGAGTGGCCTGTGAAGCCTTCTCCCCTCATATCTGGAGCCTGACATACACCTCTTTCCCCACCCCTCCCCCCACAGTGAATTTTTTATGGCCAATTGCTATCTGAAGATGAACAGCCTGATATTTAGAGTCTCCTGCGTGAATGTGTACAGGCAACAAACATGCGCTTTGGTGAGAACCAAGCTCCCAAAGCAGTTCCTCGCTCCTGGAATGTGTTTTTACTCAACTGCTGCAGGGGTTTTGACTGAATCTACTGCTTTCGGACAGTCCAAGCTCCCACGCGGAGCCCTTCAGTTCCCCTCTCTGTGCTGGTGAAATTCCCCTTCCCCATCGTCTCCCCCCCCCGCCTTTTTGTGTGTGTATGCAGTGCATGTTGTAAAGGAGGGAGAAGGAGGAAGGTTCAGTTTCATGAGAAAGAGGATCTGACGGTTCCACTTAGTAGGAACCGTAGGAGCTCCTTGCTACCTGAGCTGAGTCTCTTGCCCACCTCACCCAGCAGCCTGGAGTAACTGCTTATAGGAGCCTTGAGTCCCTGAGGGGATTCACAGTCCTCACTGCCAGGCTCAGAGAGGTTATTCTGGGAAAACAGGACCTTGAATATATGTGTGGTGTCTGTGCTGTCTGCTTCTTGGAGAAGGAGGGGGGAATGTCTCAGATGAAGCTTTTGCCTATTTTTATGTTTCAGGAGACCAGCTTGAGCACTCTGGGCAGTGAGAGGATGGGTCACATCGTTAGTGACCCACGTCAAAAAGAGTAAGGACCTATCTGCTACTGATTATGGTCTAGCACTTTGAGTAGGTGAACGGGAGGGTAAACTGTGCAATACATTGAGACTGCCCCTTTCCATCTGCTCACTGGAACTGGACGGAGTGAGAACAAAATAACCTGTGAGATGGGAGATAGTTGGGTCCAAAACTGACTTGTTCCTCCCTTCTGTACTATTTGCATTTGCTCATATCCCCCCATTATGGGTCTGCCCCAATGTATGGCTACGGCATGCTATCCCTTTAATTACATTGAACCTTCCTCCTTCTCCCTCCTTTACCACATGCACTTCTCAAATCCATTGGTCCCCAGCACAGCCTTAGAGATTCTGTCCCCGAATCTCATTATTGAGTAGCACTGTGTATGGAGGAGCACCATGGGAACAGAGCTGGGCAGCGGAAGTGATGCTGACAGGACAGCAGCCAGTTTGCCTTCTCCATAGATGCAATGTTCTGCATATCCCTCCCAGCTCCTCCTCCTAATCATAACCAGTACCATGGGTGATCAGGGTGGGTTTCCCTGGAACTGCCACTGTGGTGGTTTGACAGTTAGGGTGGCTTTTTCTGATCATGCTTCAGTGAATCCTGTCTTCACCGGCTATCGGCATCCAGATTCACGTCCTGGCTCCCTGTGTCTAAAACTTGTCATTTTTAGTATGAGTCCTGTCAATGTTTAATCTCTCTCCCTTTTTTCTCCATCTCTGTTTTTTTCTCCCCTTCTCTCTATTCCCCCTCACTCTCCCACCCCCCCTTGCTCCTTCCTTTCTCTGTCTCCCATTCCATCTTTCCTCCCTCCAGTTTCTGGTTACCATCGACGGGGAAGAGAGACCGCAACCAGGTAAGATGGCTCTGCTCTGCCTTTTTTTATTTTCTCACTTGGTTTCCTTCTTTCTAGAAAGAACAAAGTGCTGGCTTCCGATTTCCACCACATTGTGGCCTGTGCACATGAGGTAAGGCAGCCCCAGCCCTTCATCTCACTCTAACTGACATCTTCTGGGCTTCTAGTACATCCCGCATGCCAGGGATCGTATGGGCTGTTGGTACCGAGTAGCTCCCTAGGATCTCAGTCTTCTGAAATCTCCCTCTCTCCATCTGGTTGTTTAACTTCCTCTGTGACAATGAGCTGGAGGGAGGGTCTTCTTGGCTGTAGGAACTCTGGCCTTACAGAATTCTCTGCAAACTCCATGAATGGGACTCTTTCTCCTTTTAAACCCTTCACATCCATCCATTTTGGGTCATGCTTTTTCCTGGTGATCCTGCAGAGGAAGAAAAGCTGTTGGCCTGATTGTAGTTAAATAGCAACCAGACCAGGGAAGTACTGGAAAGTGATGGGGAGGGAGAATAGCCACCCCCTCTGCTTTCCATCACCCCTACGTAAGTGCACACTGTCAAGTCTTCTCCAATAAGTGTATTATCTAGATCAGATTCAGTGACAATTGGCTCATCTAGCCAAAGCAGAAGAGCCCAATCTCTGTGACTCTGCCAAGGCAATGGGCCTCTTCCTCGGGCGCACCAGTACTGTCTGGTTCCTCACAGCAATAGTGCCTCCTTCTGTTCAGTGGTCAGATGCTTATTTTGTTTCACAGACACTGATGTTGAATGCACCTTGTTTTTGAAATTGGGTTTCAGTTTTACTGTCTCAGGTGGCCCTGAGTGAGCACTTCATGTCTCCGGGGCGATAGAACTACTCTTGAGGCCATAGAGTCCCCTGCCTGTTAGAACAGCTCTCTAACTTTCAAACTATGTAATGCTCTGAGTGTCAGAGTGAAGACTAACTGTGTAGACCTTGAGAGAGCCACAGGAAATGCTCTTCTTATGATGAACTTAAATAGCTACAAGGGGTCACTGGAGGTTCCTCCCCACAATACCGTTGTAATGTTTGTCTGACAATAGAATAATGGTCCATTTAAAGGAGAAGCTGTCTGATAATTGACGTTTCAGAGATTATAGCATCTCTTCAGCCTGTATCAAGCCCTTTGTTTATAAAAGGTGGCACTGAGCTCTGGATTCCTGAGTGGTGTTTATAACCAGGGTCCTTTCATAGCTGAAGGATTATTAATTTATAATTTCTTAAAAGCACGAGCGCCCAGTTCTTTGAAAAGTGTCCCTATGGGTGCTCCACTTGAGATGCACATGCGCTGCACGTGCCTTTGATTGGAGATTTTTGACAGCAATGCCTGTTTGATCCACACATGCACTCTAGCTATCCTCAAGCCCTGTACTGAGGGTATATAGGTCTGTGACGGATGAACCACCCCCAGTTCCTATAGCAGAAATATGCATTGCTGCTACATGGGCTTCAGTTCACATCTTCTCAAGACACCATGCTTTAATGCATACCTCAAAGAAAGATGCTGCCTTTGGTTCTGCAGTTCTGCAAACAGTTCTAGACTGGGTTCCAAAGCTCTCCTTTCCTTCAGAGGGGACTGCTCGGGAGATATGTCAAGTGGAGCCACCATAAGGACACAACTCGAAGAAGAGCAAGAAGAGGTTACTTGCCTTGTAAAGTAACTGGAGTTGTTGAAGATGTGTCCCCCTCTTGGTGCTCCACTACCCACCCTTCTTCCTCTTTGCTTTGGCATCTTTGTCTCTGTGAGACTTTGCAGTAGAGAAGGAACTGATGGCAGTTTGTTCGTCACAGACCTGTATGCCTTTGGTATGAGCCATTACGATAATTAGGGCACATGCCTGGACCAAACAGGCACTGCTGCCAAAAATCTCCTATTGAAGGCACATTCACATCTTCCGTGGACACCCATAGGGGGACACATTTCAAAGAACTCCAGTTACTGTACAAGGTATGTGATCTCTCCTTATTTTAGGATAGAGTACCAGAGATGTATCTAGCATTTTATAACACACACACAAAAATGGATTCCCTGCCCTGAAGAGCTTCTAGTCTAAGTTGAGAACAAACAGGAGGAGAGGAGGATGATGATGCATGTGGTCACTTGGGAGGTTAATGCAGGCATCCAGAGGGTAGCTAGTAGGATGAATTCTGCAGTCTGTTTCCAAATTGAGTAAATGTTGCTCCATGTCATCGTGTGGTTGATTAGTGACTGTTCAATTCCCACCCCTCTCTTAAAAAGAATAAAAAGATTTCCAGGGTTGTGTCCTTCAAGATAAGCTGCCCTTAATAGGGTTGATGGCTCCTAGGCTCTTCCAGTGTCTGCAGTGTGACAGATCTTCGACTGGTCTAAAAACCAGAAGGAGGGGAAGAACATTCCTGTTTCTCTGAAATTGGCTTAAAAAGGGTCCCTGATGTGAGAGACCTTGCTAACTGGGGGAGGGGGGTCTCTCATTCAGCTAGTCCCTTTGCTGTGGAAGCAATGGGGGGTTCTCTTTGAATTGAGCCTTGAAATTGAGCTTTCGGGAGCATGGTTAGTCTTCTGGTAATGAATCTGCTCCATTAATCCAAGTGTCCAACATGAGGAGGAGTTTTACTTGCATCTTTACTTGTATTTATGGAAGTAACTTCTATCCTTAGACCCAAGGGCATGGGCAGGAAGCTCTCCCTGGGGGAGGTGGACACTCATCATGGAGTGCAGCAATCCCATACAGGGCTCTCTGAATATGCTCTTGTTTACCCTGATGCTTGTGTGCTGAGCAAGAGGAGCAACTCCTCTGCAGGGTTGTTGCCTTGAAAGAGGGTAGTGGAAGGGACAGAATCAGATATCACTTGCCCCCATTATTTGATGATGTGTTGGAGAGGCTCTGAATACTGCGTGAGCCGATGTGGAGAGTGGATTTGAGCTGCTGCATCTGGAAATTGTTCCTTTAAACACTGCTTAAATAATCTCTCTTGGACTTTCCAGTTCAATCCGTTATCTCCTTTGTACTCTCTGGATGTTCTTGCTGATGCCTCCCACAGAAGATGCTCACCAGCACACTGCACTGCCAGGTAATCCCCCTGCTTTGCTCCTATTATGAGGATTGTCTCATTTCCCTTCCTTTGGCACATGTCTGGTTCCTTCAGTACTAGCAAGCCTGTGGGTTAATGCTCTTGGAAACCTGGGTTTCAATCCTGATAAAGTGTACACATGCAGTGAGTTTGGTCTCCACTCAGTTGCCAGTGAGCATGCAGAGTAGTGAGCAATCAGGTCCTGGGGACAGAACAGTGGTCTGGGTTTGAAATACAGACTGGACCTCTGCCACACAGTGCCCAGTAGTACCAAGCTGGTGGGTTGCTGTAGATCATGTGAAGATATAGATGGCCATATCGTTGCCTATTATTAGAATTGGAAACCAAACTGCAAAGAAGGTGGTGGTAGGCTAATGTGCATTACTGAGGAACCCTAAGATCTCTGGGTGTCCTGAACCGATAGCAGACTTGGCGGTAGATAAACGGAGATGACTTTGTTACTGATGATCTCTCTGTGCTGTGGCATTATGGTGAGAAACTTGGGTCAGGAATGACCAAGAGTTCAGGCATGTTTGAGCTGGCATTATTTGGTTCGAGGGGGAAAGGTCATGTGCTGTACAAGTGCCTTCTGCTGGCCACTATTAAATCTGATTGAAAAGCTTGCCTCACAGCGGTCACTCCAGCATTCTCAGCAATTGTTGCTGTCAAAGTGTAATGCACCTTTGCACCCTTCTTACTGTGTGTGGATGAAGCCTGGCCAGGGAGGGAACTCTACCTATGTTCTTAAAGACAGATTTATTCTGAAGGCGCTCTCCATACTTAAAGCTTCAGTTTCCTTTCACTTGTTAATTAGTAAATAGGGCATGGAAAATATACTAGGGTTGTTTGTCTAAATGAAGGCTTGGCATCTTCCCAGCTCAGCCTCTCCTCCCACTGACTTCTGCAGGGAATTCGTGATGTCGCACCATGATGTCATGCATGCAGGTCTGTGACTTCTGCATAGGACACAGCAGCTGTAGGAGCAGTGGCAGGATGAGAGTAAAAAGAATCCATGAGAATACCAACCAGCAAACCTGCTCCTCTCAATGGTTCTTGCCTTCACATTTGCCTTGCACCCCTGTAAACTCCACCATGAAGCTTGGAGCTGCATCTCTACATAATGCAGTGAGCAGGTCATATGCCCAATGCTACAAGTGGAACCAGCCATTCCCTGTTCTCCCTATAAAAAACAAACCTGTCTCCTGCTAATGAATCCAATCAGGAAAAAGCTGGTGGCACCTAGCTTGGCCTGTGAAAGCCCTACCCTGCTCCCAAAGCTACTGGTTATGGCCGTGTTGAACAAGGGTTTTCTGAAGCAAGTGTGATCATTGGCGTTTCTCATTTCTGCTACATGAATAATTTAGTAACCAGTGGATGGGTGTGCATGTATCCTAAGACCTGTCCTTCAGAAACTACTGCCCTATTTCAAAGAATAAACCTCATGTGCTGGCCCTTTAATCTTTAAACTTTAACCCTGCTAATTGCCTCCCGTCTCAATTTCTTGTGCAGCTTGAAGCAGATGTTGCATTCTTTACCCCCTCTCCTAATCTGTGGTGGTGTGTTGCCATGTGCTGTTAAACAAGTGGTTTCTCTACTCTAGAGGTGGCTGCATTTCAGGGGCCTGCAATGAGGATGAAGTGGTTCCAGTATATAGTGTGAAAAGTGCTTAAAAATTCTTTGGGACGAAAGATGATTAGAAATGAAAATGCATGCGCAGTCCCATGTACCTAGGTAAGACTGAAATCTTTAATGGAAGGTGCTTTGCTTTACCTAAAGGTGTTGCCAAAAGTATAAAAATGCCAGCACACTTTCACAAACTCCATTATAGAAATGTCCCCACAACACACAGTTGCTCTTTAAAGCCAAGTTCTCCTTTAACCCCTTACAGAGCCACTAAAAAGGTGCATAAACAGCCTTCGTAAATCCTGGCACCAGGGTCAGACAGTCCTGTGAATCTACTCATCCACTGCTCTAGTTATCAAAATCTCCCAGTGTTCCAGGTTTGGAACCAGCTGATGTTGTTGTTTTATGCTTTTGTAAACTCCAAATAATCTTCCTACAGAGGCAGCTTCTATCTATCTACTTGTCAAATGGCGGTGAAAACACAGGGCATAGGAAGAAAGGTTAAAGATCATGTGATGTCTGGTTAGACATTAGCCTGTCCTGGCGGTTTTGTAGAAATGTACTGGATGCCCACTTTCAGCTTGGTGTTCACTATGCCAAGTCATACTGCTTCCCTCTGTTCAATGTCTTGTCTTTTTTACAATTGCTGGCTGCCTTTGGAAAGCCTTTTGCAAATGTATCTGCTAGAAACATAGTTATCAGGTGGAGTTTGTTCTCTTTTCCCTCGTGGAAATGTTTTCTTTGCCTCTAGTGGCTTTTGGTGCAGTTTGTCTGGCAGTGCAGTGCAGTGAGTGTTTTGGAGCTCAGTGCTTCATTTAAACAGAGCTGCTGTTCCGAATGCTGAGTGCAGAGCTATGGGCATATAAGAAGGGCTTTTCAGTGTCAAGGAGAAGGTTCTGTATGGAGGGTTCCTTGGGAAGATGCAGTTGAAAGGCTGTATAAATTGTACTATACAAGATTTCCTTTCTTGCTTTATGTCTGCGATGAGGAGAGATTTTGTTCAAAGTGTCTGGGCAGCACTGGGGATTTCACACCCATCATTAGAAGCGGTTTTGTGTGTGTGTGGTGACTCTGTTATCATTAGTGGTATAATTTTATTTTGCAAAGCGAGGAGAGTTTTCTGCTTTCTTGCAGCTCTCCCCAGGGATAGCTGGTGTATTAATTTGCTGTATTGCCTCCTGGCTGTTCCCAGGCTGTTTTTCCTCTTCATCATGGAATTTTTAATGGCCGTGCTGCCTCTCGGGAGGTGTGCAAGGAAGAGTACCTCGGGTATCACTTCCCTTTTTTCACATGCCTATAATTACTCTCCTTTAAGAGCACAAAAGCGTTTGCTAATCATGCCTTGTCTGTTAAGGTTTACACTTGACGATGCAGCCTTTTAGAGGCAAGTGAGCAGAGGCTTTCATGGAAAGCCCAAGTATTGTACTCCCCCTCTCATGTCCTCTATCCTTTCCACCACCACCCATTTTTCTCTGCTGCACCTAGAAACTGTATGGAGTGGTAGTGCTGAACAGCTGCTGACTTGCTTCTCAAGCCTGTTTGGGTACTGCAAATGGGCTAGGTTTATAGCAGCTCAGAACCATTGATTAGACATTAAAATGTTCCATGGCTCCATCATTGGGAAGGTGCTTCATGTTTGTTTTTGGCCTATTGGTCTGGTATCATGGTCGTCCCTAGAGTCTAAGAATTTCAGAGCAGACTTGAGCCTCTGTTCCCCTTTCCTCTGGACCTTGGAGTCTGAGTTATGGGTGGAGGGAAGACAGATTGCCTCCATTTCCACTTGTTCGCTGGTCATCCTCCAAAATGAGATTGGGGGTGGAAACTCATTTATTGTTCTTTCTGGAGGTCAGAAGAAGGGGGATGGTCTGTGTCCAGGAGACAGGATGTTTAGATTATGAGGGTGGGGTGTGAGGAGCCTAAACTAGGGAGCCTAAATTTGAATTGCGTTCCTGAATCCATATTGGAAAGGTAGAACAAGGCAGAGGGATCCCTTCTTCTTCTCTGTTTGGAATCTTTACTTGGGACACTGGAAGGAAGGCAGTTCACTTGTGTGCCATCACACACAGTTCTCAGTAAAGAGTGGTGTTTACTACATATTTACAAATCCTTTCTTGGGTGACTGTGCTGCCATTGCATGAAGGCTGAGGAGTATAGTAAATGACCCATGAGGTTCACATGATTTCAGAAGTCAACAATCTTACGGTGATTTTGGAACCTAAAAATGTGCTCCTTTAGGACTCCCTGGGGCTCAGGGTGGTAGAAGAGGCGATGCTGCTGTGCAAAGGAAATGTGTGCTCTGTGATGTGATAACAAGAGACCTTTTGCATGCATAGGAGCTGTGTGTGCTGATTGGATGAATACCTTGTAGTGATTTGCACATATGTGATGTGCAGATCAGACTTCGGTGCCCAGCTGGTTGTATCATTTCAAAGAGGAGGAGGAACTCTGCTCTCACTATTAATTTTGACCTTTGAAGCCACTGTAAACAGCCTCAGGTTTTACCTCAGGGCTTAGAAAAGGCACCTTTTATTTGGCCTGTTTTGCTGCATCACCAGCAAACAACAGCAACAGCTGGGCTGTGTGCTGCTGTTAGAAGGCTGTCTCTGTTGAACATTTACGTTAACATGAGGCTATAGTAGCCTTTGTTTGTAAAACATTAGATTCATGGCAACGCCTAATGCTCACTGTAACTTTCACTAGCATGATACAAATGCTTTACATCCAAGGATATGGTTAGAATAAGGTTGCCATGGATTATGTTGACAGAGAAACAGGGCAGTGTGGGATTTTAGTGAAAGACTCACACCTTGCATGTTCTATGCATCCAGCTTCCAAGGAAGTCTTAGATTGGGCATCATAATCACAAAGAGCCCAGGTGAGGTCCTTTTGTATGCCAGTGGGAATCTTTGCAACAGCTATTGCTCTGAAGAGCTTTTCCTCTTGAGTAAATTTTACTATATTTTTTTTTTATCAAGTGTGCCAATCTGGCATGGAGAGTTCTCTGAAAAGCCTGTGATGCCATCTTGTTTTCTGCAGTTGTGGTGCTTCTGAGCCAGTGTCTTGGAAAATTGGATGTTTATAAACCAGGCTTAGTTTTAGTGACTGAGTTGTTTCAGTGGACTAAGTGAAATGAACGTGGTGTTTCTCAGTCTAGTTCCTTGTAGACAGGTGTCCACATCACACAAACTACCATTGCAATTGGTGCTAATTGATTCCCTTCCAGAGAAGCGAAGGACTGAACTCTCCTCTTCGTCCTAGTGATGATTCCTCCAATTCAGGCTTGCTATATCTTGATGGGGAGGAGGAGCTTCTGTTGTGCTGTACTGATCTTGGGATAAAACAGCGGATTTCAGGATCCCAGGCTGTCAGTCACACCATCTCTTTGGCTAAGCATGTGATGGTGCAAAAGGAAGCCATAGTCTAAATTTTTCTGGTGCACGGTAGGCACAACAGCAAAACCCAACCAGCTGTCCATCAAAGGTTCTTCCCTTTCTGCAGGCTCAGCTTTATGCTTTGTACATCGTGGCTTAATACATTAAGAACAGGATGGGAGAGAATCCAGATGCTCAAGAGAACTCCCCAATCTTGTGGTAAAAATACCACTGTCTGTGGATAACCATAGATTTTTTTTCTCACAGAAATATATTCTTGCTGAACCCCCGTAGTTTCTCATTCATTCGCTGTTAGTGATGAGAGGCTGACAAAGGAGTTGCTACATTTTTAGAGAGACAAGGTGGGTGAGGTAATATCTTTTACTGGACCAATTTCTGTTGGTGAGAGAGAAACTTTCGAGCTTACACCTTTCTCAGGGCAGAATCTCCCAGTTCTTCCTCTCTTAGATAGGGTCCCTGGGTTACAGCCCTCAGCATACCTCCTGTGATTACTCAGCAGTCCCTACTGTGATTGGACCCTGCAAGGCTGTCCTTCAGGGCTCTGTCCCGTAGATAATGCATAATGACCAGATAACCTTCTCCAAAACACAATATTGCAGCATGCCATGAGAGAGATGATTTTAAAACAAAACAAATCTATACCCCTTTCTAGCTTACCTGAGTTTAGGCCCAACTCGTTCAGATTCTCCCACAGGACCTGCCTCTGACTGCTCCGCATGAGCAGTACCTGACAACTCACCCCCCCAGCCCTTCTCTTCTCTGAGCTACTTAGTAACTGGTTAGTGTCCTTTTAATATTGTGTAACTCCTGGCTGGAGCCTATGCTATGGCCCCAGCTTTGGAGCAGTCTGGGAGGACCCCTTCTGTGTGCCAAACACCCTAGGAGTCCCACTCTTCCTCCAGGGTAAGCCACGCACGCAGCTTCACCGTCTCCTTAGGCTGGACCTCTTGGCCTTCAGCACTGCTGCTTCACACTGTGAGCTCCATTCAGCGAGTCCCGCTAAGACAGACCCCGAGAGAGATTTTTACATTCTTAAGGAGCAATGCACTCCTGCAAGCATCTGCAGACAACCAGCCAGCGTTGTCAAACAGTCAGGCTTATTAGTCAACTGGAACACAGCTTAGGAGGTCCTTGGTTATCATAGAGAAATGAAGGTTAAAGCATAGTCCATTCTGGGTAGCCAGAACCCAGCCAAGCTGTAATGAACCCCATTGTTCAAGCTCTGTCTGTCCCTCCTTCATCAGATTCCCCAGTGTGTGCCCGACTGCTACCCGCAGCCCACACTTAACTTTCACCTCATATCCCACAGTCCTTTGTTCTCCAGCTGGGGAAATGCTGTTTAGCCTCCCTGCTGAGAGGTGGGGCAATCTATGGTATTTGGTTGCAAGGTTTTTTGCCATTGTCTTCATGGATTCTCCACTGAAGTGATGTGGGGCTGGCCTAAGCCGATTCCTTTCCAATGACACACTTAGACGCAGACAGCTAGGCACCATTCATACTTGTGTCTTAGCCTGGCCCAAGAGCAAACAGACATTTCCCCCCCCACTAGGTAACAATGCAGCATATAGGGGAAACTGAGATATACATAGGCTTCATACAAACATTACAAAAAATTCCCACTTCGTCACAGCCTATATGTAGGATCTTTACAGTTAATGGCTCAACCTGGTCTCTTGCTGTTTGTCAGAAGATGACTTATCTATACCAATTGACTGGCCTTCCTGTTTGCTTTTGCTATGCATGCAGCTCCAAGTAACCCAATATAGCTACCCTATACCTTTCCTTACAACAACCAGAGAATCATATGAAATGTATTAAATTTGTAGGTTAATATAGAGCAGTGCCACATCCTTGATAAGATATACTCTGTATGCCTGGACTTTCTCTGTCATCCTAATGCACTTTAATAGGGCACATCTGTCCCCCCACCCCCCAACATATGCCGCTGTATGCAGATTTACAGTGCCCTAAAGTGCACTGAGCACTTGAAATTGACACTTTTACCACCAGGTCAATCAAAGCTAGTGAGCAGTCAGTAGGCTCCTGATTAACTAACTGGAGTGTGGGTGATCAATAAGGGATAAATCTGAATGAAATACATATTATGCTTTATGACCCCCTGAGCCTTTGTAGTAGTAGCAGGGCTGCTGAATGCAGCATAGTTGGTACCCACATCTGACTAGAAAGCTGCTCCGCCTTTTGTTTTCAGTACAGTAAAGAATTCTGAAACTTTAATAACTAACCATTTTAAAAATTCTATTTCTTTGTAATTGTAATGAGAGGTGGTTGGGGTTTGAGCATGGAGCTCGGAGCTCCTGTATTCTAATCCTAGCCATAGTTTCCTTCAGTGGCCTATGGCAAATCACTTCACACCTTTGCCTCAATGCGAATGATAATGCCAGGAGTGTTGTGGGAATTAACTGGTTAATGTTTGTATAGAGTTATAAAGTTGAAAAGTGCTATAGAAGAGTAATTTTATTTTATATGGTCATCTAACTTGTTTATATAATCATCTTGTAATCTGGCGCTGCCTTAGAAAAGTGCAAAATAAAAATCTTAGACTACAATTGTTTGTTTTAGTCTCTTCTAGCTATTCAGGTTCAGATGTTCAGAAACACATGCCACAATTGTCAAATTTTGTGTGTCATCATGAATGTGTGTGCAAATCAGGTATTTGAGTGAGTAGGGGTCACGTAGGTGTCCAGCTGGCCTTCTGTGTGCACAAATACCTCATTTGCATGCACACACGCACACTAATTGTGTGAGCATTTCTGAAACCTGTCCCATAGGTCCAGATTTTCAGTAGGCTTCTATTTCCTGCACATACTCATGCAAATACTTGAGCCTGATCTGCACCTGCAAAATTGAGGGCATTTGAAAATTTGGCCTCTAGTGGAAGCTGACTTCCAGGCTTAAAATAAAATCATCCCATTGGTAAGATTTCTTAATATCTCCTCAGTGACTGATTTCATGTTGCACATAATGACTCCTTGTGGCTCTTAAACTTTAATTGATGGTACAGAATGCAAGATTTTGTTCTGTGGTGCATTTTTATTCTTCAGTGTTCATGAATTTGAGACTTCTAACTGGCTAGAGCCAGGGTTGCTTCCAGTTAGTAGCACACCCTGGTTAGCCTTGTTCTCAGGGCTTCCCACACTGTTGTGCTGATGCAGTTGAGAGTTGAATTGCAGCATCCAGTCCTGGATTCCTATGAGCTCACATTCACAAACAGTGTGAACACATTATGAGCAAACATATTTCTAAATGAACAAACACTCAGTTGGAAATATGAAAGCACGAACCTCATTTCCCTGATGACCTACAAGAGACTGGAACCCATGACCCTAAGGATGAAAAGCATAGTTATTAAACCACTAGAAAAAATAATTATAGAAATACCAGCTGTAAAAGCATGAGGATCTGAAAGAAATGGAAGCTTTCATTATATCTTAGGTACTTACAGGGCCTCCATTACTGTAGTATTTGAATGCCTCGCAATCTTTAATGTAATTTTTCGCCACACCTCTGTGAGATAGGAAGTGCTGTTATTCCTGTTTTACAGACAGGGAACAGAGTCAGAGAGAGATTTAGGCTGTATACACTGCCCCACAGTTTGGATTATGGGGCTGTGGATAGCAATGTGCACAAGGTGGCACATAATGGAGGTGTCATAAATAAAAAGGGAAGGGTAACACCTTTATGTATGCAGTAACATAAAATCACTCCTGGCCAGAGGTACAGACAGAGGTACAGAATCATTTTACCTGTAAGGGGTTAATCAGTTCAATTAACCTAGTTGGCACCTGACCAGAAGAACCAATGGGAAAATAAGATACTTTTAAATCAGGGGTTGGGGGTGGTGGTTTGTGCTCTTTTTGTTTGTTCCCGCTGGATAGAGAGAGACAGACCAAGCAGGTAACCCATCTCTTGAAAAGATACCTTAAAATGATACATCTAAAATTACAGGAATTGTAAGTAAAGGCAAGGAAATGCGTTAGATTATCTTTTGTTTTAGCTTGTGAATTTTCCCTGTGCTAAGAGGGAAGTTTATTCCTGCTTTTGTAACTTTGAAGTTGAGCTTAGCAGGGAATCTTCTGTGTTTTAAATCCTTTTATCACCCTGTAAAATTACCTTCCATCCTGATTTTAGAGGTGCTTCTTTTACTTTTTTCTTTGTAATAAAGTTCTTCTTTTAAGAACCTGATTGATTTTAGTGTCCTAAAAATAAAGGGCCTGGTCTGTACTTTTATTAAAGGCAATTGGTTGGTATATTATTCTCAAGCCTCCCCAGGAATGGGAGTGAAGTGGCTTGGGGGGATATTTTGGGGAAATAGGAACTCCAAGTAGTCCTTTTCCTGAATCTTTGTCTGAATCACTTGGTGGTGGCAGCAATACCGTCCAAGGACAAGGAAAGGATTTGTGCCTTGGGGAAGTTTTTAACCTAAGCTGGTAGAAATAGTCTGGGGGTGGAGGCCCTGGGGTAGTTTCGGTTGGGTCCTGCCCAGCATTCACCCCACAGTAGCGGTTCCTGCAGCTCTGGTACTGTGGGGCTGGGTGGGGCTGGCTCTCTGCTCCGGGCATTGCAACCTCTGGGGTTGCAGAGCCGCTCAGGTTTGGCCCTACCCCCCTGACTGGACCAAATTTGTGAGAGTGGAGTTGTGACCTCACTCAAATTTGGCCTATCTGGACTCCCATTATCATGACGGCTGGGCCAAACCTGAGTGGCTCTGGGACCCAGAGGTTGCAGTGCCTGGAGCAGGGATGCGAGCCCAGCCAGCCCTGTGGGACAGGAGCTGCCACGCAACCCTTTGAAACATTCTGGCAATTCAATTTTGGGTCCTGACCTATGGGTTGAGAAACCCTGCTCTACATTATTGCCAGTGAGGAACCTTTTAGATTACACTCACAGCATCCAATTGGGGGAGTTACAGCACTGCTATTCACATCCCTGAAGTCTGAACTGTGGAGCAGTGAAGAGAAGCCCTAAGTGACACAGGAAGTCTGTGGCAGAGCAGGAACTTGAACTCAATTTCATTGATAAGTTATTCTTCCTTATTCATTCTGGATTGTTTGGGTGGGTCTCCTCAAACTACTGATGAGAATATATTTTCTGAATTAAATTTCTTGATATTTCTTCTTATGAGCAGAGGTCAGTGTTGGTGGGAGGGATTAGATGACAGTACTCTGTTCAAACTTCATCCACAATCCCAGTTCCATTGTGATCCATAATAATAGAATGTTTTTTCTAAAGTGATAAACAGTCAAATTGGTGCCATAGAAACCATTATCATTAGGCTTCAGAGTTCACATAAGCTCATATGAATGGGCAGATCAGGCTTTTAAACCATTTCAGCCTATGCATTGGCTCAGTAAGGCTGCATTACAAAATGATGTATGTGCTAGCATGGACCTGGCACTGGTGTTTTCAGCACAATTGCATAACACAGTGTTGAAAACACAGGAACCTGATTTACAGCTGCACCAGCTTAAGCACTCATGTATTTGTGCCAGAAAACAGATAAAAAAATTTGTAGTCTAGGCACACCCCAAGATAATAACATTCTAAATGTGATGTGAGTGCAGAGCTATTTTCATAACCATAGGGGCAAGAAAACTTGCCTTACTTTTTAATGAAAGCTTACATTCTGCAGAAAGTGGTAGGGCCCCACAGAAATGCTGATATCGCATCCACTAAGTACCTGTTCAGTCCCATCTCTGCCTGCGCAATGATTTTATTAGCTATATCAGAGCCTTTGAAGAACAGCCTATATTTTGGGAAAATTAATCTGCTGCCCCAGCTCATATCCTGGATCTGGTGCCTGAGCTTGAGGATGAAACAAAGTTTTGGCCATAGGCTGTGGAGGCAGTGGGGGATGTGAATGAGTTGCTGCTTCTTCGAGAGGCTGTCTCTTTACCCAGGCAGCAAGCAGGTGGATGGAAGCTAGCCAGGTAGTGTTAAGGCTTAGTGGTCAGTGTCTCTTCCTGATAAAGTGATATTAGGACAATCTTTTTAATATTTCAGTTTTCCTCCCCAGACAGACAAATATACACCTGGGACCGCCCTGCTCAAGGGATATCAAGAGGAAACGAAAGCCAGCAGCAGCTGCAGCCTCTCTTTCCAGCCCTACTTCAGGTAACTAGATTTAACCCTAACATCCCTGGTCTGTGCACCGTCACATGTCCTGAGGGGACATTCCAGCATAGGCAAAACACTGGGACCAAGATTTTCAAAAGTGGCTAGTGATACTGGGTGCTTTGGTTTTTGGATTCCCAACTTGTGATGCCTTAAAGGGCCTCGATTTTTTCAGAAAGTCTGAAGCGTTCACCCTCTGAAAACCATGCCTTTTGAAGGTATTTTAGGTTGGGCACCCAAAAATCACTAGTCACTTGAAAATCTTGCTGTGGAGGTCTAAGGTAGGAATTCCTAAGTTGGAAAGAGGGGGGAAGACTGTCTGTCTGAAAATAGCACAATATTTGTAGGAATATTGAGGATTAAAGTTAAATGAAACACAAGTGAGAAGGTGATAGTGAGTTATGGCTGTAAGTGACTTGCATTTTGCACAGTAACAAAAAGAGTGGCCTAATGAATGAGTATATGAAGGTGCACCCATGGTGAGTTAGTATCATTTACATTGCAAGGTCTTGCAGTGTCAATAATCAGTGCTGCTGCTGCATAAGCCATTATTTCCACAGTTCTAAAATTAAGCCATGCAACCCCATAGTGATGAGGAGGTGAGCCCCTGTACTTCCCAGATCTCTTTCACGATGCCTGGTATGAACTGGTGTTTTGGTTCCCTCTCTTAAGGAGATCTCTGGACCCTTTGCTGCAAGAGCCTAATTCTTGCTAAGGTTAATGGCTCACCTCTCAATATCCATACTGGTAATGCCAACTCCACCTGGAGCCGTTTACCACTGCAAGTGGTAATGGCCCCTGTTCCCCTTCTTGCTCCAGGAATGTAACATCTAGAATTCTGGCTTTTTTTTCCAGGTGGATTATACCTCAGAAGTGACTATTTTGTAGGGTTTTGAAGGTGACTCAGGTGTGAAATGGGTATAAATCTGAGGATCAAAGAGGTTTTTGGGAGGGTGGGGAGATACCTGCCTAGAGTGAGTTCACTCCTTGAAATTTTTTAATTCCAACATGCAATTTCTATGTGACCCATGTTCCTCTGGTAGCTTGTGACTAAATTTTTGTGTCAGGAATCAGCAGCAAGAAGGTGGGTGGCCAAGAGCAAAGCGATGGTCAGATCCAGGAAACAATGGAAAAGACCAGAGGAACCACCAGTGGATGGGTGGAATCATGTCAGTGCCTTTTCTGGGAGTTTGTGGGAGATTAAGAATAACGGAGCTGGAAGGAAATCATGCAGTAAATACAGTTCAGATTATATGTCTAGTCAGTATGTATCCAGAGGGATCTCTGTGCTTGTTTCAAAGGAACAGAAAAAGTGTGTCTGGTAAGCAAATGAAGAGTGTCAGTTTGCTTCTTCCTGGCAAAAGTCTGTTTGCTGGTATTCTTGGATTTAGCAGGTCCATTGGTGGCCTTGAATGTTATAACAGGATAATCAGATTCCTAGTGTGGAAGGGCGTATAGAAAGGTATCTGAATAGCTAATTATGATCATTCTTGGGGAATATAGAGTTCTTGATGGGAATTATTGTCCTATCATTTTGTTTTATGCTTCTGCTGCTTTCCATGGTTCTTCCTGCCAGAATGTAACTTTTGTGGTGTATTTCTGCTCTGTTTCTATAGACTGATCTTCCATGTCTATGGCTGCTGTCATCAAAATAGATCCCAAAACACTTTAAACAATTTAATCCAGCCTTGTATTTATAAGATAACACAAAGAGATAATCACAGACTCCCTCCCTGTCTCGTGCACTCTCACTAGTTACTATCATGTTATTAATCAGGGTTTCCCCTTCCTTGGGTTAGTTTGGCAACCTCACTTTCTCTCACTGCAGATGTCTCTTTGAGGAACCCTATTCCTTCAATGAACGATAAAGTTCTGGGGTGAATTAGAATTCAGGCCCATAAATGAGAGTAGGCAACAGGCACATGTACAGTGCCAGACTTCTCCTTTAAATAGCTCCTTCGCTGAGTCCAACTGCTCTCGTCTCACTTGTTGACCAGGTCCTGCTTCATTGAGCTCCTTTTTCGCAACCTGAGTGCCCCATAGAGGTGAAGGACACAGCCTAAGCTGGCTCCATCAGTCAGCAGAACAAATGGGCTTGCTCTGCCTAACATCGGGCCATCTCGAATTCCACGTCTTTTATAGAGATGAGTGATGAAGAGGGGCTTGTTCCGCTTTGCAGCTGTATTAATACACATCAGGGGCCAGCTCCTGGCACTAAATCATGCTTCTGCATACATCTGTTATCGGACTCCTCACCAGCGTGATGAACAAGTCTGCAGATAGAGGCTTCCTTGTGTCATTCTTTATAGGATTTTCCTAAAAGAATAAATAGCTCAAATCTCTGCCAACACTCTCCCCTGTCATTGTGATGAATTTAGCTTCTTTCTTAAACATGCAGCTACAAATCTTCCCAGTCACACCCTCCCCCATCCACACAAAGTTTTAAGTTGAATTTGACTGAATTCAGCAGATGTTGTTAAAAGCCGTGTGAGATGCGCACACTCGCTCCTTTCCAGTGTCAGGAATGAAAGGAGAGACCTGGGACTCCATTTATTTGGTAACCTAACAGCCTAGCTAAGTTAATTATGCCCTTGATCCCCAGTAAATAGTGTCTGGTAACACTTGTTCTGTCAGAGAGACCTATATTCAAAGGCATGCCTGGATGTACCAAATAAGCTAAGGTGAGCATCCAAATCTATATCACATTGTCGGAGCAGAAAATTTCCAGTAACAGCGCTGCTGCCTGAGGCAAACTGGATTAGCGACTACTGCTAAAATAGATGTCACTGGAGAAGAGAGATTTGGGCATTTCCCCCAGAACTCTTGAGAACTTACAACAGGAAGGAATTCAGAAGGTGACTTCAGTGCCTCAGGAAGTGACTCTTGTCTTCAGAAATGTGCTGGGAAGTCCTTTTTACTCAGGTGCTCAGAAAGGCTGAGACTTAAAGCCAGGGCTTTCCAGCTAGAAAGCGGAGTAGCAGATGGGAATTCTGTCATGTTTTAAACACAAATTCTGGCTAGAGCAGGTAGCCATAGGAGTCAGGAGATGTTTGTAATGGAGTGCATCAGATTGGACGTCCCAGATGGTCTTCTGTAGCTTGGCTGAATGCAAAAGGGATGTGAACAATTCTCTTCTGTTGTGAGAATATTTAAGTATTGGCTGTGTACTTGGTGCTGTACAAAACACAGAAGCAGAAAGAAACTGTAACTAACTGAGACTAACAAATGAAATAATGTATCATTTAGTTTATTCCTCTAAACAATTATTCATCCTGTCAAGTTCTGTTAATGGGGACTGGTTGACCCAGGAGATGGAGATTTAGGAATGGGATATGGAGCATTTTACCTCTAAACTGCTAGCTGCAATCCAGTCCAGACATTAGGTGACCATTGAGCTTAGGTATAGAGACTTTGACCTGTTCCAGTCTGGTCCAACTTGAAGAAGTGTTTGGTTTAGGAGATTGCAAATGAGTTCTACTCTGGTCTGTCTTGCCCCATCTTTGTAGCTGTTTGTGATACACTGTCTACCCTACTGAGTCCATGCAGAGGTTCACAGTGCATTTGCTTTATCTGTACCATTCTCTATTTGGACACCAGAACATCACTGCCTTTCCTTTGCGGGTCTCTCCTTATAGAGCTCACATGATCACTCCACCCTGTCCCTCATGCTAAAACAGTTGTGCTTGCCCAGGATGCGTTATTCAGTAGTGCATAAAGCTTATTTTCACCTTCTCTGGTGCTAATTAAATTATCCTCTTTCATCCAAACTATTCAAACTTGAATTTTAAAAAAATACCTGCAGAAGAGATGCTCTGGGTCAGGATTTCTCAACTTGGGGGTCACAAACAGGTATTGGGGTTGTGACCTCGTTGCCCTACACACATTGCTAAATGGGAGAGAGGTTCCAGTATGGAAAAGGATGAGATTCACTGCTCTAGATCTTCTGGTAGCCACTAGAATAACATATAGAAATCTATGATTAGGTTGCTATGAGGTTACCAGTTTTAACTTTCTTTTCTCCTGTCCTCTGTCTCCACATTCTCCTTTTCCTCCTACTGTTTTGTGTTCCAGCAGCTTTACCTGTCCACATGGATGCAGCAGACTCATCCCTGCCAGCGACACAGTCCCAGAGGTCCCAGAGCTCTGACTGGACGGGCAGAACCCAGGCAGCAGAGAAATCCACTGCTGCTGCCCCAGCTAACTTCTTTAAAACACCACAAGAGAAGGGCTCTGGATACAGCTAGATGGAGGTGTCTCTACTCGGAGCTGGTTGCGTTTATGAAATGTTGGACTTCGAAGTACATCAGCACTGAACGTCTCATTTGGCAATAACCATCTCATCAGTGTTGGTGCGTGATGCTCACCGTCCTCCAGCTGTGTGCCCCACACATCCCCAGATCATGTTTGTGAATCTGTGTAAAAGTAACTGGTGATGTTGGGGCTGCAGCTTTTTTAAAGCATTCCTGCTATTGCTGTGAGTACTTATTACGCACTCATCTCCTGTCCCAGCACCTGTTGTTATCTGCTGGGATGTGTACAGAGCCTTGTGGTTTTGCAGGTGTTGGTCTTTGTTATGAAGCTGGTCACCACTTGGGCATATTGTTTGTTGCAAAGGGTTGAATATAACAGGAGACAGTCCTACTGCGGCTATGCAGAGGCAAGAATCTGTCTTTGGCAAGCATAAGGACAGAAACAAAGGCCAGCTTAGGATTCCTGGTCAGGAGAGGAGGAGGAACAGCAAGTGCAAACAAGGTTTGAAATGTGGGACTTGAATTCTGTATTAGCAAAACACCTATAGGCCTTTCACTGAGGGACTTGGCAGTCAAGATGTTGTTTCTAATGAAACAAACGTGATGCTTGTCCTGTCAGGAATTGCCAGTGGCTCACTATCAGCATGGTCCTTCAGCGCTTTTTGTCCTTCCTTGTTTGGAGTGTCTTTAGTCTTGCCCTGTGAATTGCAGTATTCTTTCCTTATTCCTCATCCTCTCCATTTATCCTGCTGGACAAGGGGTTGGCAGAACTAATTAGACAAAAATGTGCAGACTGGAGTTATGAGAGGAAGCTTGGATCAAGTTGCCCTAAAATATCCTCTGAGAAGTCTTCATTGGGGAGATGACAGAGAGGAAATATTGGAATACTATCCATGGGCATCCAGCTTCAGAAGCTACTGTAAGCAATCCCGAGGACACTTGAAGTTGAAGTCCATGTCCCACTGTGTACTAAAAGTTATATAGGGTATTATCTGAGTTCAAAGCACTCTTTAAAGATTGAACCACTTCCCCTGTCTCACATTCTCCCTGTCTTCCTCAAAGGTTAGTGTTCTGAAGTATATATAAGTGGGGTTCCCCTCTATCTCCGGAGTATACATGGAAGGGGTCTCCCTCTATCACTGATTGTACTCTGCTCTGTAGTATATATGGGAGGGTGTCCCTGGATTTCCAGTTGTACTCTGCTCTGTGGTATATATAGGAAGGGTTTACCTTCTCCACCTTTCCTTGCATCCCTGATGGCATTTGCTCTGCAGTATATTGGGGAGGGTTCTTTTCTCCCCACAACCCTTTCCCTTTATCCCTGATTGCTCTTCAGTTTGCAGTATTGATGAGAGGGGGGTCTCTCCTGCTTTCTCTTTTCCTGTATCCTTGGTTGTACTCTGCTTGTTTCCCTATCTCTTGAAAGACCTCTCTACAGCTTCACTCTGGGTTACATATATAGAAGATGTGCCTGGATAGTGTGTACAAAAGGAACCATGCCATGCTTGCTTGACAACCCTAGTTGCCTTGTGAGCTCTTGGGTGTTTTCAAACAGGTGGCCCGTGTCATTACAAAACCTACTGGTTGGCTGAGTGGGTGGAGCTCCAGACAGGACCATCCATTAAGAGCAAAAATAAATTTTCAACATGGGGTGGAACTTGCACCCCTAGATGTAGATGATGGATTTGCATGTTTCCCTTGCTTTGCTCTCTATGACCTATAAATCAAATGAGTGAGGGGTAGATTTGATTATGAGCATATCAGAAAATGTTTTAATTGTTTTTAAATTTTCTTTGTATTAAAATTTTAAAATTAAATGGCCAGCCATGAAGACCCATAACATAACACACAAAGTAAGTTACAAAATCAAACAAAACGCTCTCGAACAATCTAAATCATGAATGATGAATAGTTACATTAGACAAAGTGTCCATGTCTTATCCACTAATACCTGTTTACTCTTGGGGAGAGACCCAAATTGGATTTATGTTTTGTGTCCCAAGGAAAATCTCAGCTCTGCCCACATAAATCCCTCTGAAAAATCTCATGCGTCTTTCTTATACATATTGAAATTCCTTAGAGGGAGAGCCTTGTTACCCTCATACAGGGGCACAGAGTTTAAAGGCTAGTTTGGATTATCTATGAGCAATTACAAGGGATTTGAGGGGAAAGAAATGTTCAGATTAAGTTAGTGTCTTTACATTCTTATTTTTGTGCTTTGTACAAAACCAAGTCTGTAGCGCTTAACAAGTAATAAAGACAGACTCTATCATGAAGAGCCTGTGATCTAAAACCCGTACAGAGAAGATGGGACACTGGGAAAACATAATTAGGGAATAACTTGGCTTCTTTTATTATTTCACTCCTTGTGGGCAAAGCAGGAGATAAACTCTATCCAGCTGCTAATTTGCTTCTTGGTTATAGAAGATGTTGTTTCAATGGAGAGATGAATGGAGATGTTAGATACTGTTTGTTTAATGCAAGGGCAAGCACAGGCACGGGACATGTATTAAAAGTGAGGGGCTGTGAGCATTGGGGAGCTGAGAGTAGGTAATGTCACTCCTATTCCCTGCATTTGTTGATAATCCAATAGTGGGTTGCAGCTAACTGCAGGTTAGCTGTGCAGTTGTCCCATAGTCCCTTGTTTCAATTCCATAAACCTTTCTTCCCATGAACAGTTGTATTCATCATTTTAAAGCACAAGCCTAAACCATGTCCCTGGCTTCCTCATGAAAGAGAATTAGACCAGTGGCCTATTGTGGTACTTGTTTGTCTCTTGGAAGAAGCTCAGATACTTCAGTGATGAGTACCATTAGAAGAATTTAGACAGGCCACCTACCCTAACAAAACACACTCTGAAAGTTGTTCCAGTGGTTAATTACTGACTGTTAAAAAAATTACATGTTATTTCTAGTTTGAATTTGTCTAGCTTCAGGTCCAGCCATTGGATCGTGTTATACCTTTCTCTGCAAGATTGAAGGAGTCCATTAAATATTTGTTCCCCATGTCGATACTTAGACTGTAATCAAATCACCCTTTAACCTTCTGTTCATTAAGCTAACTAGATTGAGCTCCTGGAGAATTTCACTATCAGGCATGTTTTCTAATGCTTCAGTCGTTCTCATGGCTCTTCCCTGAGCCCTCTCTGATTTATCAATATCTTTCTTGACTTGTGGACACCAGAACTGGACACAGTATTTCAGCAGCAGTTGCACCAGTGCCAAATACAGAGGTAAAGTGACCTCTCTGCTACTTGAGAGTTTCCTGTTTATGCATCCCAGGATCATATTAGCTCTTTTAGCCACAGCATCACATTGGGAGCTCATGTTCAGCTGATTATCCACCATGACCCCCAGATCTTTTTCAGAGTCACTCTTTCCCAGGAGAGAATCCCACATTTTGTAAGTATGGCCTACATTTTGTTCCTAGATCTATCCATTTCCATTTAACCATATTAAAACACATATTGTTTGCTTGCGCCCAGTTTATCAAGTGATCCAGATTGCTCTGTCTTCATTATTTATCCCACCCACCCCCAATTTGTGTCACCTTAAAACTTTATCGGTGATTATTTTGTTTTCTTCCAGATCATCAATAAAAATGTTAAATAGCATAGGGCCAAGAACCGATCCCAGTGGGACCCCGTTGGAAACACTCCCACTTGATGATGATTCTCTGTTTACAGTTACAATTTGAGACATGTAAATTAGCCAGTTTTTAATCCATTTGTGTGCCATGTTAATTTTATAGTTCTATCAGTATATATAGTTGTTATACAAAATCATAAATATCAGAGAGGGAAAAGTTCTATTAAAACGGGGCTTTTCAACGTTTTCTGTACTTTGACCTCATGTTACAACAGAAAACATTTTATGACCTTCCTTCTAACCGTAGGAAGGTGGTCACAATCCCCAAAACCTGTTTGCAACACCCATGTTCATGTATGAAAACAGGCAGTCTTTCATTGCTAATGCAGGATTGTTCTCCACAAAAGAATTTTCTAGTGCTTTGTCCAGTCTAGCTTTTAAATATCCCTAGAGAAAGATCCTTCACAGCTTCCCTTGGTTGCAAGTCTATTAATCAGCCTAATGCATCTCACTGAGAGTTTTCCTAACCGTCATCTTAATTTTTCCCTGTCTTAAATTCATCTCTTAAATTCGTCTACTGCCTTTTGGCGGTAGACGGTGCAGCATGACTGGTAGCCTTCATCGGCGATCGGGATGCTGGTAGCTGTGGGGCTGGCAGCCGTAGGGCTGCATTGCACCAGCCCCTTACCTCTTGGCAGTAGATGGTTTATTACGACTGGTAACCGTCCTCGTCGGACAATGATGGCTATCAGTCGTAGTATACTATTTTCTGCCAAGTATTGTCTGCTAAGCACCCAGAAGAGGCCGAGGGCGATCTGGGTGCTGGCAGACATGTGGCTGGCACACGTGGGGCTACATTGCTACACAGCAGCAACCCCTTGCCTTTTGGCAGTAAATATTAAATTCATCTCGTTACTCCTGGTTATATTCACTTGTATCACCCTACATAATTCCTCTCCCTCCTGGGTGCTAGCACCATTCACCATTAGTAGATTGTTATATAGAATCAGCAGCCTAGTCTCACAATTGAGGGGTCCAGGCTGCAACTCCATGTTCTCAGAGGGCAGGGTGGAAACAATTTATTCTCAGATTTTCCTGTTGATGTCAATAGAGCTGCTGATCCAAGCAAGGACTGTGGGATCAAGCTCTTAGATTGTAAGCTCTTCAGGTCAGGGTACCGACACAATTTCTTTTGTCTCCAAAGGATTGAGCATACTTATGGCACTATTGAAATAATAACCATAGCAGACACCTCCTTTGTAGGTAGCATCTCTTGCCATGGGATGTTTCCAAAAGGGCTGGAGGTCCCAACCATATGAGTTCCTGCTACTGCTTTCCCTTCCCCACTTGCAGTCTAGAATCCAATTATGGGCCAGCCAGGCTCTGAGCAGGGTTGCTGATTTGTAGGGGATTCCACAAGCTTAGTTTAGGACACATGTTATATCCTGTGCTGTGACTCCAGAAATTGGAGTGTTATATGATTTTTTTGTAAAATCCCTTTCAGAGATCAGTAGCTTGCTTCAGGTTTTAAATAAAGATTCTTAGTATTGCTGTGATCCAGCTGATTTGTTTTGTTTCTCTTTCTCTATGGCAGGTGTTCTCTTTCCTCCCCTTCCCTCAGTCATGTAGTTTATTGTATGTCCAGATTCCTTGCCCCTCTCTGAGGAATGCTACTTGTGGCAGCAAGGGGAGTAAGGGGACAAAGGTTTTTTAGAAGCAAGTGTCAGTAAAATAATAAAACAAGGAAACTTTATGCAATGCAATGATCCTGCTTCCAGCGCAGCAGGAGCTGACACCACCTCAGGGAGCTGGTGCTGAGTCCCAGCATGAGGCTAAGGCCTGGTCAACACATGTAATTTAAATTGCCATAGCTGTGATGCTTAAGGGTGTGAAAAATCCACCTCCCTGAGCGCCATAGCTCTGCTGACCTATCCCCTGGTGTAGACACAGCTAGGTCAACGAAACAATGCTTCCATCGACCTAGCTACCCTTGTTATGGGGAGGTGGTGTTCCTACAGCAACAGAAAAACCCCTTCCATCACTGAAGGCTGAATCTACATATGGGCTTATGCTGACAGCTATGGCACTATAGTGTAGACGTGGCCTTAGCTGCACCACTTTAACTCTGTTGGGATTGTTAAAGTGGTACAACTCCCAGCGTGGATGTAGTTTTACTGGTATAAAGGTACTTTTACCGGTATAGCTACCTCTGTACAGGAAGGGGAATAACTACTGGTATAAATCACCTTTATACCAACTGCAGCCACACGGGGGATTATACCAGTATAACTATTTTAGTAAAAATCCACACCACTAATTGATGCGGTTATACTGATAAACCTTTTAGTTGTAGACCAGGCCTTAGTGAAGCAGGAACTTGAAAGATCATAGGCTGTGTGACCCTGAAGGGAGCAGGAACACCGTCATGGCTCAGGGGGAATCGACAGCCCAGAGCCAAGTCCCAGTGTTACACTTAAGTGTTAGTGTAGACAAAGCCTTTGTCGGCAAAACGTTTGTCGGTCGGAGGGAGACACCCCTGACCTACACAAATTTCACCGACAAAAGCACTGGTGTGCACAGTGCTATGTCAGCGGGAAATGCTTTCCCGCCAAAATAGTTACCTCTGCTCATTGGAGGTGGTTTAATCGAGCCAGTGGGAGAGCTCTCTCACGTTGGCATAGAGCAGCTACATTGGAGGCCTTACAGCAGCGCAGCTGCACTGGTGCAGCTGTGCCGCTGTAAGGTCCATAGTGTAGACACAGCCTTAGAAAGAGTTAGATTGGAGGCATCTGGAAAGATGTGGGAGGTCCAAAAGCTCAGTCTGGGCGCACATGTTCAGAAGGCTGAAAGAGCAATTTGAGCTGTAGAAACAGCTTTACTGAACTAAGGTAGAATGTGAAGGAGACAGGGCATTATAATGAAATCTGTCTGAGGATCTCCTTGGACCTGTTCCATGGTCTCACACCAACCTCACCATGTGGCTTTACGCTTCAGTCCCCCACTTCAGAGCTCTTTCCTTTCTCTTTGAACACTTGGGGTTTCTTTCTTTATTTCCAAAGGGACCCCCCCCAAAAAAGTTTCATTTAATCATAATGACAAGGGTGGAATGATGGATGTGAGGTGGAAGAGAATTCCACAGCTGGGAGAAGCATATGGTTAAAACATCTTCAAAGCTAAAGGTCCTGGAACAGTAGACGCTACAAAACCGGCACTGGCTGGTCTCACAGCTTGGTAATTGTGAGAGAACAAGGAAGCCTCTTATTTAAAAAGGGGCAAGACCTGTGGAAGAAGTGTTATCTTGCAACCAGTCTCTTATTGATATAGGTATTTGATGCCTCCTATCACCATTGTATCTGAGCAGCTCAACTACCGTGCCATTTATCACTGTGAAAACCTTTTTGGAGGAGAGAGATGTTCTGAATGTTTAGTAACTGTGAGGAGGAGAGAATTTTGGTTGCTTCCTGGAGAATCTATGGACCACAAGCCCAGCTCTGCAGTGGTCCTGTCCTGCCAATTGTGATGCAGTGTACTGTCAGTTGTGATGCACAGAGCAGAATTACAGATGTTTTTTCAGGAAGATGGAACAGAAGCTTAAAAAGGGAGAGTGAAACACAGGAAAAGGGAATCCGATATTACATGGAAACCAAAAGCTAAGTTAAGGACAGCCAAAAGAATGTGAAAAAGCTAAAGTAACAATGGTTAGTAGAGGTCAAAGGGGAACGTAGGTGATACTTTCTGTAGGACAGAACGGAAAGCATTGTAGTGTCATATAGACAGAAAAGATAATATAGAGGCTGACTTGGAACCCTTGCAGGACCTATGTAGTTACATTTCCTGCCTTTAACCTCAGTCCAACATGCTAACAGTACCAAGATGGCTAGTGAAAGGTCTGCAAGTGCAACACATTGACCTTCTGAGACAGCTGTATCTTCATGACAACATTAGGAAAGATGCCCAGAAAAGTTTTAGTTCAGGTATTTATTGGTAAATGTACCACCTAGCTCAAAGGCTCAGCAGTGGAGCATATGAAACCTTTATCTCTTAAGTCACTGATTTTGAATTCACCCAGTAGTGACTAAAAAAGATTGCCAGCTTGCAGATCTCCAGTAGATTTTAAGGAGATTGCTCACAGTGTTATGTTCTTAGTGGACAGATGTATACCACACAATTATTATTAATCACCAACAACGTGCTTGGCTCTGTCTAAGACAGGAAATACAGACAGCCACTGCCTAGGCTAGCTTACCATTTAAAGAGAAATACTGAATATAAAAACAAAAAATACTGTTGCCATTGGACCTGATTAATACTTGTGTTGGTAGCATCAGGGGACACAAAGGACTGAATGAGCTGTGGAAGTGATTGTGTGGTGAACTGGGAATAGCAAGGCTGATTCACCTTTGCCCGGTGCTTTGAGAGCTATGTATGAAAAGTGCTATAGATAAGTTGTGTCTTTAGATTTTCCCTAGATGTAACTGTATTTTCCAGGTTGAATTTACTTTTACTCCTGTATTTTCTACCTCTTCTTGTTCATAATTCTTTGCCTTGCTGCTATTCACAATTTCCCAGTTAGATTTAATGTAATGTGCTGTCTCCTCCCATTTCCAGAGCATTAATGAAGAAGTTAAATAAGACTGGACCTTGCACTCAAGCCATGTGGCTCTCTACTGAACTTCTTGCCCTATCTCACCATGTTGTCATTTATTATTAATTATTTTTATTACAGTAGCCCTTAAGCGCCCTAGTCATAGATCAAGACCCCATTGTGCTGGGCCCTATTCAAACACAGAACAAAGACTGTTCCTGCCCCAAATGGCTTAGTCATTGCTCTCTTGGCCTTTCATCTAATTTGAGTCCGTGGTGTGCTCAGAATGATTGTCAGTTCCATGAGAACAAGTAAGATTTTTGTGTGTGTGTGTGTGTGTGTGATGCTGTATAAAGTGAAGTCCGGCTCTATCGCACTATGTTCCCTTGTGAAGGCGATCACTCACTTCATGAGCCTCCTAGGGGGCTGGTGAGGACAAAGCAGGCTGTCTTCTTTCCTAGTGCCCTCTGTTAACAGTTGTTCCCGCACAGCAGTAGTCTGCCTTTCAGTGACAGCCCTCTGGCCAACTCATGAATTGTGTCCACCCCTTTCAGGGTACACAGAGTCCAACAAAGGATAGCTTTAGTGTCAGGCAAAGAGGTTCCAGGCCACACTGGGCCAAGGTCCCAGAGTCATGACCCTCTGGGTTATAGAGTCTTCCTAGTCCATATTCCTCAGTACCCAGTGTAGCTTTTTGTCTTCAGCCCTATCTGGGAGTTGGTAGGGGAACCCAGGCCTACCCTCTCCACCAGGTCCTAATCCAAGGCCATGTGGTAGGCAGCAAGGTCCTGCACCCTAATGGGCTGTGCCGCTGCTCCCCTGCATTGCTTCCCACCAGTCTCCTCTCACAGAAGGTCAAAGCAAAGACATGTAAGCAAAATAAATCAAAAGATAAATCCCAGACCTTGCAGCTATCCAAAGTCCCTTTTCCCTCAGCAGATCAGGTAGGTTCTTAATAGTCAGGGGCCCCAGGCAGCTGGTCCTTCCATAGTACTCCCTCTGAGAAGCTAAGAGCATCGGCCTGCTCACCTCCAATGACTGACTACGATTGAGTTGCTCTGCTCCCCTTTTAAACTCCTCTCCAGTGCCTGCATGCATTGCAAGTGGGGCAGCCTAGGCCCAAAGTAGCTCTTTAACCCATTCTTTTCCAGTGCAGGATTTGTACACCCCATCACATCCCTTCATCTGCTAATTCAGTAATTCTATTTTATTATATGTGTTTTACTGTAGTTCCTGGAGGCCTCAGGAAGGATCAAGGCTCAGTTTTGCTAGGTGCTGTACCAAATGCAGACTAAAAGAACAGCTTCTGCCTTGGAGTGTTTACAATTTAATAAAGGGTGAAGAAGGTATGAAGACAGACGTGAGGAAAAGAAACGAAAGAGGCATTGTGGTTGGTGTCACTGAATGATCGATTATTACAACTGAATGATTGTAGTATGTGCAGAGATGCATATTACCAGCGCCTTGAACAAAGATGACACTGAGGCAGTTGTCTGCTGTGCTCCCAGCCACAGGTGATCATGCCATCATGGACATCACTGACCCATGTACACAGTGGGTATGGGATGAAAAAGGAAATTGCCACAGGGGCAGCTAGAGATTTGGTTGGTTGCCACTAGTTTCATCTTTTGTCCCTTGGTCTCTCTCCTCCCCTCCCGCCCCCCGAAGAAGTAGGTACAGTATAACCTGAGAGTTAGGAACACCAGAGTTATGAACTGACCAGTCAACCACACACCTCATTTGAAACCAAAAATATACAATCAGGCAGCAGCAGAGACCAAAAAAACCAAAACCACAAATACAGTACAGTACTGTGTTAAATGTAAACTACTAAAAAATAAAGAGAAACCAGCATTTTTCTTCTGCATAGTAAAGTTTCAAAGCTGTATTAAGTCAATGTTCAGTTGTAAACTTTTGAAAGAACAACCATAACGTTTTGTTCAGTTATGACCATTTCAGAGTTATAACAACCTCCATTCCCGAGGTGTTCGTAACTCTGAGGTTCTATTGTATTTAAAAGAAGAAGAAAAAAAAAAGGTAGGTGCTTCAAAATCATAAAGGAATTATATGAACTGGAAAGGACCTGGCATTCATTACTGAGGTATAGACAAAGCATGTTACAGGGGGACTGTCAAATGCGCAGCGTGAACACCACCTGCCCCCAGTGTCTCTGTTCTTGTATCTTTAATTTTGTCCCCTACATCTATGTAAAAAACAACCCTCCCTCCCAAAAAAAATGCCTTCTAGTGAGTGACTTAGAGCTCAATCTGTTTAGCTTAGCACTGAGGTTGAGAAGTGACTTCATTATGGGGTAGAAGTTCTTTCATGGGGAGAAAAGGCTGAGTACTAACCGTCTCTCTCTGACCTAGCAGAGAAAGGCATTACAAGAACCAATGGCTGGAAGCTCAAGTCAGACAAATTCCAGTTATAAACTAGGCACAAATTTTTAACAGTCATGGTCATTAACCAATGGAACAACCTACTCTGGAAGTGGTGGATTCTCAATCTCTTGATGTCTTCGTATCTAGACTGGATGTCTTTCTGGAAGGTATGCTTTAGTCATACCTATGTTACTGGGTTCAACACAGGGGTAAATGGGTGAAATTCTATGGTCTGCTTCATAGTGGAGGTCAGATTAGATGGTCAAATAGTTTTTTGGCTCTGAAATGTATGAAGCAGGTTGGCTTTTGTCTTCCTATCTTTCCACTCTATTGTGTGAGAAGAGAGATGCAATGAAAGGTGTGTAGCATTACAGTTCCCGGCAGTATAATCTGGGCGAAAAATCCAGAAGATCTGTGAAATGACTGAAGATATTGTGTTGCCAAAGGGCTGCAAGCATGGAATCAGCAGTTGGTGAGACAAGGAGAAAGGCAAGAATTTTGCTTATGCAAATAAACGTACATCTCTTACCCCATTTGTATGTAATCTCACAGGACTGGAGACAGTGTGGCAATGTGTTGTTGATGTGCAATTTCGAGGCACCCAACTATCTCCTGGTTAAAGATTCCTTAACAGTTAGGATGCCCCCCTCTTCCTGCTACACACAAGCGAAGCAGGAATCCCTCCTAGTTCTATGCAGAATCTATCAGTGTTGAGTCAACTTCAGGAGCTCTATCTCAGTTCTTTAGCTCAGTTGTGTATTCTGTGTGGATTCTCCCCTAGACTAAAGCAAGTAGGGAACTGGTGGGCTTGCTATCGCCTTGGCAGGATATCTGATGAAATAAAGTACTTATAACTTCCTTGCATTTTATCGCCTATAATCAGGAATTGATTCCACTTCTCCTGGTGTGACATAAGAAAAGATGCCTCCCTGCAGAAGTGCTCCACTGGTGGCCCCTGGTTTGATATGGAAATGGAAGGGGCAGGTGTCTTCCTATGGAAGAGCTCTGCTGCACCCAACTTCTGACAGGAGATGATGTGGCTGAAGAGAGTGTTGTTCCCACTGGTATCATGGTCTCTAATAATGAGAGGGCAATGACCAGCTTTAAAATGTACCAAACTGCATCTCCTGGCATGTTTCAAAATAAATGTAAAATTCCTGCACTGATAGGGCAGTGCCCCATGCCAGCTCTGAAATCACGGATCCTGGAAATGGCACTGACATCTAGTCCTAGCAGCTGTCTTTGTTGCCCGGAATGATGTATTCTAGTCCTTGGTACTGGAAGTTCTGCTATTAATACCCTGAGCTGAGGCCATGTGCACTGAGCTGGCCCCTGGGCAGAGCTGAAGTCTAAGAATTCCCACTCTCTCACCTTCGGCTGCACCAGAGACTAAGCCAAGAGTGGGAAAAGCTAGAAGAAACCTGATCATTCATCTGTCATGGGCAGCCTATCCCAAGAGAGTCCTGGGATGGCTTTCCCCCAGAAACCTGTATGGGGCACTATGTACATATCAGAAGTGTTTTGTGTGGTCATGGAGTTTCCCTATTAACAGGGCTTGGACTCCAGACTGTTAGGACTTTTTGTTTGTTTGGTAAGGTTGTAAACAAGGAAAACTCATGGCTGTGTCCCTTGGTCTAAAAACATGCTGTGTAGTCTCTGAGCCAAGCTCTCAGAGAATCTTTGTTCAGATTGTAGAAACTGGAAATAAAAGCAATATTCAAAATAAAGAGTTTTATGTGATGTAAAGCAAACAGACCTGCAATGGAATGAGGAGGTTCACTGATTTCTAAATGAACTGATGCAATCACGCCTCAATGACATACATATTTCTTTTCCTATTCACTTTCTTCTATATAGGTCCAAGTAATAATAATGTACAACTCAACTGAGAAGTCTGCAGGGGAGATTATTCTTTCACCATTCAGGTCACAGCTTCTTGACTCCAAGCGAAGGGGTTTGCTGGGCCCACCCCACTTTACCATGCCTATACCATTGCTCCTTGTTTTGCAGTGGCCTTGTTGTTTGCTGGCTTGCCATGACTTCATTTCCCTGTTCTTGTTATGCACCCAATTTGTAATTTGAAACGTTAAATCTAAGTTGCTCTCAAGTACCTGTTCACCTGAATCACCATGTTAAATCTGGCCCAAGTTAACAGGAGCCATGTTTGAAATGAGCTGGTGGTGTCAGGTCAGTGTTTAGTGGACATGTCTTTATTTCACCAAAACTAGCATCACCGTGAGCACTGATTAATCTGGTCTTCAGCAATTTCAGTAGGGAGCTCAAGGTTCAAATTGGCCTGGAGATTGAATTCCTCTCTCACACATGATGTTGGTCTCTAAAAGTCGAGGTTGAGGCCATCTGTGAGGAGAGCCATGTAGGAAATTCCCCTGTGCATCAGCTGCTGTAGGTATAAATTATAGGACTTCGGCTATCACATCAATCTGGCACTTTTCAATAGCACAGAAATCATGAAGCACTTAAAAAAATACTTTGGATAATATTTGATGTGTTCTTTCTGAAACTGAATCGTTTCAAAAGGCTCTTGATAGAAACAAAAATATCTGCAAACTGCACATCTTGTAAACAGGATGAGCCTGCCTCAGACTGATATTTTCTGGAAAGTTTTAGCAAAAATGGTTGAGCCATTTCGTACAATTGTCTCAGTGAGAAGCGTTAGCACCTCTATGGTTTGGAGCAGGCACTTGAAATTTAGCAGGAAGATTACCTTAGGGTCAGGCAAATACCCTTTTCTGTTCATGTAAAAATTAACACATTTGGCTTCTGAAAAAAATTGCTGCATGCACATGTTTAGGAGAGATTTGTTAGAGACTGGCAGCTAAATTATCTGAAGATTTCATCTGGATTGAAACATACTCTACAGCAGCGGCTCTCAACCTTTCCAGACTTCTGTACTACTTTCAGGAGTCTGATTTGTCTTGCGTACCCCAAGTGTCACCTCACTTAAAAACTACTTGCTTACAAAATCAGACATAAAAATACAGAAGTGTCACAGTACACTATTGCTGAAAGATTGCTGACTCTCATTTTTACCATATAATTATAAAATAAATCAATTGGAATATAAATATTGTACTGACGTGTATAGTACATAGAGCAGTATAAACATGTCATTGTATGAAATTTGAGTTTGTACTGACTTCGCTAGTGCTTTTTATGTAACCTGTTGTAAAACTAAGCAAATATCTAGATGAGTTGATGTACCCCCTAGAAGACCTCTGCATACCTGCAGGGGTACATGTACCCCTGGTTGAGAACCACTGCTGTAGAGCAGAATGGCTGGGACTGAGCGGATCTTTCCCTTCAATTACTCCTCCTAGCTGGCAAGTGTCACTGTGGTGCCAGACACCAGACCTGAGGAGAGTGTGAAAATGGCTTGACTCTAATGCAGAGGAGTAGGGAGCAGAGGGGGAATGGGGCAGGCTGGGGGGTATGGGGCAGAGGGGTCTATAATTGCTAGGGAACACTTGCCTTCAGAACCTGGAATAGAATCTAGAACTCCCCGTCAGCTCTACATTTCTATGATTCTTGAATTCCAACATTACTCTGCTGTCTAGCAACCTATGGCAAAGTGTGCCTCTCATCTCCCTGTAGCAGCTGTTCCTCACAGAGGATAACCATTGACTCAAATGGTAGATTGAAAGGTTTCCAACATTGCAGATAACCCACACAGAGGTCAGTATGGTTCCACATGAAGGGATTTCTGTCTTTTCAGTTTCCTTTTAAAAAACACTTTAAAAGAGTATTAAGGCTACAAAGTCCAAACACTGAAAGTTGGGAAATAGCACATTAATGTTGCCCATGTTGCTTTAATTTAGTCCCTTTGTGTGTGCATTATGATACAGCTTTTAATTTAATCACATTTTTTTCCATAGGACACCTTCATTCAGAACAGAGGGTGGATGGTGCTCACTGAACGACCAGCTATTCAATATTTCTTGTCACCCTCATTAATCAGTGTCCAGTCCTATACTATCCAAACCTTACTCTGAATAAAGTATTATTTATTTCCTATGGCACTCATCATTAGAGTATCTGAGTGCTTCATAAACATTAATGAATTTATCTTCACAAAATCCCTGTGAGTTAAGGTGCTATTGTTATCTCCATTTTACAGATGAGGCACAAAAAGATTAAAGCCAAAATTGTTAAATGTCTACCAATTTTGGGGGCCCAACTTGAGACACGTAGGGCCTGATTTTTTTCAGAGTATTTAGCATTTTTATAACCCTTTTATATGGTCAAAGCACAGCTCCCTTTGCCTTCAGTTGCAGTTGTGAGTGCTCAGCACTTCTGCAAATCGGACCCCAGCATCTCAAGTTGGGTACCAAGAAAATGAGGAACATCCAGTGGCCACCTATCAAAATTTTGGTTTAAGTGACTCGCCCAGCATCAGATAGGAACTCTGTGGCACAGGCAGACATAGAATCCAATCTCCAGGTGAGCACTCAAGTGCCTTAACCATAAGACCAACCTTTTTCGTCCTGCAGTCCCCTGCCTCATTCACTACACACTTTCCAACTTGTGCAACAAATGAGACGGGTTCTACAGACAATAGCCTCCTTCACTACACAACTCTGGTTCATCTCAGCCGTGGTCCATTCCATGCACTGAATAAGGAAGGAGTTTTGAGGCAAAATAGTATGTGAACTTACTTAAAGCTTGTATCACAATACACGCACAAGAGGCATGAATTAAGGTTGCCAGTTTTACAGTTTAACTGTAGGTCTGGCATTTCCTAACTTTTGAGTGCTTGTCTTTGCAACTATAACATTCTTTTAACATAGGGTTCTGTGGTTGATTGGGTTGGGGTTTTGTTTTGTTTTTTGTTTTGTATGTATGCATGCATTTCTACATGTTGGGATTTCTTTACAGGAAATTTTGGCTTCCTAAAAATGTGCATACTCCTTGGAAATAACTACATTTCCCTGAATTTCTGAAGAATTGAAAGCTGAGGAGCAGCCCAAATCACAATGTCCAAGATAATCTGTTGTTTAAACAGGTTGTCTGCTACTGAACCAGGAGAGGAGAAGTAGGTGAGTTTAAGACCGCTCCCGAGAGTGGAGATACATATTTTAAAAAAAACTCTTTTTTTAAAGCCACACACCAGAGGCAGTGCCAGATTAATGCATTCTCCTGGTCCATGCCAATGCTTGTTGTCATCCCCTGACTCTTCCTTCGCAGAGCAAGCTGTAAAACAGTGACTGATTTAATCTGTTTTTTGTACAGTTCAGAAAAACTCAGTTGATATTTAACAAATAAAAGACTGCCTACAGGCACCAAATTTAGCAAACAGGCCAAACAAGAATCTGCATGAATATTTTGGGGACAGTGTCTGAGGGATCAGAGCAACCAGGAAACCATAGCAAAATACATGACTGAGGCACATCAAAAAGAAGTAGAAAAATGTTATGAAAAAAATCATCTAAGTGTCTTGTTAGCTTCCCATTCACTGTCCTATTTCCCTGCTCCCCCTTCGCTCCTCAGCACTGGGCCTATCCTAAGAACTGATAAACAGTCTCCAGAGATTTTACATGAGTCATGTCAGACACAGGTGTGAAGGATCATTTTACAGAGCAACTTAAAATTTCTGATGAAAACTGACACAGTTCAATTCAGAGATGAAATATCAAAATATTAAGACTTTTACATCTGGCATCTGGATGTAGAGCAGATGTCCAGTGTCCCCCAGCTGTGCTCTATAGCACATTGGGTCTGATTCTCTCCTGTCTCATTGTGTCATCATTTATACCTGTGCTGAGCAGGTATAAGACACCACCCTTCTGATTGGGTAGCATTTTGCACTCACTCGGCACAGGTGCAAATGATGGTACAAGGCCCATAGAAGTGGAGTCAGATTAATTGTTTTTCAACCATGCTACCCACTGTGGGTCTGATTCTTATCTTACACCACTGTGAATCTGAAGTCTATGGAGTTACACTTGTGTAAATCTAGTGGGCAGTGAGGTGGGGAGTGCAGAAGCTAGAAGAGGAAAGTGTGGTAGCTGGGGTGACTGAGGCTGATTTGAGAGATGGAGTGTAAGGGGATAGAAATGGGGAGAAGTGAGAACAGAGCTTAGACAGTTGGTGAAGGAAGAGGAGATAGGAGGAGGAGAGGCGAAAGGAGCTGAAAATAACATCAGGGTTGCCAGCCAGTGGCGTTGTCAGTTGTGACGGACAAGAGGGAGGCAGTGTCTGTATAATTGTGTGAGGAGCCTCTACACATTCCCCTCCCACCAAGGAGTCCTATGTGTGAGCTGGGAGAGAATAGAGTCCATCCATTAGTTAATGATAGTACAGCGTTCTGAAAGTATAAAGCATTATGTCCAGGCTTGCTGTTAGGGTGATGCCGTGATGACTGCTGCCAGCCATGCCACTTCTGGCTCCTGCCCTTGGGGTGCCACAGGAGCGGGCTGCAGTCAGAGTTGGCCAAGTTCCCCCCTTTCTGAGAGCAGATGTTCAGCCATCCAAACAGGTTCAGGAAATGATTTGACTGGACCTGCAAAGGCGGGATTCAGTTTGGGAACCAAGTGAGTGGCACATGCTTAGCAAGGCCTCCGTATCTGGAGCCTATGTGAGTCAAGTGGTGACTTGTCTGCTGGGAGCCATGGGGAAAAGTTATTCTTAGATGAGATGTAACACTGAAGTGAGTTGATTTTGCCTCTTGGGGCCTGGATACCGCCTCCTGCCACTTCCCTCCCACCCTTTCCTTTCATCAACAGGGGAAGCATTAATTGGGAATAATCAATGCCGCGTCTTGGAGAGCTGTGTGAGTAAATAGCTTGTCATATTTCTCTGGTTAGTGGAACCGACAGGGAGCGGGTGTCTCGAGGCCAGGTTCTCCTCCTGCCAGATGCACTGACTCACCAATGCAGCCCATGGCCTGATAGGTCACAAACTATCTGCAGATTTCACTGATATGCACCAAGCCTCCATTGTGTGTGGCTTTTGCTGCGCTGAAGGGACTGGGGCCTTGCTCTCCTAGTCTGAGAGAGCGGGTTCTCTGAGAGTCAGGTTCATCACTACAAGCTGTACTGGGGTCCAAGGGTCTATCAGATAACACTGGACAGCCCCCAACCAAGAATAAACACGAATGCCAGCCTCTACTTTCCTAGGAGTTCATGTTGCCATTTCCTCCCATGCCCCTTGTCCTGTGGAGGTTCCTCCTTATTCACTGAGATCTCTGTGAACTTCTCCTCCATGGAAATCAGCCACGCATGTGAGGGCTGCTAATTGTCCCAAATGTTTTGGATAAGCAGTCTCTCTCACAGCCCTGAGCTGACTGGCTGCAACAAACTGAGCCCTGCCACATCAAAATCTTCCTGCTCCAGTGATCACTCTGCTAGCCCAAGAGGGGGTAAGCCTCTTTATCTCTCTCCATCTGCTGCTTGGTCTTTCTTAGTCTTCCCATCTCTCACTGTGTCCACCCCTTTCATGCTCTCCCTTCTTTCACAGTCAGGCCTGGATGTTTAAAAGTAATCATGGTCAGCATTTGTCATTAATCAGTTTTCTTTTTTATTTATTTAAAAAATAAGAGAGAGGGGGAGAGAGAGAAAGAAGGAAGCAGCAGCAGGGCGATTGCAGATGAATAATGAAAGGATTCATCACAGCCATACCGGGATATATATATTTTTTGCAGCCAAGCGAGACCGATTCCCATCACAGCTCGGGGACTCGTTCCACACAGCCACTCATCTTTCATGCTGGGGGGAAGGGAAAGATGGAGACAGTATCATTATGGATGTAACTGGGCTCTGAAGTGACTGGTCAAGGTTGCTGCTTCAGTCGCAACAAAGCTGCTTGTGGGAATTTTCTCTACACTGTGTTGTTGGCAAAGTGGCTGCCTTTTGCAGCAGATTTTCTCTTGCAAGAGGGTGGCTGGAAGTTTGTTTGCAGGGGAACCATTCCATGGAGAACATTCTCTGAGTTCTCAATTTGCTAGAAGAGGGTGAGATCATGGATGATGGAGGAAGGAACAATATGCTTGCTCCCTTTGTTTCTGAAAGGTTGGCTAGCACATTAGGATAAGCACAAGGCACTTTTCCCCCACACTTTTAATGACTTATCTCCACCCCACATGTCCAGTCTGCCAGTGATGCCAGCCTCAGCAACGCCATCTTCCCCTTTGTCCAAGAAACACCTCTGTGCTTTCGGCCCCCCCTCCCCCGCCCCCTTCCCTAGCACCCTCTATAGATGAAAAGCCCTCCCTGGACTGGTCCACATGGCTGCTATCTTCTTCTCATTTGTATCTCTCCTGAAGATATGCAGCTTATAAGGAACTACAATAGAATGACCAAAGGATCTGTAAGGACAGGCACAGGTGGCTCTAGATCTTCTCCAACTGAGGCTTTAAGGCCCGGACCCTTGGATCCATGTTTGGATCAGGGGTCTGTTACCTTGAAGGGACAGAGTAAAATTCCCTTTGACTTCAGAGTCCTTTAAACTGGGGAACTGGAAGCTCTCAGTGCCAGGGCCATCTTCTGCTGGTGAGGCCAAGTCTGCTAGGCTTCAGAGGCTTTCCTACTCCTGAGAACAAGTTCCAGGGCTTGAATCTATTGGTAGCAAGTTGTCTTTGATGCCGAGACCTTTATCGGATGTTGCTCTTAAGCAGGAAACAGGTGATGGTGGGATGCTCTTGGTACTGGGGGCTTCCTCAGTACCAAAGAAGCCCCATCTAAAGAGGATACTGTTGCTGCTGGGCTGATTGTGATTCCATCTCCCTTGTTAAGCTGGTCTTTTCTGGAGGCATTGGTTCTGCTTTTCCCCTTAAACACAAGGGGAAAAAACCCTGGAGGGGGTCTGGTGTCCTGAACCCTGCACCACAACAGGAGAAACAGAACCCCCACAGATCCAGGGGATGTCCAGGCATATCAAAGGCACGGATTCCACCAGGTCAGGTCCAAAAGCATCTCCAACTTTCTTGTGCCACTGATTCTAAGGACTCCAGGAGGATTGCTCTCTTTAGAGGGTGTATTAGTCCCTCAGCACTGGTACAGGTCTGCTTGCCAGAGAGTGCCCACTCTTCTGCACAAGAACTGGAGAGGAAGGTTCACTCTCCTGCTTTGTACACTCTCTTCTGGGGATTGCCTGGATTGCCTCTAGAGCCATCCAAGATGGGTTTAGAAGCTGACCTAGCTAACTCTCAGAGGAAGGGAGCTTCAGATTTCTTTATTCATCCTACTCTTGGATCTTTGGTAGGTTCTGGGCTAATTAAAAGGCCCAAGAGCTGGCTGTATCTTTCCGTCTGAGAAAAAGACAGTTAAGATTGAGTTCTTAGGAAGTTCTGTTCTACAGGTACCTTGGGGAACCATATCACCAGTTATCACATCTTTGTGCAACAATAGCAATTCCAGTTGTTGGATCAGATGCTACTTCTGTTAGACTATCTCCGAGGAGCGGAAGAAAGCAGCAAAGGACTTTGCCATAGAGGACTTCATGACTGCCAGCTAATGCTTTCTCTGCATGTTATGATGCTTCAAGTACCTCTGCAAGGACAGTAGCATCAGAAATTGCTCTTTCCAGGCATTCCAGGCTTAAAAATTCCGTTTTCTTAGCTGAAGCAAAAGGTCAATTGGAAGAGCTTCCAATTGGCTAGGAGGATTGTGTTGAGTACTAAGGCTGATGAGATCCTTGAAAAGTTGAAGAAAATCAGATACATTGCTCTGTCAAGTCTTTAGGGCTGTCTCAACCTAGCCAGAGGAAGAAGAGCTCAGCTTCATCTTTCTTTGGGTTCCAGACTCTTCATCTTGTTCTCTCTATCCTCCTCTCCAGAAAACCCAGCCTTGCCAACAGCAGAGGAACCAGGGTAAAGAAAAACACTTATTCCACTGCCCATCTATTTTCATCTGGGGGGGGAGGGATAGCTCAGTGGTTTGAGCATTGGCCTGCTAAACCCAGGGTTGTGAGTTCAATCCTTGAGGGGGCCACTTAGGGATCTGGGGCAAAATCAGTACTTGGTCCTGCTAGTGAAGGCAGGGGGCTGGACTCGATGACCTTTCAAGGTCCCTTCCAGTTCTAGGAGATAGGATATCTCCATTAATTTAAATTTTAAATTTAAATTTAAATTTAAATTTAAAATCTGCCCAGCAGATGTGACATGTCACTTTGAAGCTTAGATCCAGTCTATTTCCTCTTACCTTGTCCTCCTTGCTTCCCTTTCAGAGAGAGTTTGGTCCATTACCTTGCGGCATAGAGTGGAATTACAATAGATTGTTGGGTGTTGGGAATTATTTTGTTTGGATACACCGTCGAGTTCCACTCTCTGCCTCCTCCCAGTCCTCCATTCCCATCCCTTCTCAGGGATCCCTCTTGCTGCAGAAGTGGATTCTCTGTTGAAGATGGGAGTTATCAAAGTGCCACAGCAATACAGAGGGAAGTGCTTCTACTCCAGGCATTTGCTCATTCCAGAAATGAGAGACTGCTTTAGTCCTGTTATGAGTCGATGTTGAACGTTTGCATCAGGAGGTTCAAATTCAACCTGCTGATCACCGGCTTCTATTATCCCTACCTTTCCACTCAAGACTGACTTGGGTCTGTCATGTATTTTTACATCTCCTTCAGATCAGCTCACCGAAAGTAGCTTCACTTCTGTGTAGGCAAGACACTACTGATGTGAAGTCTTTCCCTTTCGCCCTTCTGTAGTCCTAAGGGTGTTCCCCAAGTGCTTGGCCAATGATTACAGTTTATTTCAGGCATCAAAGCATCTACATGTACCCATACCTACATAACTGGCTGGTTTGCACTTACATGTAACAAGCCTTGGAGAATGTAACATGCTGCTGGGGATACCCAGAGCTGCGAGCCACTATTACCTTTCTGTCTCAGCTAGGGTGAGTTTGGCTGGCAATGAGATGGTGTCAGCTCCCTGCCTCACCAGCCTCTTTTCCTCACTGGCAAACTCCTCAAGGCAATCCTAGCCCAGACCTTCCCTAGACGGTAATGATCAGTGAATTCCAGCCCCCAAGCTCCTCACAGGTGTTTCTCTGCAATGTACAGCCCCTACCACTGTGCATTCACAGAAGATAATAAATTTGCTGCTCTGATAAAGAGTCAGTATATCACAGCTAACTCCACCAGAGAGGTCCTTTGGGGCCATCTGCCTGTCCCAAGTCAGGATAAAGGAGGAGGGTTGGGCGTGGGGCTAGCAACTGCACCCCGTAAAAAATCAACCTGCTACAGAAACGCCAACAATAGAGATAACAGAGACTTTTACCCTGGAAAAAGAAGGGTCTTCAACTCGAAGACGCATGACGCTGGGTGGTGAAAGTCGTGAGGAAGCCACTAAACCGATTACCCTTCTTGCAACCAGGAGGATTACCATCGGTACATGGAACGTGAGGACCATGTACGAGTCAAGAAAGATGGCACAGGTCGCAGCAGAGATGAGGACACCTGGCGACGCGACCTTCAGGCTGATAGCATAAAAATGGGCTATACCTGGAACCAGCTAGAGCAAATGGCCCAGGATAAAGGACTCTGGAGATCTGTGGTTGGCGGCCCATACCCCGACTGGGGTGACGGGCATGAGTGAGTGAGTGAGTGATATCACAGCTAATTAATTTAACTGGGGTAATACATCCTTCCCTTCAAACCCAGCACTGAATTGATTTACAGTAAAAGTAAAACCAGTTTATTAACAAAGGTGCATGGATTAAGTGATACCAAGTAAAAGAGATTAAGGTAGAAACAGTTACAAGCAAAATAAAAGTGAAAACGCACATCCAAAAGTCTAAAACTTAATCTAGCAAGATAGTCTTTGTTCAAGGTGGTTTTTTTCACCCCCCCCCCCAGTCTTCTTTCCAACCTTTTACTGGCCAGGACCCATCACTGAGATTAAATCACTTGGTTTCTTTGTCTCTGTGATGGGGTGGGACTCACCACTGCGGCACCTCCTACTGGCTGTCTTGGGAATTAGCTCCACACCCTAGTCTGGTGGTGTCTCACCCACCGTCACCTCTGTTCCTGGATCCACGTCACTCCCAGGACCGCGGTGTTCTCTTCATGACACTGCCCTCCAGCTGTGCCACACTCTGTGTTCTCCCCTTCCAGGGGACCTGCAATCTCCACCCAGCCACTTCCCTCAGTGGCAACGGCAGTCCGTTGTCCCGGGGCCACTTCCCATGCGGCACTAGCACCCTTTTCTGCCCTTACCTCAGGGCCTCAGCCTGCAGGCCCTGGTGGCCCTCCAGGAGCTCTCTCTGGCTCCCTGGTTCATGCTTGCAGCACTGAATTGTCCCAGGTGCGGGGGCTTCTTCCCCCTGCTAGGAGCCTGATCTTCTCCCCTCAAGCTCCAGTCAGCTACCGAACTCTGCTCTGCCCTGCCCTGCAGCCCTTCTTATATGAGCCTGCTGGGCCATGATTGGCTACTCTTCTCAGCCCCTTTCTAATTGGCTGCCTCTGCTGCAGCCTCCCTAGGACTGCTTTTAACCCCTTTTCTGCCAGTGAGGGGCAGCTGCCCCATCACAGTCTCCTTATGGCAAAGGATCACTTAGGTGTTTGCTCCCCTCTCTTTATAATTTGAAATGTATTCTTCTGAAGGGTACTCCCAGATAAAGCTCATTTGTCTGGACGATAAGTCTCCATGGTGATTCCTCCCTTGCTCAGGGTTGCTACTATGCAAATGATCTCTTCCTGCTGCAACTTCCCATCCAAATGAATAGCCTGTTGAATTTGCTACTCCTGGGATGAGGTGTTGGCCTCTTTCCTTTGTCCAGAGAAAACCTATTTATCAACTCCCCTGACATGTCTGGTTTAAATACCTTTTAGTCACAGACTTTAAAGCATAATATCAGTGAGTATCCATAATTTCCCATACAGAATCATAACATATATTTTACAATGATATTATTGACCAGTGTGGTGTTTGTTTTCAAATGATACCTCACAACATAGGCACGGACTCCGTGGGTGCTCCAGGGCTGGAGCACCCACAGGGAAAAATTAGTGGGTGCTCTGCACCCACCGGCAGCCAAGCTCCCCTCACCCCCCACCTCACCTCTTCCTCCCCTGAGCGCGCCGCGTCCCTGCTCCTCTGCCTACCTCCCAGCGCTTCCGGCCCGGCTGCCGCCAAACAGCTGTTTGGCAGCATTAGCACTCTCCGGGAGGGAGGGGGGAGGAGCGGGAATGTGGTGCACTCAGGGGAGGAGGCGGGGAAGAGGCGGGGCTGGGGATTTGGGAAAGGTGTCAGAATAGAGGCAGGGAGAGGGCGGGGACTTCGGTGAAGGGGTTGGAATGGGGGCGGGGCACGGGTGGGAAGAGGTGGGGCAGGGACGGGGCCTCATGGAAGGGGTGGAGTGGGATCGGGGCCAGGGGCAGAGCGGGGATCGAGCACCCATGGGAAAGAGGGGAAGTCACCGCCTATGCCTCACAAGGCATATTTTGTACAGAAATCATTGCAGTAATAGGTAGGGTGTGAATATGGGGGTGCCTAGATCACAAAGAAATCCCTGAAAAATATGAGCTATGTTTTTTTCAGTCCCTAAGACCATGGATAGACTGCAGAAAACCGGGCCTGTTACTGACTGTGAGGGTATCCTGTTTCTAACAAGACCAGATGGTTCCGAGCAAGCTGTAAACTCTCTGTATGGATAAATATGCACCAACATGTCATTGGGGGAGAAGCTTCCCCCTAGCCCCAAAGAGTTAGTGGTTAGCTTATGAGGTTTTGCTCATGCCAAGTGCCACCTCCTCAACCACTCTAGTCAAGTGTTCTCTTTAGCAGTACATGTGATGTGTTTGAGCTGCCTTTTCTGGGTTTTCATTTACCGAGGCGCTGCCCATGAGATATTTACCTACTGCTCTGCAAAGATCTGGCCTAAGTGTCTGGCCTTAAAGTCTATGAGTCTATATTCAGGGTTTCCATTATTTGGCCCCCATTCCCTTCTCTTCCCCTCTGCTCCCCCTCCCAGAATAAAAATCAGAAGGTAGATGAAGGGTGTTTTATTCCTATTTTGGTGGTGGTTGTCGTGTTCTACAATAAAGTAGCATTTCTTGGACCCTGCTCTGGTCCCTCTTGCTAGTGCAGGCCCCAAAACCACCACCACAAGATTAAATATGAAAGAAGACCAATTCCCCAGCGCAGGGCATAGCTAAAATATTTCATGTTTAAATAACGAAGCTAGATTTTCTCCAGCCTTGATCAGTCTCTAAAATATTGCCGGTGAGAAAATTATTGCTCTTGCTGAAGGCCTGCGCTACAGCATATAATCTGCTGGAGCTCTCTCCTCCCAGCCATGCAGGCTCTTCTCAATTGGAAATATTTAACACACTATTAGTTTCTGATGTGTTCTTTAATATATTGGTGATTTCAGTGTTCCCTGTGGGGCCTCAGTTATGAGGATATAACTGGATGCAGGTTTGCATAACCTGTACCAAAATGCTTCAGTCCATCTGATACATGTTAGAACTGCCACAATGTGAGTTTGCATGGAAACTTGCTTTGATTCCAGGCGATGGTTGCTACAGTAGTGTTCACCTTCAATGCCCGAGACAGCAAGGGCTGTGCGAGTAGAAGCCATTCAACAAAACCAAAGAAAAATGATACTCAGAGTCTGGGGCTTAAAAATGTTCTTTGCATTCTACAGAACAATTCATGGGCCAGTATGATGCCTTGAGCTGCTATGGCCTCATCATAGGCCCTACCTCTATTTGTATGACACTAACCCCCAGAGGCTCCGGACATGATTGGAATTTCATTGTGCTGGGAGCTGTGCAGACATAAAATAAGAGACTGTCCCAGCCCCAAGAAATTTAGAATCTACCTAGGAACAAGACGTGACGTGGGTGGAGAACATAAGGGATGGAGGTGGGAAAAACTTGGATGATAGCAATAGGAATATGGGGTTGCATAGATTACAAAGCCCGCACTTAATTTTTGTTGTGTTTAATAATGAGATGACTGAAAAAGAGTATATAAATTGCTAACAGACCACTCACCTAGCCACTAGCATTAGACACCATGATAGAGGTGGGTCTTAGGAAGAGATTTGAAGGAGGACAGGGTATTGGCTATGCAAATTGATATGAGGAGGGCAGGCAACAAGGAAGCAGGTGTGAAGGCACTTGTGGGAGGAGTGGACGTGTAAATGATGGTGGCTGCCATTGATGGTGGACTGAAGAAGGTGGATCATAAAGAGGAGAGATTTGAGGCAGATAAGCAGTGGGGAGATAAGCTATGAAGGGTCTTGACTAAAAATGTGTGTTTGATGTGGGGAAGGAAGGGGAACCAGTGCGGGGACTGCAGGAGGAGGGAATGTGACATGATCTATTCAGAAGAGGAGCAAGGATGCAGAAGTCGAGGCCAGAGTGGAGGAGGTTGCAGTAATCGCGGTGCAAGATGAAGCGGGCCTGGGTGAGAGTGTTGACAGTCTGGACGCAGAGAAAAGGCCAGATCATGGAGATATTAGGAAGGAAAATATGGCATGATTTAGGTGCCTGGTGAATTAATTGTAGCTTCAGCCTATATGGGTTTCCTTCTCAAAAGCCAGACTACACTGGTGATGTCCTGCCTGCCCTTTTTCTGCTGAGGACAATGAGCAGCTGACACAGGACAGCAGCAGTTTGTCCCGCTCCTGAATCATCTTCTCGGTGTGCTCTTTCTCAACTCCTGCTTGGGGGCAGCAGGGGAAGACCTGGATAACAGTTTTGATGCACTTGTAAAATCCATGGCTCTGTTAGACAGACGTTTTGCTGGTAAGGTAACAGTGGAAGGGTGTTGGGCATTGTACTGGCCTTTAGCGTCGCACAGCCTTCTTGCTTTGTGCTTCCAATGCGCCTAGCAACACACATGGGGGGATATTTTCCCCCAAAAGTGACCTGTAAAACCAATAAAGCGGATTCCATATTTATTCCCCCTCAGCCTCTGGGACAGAACTGGGTACAATATGCTCAAATTATACATCAGATGGTTTCTCCTGGTGCCAGTGCTGAAAACTGTAGCTGGTACTTGAGAATCCAGCTGGGCTCTTTCTGTCTTTTATGTTAACCCAGAAAATAAGGGCTCTGTAATAGGAAGTTGGCTGCTAATTTTTTTTTCCAGATGTGTGCAGGGCAGAATTGAATCCAGCTCCCTCAGCCATAGCTGTTTAGAGGCAACAGTAACAGTAACAATGTGTTGGTGTCAGTAAAGTCAGCAGATGTGAAGTGGGGAGCAGAGAAGGGGCTAAGAAGGAATCTTTTAAAGTCATTATTCTTGATGCACCCATACTTTTATGCATTGCTTTTCCAGAGTGACAAGTATCATGTAACATACAGTTCCCCTGAGCAGGATACTGTGTCTATGTCACCAACAGTTCAGCACCAAAGTGAGGGGAATAGAAATACCAAAGGTCTGTTACCGCATTCCTGTTTGTATAGCAAAAGGCCTCATTTAGGAGTAGCCACAATTAAAGGGTTCCAGAACATGGGTGGAAACATCAGGGGATCATTCTGAGTACATTGCATGTAGATCCTATTCTTACAAGACACAGGACATAAATTGAATGAAACATGCTCCTTTAGTCCAGCCTGGGGTACATCCGGGCATGTTACTCACTTGAACGGTGCTTCCATGGGACATACTATCAGGTAGAGGCAGATCATTGTAGTGTTCCCTACTGGAGTCAGATTCAGGAACCTCTCTCCCATCCAGGCCATTTAGAGAGTGTCAAATCCTCTCAGTCTCTCTACTAAGCCTTTCCCTCTAGTCACTCACTCTCCCAAGATGGTGGGGAGGGTACAAAGGTGGCCCATGGCAGTGAGAAGAAAGGAGAAGACATAGTGATTTAGGGATGGTCTGTGAGTGGAGATAGAGAGAAGGCACTGCAAAGCAGAATGCCTGTCGCTGCACCTGGACAGCTGCACACCCCACAGCCCCATGCTTAATTCAGGACTGCCATGTAAATAACTAGAGCCCTGCAAATCTGCAGATATCTACTTTATGTCCGCAGATATCTGCATCTGTGGATGCGGGTGTGGTTGCATTGTTTACCACCTTTGCGGATCACGGATCGGAGATGGATCCATTTTTTTTTATCTGCGCAGGGCTCTAGAGCAGTGGTTCTCAATTGGGGGTCCCTGGCATGCTGGGAGGCTGCGGCTTCAGAGAGGGTCTGCTCGAGGGTCTGGAGCCCCGAGTCCCGGTGCCCCTCGTGCGGCTGGAGCCCCAAGCCCTGGCACCCCCCACACAGATGGACCTCTGGAGCCCCAGCACCCCCTGCGGGGCTGAAGCCCCGAGCCTTGATACTTGCTGCAGGGGTGAAGCCCGGAGCCCTGAATCCTGATGCCTCCTGCAGGGCTGAAGCCCAGAACCCCAAGCCCCCGAGGGGGCTGGAGTCCAGAGCCCAGCGCCCCCTCGTGGGGCTGAAGCCCAGTGCCTCCACAAGGTTCAAGTCCTGAGCTCTGGCACCCCAGGCAGGGCTAAAGCCAGGGGGGCAGGGACCGCCAGGGCTTGCGGCTCCTGGCTTCCAATCTGTAGAAGGGGCTGCTGGGGCTCAGGGCTTTCACCCCCAGGGCCCACAGATCCCTTGAAACTGACCTGAAGCCCCCCCTGGGGGTCATGCATACCCAGTTGAGAACCGCTGCTCTAAAGGCTGTGGGTGTGGATGCAGATACTTATAAAAGGTGGATTGTGGATCATGGGTTAGATACAATTTAATTACTGTGGATCAGATACAGATCCAAATTTTTGTATCCATGCAGGGCTGTATAAATAATCCTGACCCTCAGCACGCAAGTTTCTTGGGTCCCAAGAGACAGCTCTTTCCTCTCTAAAGCAGCACCTGCTGGTATTGCCCTCGTTAAGGGCCTAATGGTGGTTCACATTTCATGGGCTTTAGAGCTAGGTTGAGTCTACTTTGATCTAAATGTTGCAAACAATAGTGTACTCAGTCCAGGTGTTATTAATTTATGCCGCAGTGGTGGCTAGCAGTAACAATTGAGCCAGTCCATATAAACTACAGGTCCCAGATTATAATGCCCCATCTTGAGCTGAGTGGCCTCACCTGAAAACAAGATGGAGCATTGCATTCTGGGACCTGCAGTCCTTATGGACTAGGTCTCCATATAGTGGCTGCCATCTGCTCCACTTAGGGGCAGCATATCCTCTCCATGCAAGTGTCCTACAAAGTACCAATAAAGAAAACCTAAAATGTTTAAAAAAAATGAACACAATATTTAAAGGAATATTAGCACCTACATTTGCACAATGGAGAGGGGGAGAAATGTAGCTATTTCCCCACAATTGATATTAATGGGAGTCGCCCCAGCTTCCTCCCCATCTTTTTATTACAACTTCTTAAAGGCCACATGTTTGTCTGATCGGTCCTCCTGGCTGAGGAAGACTAGAGATGCTTCAGAGAGTGTAGCCACAAAGTAATCCCAACCACATGCAGGCTAAGCCCCTGCCTCAGTGGCTCCCCTAGCTCACCGCTGCCCCAGGGATAGACTCCAGTCCTGACCTCTGCTCTCTAGACTGCCACTCTGGCCTTATATAATTTTCTTCAATGTAGGTTTTTTGGGAGTAGTACAAGTGGCTGCTCTTGTAACGAAGTAGGGCCTCCAGTGCACAGACACATCGTTGTCAGGGACAATAGAACCTGGGACCTTCAACACTCAAAGCACAAGCCCCAGCCCCTTGAGCTAAATGAGCAAGTCCCTTTGCTATCAATAAATAACTGGTTGTTATCCTCACTGGGGCTAGACAGTAGCAGGAGACATGATTCCATGCACCAAGCCCATGAGTTTCTTTTCTTGTATTCCGGTACACTACTTGTTGGCAGTCTCATTTGAAAGGCCAAGATCTGAATAGGCCATGGAGACTGAACTCCAGGGTAGGGATGAGGCCTATGGGTGGCTGTGGTGTCAGAAAGCTTGCTCTGGGTGCATGTGCTATATCTGTTCTGGGGATGAACAGAATTTCAATCTGGAATCTTTCACCAGCACAAAATTTGCATGAAAAGTAAAGAGTTTTTTTGCAGGTTCACCTCTGATTTAACTGGCACTCCTGCCTTCCCAAATGAGGCTGGACTTTTGCCTAATGCCAAGGACCAGAGGCTGGGATGGGCATGTGTGCAAAAGGCATCCTGGTGTGTCATCTGTCAGTTCCCATATTTCCATGTTTCCCTCAGGTATGTGGCTGGGGGAGTGGGAGAGCTGAGCTGCTTGGTTTGACCTTGTTTTGTTTTTTTATTCTCTTTGCACGTGCCCCTAATTGATCTTGAAAAGAAGGGACAGTTAAAGAAGACGTTAAGGTGAAATGAAGCCATAACTGCGCCTGGAGACTTTTATTAAGTGTGGCAAAGTTCCCTGGGCAGCGTTGAAATTGTTTATTGATTTTGGTATGGCTGGGTGCTCTGGAGTAATCGCCCGCAGAACCGCGCGCGCGAGAGAGAGAGTGCTCCTGCTTCGTTTGGTCTCAGCTGTCTCCAGCACCAGGCTGCTCCCTCCTATTCTGGGGTTTTGCCTCTTTTAACCTGTAAATAAAAAGCCACAGCTGTCCCTAGTTAACTCTTGTGGTGTCCAAGCATGGGGCTTGGTGCTGCTTGACCGTGCCAATCCCAGTGCCTGTGAATTGCCTGCAAAAGGGGCAAGGGGAAGATTTTTGAAATTTTTAACATGGACAGACTTTTGTTGTTGATGGTTAAATTGCCCTTCTAATTGGCTTTTACAGAGAGGAATCTTTCTATGACAGCCTGCCGTGTTCTTCAGCTGTGAGCCTAGTTAACTGATGGGTGGGTCAGCTTTGTGACAGGCATATGGAAAACATGCTCTGTGTTTCATCATTAGCTTCAACAGGAATCATAGAATCATAGGACTGGAAGGGACCTCGAGAGGTCATCTAGTCCAGGCCCCTGCACTTATGGCAGGACTATGTATTATCTAGACCATCCCTGACAGGTGTTTGTCTAACCTGCTCTTAAAAATCTCCAATGATGGAGATTCCACAGCCTCCCTAGGCAATTTATTCCAGTGCTTAACCACCCTGACAGGAAGTTTTTCCTAATGTCCAACCTAAACCCCCCTTGCTGCAATTTAAGCCCATTGCTTCTTGTCCTATCCTCAGAGGTTAAGAAGAAGAATTTTTCTCCCTCCTCCATATAACAACCTTTTATGTACTTGAAAACTGTTATCATGTCATCTGACTTCTCTTTTCCAGACTAAACAAACCCAATTTTTTCAGTCTTCCCTCATAGGTCATGTTTTTTAGACCTTTAATCATTTTTGTTGCTCTCCTCTGGACTTTCTCCAATTTATCCACATCTTTCCTGAAATGTGGCACTCAGAACTGGACACAATACTCCAGTTGAGGCCTAATCAGCGCGGAATAGAGCGGAAGAATTACTTCTTGTGTCGTGCTTACAATACTCCTGCTAATACATCCCAGAATGATGTTCACTTTTTTTGCAACAGTGTTACACTGTTGACTCATATTTAGCTTCTGGTCCACTATGACCCCCAGATCCCTTTTCATAGTACTCCTTCTTAGGCAGGCATTTCCCATTTTATATGTGCGCAACTGACAGGGCCAGGCTCCAGCATTTCTGCCGCCCCAAGCAAAAACAAAAAAAAAAAGCCGCGATCGCAATTGCGATCGGCAGCGGCAATTGGAAAAGAAAAAAAAAAAGCCGCGATCGGCTGCGGCAGTTCAGCGGCAGGTCCTTCGCTCCTAGAGGGAGTGAGGGACCTGCTGCCCCCGAATTGCCGCAGGTGCCACCCCTCTCCCTTAGCCGCCCCAAGCACCTGCTTGTTAAGCTGGTGCCTGGAGCCGGCCCTGGCAACTGATTGTTCCTTCCTAAGTGGAGTACTTTGCATTTGTCCTTATTGAATTACATCCTATTTACTTCAGACCATTTCTCCATTTTGGAATGTTCTGGGCTAGTGTCGAATTCCACCACTTCTTCCATGCTTCCTTCTCTTATCGGCTACCCCTCTGCATCATAGCGCTATAGCTGTAGCTGGTGCTGGGGGGAGGAGGGGGTTGGTATTGGTGTTGAGCAGCTGTCCATGGTACTGAAACCAGGACACCTCTCTTGTGGGTGCTCTAAGACCAGCAGACCCTCAGTCTCTCTTCTGAATTCCCTCCTCCCCCTTTGAGATGTCTTTAGTTTGAGGTTTGCTGGCTGGAATGTCAGATGCAGGATCAGGACTTTGTTGCTGGCAAGGGTCCATGCTGCAGCCAGATCTTCATCCTTGTACAAAAGAGAACTCCACATCTCAGTTACTGCATCCGGGGTACATCACACCACTGTCTTCGCAGACAGCAGATTCCACATCATTTGGCTGACATTAAGGGTCTTGCATGCCATTGTCCTCACACTAGAGATGTGCCACACCACCTTCATTGTACAAAGGCCATTTAGCTCTTTTGTCATTGCATGAGGTACTGAGCTCAGACTAAAGGACTATTCCATACAGGCTTTATTTCTTTACCTTTCCACCTTCGGCTCTGATTAGCATGGGAGGAGAGAGGGCAGGGTCCTTGAGTTTAGATTATTCCCCACATCCTCTGATTTAACCAAAGAATTATGCTGCAGAGCTCTGAGTACCCCCTCTCTCTGCAGGCAGAGTCCAGTTAATAAATGGAGAGGGATGAAGGGTTTTTTTCTTCCTCCCCTTCATTCAGATTTTTTATTCCTGCTTGACCTTCCTGATGATATACATTGTCTTAATCTCTTTCCCTCCTACCATGAGTTGATATCAGACTTCTTAGAATGGTGTGGACACTAAGTGAGGGCCACTCAGGTATAAGTTTTTATGGGGAGAGGCAAATGGAACAAATCTCAAGTCTTGACTCTTCCCTGGGCAGTTCACTTGTAGGACTTCCTAGAACCTGCAGAGCTTTGGTACTATTATCATATGATACTGGAGGTATTAAGAAAAAAAAACAGACCGAGACACTTTACTAGTAATCTGTACTCTAATCTGAGGAGAGGAATGGGATCTGAAGCCAGAGGAAAGCTGAAAGCCTTGAACTTCAGGTTTTATGTGCCATAAACCAAAGATTACAGGAATAAGTGTAGACCTTGTATGGGTTGTAGGAATCTAATTTATGAACTTGATATCCTGTACATTTCTTTATTAAAAAAACAAGGAGCTGTTTAATCAAAAAACTTTTTAAATTAAAATTGTTTGCTACAATAAGTAACATAAATGTTAGACAAAATATATACCCAGTATGTTACAACTAAAAAAACCTCTAAGCTTTAAAAAGTATGGAAATAGGATACGACAATGTAGATAATTATTTGAATATCCCTAGAGCATTCGTTGACAAAAATGACATGTGAGCATTAGCATTACAAACTCCAATAGCAATCTTAATTCTGATCCTTTTCATCTTTTTATTCCTGTATAATACAGTTGTTCAAAAGTTTGTGTAATAAGTATGGTATAAGGACAATGAGTAGTTTTAATGTTGGCACATCTACATTTTGACTTGAGAATGTGAATATTGTAAGAGGATTTGCATCTATATATACATTATCTTAACTTGTCATTGCCATATTTTGTAATGGTTAGGGGCTTTTAATTATAAAGCTTTTGTACTATCTTCTCTGTAGTAGCCTTGGAGCATTGTGTGAAATATTGTCATCGCAGTGCCAGATTTCATCACAATTCCCCAAGGTTTTTGGTGAAATTTTTTGAAAGCCACCAATTTTCACTGGTACTTTAAAATAAGTGCAGGTATATAATACATATATAATGTTTGTAATTGGCAGTACTGAAATTGTTAAAGGGATTTAGTCACTCTTTTTAATAATCTTCTCAAGTGTATCTCATCTAGTTTTGGTTAAAGCTACAAAAAGTCCATACAAAGTCCTGGTGAACCAACTGCCAACTCCTGCTGTGGATTTGTACCAAGACTTTATCTTACTTCTCTTGCTGCATGTATCAGGGATTCTGTAGCCTCCACCTGGGGAAGAACAGGCTGGTTTTAAATTCCTCAGTCCAACACTGCAATCTGAAAGAGTTATTTTTAACCTGTCCTGACCCCTGTTTGAACAAGAATAAAATAGGGATTGGGCAGAATATGACACAAATCAATAGGTTATCCCAACAGATGTGATCTTTGGTGCCAGTATGCCTTGGACACTTGCTACAGTAACACAGATAAATGGTGATTTGTTAACACTGTGATCTGGGGACTGGGTGGCTCAGTGGATCAGGCAGTGACCTTTAATCACTGGGACTCTGAGCTCTGAACATTGAGATGAAATCACAGTCTGATATTGGGAAGAGAAAAAAGTTCCAGAGGGTTGTGTGTTTTTGGTTCAGTGCTAATCACACTGCTTGGCGCAAAACAAACTACAGTAAAACCTCAGAGTTACAAACACCTCAGGAATGGAGGTTGTTCATAACTCTGAAAAAAACTTTATGGTTGTTCTTTCAAAAGTTTACAACTGAACATTGACTTAATAGAGCTTTGAAACTTTACTATGCAGAAGAAAAATGCTGCTTTCCCTTTTTTTAGTAATTTATGTTTAACACAGTTCTGTACTATATTTGTCTGTCTGTCTGTCTTTGTCGCCTGATTGCATATTTCTGGTTCCAAATGAGGCGTGTGGTTGACTGGTCAGTTTGTAACTCTGGTGTTTGTAACTCTGAGGTTCTACTGTACTACAGTCATTCAAAATAGAAAAGTCTCTCTGATACCAGCCTTTTCCAACAGGAATTGAATGCAGCATTCCCATCCTATTGTATCCCATCCCAACCTCTCCCAGGAGGAGGGGACTATAGGAAACCAGATAGGAACTGTAGCTGTAGGGAGCTCCCAGCTACTTCAATCCCAGTCTCCCAGTTGCTTTAGGGAATAGCCCTGGTGGTGCTTTCCTAGCCTGTCTTTCCAAGTAGGAGGCACACTTGGAAGAATTTGCAGTAGCTCTCAGGGTAGGGGAACTTAGATTGTTGCTTTGTCAGATATTTTGAAAGCAGCTTCCCTTCTATTTTCTGGGAAGGGTGAAACTTTTTGGTTTCTGTAGCTGTCTTGAGCCTTGATCAGTTTTGGAAGGAAAGATGGAAGAGTTATTCAGAGGAGCAGAGCTATAGGGAACAGCAGGAATACTGGCTCCTTGCTGTCCCAGATAATGTCCCCAGATCTCCACTCACTCCCATTGTGCCCCTGACAGCCTCACCAGATAGCCAGCTTTGATTTAGTCATTGAAGATGGACAGTCAGCCACCTTGACAGTGCATGCCCCCGGAAGCATATTACACATGGTGTGCTCTTCTCCACATGCTGCTCAGGGTGTGGGAGAATGAGGCTTTCTTGAGCATTTTCAAGGTAAAGGATGAAGAGCTCCCACATTTGTCTCTCTTCTTATTCCTCTTCCTATTAAACTAAAGAAAAGCTGTGGGGTAGTCTCCCAGTTCCAGGCAGTGACATACACCAACATCCTTGTACTGGGCCAATGACTTTAAGGAACAGGGTAACGATACTGAGCTCTTCTACAGCATGATACATGTTCGAAACCCTCTTCATCACTAGTGGGGCTGCTCAGTGGCACATGGGGGCCATGGCACTCACACTTGCAGGGCCCCCTTCATGCTTCCCTGCAGCCCAGATGGATTTTCATGCACCAAGCATTGACTGAGCAGGGTTTTACCTTTAATTACTGCTCCTGGACCCTGGGGGTTGCTGTGGAGCAGGATATGAAGGCAGCCAGGCGGCTTCTCTGCCTGCCTCCTTTCAGCTGCTCTCTATTCCCCCTGCTGGCTTGCTGGTGGCAGTAGGGTCACCACCTGTCCAGGATGGCCTCTTGTTTGAGCTGCCTGTCCAAGTGCCCAATGCACTGCCAGCTGTCCTGTTTTATGGGCTCAGGATCATCCTGAATGTCCCTGTTTTTGTACTTCCGAGATGGAGAGGGAAGGGGAGAAAGAGGTTCCCTCAGTCTGTGCCCTGCTAGCCGGGTAGGTGAGAGGCCAGTGGGGGGCCAGGCTAAGTCAGGGACTGGACTGGTGTGTGGGATAGCAGGCCAGAGGGCGCAGACACAGAACATGGGTGTCTGAACGGTGGGGAGGGGGGGCTAATGGGGAGCAGGGGTAGAATGAGGGGAGGGATGGCACATGGATTCCAGTCTGGGGGGAGCAACTTTGGCGTGTGGGACTGTCCACCTTCAAGCATCACAGACAGATAGGACTTGGGAACAATGCCTAGGGAGAGCAGAGGGTGGGTTTTGTTATGCCTAGGGCTTGTTCAGGGTTTATTGATTTCATTTTTCAGGGTTTATTTTTTATGTAGATGCCCAAAAATCAAGGGGGTTTGGGGCTGTCTCTTTGTATTTACTGTAATGAGTAATCTCTTTGTAATGTTCCGTAGTGGACTTTAACACAGCCCTGTGTCACACAGCACCACGTTAAAGTGTGCTAGGAACCTTTAATGTGCCCTACCAGGGGTGGGCAAACCTTTTGGCCTGAGGGCCACATCTGGGTATAAAAATTGTATGGCGGACCATGAATGCTCACGAAATTGGGGGTTGGGGTGTGGAATGGGGTGAGGGCTCTGGCTGGGCGTGCGGGCTCCGGGGTGGGGCCAGAAATAAGAAGTTCAGGGTGTGGGAGGGGGCTCCGGGATGGGGTGCGGGGATGTGTGTGTGAGTGCTCCATCTGGGGGTGTGGGCTCTGGGTTGGGGCTGGGGATGAGCAGTTTGGGGTGCAGGAGGGTGCTCCGGGCTGGGACCGAGGGGTTTGGAGGGTGGGAGGGGGCTCTGAGCTGAGGCAGGGAGTTGGGGCATGTGGGGGGGCTCAGGGGTGCAGGCTACAGGCGATGCTTACCTCAAGCAGCTCCCGGAAGCAGCGGCATGTCCCTCCTCTGGATCCTACGCAGAGGAGCGGCCAGGTGGTTCTGTGGGATGCCCTGTCTTCAGGCATTGCCCCCATAGCTCCCAGAAGCAGTGCCATGCCCCCCTACGGCTCCTACGTGGAGGTGCGGCACCAGCCATGTGGCTCTGCACGCTGGCCCATCCACAGACACCACCCCTGCAGCTCCTATTGGCCAGGGGTCCTGGCCAATGGGGGCTGCGGGAGATGGTGCTTGGGGCGGGGGCAGTGTGCGGAGACCCCCCCCAGCTGCCCCTACCTGTAGGAGCTGGAGGGGGGACATGCTGCTGCTTCCAGGAGCTGTGCAGCGAGCCCCCGACCCTGCTCCCTGCCTGGTGCGCCGGACAAGGTCTGATGGGCCGAATGCAGCCCACGGGCCATAGTTTGCCCACCCGTGGACTACACAGACCAATTAATTCACAACACATTAGTGTGCTTGAGAAATCGGACCCCTGTAATGCACATTAGTGTTCCGTTTAGACAAGCCCTTAGATACAAGTAACCCTTTCAGGTGTTCTCCAGTGTTTATTGGATAAATGCCAATTTTAGTTTTTTTGTATGGTGGTATTGTATTGATGTTTGTTGGTTAAAACAAACTCAGAAACCCTAACTATGATTCACCCTTCAGTCATAGGCGTGTGGACGTTGAGACACAAGTCTTGCCACTTGTTCCCCAGTTACTGAAGTACTCAGTTTGCAGCAGAGGGGGTTAGTTAAATAGAAACAAAGCTCTTTGATGAGGTCAGGGTTGACATTCGATTTAGCTTGTTTGAAGTCCCCTGCTCTTTACGTCCAGCTCTGTGTTGTGTATTTCTGGTTGCCCGTTACTTAGAGATCTGCTTTTACACTTGGGCATCTGTCCTGTCTGTCTGTCTCCTATCTCTTTCCTTCCTTAAGAAGGAAGCAAAACTTTATTCCAACCCAGAACATTTCATGACTGTCAAATGGATGCATTCATCCTGCGCTCTGTCTTGAGTTAAACTCAGACCAAGACAAATAGGTCTCTTTTTTGCAAGTCACTGAGTGAGTCTTTGGCCAGAGAGTCCTGGAGCACCTGTCTCATTCTTCTCAAGTTATATCTGTCGGCGTTGTGATTATTGACCGACAGTGTGCTTAAACGGAGCAATTGTAACCAAAGCTGCAAAGTTCCTTTGGATGTTGAGAGCTCTCTGCAGCTGCTTCCTTCTTGCAAGAAATTTGGAAAGATAATTCCATCCTCGGCACAGGGATTGGGGAGATAAGGGTGAGAGGAAAAGAAATGGCTGTCCTGAGGGCAAGAGGACAGGTTTCAGCTGAGTGTTGGATGTTGCTTTGTTTTGTCAGTTAGCCTGTCAGTGCAGGGGCCTCAGGTGAGCACTGCAGCCCTGCCTGAAAGTAGCATTCCTCCTCTCTGATTTCTCACAAGACCAGGAGTGATTTTGTACTGCATGCCCCCTCTAACCCATACTTTGGAATGAGGGTGCTTTTCAGCAGGGTTATCCTTGGGCAGAGTAAATCCAATCACCCTACTCCACAGGCATGCCTGCTCTCCAGCTGTCAGGCCACGCAAATATTTTCAACCTTAGTTGTCTTCAAATATTTGTAAGTAGAAGAGCTCAGTTCCTCAAACTCTACCTTTCTGTCCCCGTTTCCAGTCTTTGCAGTAGGAGACACTCCCTCCTCCAAGGGGTCTGTGACAGAAGGCAGTGGTTTTTCCTCTCCCAAGTTGGAGGTGTATGGTAGGGATGTCTAGATTAGGGTTTGGGGTTCATGAAGTGGAGGTATAGCATAGGAAACTGAGATGGAAAAGAGTGATTAGGAAATATGGAGGGGGGGTGGAGAGTGGCATTCACAAGCTTATAGAGAGTAATGTCTGTAAAGAACAAGCCAAGCCAGGCCAACATGATCACTTTTTGTTGCTGTTGACTACTGGTTGAAAGGAGCCATGGGTTGATGCTGGGTATGCATCTGAATTTTAGTGAAACATTTGTTCCTGTTTCATGAAATCCTGTTCTCCTCATTCATTCGGATGAGATTGGATCGGAGCATGGGGACTGAGAAGTGGCCAAAGGTAATGATGATCCTAGAAGAATCGCAATAATTAGAGATGAAAAGACCTGGTCATCTAGCCCATCTCTACCGTTGAAAAACTGTGATGGTAGCATATTGAGTGGCAGGGAGGTGGCCAGTGAGGTGGGGCAGGGATTAGCGTTAGCCCTGGTATGATTAATCCTCTTCATTAGTGATCTGGAAGAGGAGGTAAACAGTCCATTAATTAAGTCTGCAGATGATACTAAATTGGGAGTGTTCCAAACACCAGTGAGGAGAGAGCAATAATGCAAAGGGATTTAGAGATTAGAAACATGGGCAGGAAATAAAACTATGTTCAACCTGGACAAATATAAGCTGGAGAAAAACTAACCTGAAACACAGATGATATAATGAGGAGAGAAGCCTGAAAAGTAATAGTGGCAAAAAGACCTAGAGACGATAGTGAACAGCAAATGAGTTAAGAGCCTGCGGTGTGACAAGGCTGGGAAACCTGGCATTTTGCTCAATGGAGACAATGAGCCTAATACAGTGGAAAGACTCCCATTGGCTCCAGTGAGTGTTGGATTGGGCCTGCAGTGTCTAAAAGGCGATCTGAGTGAGGGGAATGGTGATGGGAAAAGGAAGAAAGTTCCATCATTTAATGTGGTAACCCAAACCCTGGGAGAAACAAACTATAAATGGGGAAACAGCTGATGAAAGCAGAATTGAATCAGCAGTAGGATTTTTCCTCACGGCACATAATTAATAACTGTGCTGTGCCCTTCACCACCACCTTCCATCTCAGGAACTCAGAAGAGCTGCTGCACCAATGTGGGTGGAGTGATCCTCACAACCCCCTTGGGAGAAAAGTTTGTATGAACCCCTGTTTTGTGATGGGAGAAACTGAGGCACAGAGAAGTGACTTAGCTAGTGCCACTGATCCATTACATCACTGAGCTAGGATTGAGATCCTGATTCCTAGTCCCCTGCTCTACCCATTAGAGACATTGCCTCCCACATTCACTAGTATTTTACCCAGTTTAGTGTTAGATATCCTGAGCTGAGTGACAGGGTTCCTTGCCCTTCCACTAGGTGATGATTCCAGCACCTGAACCATCTCTCTGTCAGAGTTTATCCTCAGTTCTTCCTTTTTTTCATTTCATCCCATTACTGTAAGCTACATCCTTTCATACCACCCTACATCCCTGGATTTTTCCTCCTTTAGCATCTGGGGTGCATGGAAATTTCACCTTTTGGTGCCAGTGGTTCATGATAACAGGCCAATCTGAGTGCGGTCCCTGGGCATTTTTAAAATCAATTCCTCAGTTATAGGTCTTCCTTCCTCTGCTGCCCACCCAAGGTTAGCAGGTGGTTCAGTGATGCAGTGCTGCACTGCTCTGCATTGAGGCTTTGCAGGGAGTGGGTCAGCAATGCCAGAAGGGGTGCTGGGGTCATCAATGCAGTCGTCACACAGTCTTCAGTGAACTCAGTTGTGGGTTTACTGATGAAAAGGGTAGAAATATGGCCTCCCTCTGAGCACACTTGTACCGTGCATTTTGCAGGGTTTGGGTGTCTTGATATAGTCTGCTGTAACTGTCCCCCTTCCAAGTGAAGTAGAGCATATGCAAAGAAAGACCTAAAGGTAAGATCCATGAAAGCTGTGTCACATAGTTAATATTAACCCTGGGAAGTGCTGGCCTAAAACTGCTTTAAAAATGAGCTCTGTATTATATACTAATGATAAATACTGTACAGTATACAGGAGGTCCAGCCACTGAAGTGTGGAGTAGTCTAGTGCTGGAAGGTTTGAGGGGGGCTATGACACTGAGTTTGGGGACTCCTTGGAGTACAGTAGTGGGGTTTCCGAAGGGTGGTGTGGGGGTACTCATCTCTAGAGGTCAGGGGAGGGTAATGAGGAAAGGAATTTTATCATTTTTCCTTGATGGCTTTTTTTGCCCTGCAGTGCTTTTCCTGCCTGACCTCTGCAAGCTGAGTTCATATGGCCAGCTCTCTGCTGCTGCCTCTGAATAACAAGGCAGGCTTATCTCGCTGTGCTCGGCCACTGCCTCTGGAGTCCACATCTATCTCCTCATCCACAGAGGCAGAGGGAGGGAGGTTAAAGACAATCGGGGCAGAAGTGGTATAGTCAAAGGGCAACCCTGCATTTCATCTCCCCCCAACCAAAAGGTCTAAAATAAATTTAGGAACATAGGAAGGGTCAGACCAGTTCACACCAGTAATCCATCTACTCCAGTATCCTGTCTCCAATGGTGACCTGTATCAGATGCTTCCGAATGGTCAATTATGGAATAATCAGTCCAAAAGGGAAGTTTCTTCTGTCCCTGCCAATTAGTGATTGGCTTGTGGGCCCTGAAGCATTTCTGTTTTGATCCTATTTGATGTAGTTGTATCTATTCTCATTCTCATACAAGAATAACCAGGATTATAATAGCTAATGTTGAAAACAAACATTTTGGGTGGGATGCAAAACCTCATGCTTCAGGGTTTAAGACAATCTCCAGCTATTGGGGTAGTCTGAGACTTTCGGCAGGGAGGGGCACATCTGCCTGCTGTGGGTTTTTTTGTACCTTCCTCTGCTGCATTGGGTTCTGGCTACTGTCAGAGACAGGATACTGGACTGGATGGCGCACTCTTCTAATTCAGTATGAAAATTCCTATGTTCCGTTATGCGTATGACTGACCCTTATTTTTTAATCCTGCTAAATGTGTGGCCTCAGTGTTATCTTCTGGCAGTGAGTTCCACAGGTCAATTATGCATTGTGTAAAATTGCTTTTTCCACTTCCTATTTTTAAGTTTGTTGCCTTTCAGAGTCATTGAATGCCTCCTTGTTCTTGTATTATAAGAGAGGGCAAAAGGTAATCTCTGCAGGCCTCCAATCATTTTCACTGCCCATCTCGGGATTCCTGTTTCTGCTATATCTTCTTTCAAATAAGGTAACCGGAACTGAACACGCTGGAGCTGATTCTCCCCTGAGCTGTGGTCCTTTTATACATTTCTGGTGGCAATGGAGGAAGGGGACAGACACTGCCCCTGGGGAATACCCCCTACATTTTTACCGCTGCTACACATTGAGAAATTCTATTGAACTGTCCTCTATGGTGCCCAGGTCTTTTTTTCTAGCGTCTGTAGTTAATTTAGAATGCTCAGTAATATGTCTGAGTGGTTAAAATGATTCCTTCCAAACTGCATTACTTTTCTTTTGCCAACATTGAATCCCATCTGCCATCATGCTGCCCATTCACTAGCTTTAAGTCCCTCTGAAGTTCCTTACAGTCCTCTCTAATCTTGACTAACCTAAATAATTTTGTCAGCTTGTAATTTTGCTACCTCACTGTTCACCTCCTTTTCCAGATCATTGATAAATATATGGGTGCTAGTACAGCACCTTATGGCATTCCTCTGTTAACTTTTTGCCATGCTGAAGTTCAACCATTTACTCCTATTCTTTGTATTCAATCTTGTCTGGTTTCTAATCCATAATGGAACATTCTCTCACTCCAGGGCTGCTGAGTTTCCTTAGAAGTGTCTCTGAGGGACTTTGTCAAAAGCCTTTAGAAAGTACAAATAAATTATGTCAACAGGTTCTCCTTTATCCCTTAGTCAGGAGATATGCTCACACAATTCCATTGACTCTAAGGCCTGGTCTACACTAGGAGCTTATATCGAATTTAGCGCCGTTACATCGAATTAACCCCGCACCCGTCCACACCAGGAAGCTATTTAGTTCGAAATAGAGCTCTTTTAAATTCGACTTCTGTAATCCTCGAAAACGAGAGGAGTAGCGCTAAATTCGAAATGGCAATATCGAATTAGGCTAGGTGTGGATGGAAATCGACGGTAATAGCTCCGGGAGCTATCCCACAGTGCACCACTCTGTTGACGCTCTTGACAGCACTTCGAGCTCGGATGCTCTGACCAGCCACACAGGAAAAGCCCCGGGAAAATTTGAATTCCTTTTCCTGTCTGGCCAGTTTGAATCTCATTTTCTGTTTGGACAGCGTGGAGAGCTCAGCAGCACTGGCAACGATGCAGAGCTCTCCAGCAGAGTTGGCCGTGCAATCTAATAGAAAGAGGGCCCCAGCATGGACTGATCGGGAGGTCTTGGATCTCATCGCTGTGTGGGGCGATGAGTCCGTGCTTTCAGAGCTGCGCTCCAAAAGAAGGAATGCAAAGATCTATGAGAAGATCTCTAAAGCCATGGCAGAGAGAGGATACAGCCGGGATGCAACGCAGTGCCGCGTGAAAATCAAGGAGCTGAGACAAGGCTACCAAAAAACCAAAGAGGCAAACCGACGCTCCGGATCCCAGCCCCACACATCACGTTTCTACGAGGCACTGCATTCCATCCTAGGTGCGGCCGCCACCACTACCCCACCAGTGACCGTGGACTCCGAGGATGGGATATTGTCCACGGCCGGTTCCTCCTCGGAAATGTTAGGTGACGGGGAAGATGAGGAAGGAGATGAGGAGGACGAGGCAGTCGACAGCGCTTGCACCGCTGATTTCAACGACAGCCAGGAGCTCTTCATCACCCTTACCGAGATCCCCTACTAACCGTCCACAGCCCTTACCCCGGACACCGAATCAGGGGAAGGATCAAGCAGTGAGTGCTTTAAACATCTAAACATTTCATTTTAACATAAGTGGAATATTTATATTGTTAAGAATGGGCTTTTCAGTCACTCAGTTAAACATAGAAACTTTTATTTATAACAAAACAGGAATAATAACTATATCAGTAATTTGTTGTTCATGATTTAGTTGGCTTAGTAAACTTTTTACTACTAACTATGTATAGAAAATCAAGTACTGTCCGGATATTCATGATTAGTCCACAACACGGCCCCTCCACTCTGTAGTCCGTTATGCTCAACTTAAAGGAAAAGGCGGTCAATGTGCCCGGGAATGGACAGACAGTCCTCCTGGGATAGCTCCGCATAGCTCTCCTGGAGGTACCGCTCCAGCATGCGCACGAGGTTCAACGGCAGGGCAATCTTGTTTGGTCCCCCGTGGTAGCACACGTTCCCACGCCATGAGTCCATGAGGTAGTCGGGGATCAGTGCGCGGCACAGCATGGCGGCATATGGCCCAGGCCTCTGCATGCATTCACGCAGCATCCTTCCCCTCTCGGTCTCCGAGATCCTCATGAGGGTTATGTCACACATGACGCCCTGCTTTAAATTAGGGAGGGGAATGTTAGTATTTGGACTGCTTTACAGCCACGCGGTGGAGGCGGCAGAGGGGCAGCATACAGGGATCTTTCCCGGGGACAGCCGCGAGGTGGTGGGACAGGGGCAGAGCTCATGCTTCCCTGATTGCTGCCAGCAGAGAGTGGCCTTGCATTCAGTGCGAAAGGAGCCCAGTGCTACTATTACATGTTTAAGCTGCCACAAGTCTACGGCTTACCATGTTTTCCCGCAGCAGAAGTAGAGGTGTCCTGCAACGCTTCTCTGATCGCAACTGCAGGACCCCAGACACATAAGGCGAGGGCCGAAAATTCGACCTTGTCCTGAGTGCGCATGTGAAAGGTGCAGTGCATGGTGTTGTTCACAGAGAAAGACTATGCTCTTTGTTAGCAACTTCATTTATCTGTCTCAGGAATTTACTCCCTTTTTCCCATTCCCACAGACACATCTGCGACTGTCTCCCAACCCAGCCTGGCATCACACTCCCAGAGGCTAGCGCAGATTAGAAGAAGGAAGAGAAAAACTCGTGAAGACATGTTTTATGAACTTATGGAGTGCTCACGAGAGCAGGCAGCCCAGACGACACAGTGGAGGGAGAACTTGTCACAAATGCACAGAGCAGTCATGGAACGGGAGGAGAGGTGGCGCCAGGAGGACCAGCAGGCTACTCAAACCCTGCTTGGACTAATGAGGGAGCAAACGGAGACGCTCCGGCGCCTAGTGGATGTTCTGCAAGACCGGAGGCAGGAGGACAGAGCACTGCTGCTGTCTATCTCTAACCGCCCTCCCCCGCCACCAAGTCCCACACCCCCCTCACCAAAAGTACAAAGAAGGAGGGGCGGCAAGGGCCGTTAAAAGTGTCAGTCGGCCACTGCACACTGCTGCAGCAATGGAAGGCTCTCGTTCCAAACTTTGAAAAGTCCTTTCCTACCCATCTCACACTAGCCCATGTCCAAGTTTCCTTCCCCCCCCCCTTTTCATGTGCGGTTCGTAATAAAACATCTGTTTCTGTTAAGTACTGTTTCCGAGAGTGTCTTTTGGAGGGGATTCTGTCTGAAGGGGGGGAAGGGGTTTGTTACTTGGACAGGACAGTCACCTGTAGCAGGCTACAGAGGCGGGGGCAGGTCCAGCATCAGGACACATACACAGCACAGTCACCAGTTACCCTGGTCAGTCTGGGAGGCGGTTTTCTTGTTCTGGGGTGCGAGGGGGTTGATCTGTGACTTTGTGTCGGGGGAGGGCAGTTAGAGATCCTATGCCGCGGTCCTTATCCTGGATCACAGAGCCACGCAGCAGGGGATCTGTTACCCTCCGCCCCCTGCCAGAAAGTCACTTGGCCGACACATACATCCAGTCCCGCCCAGGACTGCTGGCAGGCTGCGTTGAAACAACCAATGCAGCACTGCGGAGCCTGTCATTCCCGGACTTTAGAAGCATCATTTGCATCAAAACAGTAAGCCCGCCCCCCGCCACAGTCTGCGTCCCCGGTTTAAAACATTCCCGCGAAAACAGTAAAAAAGAGAACCTTGTTCATTAACAGAACAGAACAGATTTTATTTGTTGGGAAGGTGGGGAAGGGGGTATGTAACTTGGAAGGATAGTCAACAGTAACTGGGTAAAGAAACGGGGGCAGGTTCAGCATCTGTGTCCACAAAGTAAAAAGTCACTGGAGACCCTGTTCAGTCAGGAACCTGGCTTTCAAAGCCTCCCTGATGCACAGTGCGTCCCGCTGTGATCTTCTAATCGCCCTGCTGTCTGGCTGGACGTAATCAGAAGCCAGGCTATTTGCCTCAACCTCCCACCCTGACATATAGGTCTCCCCCTTGCTCTCACACAAATTGTGGAGCACACAGCAAGCAGTTATCACAATGGGGATATTGGTCTCGCTGAGATCACAGCGAGTGAGTAGGCTTCTCCATCTGCCCTTGAGACGGCCAAAAGCACACTCCACCACCATTCTGCACTTGCTGAGCCGGTAGTTGAATAGTTCTTTCCCTGAGTCCAGTGCGCCAGTGTAGGGCTTCATGAGCCAGGGCATTAGCGGGTATGCAGGGTCCCCGAGGATGACTGTAGGCATCTCCACATCCCCAACAGTTACTTTGTGGTCCGGGAAGTAAAGACCTTCCTGCAGCCGTCTACACAGACCAGAGTTCCTGAACACCCTAGCGTCATGAACCTTGCCAGGCCATCCAATGTAGATATTGGTAAAACGTCCCCGATGGTCCACCAGTGCTTGCAGCACCATGGAAAAGTATCCCTTTCTGTTTATGTACTGGCTGGCCTGGTGGTCCGGTCCCAGGATAGGGATGTGAGTCCCATCTATAGCCCCACCGCAGTTTGGGAATCCCATCTCGGCAAAGCCATCTCTGATGAGCTCAACGTTTCCCAGGGTCACTACCTTAGATAGCAGTAGCTTGACGATTGCCCTGGCTACTTGCATAACAGCAACCCCCACGGTAGACTTGCCCACGCCAAACTGGTTAGCGACGGACCGGTAGCTGTCTGGCGTTGCGAGCTTCCAGAGGGCTATAGCCACTCGCTTCTGGACAGTCAGGGCTGCCCGCATCCGGGTGTCCTTTCGCTTCAGGGCAGGGGACAGCAACTCACACAGTTCGAGGAAAGTCCCCTTCCGCATGCGAAAGTTGCGCAGCCACTGGGATTCATCCCAGACCTGCAGCACTATGCGGTCCCACCATTCCGTGCTGGTTTCACGGGCCCAGAATCGCCGTTCAACAGTATCAACAAGACCCAGTGACAGCGAGATGTCCTGGGCGCTGGGTCTCATGTTCTCAGAGAGGTCGGAGCTAGTGTCCGACTTCATGCCGTCACGGTAGTGCCGTAGCCTCCTCTCATGATTGATCTGCAGCTGCCTCTGGTACAGGTGGAGGAGAAGCTGCGAGGCGTTGAGAACTGCCACAACTGCAGCGATGGTCGCAGCGGGATCCATGCTCGCACTGCTGTGGCGTCCGCGCTGTCAGTAATCAGAAAAGCGCGCGAAATTATTTCCCGCCGGCGCTTTCAGGGAGGGAGGGAGGGAGGGAGGGCTTGAGTGACGGACGGATGACGACAGGCGCCCAAAAGCACCCTCGACACATTTTTTTACCCAGAAGGCATTTGGGGCTCGACCCAGAATTCCAAAGGGCAGGGGGGACTGCGGGAACTGTGGGATAGCTGCCCACAGTGCACCGCTTCCAATGTCGACGCTTGCCCCGTTAGTGTGGACTCACAAAGTCTCACAAAGTCGAATTGCTGTCCTTAGTGTGGACACACGCGTTCGACTTAGTAATATCGATTCCACATAGTCGAATTAACTAAAATCGAAGTACTCTCGTAGTGTAGACAAGGCCTAAGTTAAGTACTGACTCTGCTTCCAGAGTGACATTCTCATCTTCACTCTAGACATTGAGTTCACGGGGATATAGACATACATGGGGTATGGGGACAAGGGCACTGCGCAATCTCTTTCACAACAAAGGGGGCGGGTGTGGACTAGGGGGTTTCACTTTAGTTTTGCCTGTATCTCACTTGGCTTCTGTTTGGTGATGATTTCTCTCACATCTCTGTCATAGGGAAGCTCAGTCCTGCGTACAAAGAAGGACTCTTCCAAGAGCTCATCTGGAACTTTAGCACCCTACTGAAGGGGGAGGTGTAGACCTCCCTCCCTGCCTCAGGAAACAAACTGATGTTTACATGCCCTGACCCTAACTAGGCTCTCAAAGTCCATCACAGGCACCACACATGAGAGCTGGGACCTCTGTACACTGCCTGTCTGAGGTTGGAAAGTTATCAAACATAACTGCTAGAGCATTCTTCAGTCCTGAGGGGTTTTCCTCCAGCCAGTTTCTCAGAGAGTTGGGGGAGTTTAGCACAGGGGCTGGTTTTGTGGGGCCTGAGAGGTCTCTGTGGGGCCTGTTTCTCTGGGAGTTGAGAATTGATGCACTTTCATGTCGCCCATCATCTGACTTTAGTCTTTTCCCCTCATTCTTGTGTTTCTGGTTCCCCTGCAGCACCCAGCCTTACAATGCTGCTGCTATTCTCTTCTGTCTGGCACGTGCTTTCCAGGTGCTTATATCTTCTGAGTCCTGCCTCTGAGGCCAGCCCCTTGATGACAGCTGCCTGGCTGCCCATCAAAGGCACCATTTAGAGCTGGCCACAGAGCAGACAGAAGGCTGCAGTGTTAGACCCCGAAATCTGACACAGTGTGGCCCAGCCAGTTTTCAGTGTTCCTTGACAGCCCTTCAGCTCATGTCTGTCAGCCCCCCTGCCAGGCACACAAGTTCACTTCCATCTTGGGAGAAGGGGAGAGAGAAAAGACATTTCACCAAGTGGTGGGCACGCGGGGGGATGTAGTGAGATAAGGAAGGAGCACAAAGGCAGCTGAAATCCCCCAGCGGATATTGCGTTGCTGGCTGGATTGACAGGTTAAAAGTACAGCTGGGACAAGTTTCCTCCTCCCCTCCCAGAGAGGTGCTCAGTGAGAACAGAGATACATCCAACTGGATCGTGGCCTAAATACCAGTGTTCAGTCCCGCTCAGCCACAGCCTGATGTGGGAACAGCTCAGAACCGTTTGTTTCTGGCTCTCTCTTGGGATCTATCAGATAAATGTTAAAAAAAATAATCGTGGCAAACAATGAATGGTGATGAATCAATTGAAACCATGATGAGTCCAGGGGTGAAATATTAGCATTTTTCAAATCCGTTGTAGTGAAGAAAGCCCCTGGCACCAGTTCAGATCCTTGTGTAGGAAGCTGTTTGCAAAGCACAAAGTTCACTCATAGCCAAAACCTGTCAGTTGGCTCCCAGAGCTCAGGACTGCAAAACTCTTAAGTGACTAGCCACAAATAGCCTAAAATGATGATGTTCTGCATTTCCCGTCCATCTTTCAACCCAAAGCTCTTTAGAAACTTAACTTAATGTGCAAGCTGTAAGGATCACTTCAGCGACCACTGAAATGCTGCCACCTCTGGAGTGAAAAGGGGCAGCTGTTTAGCAACCATACAGAAACTCTAGACAACAGTAAATGAGCATCAACACCCTGTTTTTTATGAAGAGTGCCACAGGATCTTTAATGACCATGAGCAATTGAAAGCTGTGTTACATCTCATCTAAAAGACTGTCTCTAGCATAGCACCACTAACACCAGATAACTCAGTACTGATTCAAAAACACTTGAATGTTTACATTCTATGTCTACATGATGAGCGAGGGGTGTGATTCCCCTGCTTAGGTGTGCTGAGTACAAACTTGGGTACATACTCATCATGGCTAAGCCATGCCTCCACTGCTGCTACCTGTGCTACTGCGGCAACACTGATATTTATACTCGCGCTAGCTCGACGAGAGCTAGTGTGAGTATGTGTACACACAAGCAGGGGAATCATACCCCTGACTCAAAGTGTAGATGTAGCCTGTGTTTTGCTTGGAAGTTTCTCATCCTGAAGCTGATCCAGTCTAGTTCGGTTCATGCTCTCTTGGGAAATTACAACACAGGGTGGCTTGGCTGGAAGTTCATTGTTTAGTGCAAATTTTTCACTCTGAGGGCAGGTCTACATTACGGGGTTAAGTCGACCTAAGATACCTAACTCCAGCTATGTGAATAACGTAGCTGGAGTTGACGTAACTTAGGTCGACTTATTGCGGTGTCTACACCGCGCTGGGTCAACGGGAGAAACTCTCCCGTCAACTTACCTTATGCTTCTCGTTCTGGTGGAGTACCGGAGTCGACGGGAGAGCAATCTGCGGTCGATTTAGTGGGTCTTCACTAGACCCACTAAATCAACCCCCGGTGTATCGATCGCCGAAGTGTCAATCCATGGTAAGTGTAGACATGCACTGAGAAAGCTACATTATTATTCATGATTTATTTCTTTGGGGAAGGATGAACAGCATAGGCAGCCTTCTCTTCTAGGTCATGGGTTCAAATCTGGCCTGGCCCAGAAGTAACAGAAAGCTGTGTAGTTGGCTGTTGTGACATGAGTTGATGGCCTCAGTCCTTTTTCTAGTAGAGAGGGGTGCGATTGTGGGCAGTGAGGAGATGTGCTTATTGGGGAAAGAGGCACCAAACTCTCAGGAAAAGCGACTTCAGAGTTGCTGCAAATGGAGCTTTGCTAAGAATCTCTTCCTGTTCCCCAGCAGCTCATCTCTGCGAGGTCAGAGGGCAAACACAGATGATTTACTGGGTGAGTGGCTAAAGCTGTTGATGAAAGGGCCACATTCCAGTGTACTCTCTCCCCACCGTAAGAAGGGCTGGAAGAGAAGGCAGCTCAGGGGTACAAGCAGACCTGAGGAATTTGGAAGGGAGGAGGGAAGGTTGTGGGGGGGGAGGGGGAGGAGCTTTTTAACTGTTATTAACAAGTAAATAATAAGTACAATGAACAGAATGCCCAGTGAGGTGAGAGGGGACTCACCCTTATCCACGCTCGGCACAGGGCACCTACGGATGGCGTGATCTAGTCCCACAGGCAAATCACCCCTGTGTTTCTCTCTCCCTGTGTATGTCCTGTAGGCCCTTCCACCTCTCCCAGCCTGCTACCACTTCTCCCCATTTCCCTGCCCCACTCCCTAACCCATGGCACTTGGTAACATTGCTTCTTGTACAGGCTTTGAGGCTGCATAACACTCCTTATCCCAGGCATCCCTGGGGCAGAAGGACCTGCACATAAGTAACAGTCAAACTGTTCAGCCCAAACACCTGAGATTGAACTCTTCCTTCCCCCTCCTCCCCACCCACTATCCTGCTGTGCAGTGGCTTATTATTCTGTTCTTCATGTAGCAGTACCTGTTTCATTCCCTACAGGGAGGTTAATAAAGACCTACAGCCTTGGTTACCTTTGGCTTTTATAAAATAAAAAATACAAATAGCACATAAGGAGCATTCATTACTGAGCCCTGGGCCTTTGGCTGCTCCTTGGATACACATCCCCCTCCCCCAGCATCTCTCTCCCTCTCTTTTTTAATATGTTTTTTTTTAATTTGTTTTGATGAATGAGTGACAGCCCTGACACCCGATTCGCTGAGATTAATAGAAACGACACAATATTTACGTCGCGCCGACGAGCAATTATCCTGCCATCTATCTTTGAGATTATCTTTCTGATTGAAAACTACTCATCCGTGTAATCGGAATTATTTGGAATTAGAAGGAAATTTATGGCCCCTTTCTCTCCCTCCTGTACGCCTCTATCTCCATCTTTCTCTCTTCCCCCTCCTCTAAATGCATTTCTTTCCTCCTTCCATCCTTCCCTTGGCCTCTTCTCCAGTCATTGTGGTTGGAGCATCATGTGGCACCTGGGCTAAAGGCTTCCCTTCAAAAGGATGCTTTTGAGATTGTGATGCAATGCAGTTGCAGCTTGGGGCAGAGAGAGAAGGCGGCCAGGGAAGCACTGGAGTGAGAGGAGGAAGACAGTGAGGGTGGTGCAGGGGTTGGGGCTCAGCGGGCAGAAATTGAAGTGCCAGAGAGGGAAGATGAGTCAGAAGAAGAGCATGTGGGTGTTGGGGAGGCCAGACTATGTGAGCCGTACTCAGGCTGGAGGTAATTGGCCTATACTGTTTGTCTATGGCCATCACCAGATTGGGAGACATGACTGTTTTTCTTCTGTGTGAATCCAGGATGGGACGTCTTAATTTTTCATATGGTCCCTCTCTTCCTCTTCAATCTCATCATTCAGTGTGACCTTCAGAAAAGCTCTTCCTACCTCGTCCTGTGGAAACTGGGAGTGATCACTCCTATTAAATGATGGTATAACCTGTAGTGGTATATACTATAGTGCAGTCTGCTTGGAGAACAGCACCTTCTTTCCCTCTAATCTCTGTGCACAGCCCAGCACAGCAGCTTATAAGGTAGGAAGGAGAAGCCTAGAGTAGTGGGCATAAAAGCCTAGAATACCTATGAAATTTGCCAGTGCTATGGTTTTATCAGTAGCAAGTTTTCCCTGATGTGATTGAAATAATGGCCAGTCAATCTGCAGTCTGGGATGGATAAATCCATTCTCAGACATCCCTTCATGAAGTTATTTCACAGCAGTGATGATCATCATCTCATGGGGCATTGTGCCTCCTCACTCAGCCTTCTGCAAATCTTCTGAGCTTCTTATGAGAAATTAGGTGTGAGGGAAGGAATTTGTTCTTTTGGGTTGGACACATACGAGCAGCGTCTCTGTGACTGATGGGTGATGCCGTGTTGGAAACCAGTCTCCTGGATCTAGTGTGCAGTGGCACTGTCTTTACATAGCTGGCATGATATGAGAGCTCTCGATACACGATGCAAAGCCCTCAGGTGCTGTGATTAGTTTTGGTAGGTAGCTTCTGCTGGGGACATGCGTGGCTGTGCTTTTGGGGTGATCATGGAGGCTACAGTCATTGAAGTCTCTGCACAGATCTTTTCCCCTGGCCATAGATGAGAGTCTAACTTTAGGAAGTCCTGTTTTTTGCTGAGTGCCCCCAATCCCCAAGTTTTTCATTATTTTTGGTGAGCTCTATCCTGTGAAACTTGTTGCTTTGGGTTTGTCTGAATTCCAGTGTCCTGAATGGGAGAAAGGACTCCCAGCTTCTAAATTTGTATGCAGCCTCCTTTTCAGCTGCTCTGTCCTTGTATATTCCAGCCTCATGCATCCTGCTCCCCACTTCTCTTGGCCTCAGTCCCTGTGACGGGCTATATCTGTCCTGCACTAGGGCAGGAATGGGTTAACCCCATACTGTGGGTTGAGGAAGCCACTCCCCCTCACCCCTGCTGAGCATGCTCCAACTGGAACCACAGAGGGGAGCAGCTCAGCTCAGTCTGCCCTGACCAGGGAGGAGAGAGGATGTGCGTTGCAAGCTCCTGCCTGGGAGCTATCGGAGCCCCAGGCCTCAGAGGCCAGACCCGCCAAGACCCAGCTGTCTGCAGATGCCCATGATGGGGAGGAGTTGTTGGTAACTTCACCTGCCGACTACCCCAGATGAACCGTGGACTATGGAGCAGGAAGACAGAGTAGGAAGCAGCCCAGGGGAACCAGACATTGATCTGGTTGTGGAACCGGGAACAGAGTCACCATGTTTCGGAGGGATTCCTGCTGACTCAGCTATGGACTTCCTTTATCCATTATAAAGAAACAAACAGTTGCAAAAGACCTTCTCCTCACCCCCATTTTATGTAGGTTTTTTTTTTTTTTTGCAGGTCACCATTGAGATGAGCGATTTTAGCTTGGTTCGTGGGAGATAAAAAGCTTTTCAGTTCACAAAACCCATCATCGCCACCCTGACTATGACTGATTGCCATCACCACCCTCATGCCCACCTGAAAACACTCATTCTGTAGATCCAAGTGCATAGCTAGTGCTATGAGTCTAGGGAATGATTTTAGTTATATCGAAGGGATGTGTAGCGGGGACTCCTGGAAACTGTGTCCAGTCCTCTTTGGACAGCAAAGGGCTGGGGCTGAAATGGAGACAGAGCACATTGCTGGAACAATCTTTAAAATTGATCTAGGATCATCTCTATCCTTTAGGACTGAGAACTTGGGGTGGGACCCCACTCAGGTGAACCCTAATGGTGAGAGAAAAGGGAAGTTATGTGGCTGCTTGAGCAAGTGTCAAATACACAAGATGACATACAGCTGGGCACTGAAGTAATTTAGCCTGGGTTTGTTTACAAGAAGTAGAAGTCAGACTAACAAGGCCTTAGGAGCAGGGGGCAGTGTAAACAGATAATAATGGAATAAGACCGGAATTTGGTAGGGAAATATGCTGTGAGGTACAATTGCTAAATCAGTATGAGACACGTGAGCCCAGATGGGAATCCCAGTTCCTTCCACCCAGAAATTCCCTATGTTGTTGTTAATTAGCATGGAAATATTTTCCTAGCTGCAGAAAAGATTGTTGAATTGCCAGTGGGATATTGGGAGTGGTTAGTCTATCAAGTAACTATTAATTAGGTTACTTCCCACTGCTGTTGATATACTGGGGGATGATTGTGGGCCAAAATAAAAAAAGGGGGAAAGAGAGGGGCTGGGGAAGGAAAGGGTGAAAAGCATGGGACAAAGAGACTGGACACGGGGGAGGACAAGACCAGGCAGGCTGAAATGAGAGGGCCGAATAAGAAAAGGCTGCTTATGCCCCAGGACAGGGGAAAAGCAGAATGAGAAACAAAATGCAAGTTAGGTCAAAAAGGAAAACTCCTAGGAAACTTAAATAACACTAGAATTGATTGAATGCAATTACTCAAGGGAATCACTAATTCTTCTTCGAGTGATTGCTCATGTGTATTCCACTATAGATGTGTGTGCTCGCCACGTGCACTGGTGCCGGAAGTTTTTCCCTTAGCAGTACCCGTAGTGGGGGAGCACCGCTGCGACCCCTGGAGTGGTGCCAGTATATCGTGCCATAAAGGGGGCTGCGTGCTCCCCCAACCCTCAGTTCCTTCTTGCCGCCAGTGAAGGTAGTCGGAACTTTGTGCTCCAGCCTTGGCTGCAGCGCTTCTAGCCTTAGTGGTACTTGTTCGTCAATAGATAGCTTCTCTAGTTAGTAGCCTGGCTCGGGGCATGCCCCGTGCCCCAGGCTTCAAGTCGTGCGACTCCTGTCGCAATTCCATGCCCAGAAGCGATCCGCACTCTGAGTGTCTTCGCTATCTGGGCAAGGCTCACGTAAGTGAGAGGTGCAAAATTTGCAAATCGTTTAAGCCCCGGACTAAACGCAAATGTGAGATCCGTCTCCGGGCCCTCCTTATGGAATCGGCATTGGCCCCGGCACTGCCGCGCCGCGCCGACCCAGCCCCGGGTACCGCGTCATCGGTGCGGAGCAAAGCCCCGTCCACCAGTCGGCACCGCTCCCCGGCCAAGAAGCAGGGGAAATCCCAGCGACGCCGTGAGAAGGACAGGGGTGAGGCCGGACCTGAATTGGCCAGCCCACGATCCTCGTCGGGGCCCAGACCGCCGACTCGTGCGGAGCGGAGTAGTGCGGCCCCATCTGCGCGTACCTCCCCGCCGATATGGGTCCCCTCCATGCCGGAGGCAGCCCAGGCGGCGCGCGATGTCCTCGCCATGCCAGTACCGAGCGGGCCGTCTGAGGTGAGGCCCCGGTCCTGAGGGAAACCACCGTTGGGCTCCCAACCCTCACCGGCTACGTCGGTCGTGGAGACCTCCATCCGGTCTGCCGGGCCCTCCCGTAGCCCCAGACATATCTCCACTCCGTTGTCGGGGTCGCCTGGGAGTGAATCGCCTAAGTTGTCTTCGACCCGCAGAGGCAGCAGGCGCCGGCATGGGAAGCATTGACACTCTGCCTTGAGTGAGAGCGGATCTCGACGCCGACGGCACCGCCGATCATATCGCAACGATCGCCATGTTCGGAGTGCATCCTAGCACTCACTGGCACCGCGACGCCGCACCCAGAGAAGGGAGACCAGGGATACGACCTCCGACGTCTATTCCTATTCGACGTCGAGGTCAAAATCCCGTGGCAGGAGCCGACGGGGATGGCACCGGTCGAGCCGCTCCTACGGCACCGTGCGATCCTCGGCCACCTCTGCCTCAGCTCCCAGCCACCCCTCCCCGGGCCGCACCATTCCCCAGGAACAGATAACCCTGGTGGGACCTCAAGCGGTGCAGTGGCAAGGGGCACCCTGGCAAGGATTGTGATGCCAGTGGGCACCGTGGCCCCAGGCGCCCGCACCGCCAAGGCCCCGCTCCGTGGCTGGGGCATCCCAAGCCCACTCTGCGTCCCCGCCTCGGCACTGAGGGTAGTCCTTGGGTGCCGCGCCGACGGCACCGCAACCGGACCCTGACGCGGACTGTGGCATACCGGCACCGCCCGATGCTCTCAGGACCGTCCCGGTCGCCCTGCAGGCACCGGATGAGTTCATAGCGGCACCGCCTCCTCCTTCTCAAGAGGATTTCAAGGCGCACCAGGAGCTCCTCCAGCGTGTAGCCGCCAACCTACACCTGCAGGCGGAGGAGATGGAGGAACCATCGGACAATCTTTTCAATGTCCTTTCCTCCTCGGCACCTGGCCGCGTGGCACTGCCACTTCACCGGGGGTGGCAAACATCTCCACGGGCCTATGGCAAACCCCGGCCTCCCTCCCGCCTATCTCTAAGAAGGTGGAACGTAAATACTTCGTGCCAACGAAAGGGCACGAGTATCTTTACACCCACCCTAATCCGAACTCTTTGGTGGTGGAGTCGGTCAACCACTGTGAGTGGCACGATCAGCCCACACCGACCCCGAAGGATAAGGAGGCCAGGAGACTGGACACATTTGGCAAAAAGGTTTATTCCTCAGCCAGTTTCCAACTCAGGGTGGCAAACCACCAAGCCCTCCTGAGTTGCTTTGACTTTAACTTGTGGGGCTCTTTGCCAAAATTCGAGCCCTCCCTCCAAGAGCAGGACAGGAAGGAGTTCAAAGCGCTGCTTGACGAGGGTACAGCAGTAGCGAAAGCAGCTCTCCAGGCAGCCTCAGACGCAGCTGACACGGTGGCTCGTTCGATGGCCATAGCTATCTCCATGAGGTGGGCATCGTGGCTTTCCCTGTCGGGGCTGTCGGTGGAGTCCCAGTCTATAATGCAGGACCTGCCATTTGATGGCAAAGCGTTATTTGCAGACCAGACAGACACCCATCTGCACGGGATGAAGGACTTCCGCACCACCCTGCAGACACTTGGTCTGTATGTCCCGCCGGCCAAGGACAAGCCCAGACCGCAGCCCTCGGCTCCCCCGGCACGGGGCAGATACGAGCCCCCGCCTAAGAGGCAGAGGGAGCAGAGGCGTCGGTCCCAACGCCAATCCCGTTCGGCCCCACAACCTGGGCCCTCGAAGACCAAGAGGCCAGGGAAAAGGCATTTTTGACTCGTTGCGGGGGGTCACCGGGCCTGTTGCCAGGATACCTCCTGCCCAGTTAATAAAATTGAGTTTTACCAACCGTTTATCTGCCTTCCAACTGCAATGGTCCCGTATAACGTCGGACCGATGGGTCCTCAGCACCATCTCCCAAGGGTACAGGTTGCGGTTCGTTTCACCCCCTCCCCACCATCCCCCGTCCCGGGAGCCGGCTGGGGACCCGGAGCATGCCCTCCTCCTCAGCCAGGAGGTAGAGCGCCTCCTCTCCCTGGGAGCTGTGGAGAGGGTACCTCGGGAATTCCAGGGCAAGGGATTTTACTCCAGGTATTTCCTCATCCCGAAGGCGAAGGGCGGGCTTCGGCCCATCCTCGATCTGCGGAATCTCAACCAGTTCCTGGTTCGTTGCAAATTCCGCATGGCGTCCCTGGCCTCTATTATCCCATCCATAGACCCGGGGGATTGGTTTACGGCTCTGGACCTCCAGGATGCGTACTTTCACATCCACATTTTCGAGGGTCACAGGCGCTTCCTCCATTTCCTGGTGGGTCAGGACCACTACCAGTTTACGGTCCTCCCCTTCGGCCTTTTTACTGCCCCCAGGGTCTTTACAAAGTGTATGGCGGTGGTGGCGGCCCACCTCAGGAGGAAAGGGCTGCAGATCTTCCCCTACCTACTGGCTGCTCAAGGGCAAGTCTCGGTCTCAGGTGCACGAGCAGATGGACTTCCTGCTAAACACCTGCGCAGCTCTAGGCTTAGTGGTAAACGAGTTGAAATCCACATTAGTCCCGGTTCACCGCATAAACTTCATAGGAGCGCTGTTAGACTCACGGGTAGCCACGGCCTCCCTGCCAAGGGACAGATTCGAGACACTCAGAACTCTCATCGCCTCGGTCACAGCCTTTCCGGTAACTACGGCACGGGTGTGCCTTCAAATCCTAGGCCATATGGCAGCATGCACCTCTGTGGTGCGACATGCCAGGCTCAGGATGAGGCCCCTTCAGCTTTGGCTGGCCTCCCGGTACTCCCAGGTCAGGGACGGCCTGGACAAGGTCGTCACGGTGCCGCCAACAGTGGTGGCAGACCTGCAATGGTGGTCGCTCCCGAGCAACATGCTTCAGGGTATTCCCTTCCGAGATCCCCCTCCCTCACTAGATCCTGTGTCAGATGCCTCGGACCTGGGCTGGGGAGCCCACTTTGGGGGCTTCAGGACCCAGGGTATGTGGTCACCCGAGGAACTGACCCTGCACATAAATGTCAGGGAGCTCAGGGCCGTGCGCCTGGAGTGCGTGGCCTTCCGCCAGCGCATAGAGGGGAAGGTGGTCAGAGTTCTCACAGACAATACCACCGCGATGTATTATGTCAACAGGCAAGGGGGCACGCGCTCCCGGGCCTTATGCCAGGAAGCCCAGCTCCTGTGGGAGTTCTGTATAGCCCACGACATCCTCCTGCGGGCTTTTTACCTGCCCGGCAAGAACAACACGCCCGCAGATCACCTGAGCAGGGTTTTCTCCCAGCAGCACGAGTGGTCCCTGCACAGGGAGGTGGCCAGGTGGATCTTCTTACAGTGGGGCACTCCTCAGGTAGACCTATTCGCCACCGCCCAGAATCGCCTGTGTCCCAGATTCTGCTCCAGGGCGGGACAGGGCGAGGAAGCGATATCAGACGCGTTCCTGCTCCCATGGTCGGGGCCCCTGTTGTACGCCTTCCTGCCCTTCCCCCTCATAGGCAGGGTCCTACAGAAGGTGAAGTCAGACGGGGCGCGGGTTATCCTCATAGCCCGGGACTGGGCCCGTCAACATTGGTACGGGACCTTACTACAACTCTTAGTGGGCCCCCCTCGCAGGCTGCCGCTCCGCCCGGACCTCCTCTCCCAGGAGGAAGGTCGTCTCCTCCACCCCAACCTGGCCCCGCTCCACTTGACAGTGTGGCTGCTCTGTGGTTGAATGAGGAGGAAGGGAGATGTTCTGAGGATGTCAGACTGGTCCTGCTGGAGAGTAGGATACCCTCCACACGTTGAACCTACCTGGCCAAATGGTATCGGTTCTCTATGTGGGCGAGGGATAGAGGTTCCTCTCCCTCGTCCGCATCTATCCAGCTCGTCCTCGATTACCTCCTGTCCCTTAGGACTCAAGGGGTGGCGCCCTCCTTGATCAGAGTGCATCTGGCGGCCATTTCAGCTTTCCACCCCCCGGTGCAGGGCCTTTCGGTGTTTTCACATCACATGACGTCCCGGTTTCTAAAAGGATTAGATTGGGCATTCCCTTACGCCAGACCCCCGGTCCCGCTCTGGGACCTGAACCTAGTGCTCTCCCGCCTCACAGGGCCTCCTTTCGAGCCTTTAGCCACATGTTCGTGGTCCCACTTATCGTGGAAAGTGGCGTTCTTAGTGGCTATCACCTCAGCCCGCCGGGTCTCCGAGCTCAGGGCCCTGACCTCTGAACCACCGTATATGGTCTTCCATAAGGACAAGGTTCAGCTGTGCCCTCACCCCGCCTTTTTGCTGAAGGTAGTCTCGGCTTTTCACATGGATCAGGATATTTTCCTCCCGGTCCTCTGCCCTAAGCCCCATTCCTCTAATGAGGAACGCCGCCTGCACATGTTAGATGTGCGCAGAGCGCTGGCCTTTTACCTGGACAGAACCAGGCCATTTAGGAAGTCCCCCCAGCTGTTTATTGCATTGGCCGAGCGCATGAGGGGGCAACCGGTTTCCACCCAGTGGATTTCCCGCTGGATCACCTCGTGCATTCGCACCTGTTATGACCTGGCGGAGGTTCTCCCGCCTCCTATAGTGAAGGCTCATTTGACGAGAGCTCAGGCCTCGTCAGCGGCCTATGTGGCTCACGTCCCTATTCAGGACATATGTAGGGCTGCTACGTGGTCCTCTGTCCACACTTTCTCCTCGCACTATGCGATCGTCTCCCAAACATGGGATGACGCAGGGTTTGGTAGGGCGGTACTCCGCCCGGGTAACCCTTAAAACTTAAGACTCAAAACTCCTACCCGCCTCCATCAGGTATAGCTTGGAGTCACCTATAGTGGAATACACATGAGCAATCACTCGAAGAAGAAAGGACAGTTACCTGTTCCGTAACTGGCATTCTTCGAGATGTGTTGCTCAGGTGTATTCCACATCCCGCCCTCCTTCCCCTCTGTCGGAGTTGTCTGGCAAGAAGGAACTGAGGGTGGGGGGAGCACGCAGCCCCCTTTATGGTGCGATATACTGGCGCCACTCCAGGGGTTGCAGCGGTGCTCCCCCACTACAGGTACTGCTAAGGGAAAAACTTCCGGCACCGGTGCACGGGGCGAGCACGCACGCCTATAGTGGAATACACCTGAGCAACACATCTCGAAGAACGCCAGTTACGGAACAGGTAACTGTCCTTTCCTTGGTGTCTGACTATTTCCTGCCTTGCACCAAGTCCAGTCAGTTACACCTGTGCAAAGTGAGCACAAAACACTCCAAGTATCAGAATAGTGGTCTTTTACACTCACTCTACACACGTGTAAGGCAGGGTTGAATCTGGACAATAAGCTGCCCTGGACACAGGCTACCTTTCTTTGCTGACTGGTTCTAATATCTTCACCTGCATTGAAATGGGAGTTAAATCTGCTTTGATTAGTAATACTAACTAGAATTTTCACCATAGTTCTCTCTATATCCTTGGTGGAAGTGCAGTCAAATGCCTCTATGGTCTCTATGCTTCCTATCACAACGCTACACTGAGAATAGGAGATAGGGAACATGGTTGGCTGGTGAACCCCCCCCCTCAGGGAAGCTAATCCCTAGCCCCGCCCCTTCCAACCAAGGCCCCGAGCCCCTCCCTGCGGCCCAAGCCCTCGCCCCTGTGGCCGGAGGAGCCCCGGCCCACCCACCCCAGCTGGCCCGAGCTGCCAGCTGGCCCATCTGAGCACTGGGCCACCAGCCGGCCCAAGCTGCCCCGGGCCACTGGCCCAAGCACCGAGCCAGCCCAAACCTCCCTTGACCACCCCAGCCCCTGGCCACTGGCTGGAGCAGAGCCTCCACTAGCTTCAGGGGAGAGAGGGAGTGAGGGTGAGGCCTCGGCGACTTATTTTCTCTCCCTTTCCAGCAATGGAAGAGCACAGTCACTAAATGTAGTGTTACACAAGTGTACTAGCCCTATTTATACTAACAGTGACTCCTGACCTAAACATGGGGATGGGGGTAGGGAAAGAAACACAAAGAGGACCAGGAATGAGGAAGAGATGAAAAATGTGTCTGGCAACATGAGTTAGAATAAGTCAGGAATCTAGTCACAGAGGGGAAAGAAAACTGAGCAAGTGGGTTACCTAAAAATATCAGTGCAGGCTCCCTCACAGCCTGAGGAAAATGTTGCAGTTCAGAAGCTATGTTCAGGGGTTTTTAATACAAAGAGATAGCATCAGTGATACCTAATAAAGTACCAACACAATAAAGCGAAATACTGAGGTATGGCTCAACAGAACACAACTGCCATCAGTGTGGTACTCAAGGAAAGTTGTCTGGTGAGAAGATGGATTCTGGGCACACAAGGGATCCGCCCATTCTCTTTGGCATAAAGAAGTGTACAGGGGAAAAACATCTTCCAGATTGCAACTTTTCATCCCTTCAAAACCATGTGAGTCTGCTAAGTGAGCAACAGCCAGCAGAGGTGGGTTGAGGAGGAAAGTCTCATAAAAAAGAAGGTTTCAGAGTAGCAGCCGTGTTAGTCTGTATCCGCAAAAAGAACAGGAGTACTTGTGGCACCTTAGAGACTAACCATTTTATTTGAGCATAAGCTTTCGTGGGCTACAGCCCACTTCATCGGATGCATAGAATGGAACATATAGTAAGGAGATATATATACACATACAGAGAACATGAAAAGGTGGGAGTTGTCCTACCACTAATTAGCCTCTTAGAGTTGGTAGGACAACTCCCACCTTTTCATGCTACAGCCCACTTCATCATATTGTCAAATAAAATTGTTAGTCTCTAAGGTGCCATAAAAAAGAAGCAAAGTTTACCAAAATTCTGCAAAACTTCATTTGTGGTTCCATCAGATAATCTGTAACCACAGCAGATGTAACCTGAGATGCAAAAGATTGTTGTTATGCATAGTACAGACATGACAGGAGCTGGTGTCATCAGAAGAAGCAGATAGGCAGACTGAATGAGTGGAGAACATGAGTGCAATAAAAGTTAAATGTAAGAAATATTGAATAAAATAAATGTGGAGATTCCAGAGCAAGCTTTTTTTGGGGGACAGGCCTTTAAAAATCATTAATGGAGATATAAAAAGGGGATTATACCTCATTTCCCAAAGTCCTGTTTGTCAGAAATGCCTTGATGGATTAACCTCAAACTTTAATTTTTTTTAAAAGCATCTGACTAGAGATTGGAAATACAAAACTTCAGGTAGAAAGGATTCTTCCTGGAGGAAAACTGAAAACTAGGCTTAGAATTGCAAGTCTATACTCGATTGTATCCCTCTTCTGCCTGTCGTTATGACTCCTGCCTTTTTAGTACTGGTTTACACACAATTTTTGTTCCACTTTAACTCTATTGGTTTAAAAACCAATGTAGTTTGATTGGTTCAGCCCCCAGTGTGGATGCAGTTATACCTCTATAAAGGTGCTTATACCAATATAGCTTCTTTACAGGAATAAGCTGTACCCATATATTCATGTTTATGCATACTAGGATGTTGAACTGCTTGAACTATATCAAAATATAATCACACCCCTAGTTGAAATAATTACATTGGGACAAAAACTGTGTGTGGAACAGGCCTTAAATTGTGAGCTCTTTGCAGCAGGGACTATATCTTCATAGGTGGAGGTACATTGCCTAGCACAAAGGGGCCCTAGTCCTGATTGGGGCCTCTGGGGATAGGTCAATACTGCAATAAAAAACCTACGGTATGACTGTGACTGACCAAGGTCAGCTGACTTGGGCTCACGGGGCTCTGGCTGCAGGGCTATAAAATTGCACTTTAGATGTTCGGGCTCGGGGTAGAACTCCGGGGCCGGGGCCAGGGCTGGGGCCTTCCCTCCCCGGGTCTTGTCTACACTGCTATTTTTAGTCCTGCAACCTGAGCTCCGTGAGGCCAGCTCAACTGACCCGGGCTCTGAAACTCAGGGCTCTGAGCTTTTTATTACAGGGTAGATAAATTCTCTGGGTGTTACCATACAGTAGCTATTACATAATAATGGAAAGGGAATTACAGATGTAGCTAGAGAGTCATCCTAGTACCTCTATAATTAGTAGTACTAATAATGTTAATCTACAAAGGACTTGCAAACATTAACCAATTACTAGGAGATAAACATTAACTACATAGTCAGGTGTGTTGTGTCAAGACCTTAATGACACTTTTTTTTTGGTCGGTGAAGTTCCTTACTTTTTATTTGCTCATAATACTCAAAAATGGCTGAATGGATTTTGCTTGTAAATTTTATTACATTGAACATTGTGAGGTTGTCCATCACTGTTTAAAATGGGAGCACATAACTTTACCCAAATATAATGAAGAAATGCATTATGTTCCCCCACAGCTTCACAATGTTTGAGGACCGTGATAGAGGGGAGAAAAAAATAAGCCAGAGCCCACCATTGCTGGAAACAGATGCATTTTCTAAACATGGCCAAATCTGGGCTCAGTTGTATTTCCAGCAGGAGAAAATTCCAGAGGCCAGGGCTTGCTCTTGAGAAGGATTTGCTTGAGCTTCACACTAAGGCAAGAGATATAAAGTATTTCTCAAGGACATCTCGGGTGTGGCAAGGGAGAGGAGGTGTCTTGGATAACTTCAGCTTAGGTCATTTAGAGGTTTGCGGATGAGAACCAGTGTATTGCATTTTACTTAGAAATGGACTGGCAGCCAGTGAGAGACTGTAAGGAAGGTTTATTTTTTTTTAAATAAACTGTTTCTTTTAAGAAAAAGACATGGAAAAGTTCCCATGTGTCTTAAGTGTTGTAAGAACCTGTTTTGATCCAAAAAATTAAATGTTGTCAAATTTGACTGGGCATCATCCCTCTAAATTGTACATGACAAACAGAGGCCTACCCAGGATAAAAACCCAGACATAATGCAACCGTGTTAGTATATGCTACCCTTAGGAGATTGTACTAATATCGTCTTCTGGGCTCTCCTCTCACTGAGACCCTCACCTGTTCTTAGATTCTTGTCTTTCCCTGTCAGTGATGTGTGAAGCAGAAATATAGGCCTTTAGTGAAGAAATAGGAATAGCATTATTCTTTATTAAACAGCTGTACGAAGAGAGCATTCTTTATGCCACTGAATCACAAACAAATTATATATATGCCTAGGGTCTCTCTTTTTTTCTTTTAAAATTTCCCCCAGTTGTTTATGGTCCTATTCTTAACTGTTAATCTATCCCACTTCATTTCCCCTCCCTGTGCTTCAGTTTCATCATCTGCAATACAGGGATAATAAAAAGGGGGCTACTTCACAGGGGTGAGGGAAACTGGATCATTAATTTTTGTGAAGAGCTTTGAGATCCCCCTACAGAAGGTGGTAGAGAAGGGTTGCTATATGTCTTTTAATTCTATTGATGCCTTTTTAAAGTTGTGTACAAGTTCCTGGGCGAGTTGTCTGGTGTTCAGTGTGCCAGGGGAGAGGCTATTCTAATGACCTGGGATCTTCAACCAATAGTTTTACTTCCTCTGTTATGGGCTGTCCTAGCTGGAACATGTGCGTGTGTGTGCACTGTGAGAATGACAGTGACCCTGCCGGAGGGTGGGACTGGCAAAGAGCTGAACCTTATCTTCAAACAGCAACAAGGCTGTGGGCAGAAGCAATGGGAGGGACTGGTTATTCCAGCCTGGGATAGACTCGGCAGCAGGAGGAGTGCAGGATAAAGCGACAACAAGGGACAGAGCAACACAGCTAAAAAGAAAGAATCTGCACCTGAATCAAGAATCCCGCAGAAAGCTTCCTAGGAGAGCCGTTTGCAGGGGACTTTGGGTAAATTCACTTTAGATTACAGAACTTGGCTAGCAGTGTCTTTGCACTGTTAATGCTAGTAGATCTATAGGCTTTTGAAAGAGGAAAGATTCAGCTGTTTATAGGCTTCACTTTTACCACATTAGTGTTTCATTTGTGTGGGAATATGTGCTAGTACAAGTTCAGCTGTAGCTACTATCACCTGGTAGCCAGGGATTGCTACAGAGTCATAGTGTCTTCCTTTCAATGCCCTCAAACATTGGCATCTTTGGAATTAGGGTTCAGTTCAGCCCATCTGAGAGAGGCAGTTCTAGTATCTCCTCAGCTGCACACCAAACATGTTTTCTTGACAGCCTCCAGTGCTGCTGTCTGTGGATTTGTGATACCTATGGCACTTTCTTTACTTGCTCTTGGCTTTAAATACCTTTGGACCAAGGTAGGGGTGATAAAAGGTAAATAGAACCCAGACAATGGCATGGGCAGCACATGCAGCTTCCTGATGGTCTGTGTGTGCATTAGGCAGCATGTGCTGCTCCCATTATCTTGTTCAGAATTAGTTCTCTTCTGGGTATCCAGGTGCATGCCTGACATGATAGAAAAGGGAGGTGCTCGTTGTCTGCCAGAGACAGAGCAACAGCAGTGTGGACTCCCCCTGTGAATTTCCTATAAGCTGCCTCATAGCAAATGCACAATGATCTGATTTAAACAAGAGTTTTGTTTAATGTGGATGAAATGCTCTAACACATGAAAGGTTTCCTGTCTTTGGGGGCCGGACTGCAATAACAAGGATTGCTATAGGTCCAGAGTGGAGTGCATTGGTAGAACCGTTTGAGGGAATCCAAGGCTGATTGAGGTAAACTGGCAAAGCTGGAATGTGTGTGTGTGTGTGGGCGGGGGGACTCAAGCACCAGGACTGGAATAGCAGAGGGTGCTGCGGGGAAGGATTGAGAGGAACTAGCAGAATTTGTGTAGAGAGATAGAAATCACTTCACCCACAACTGAAATGCAACCCCCTCTGGGGTGGTGCGTAGCAGCTGTTGAACAGTGCACAGCAACCCTACACAAACATCTGGAAAAGGAAATACTGTATAGAGCGGAAAATGCAAGGGGGAAATTTGGGGAAGGTAGAATTTAATTTCCTGAGATAGAATCAGGCCAAGACACCGAGGTTAACACCCAAGTTGTTTGTAAAATGGTTTGACTTGTCTCATCCATAAACTAGCAGCTCCAGCAGCACAGTTCCTCTGACTCCATGCTGATGCTAGGGTTCACTACTGCCTTAGAGGGAAGAGTAGCCCTTACTGAATCATTAACACCACTCCTTGTTCCGGATATTCTTTGGAGGTCTCCCAGTACGGACTGGCCTTGACCCTGCTTGGTATGGGAGATCTGACAAAATGTTGGTTTGAGAAGGTCTGGGTGTGAGTGCTGTTTTTGCCATCTCACTGGCCTTCAAGGACAGAAAATGCTCACTGTATGACATATAGGGTTCTCCTTTTCTTTAATGAAATGCCCTAATGCTCCAATATATCTGTTAGTCTATAAGGTGCCACAGGACTCTTTGTTGCTGCCCTAAGAGTGACGCTTGCTTAATTTTGATTAGGAGAGCGCAGCTTTAGCTCTGGATCAGAGACCCAGGAGAGGGCTCTGCCTTGGAGTAAAGGGAGGATGTTGAGAAGTTAGTGACTTTCCTAAGATATTGGGCAAGGCAGGAAATTCTTGGCACTGATTTAGAGATGAGCTTTGTGCCCTGTGGCCCCCCACAAGAGACTTGCTTTAAATTCTTTCCTTTCCTTTTTTTGAAACCCAGGCAATTCATGCTGGTGACTTATCTCCTTCCATGGATTCATCTGGTTATCGCTGATCAGGGAGCAGACCTCAGAAAGCAGGCAAGTAATTTTGAGTCTCATTTATCTATTGATTTTCAAGCTTTGTGTTTATTCCTTCATTAGCTAGAAATGGTGTTTGCAGCCAAGGAATGCCCTGCTCTAGGGCTCCCATAGAAGGGGGACTTCATCCACTTCCTGGTGCTCTTTGCTTTCGGATCTCTTAAAAATGACTGTGACTTGTTAGAGAGTTTGTAGAGTGTGCAGAGAGGATTATTTTTATTTCAGTGTAAAAGCCCAGTCTGAATTTGGAAGCTTATTTTAATCTCTCTGGTGGGCTGAACCAAAACTCCATATCAAAGGGCCTTCATACATTCTGGAAGTTTGGATCTGGAGCCAAATATAATGGCTGGGCCCATTAGTGACTGTGTTGTTGTTTTTGTTAGAGATGCTCTAAGGGAGTCTGTTCTCAAACAAACAAACCTAGGCAAGGGTACTACCATGTCCATGGCTGTTCAGCTCCTCCCTATTTCCTTTGGCACAAGAACTGATTTAAATCTCTTTATCTTCCTCCCCCTTTTCCTGCTATCAAAGTTAGTATGGATATTATTACAATAGATGTTTGCTATAAAACTAGCCGTGCTCTCTCTCCCTCCCCCTGCCCCAAGGTTATTGAGAACATGAAACAGTATCGCTTGTCTCAAGCTGACCTTATACAAATCTCAAACATACCAGCAGGCTATTAAGTGTGCAGTTAATGCTCTGTCTGCACAGGTGTGTACTTGTTGTCGGTGCTATAAAGTAACAAACAAGTGTGGTAGGTGCTTCACAGAAGTACATAGATGTTGTTATCATATATAGAAAACATATGAGGCAGGTGCCTTCCCCAAGGAGAAAATCTAGGAAGTTCACATTTAAAAAATCATATAAACTCACTAACTTTTGTAGTCAGAGGCAATGGTTCAGAATTAATTGTTTAGGAGGGATATTTAAATATATTGTCCTGCTGCTAATAAGCTTTAGATAGAGCCTCATGCATTTTATTTCTGTACAAATTCAGAAATATTGAATTCTCTGAATACACTCCACTTAAGTACTAACATCTAACATGAGTACACTATACTGTGCATACCTAACCGTGGATCACTAGTGTAATATTGGTGAACTCAACGGTAAATAACTTGATAAGAGTATGATCAGGCACAACAAATACTCTTAATTAAAGTCAATGGCAAAACTGCCATTGGACAGCCACAGTTAAAAATATTTGAGAATTAATAAAATATATTGAAACTAAAGAAGGAATAAAAGTCAAAACTGCACTGAGTCAGTGGTGTTACTTTCTCCAGTGGTACAAAGTCTTGCACCTTGCAATGTCCTATCTCATGATTCTAGAGTTTGTTGGGAAAGTGCTGGACACAGAGTTTTATTCAGAGGACACCAAGAAAAGCCCTGTTGAGAATATAGATTACACAGAAAAATGTAAATTAATGTAATGTTAAGGTTACAGCATTAAAATTCCCCCAAAGTCAGGAAACAGAACAGCTAGGTTTCCATTGGCATCAGCAACTCCACTGTCTAGTGCATTCTGTGTAGGAGGAGTGTATTTAAACAACCCATTTAAACACAAAAACAGATCTGGAAAATACTCCATATAGACAATGCACCCAAAATCATGTTGCTGTTGGAACCTCGACTTCTGCATTTCTGTCATGCTTAGTGGTGTAAACTAGGCAGCCTTGACATAGGTTTTTTTTTTTTATTCAATTTTCTTTATATTTCTTCATACTAATGCTAGTATTTAAATGGTCCCAATTTGAAGGCTCTGAAGTTCACACCTCACTGAGGCTTATAGGATGATATCCCACCTATCCTGCAGTTTTGGGCTGGTGAGAGTTCTCTTGTAGATTATGTTAAAATGACAACGGAATCTTCCTAATGGGAAAGTTTAAAAAACCCAAAACTATTTTTGCTGCATTCTACAATTTTTTTTTAAAACTATGGATCTGATTTTTATTGGTTTTGTAGTTGTTGTACATCCTTATGTTTTCCCTGACATTAAAACAGGTACGGTTACATTGGGCTCTGCTAAAATCATGGCAGATATGCTCAGCATGCATAGAAATAAGTTTTTGGGTGCTTACTTTTTTCCACACACTCAATCCAAAGGAAGATCCCAGCTGTCTATCTCAGCCATTTTTCAAGCTTCATATATATTTGCTGTAGGCCTGTCTAAAGTATGATTACTTTTCTTTTTTAACATTGGAGGAAAAGTGTAGTGTGTTTCATTCTTCCATAATAATTTACAAATGGCTGAAAGGGTTTTGCCCAATTGCCACTTACTCCCTCCCAGCTGCACACCCACACACTTACACTTACACTTTTCCTGCCCTCTCCCCCAAACCCCTCACCCTTGAGCAGAGGTCAATCACTGGACATTTCATCTACATCAATAATAGTTTGGGGGTATTTATGAGCCTGTGAAGCAGGAGTTTATAGTGGAAGTTGCTTTCAACTTTAACTACAGTAGGTACTAATGACAGGCACCTTTTAATAACAAATGCAACAGCAAATAACCAGTGAGAGAGACTGCTCAGCTACAGTCCCAATTTTCCAGATTGCAATTCTCTAAACTAGGTGTTTGAAGAAAAATATATTAAACCTTTATCCGCTCTACAAGTAGCTTATTTTTAAATGTATTTTGAGGTGATTTTTTGCAATCTTCTGGCCTCCTTTCTGCAGTGGGTTTTGGTGGGTGTAAAGTCTACGTAGGATTTCCTCTGCTATAGGGTTTTTCCCCCTGTCTGTCCATGCCTGACACAAATAATTTACTGCTGGAATGAAGAGGAGCTTCCACATAGGAGTTGGCTGAGTCAGGGCCATGAGAGTTCTGTGTAAAGAACCAGCTTCAGGCTAAGGAGAGAGTCTTTTCTGGACCTCTGACTTCTTTCTCCCAAAGTGTAACAGCTAAATTCATATGCTCTAGTAAAAGAGGAGGTGAAGATTCAAAGAATTCTGGGCTCTGTTCAAAGCTGTGCCACTGTGTTGCTGAGAGTGTGTGGGCAAATCTCTTGGTATTTCTGTGTCTCGGATTCCCCCTCCCCAACACAATATGGGGATAATAATACTGGCCTTCCTTGCATGGGGCTTAATTAAATAACGTTTGTAAAGGGTTTGGAGATAGGTGATATGGAAAGGCAAGGATCAAGTTGGTGGCATTTATATTTATTCGGTTCAGAATGTATATAACTATACATATATTAAGGTCAAACTTTTCAAAAATGGCTGCTAGATTTGGGTGCCTTAGTGTTTGGGAGCCTCTTTGATGCACCTTGGCCTGATTTTCAGAAGTATTCCGCACTAAAAATTCCAGCTGAAGTCTGTAATAGGGTGGCCTGCCCCCTTTAAGGATAGACTTGGGGCCAGTCAGCCTAGTTCAGTTAGTCCTGCCCTGTTATATCTGTGCAGGGTTGGACTTAAGAGGAAGGCAGCCCGGAAGTGGGGGATTGGTGGGGAAGCAGACCAGACACACTATCCTGCGGTGGGCAAGGAGCCTCGGTGGAGACAGGAGCCGATCAGAGACTGTAGCCTGTCTGAAACCCTGAGAAGGGAAAGTGTGTGCCAACCCAGGGGCGGAGAGAGTGAAAGCCAGAAACTTGGTCAACGTTGGTACAGTTTGCAGCTGGGATTAGCCTGCAAAGAAGGAGGCTAGCAGCTGAGCCCAGCTGGGCTGAAGATTCAGTTGTTTTGCTATTTTCTGTTGGACTTCAAGTGAAGGACTCTGAGGACCTGGAAGGGGTTGGATTCTGTTAGATGGATTGGCTGGAGGCCAGGTCACTCCTGTGGCCAGAGAAGACTCTGGGGAAACTGAGGAAAAGCTGCCACAGTCCCACTTCCACCCATGATGGGGTGGGTTGGGGTGGCACCTCTGTGACAGTAAGTGGGAGCCAAGTACTCAACATCTCTCAAAATCTGACCCCCAGGTCTCTCCCTTTAGGCACCCAAAATTAGAGTACATTCATGAAAATATGGTTGTGTTTTTGCTGAAATTCAAGATTTGATTTCCCTTCAGTTAGATATTGACTTGGTGTTCATCTCAGCAAAAATCAAAGGGCCAAATTCATCTGAAAGGCATGGGTGCATCTCCATTGAAGTCAATGGCACTATACTAGGGCTGCATCTGGCACATTGTTTATTTATCAGAGGATGATGATAATGCTAAGTATAGCACTTTTCATCTGTAGATACCAAAGTGCTTTACAATGGAGGTTAAGCATCATTATCTCTGCCTTATGGATGGGAAAACTGAAGCACAGAGGTCAACTAGCTCAAAATCACACAAAGCAGTGGCACAGCTAAGAACAGAACCCAGGTGTCCTGCACCCAGTCCACTGCTTCGTCCACTAGATCATGCTGCAAGAATTAGAATATTAAGGAAATGACATGACATATAATTCTTATTTCATGAAAAACATGAAGGCTAAATTCTGCCCTCTTTACTTAGGGAAAAGGCCCATTGACTCCAAAGAATGCATTGCCTGTGTCAGCACTGAAGGATTTGGCTTTAAAGTAGGGAAACTGCTTTCAGTTATTTACATGAATAATCACCTGGTGTAACCTGAAACCTGGGCCATGCTGGTGTCTCTCTCCTAGGCTTATTTGGGGAAATCTCCCACCACTGCACTAGCACTGGAGCAACTCTATGGAAATAGTAGCAATAGTGTAGGTGGGACACTAGTTTTTGAACATCATGTTGCCTAACCCTGCTCAGAGGAAATCTAGATGACATGATGGTAAACGTTTCATGAGTGCTGGTGCCTTGTTTGCACCACCAGAGCTGAATTGGTCGTAGTTACCACACTGCGAGAGACCCCCAGAATGTCTAATGTAGAGAAGGTCATTATGCCCTCAGCTTTTCCTTCTACTCTCTGTATCCCCCTATACCCAGCTGCAGTTGCAACTCATCGGGCCGTACCTTTGAGTCCAATTGGTATGGAGAGCTACATATCCCCATGGAGGTCAGTACTGATGTTAAACATCTGGGAATCAGAGAAGGCTTGGAGAATAGTGCTAACAGCCACTTCTTACAGATGCTTGAGACGTCAACTGATCTGCTGTTGAGACTGATTTGGGAGCTAGTATAAGAAATCATAGAAGTGTGAGAGGGAAAAGCCCTGTAAAGTCCCATCTAGACTATCCCCACACTTACCAATGGGGGCCAGGCAGGATTGCTTGCTACAGTCCATCCTCAAGGGCTTTATCCAGTCACACATACGTGTCCCAAAGAACGGGGCTCACCCCATTCCTTGGAAGACAATTCCATAGCTACAAACATCATCACTGGGAGGTTTTTCCAATTATTCAAGGACTTGATCAAACCCCTATAGAAATCCCCCAAAGTTTAGTAACTTGTTACTCTGAGCTAACATTAGCCAACCGGGAATTCCTTGGTCTGGGGGTTCCTTTAAAATGGGAATTTTGTCACTATCCTGATTCTAGCTGTCAGGGAGTGTCCTGATCAAATGGTTCATGGAGAACAGTAACTTCATTCTCAATCCCTGAACTCTTTGCAGAGTCCCTCAGGAAGCTGTCTAACCTTGCAGTTACTAACCCAGGTGTCAGTCCCAGTTTATTCTGTAGCAGGAATGCAAAGTTTCATGGAAAGAGTTTGGAATAAAACACAATTCAAAACTGTACTCAGCTCACACTTCTTTTTCTTCTTCTTCTTCTTCTTCTTTTTTTTTTTTTTAACTTCAAGGTGTAAAGAAGTCAAATCCAAACCAGCATCTGTACTTTTCCTTTTCTTCTTCTTTTGGTGCAGTGAATTTTGTTCACTTGCTTACATGCCCAAAGTTGCTGTAATGCTACTGTGGGGAAGTGGTGACTGTGGGGGACTCCTCCCTGGGTGCAGTGCAGAGGTGAAAGCCTAGCTTTTGCTGCTTTCCTTAAGACCTATGGTGTGTGGTGTGTGTGTGTGGTTTTTTTTTTTTTTTGTCAGCTGCCTGTTATATCAATCACAGAGCTGGGATCTATTTATAGGTTGGGACTCCGAGTACTGTGTCCTAGTCACAAAGAGAGGCAGAGACGCAGAGGGGACTGTCGGCTGGTGCAGGCAGAACCAAAAGATATTTAATCAGCAATTAGAAACACCTGAGGGCAAGGGAAATTCTGCTCCAGCCCTGAGCTTCATCTCTCAACCTGCAGCATGTAAGTACTTAACTTCTACCTTTTATTGTGTTTTGGATACAAATGTCTGCCTGAACTAATCCTTTTATCTGGGCTTAAAATTATGGCAGCATCTCAATGTGGTTAAAATATTTTTTTCCCCCTGTTTTCACACTGTCAAAGGAAGGTCAGAGTGACCCACAAGCAGGCAAGATGATTTCAGAACTTCATGTAAATCAGTCAGTTTCACTATTTGGATATTGAGTTTTTTTTCTTAAAGCAAACAAATGAAAGTTTGAGCAGAATGGGATTGTTTTGGGAATGGAAATAGTCAGCTTTGCTGGTGTTCTGAAAACGCCACTGTATAATGTAACTCTGCTTTAAGGGCTTACCAAGGACAGGTGATATTTCCCCACCGCTGGTATAAAAAGCGCATATCTGGAAACTTCAGCAACCAATTACTAAAAGAACCAAACAACCATTCTCTCAACCACCCCCCAAAACCCCTTGCTTTGGCTCACACCTTCTCTAGCACACACGTGAAAATGAAATTTTGTTTTACCAAAGGCGTTTGGCATCAAGCAGCTGATGTTTGTCTAATTTTAAAGGTCCCCAAACAACTTAATTTCTAAAGCCTCTGCAGTGACAATAGAGGGGTGCAGGACTTTGAGAAGTCAGCATAGTAACAATCAAAGGAGGAACTCCGTTGTGTGAGGTGTTTGCTTTAAGGCATCTAAAATGCAAAATAAAATTCGTACAATGGTGTGTATTTTGATGTGGTTTTTGTTAAAGGAAAAAGTAGGAGATGCTCTAATTACAAAGGTTTAATAATGAATCAGAAACTAATTTTTATTCATTATGTAAACATTTCTTTGTTCAAAAACTGAAATAATTGAAGTCGTTTGTCTTGTTTCTTATTTTGGGCTCAAAGACTTTGGTTTTTTGACTGTTTACTTTTAATAATTTTTTTAAGGGATAGAATAATCTTGATTACAAATATATGTGGCTTCTTTGAAATTTCTTGCATTTATAATGTCTCACAGGAAAAAAAATCAAGATTACAATTTTTATTTTTGTTTTTCCATGTGTGGCACATTTTTGGTTATATACATTGTTCCCAAAAACTCTGGCAACTTTTTTTTATGACCGATATTTTAACATTTTGAAAGCACTAAAGAGAACACACATTGTTTGGTTTGAAATAATTTGGACTGAACAAACGTCTAATGAAAATATGAACAGAACAACGGGAAAGCTGCCTTTTGATTCAAGTATCAAGTACTAAGCAATAAATGAAGATTGTTGTGGCGGGATTGACTGAAGGAAGGTGACAAACGGGCCAGATCTCGTCTTATAAATATACATCATATAGTATTATGTGGCTTTTTATTCAATGCAAATTTTACCATTCCCGAAGTCTTTGACTTGCGAGTGTATTTTTGTTTTCTTTTGGAACTTATTCCAAATTGTTACTAGCAATGTTTTTTAATCATCCATGTAATGACTGACGTTAACAAACTGGAATTGTAGAGGCACAGCTAGCAGGACAGGATTGATAAACATGTTGATTTTCCATAGGTTAGTAATGTTTAAAATGATAATTGCAACTCAAAGCTTCCTCCAAAAAGGCAAATCAAATAGAATTCTCAGCATGACAATGCTCAGTATAGAAAGCTTAGTTTTGACTGGTAAGATTTTTTCACTTTCTGTTGCTCTTTAATTTATTTTTTTAATGTTTGTTTGGCACAATATTACATTTATTGTTTCTCTGTTTATTTCCTGTTATAGTTGAATTATTCAAATGAGAGAGCAGGTTATTCTAAAATGTACTGAAGGACTCAAAATTGTTGATTGTTTTAGTTAAACAAAGAAGGTACTGTACAACTAGTTTTAGATCCTCTTAAAAATTTAAAATTAAAAAAGCAACCTCTTTCTCACCATGTACACAGCAAAAATCCAACATGCCTACATTCAGACATGACTGCAAATATCCATGATTAAACATTTCTGCAGAGATCCCAACATTCCTGAGCAAGTATTCCCAATAAACCCTCTATTTCTTTAGTCTTAAGGATTTTTGGAATATTTCTTGGCTGTGTCCATGAAACTGCTGGACTTTACCCCCTTTTTCACTACAGTGGGTCTTTTCTTGTATAATCTGCAGATTCTTTGTTTTATTCTTGCATTTGGAAAAATTATCAAGTGCCTGCTGCCGTATAGCTTGTAGATCAATAGATTATGGAACATCTTTCTCTTTTTCTCTATGCATGGTTAGATAAGTAATTGGAAAAAACTTTGATGCATTGTGTGGAAGAATGCAGCCTGTTATTATTTAGTTTCTGCTTCACTAACAATTAATGTTATGTGGACTAAGCACCCATTAACCTCGTCTCCTCCAAACTGATTCCTTAAACGTAATTTGTCAGGGCCTGTTTGTGATTTTTGAGGAATGAAAAAACTTGTTCATTATACCTTTTCTGTTCATTTGACTGCAAAGTAATTGACACATACATTCTGTTTGTTGTTGTTGTTGTGTATAATACTTCCTGGGAATTTTGAATAAAACCTGTGCCAAACGGGCTGTACAGGTGTCTGAAATGCAGCATACCAGGTGTATACCTGTAAATCTCTGCAAATTGGGAATAAACACCTGGGGGGAAACACTGTCCTTACTAAAACAATTCTATGCTGTTAGGGTCTTTCCTAATAACCCCATGCCCAAAAGTCAGCAGCCAGTTAATAATTATTATGTAGCTATCTTTCTCTTTCTCTCTCTCTCTCTCCTTTTCTCTCTTCACCTGTACATCTGTCCAGCTATTTCTGATCCCTCTATTTTTACATTTCATTATGCTCATGCTTGCTCTCTGGCTCGCTCTCTTTTTCTTTCCTGAAAACACATTTCTATCTGGCACAGAAAATAAACTCAGATTGCGGGTAGTTATGTTAATCTAATTCAATCCTCTGTGGGTTAGGAGTGAAATTCTAATAGTGGAGCTGTTGAGGGCTTTTTTGTTAATGGCTTGGGGATTACATTGAGTTAAAGGCTCATTTCCTAATCAAACAGAGAGGGAGAGAGTGACTCCGAATATTTATGAGTCTCCCAGCGCGAGTTAAACATTGAACTCCAAAGCAGGATTTCAGTGCCACAGAAAGAGTTAAAACCCCTTAGGGCTGCTATGGAAAAAAAATGAAATCAGTTAAGCCATCAGCATTTTCAACTGCTGTACAACTTCAATTCTGTAAGAAAAAATAATCATCTCACAAAGCTAAAATGGAAACTGTAGCGAGCTATTTAAAACAAAGTCAATTGATGCTTCAGAACAGCTCTCCTGTAGGTAGGGAAGATATATGGAGTGCATGCAGAGGCCTAATAGAAACTCCAAATAAATTCTCCTCTAATGTATAGTTGGGTGGGGGGCATGTGTTTATGAGAAGGGGCAAAGCTGTCCTTTTATCAGTTTCTAGAAGACTCGATTGACTGTTTTAATGGATTAGTTTTGGTCCCATTTGTCTCTTCGCCAACCCTTTGTTTTTTTTAAAAACGTGGATTGGTCAGCTCTTAAATTGTGCTACCTCTCCAGGCAGATTTGTTAGTGGGCCATATTTGACTCTTCAGGTTATCAGGAGTCTTGGGTCAAATAGTATAGTTAAGAAATCAGAATCGCTGCCTCGGGGACAAATCAGTGCTTTGGTGATGGGTTCAGTACAAATGCTTAGATAGAGCCTCATCCCAACCCTATTTTGCTAAGTGTTGGTGTGTTGGAAAATAGGACAGAAGGGCACTGGCCTAGGTTGAAAACCAAACCAAACCAAACCTGCAAAGACTGAAGTATAAGAAATGAGCTGGTGCTGTGAAAGTCTCTGTCTGCTCCCTTCTGCAGGGGTCTTTTAGTAGCAGGTGTGCTTCCTGGCTCTGACTACCAAATCACTTCCCCTCCCCGTGCCTCAGTTTCCCTCGCTGTAAAATAGGGATAATGATGCTGATCCATAATCTGAGATAGGTAGATGAAAAACTTTATTATCTAAACGTTCATCGTATGACAAGCAGATAGATACCGAGCTGTGTTCAGCCCTGGTATAACTCTGTTGACCTCAGTGGATTGGGCGTGAGGTCTGAATTTGTCCAATTGTTTTTTGTTAAGATGAACCTCAAGCTTTATTAATCCAAGAGGTAAGTATTTACTAAGGTGAAGCCCACATCAGTATTTACCATAAATAACAATAAATATTGAAGTTCATCCAAATGCTGCATTGATGTGTGTGTGTGTGTGTGTGTGTGTGTGTATATATATATATATATATATATATATATATATATATATATATATAAAAGCCATGAGAGTGATGTTCATGGTGAGAAGAACTTCACCAGCATTATGGCCTGGACAGATTACCTGGCTCAGCAAGCCAGCCTCCCCTTTTTGTTTGATTGTAATCCTCATTTTCTGCTTTGTCAACAAAACCCTCAGTCCTCTCCTTCTCCAGATATGAATCCACATGACTCTTGAACTCCTTTATACGCTAGTTGCATTCCTTTGTAGCTTTATGTGGCACTTTTGCTCCCCTTCTTGGAGAGTAGATTCGTACCCAAGTTTCCTTCCAGTTTCTCCCTTGTTGGAGTGTGCTCCCATAGTCCAATGCCCTTAACCAGGACCTCCTGAGTTCTAATCACACCTCTGATACTATCTCCCTGTTCAGCCTGGGTCAAGTCCTTTCACTTCTGTGCTTTAGTTTGCCCATCTATAAAATGGGATTAAAACTCTCCTGTCTCCCAGGAAGGCTGTAAGGATGAACAAGGACTTTGGAGGTGTAAATCCCGATTGAAATGCTCAGCATTGTTGTTATTCTCTGAGTTCTCCAGTGTGTTTTGCCTATCATAACCGTCATCCCATTTTGTGCCGTGCAGAACACATCCTTTTTCCTCTCGGCCTGACCCTTTTTTCCTTCCCACCTCCTCCATTGCCGCCTGGCAATAAACCTCAATTTTGGATCTTTCTTTCCGAAGTGGCACTGGTGCTGTGGCTCGCTGTAATGCTCACCTACCCCAGCTGTTGCTCCTGATGTTGCCTTTTATGAAATGTCAGCAGGAACTTTAGGAGTGTATTCATCCCTCCGGATGTCAGAGCCGCAGTCAGGCATAGGAGGGGCTCTGAAACCGTGGTTTCTCTGAAGAGGTTAAATGATAGCAAATAAGGGCTCAGGCATCTCTTGGGGAATAAGGACTGTCTGAGAGAATTGATTACTTTGGCTTATTGATCCTTCAGGAAATAGTTGGCACTGAAGTGACAGTGCTGTTCTTCTCACTTTAGGGGATTTTGTACCAAAACCATCCTTCTGTTTGCTGAGGTCAATGAGGAGAAAGTGCTATTCCTCTACTGGCTCTCCCTAGTTATATGCCATCCTGGGCGGCCACACGCTTTGCTTCTTGTCTCTGTTTTTGTGAAGGAGCCTCACAGGTGAAATGTGAGTGCTTATAAATTGAGGGGCGGAGAGAAGGGCGTAGCAAATGAATGGGCTGTGAAAGCATCTCTCCCACAGCTTTGCTGAAGCATCTGTCCTAGCTCGCACACAGCACTGCCAGTGTGCCCCAGTTTTGACTTGCAGCCACCCCAGGTGCTCCTCCACCCAGCTGACTTTCATTTGCAACCTAACACAAGAGCTGGATTCTTGTCTTCAGAGTTGAAAGGCCAGTGCACTGATCATTGCACCCCTTTCTCCTCTATTCCCTGCACGTGCACTGTCAGCTTGTAACCCCTTTATTTTCAAATGTTCTCCTAGGGTTATAAAGAATCTCACTCAGGTCTCACACAACTGCCTATAGCTAGATTGGAAGGTTGTATGTACTATTTGCAGAGACCCTGACTGATGCAGAATCCTCTCCAAAAACCAGAGGGTGCTTTAATCCAAAGTAAAGTGCTTTTGTACTTTGTCATACCAGCTGCTCACTATACATTTTTTTAAAAAAATCAGTGTAATTGCCCTATATATTATGTCTCTGTATTTCGCTGTACAGTGTTGCCAGTTCTTCAATGTTATTGCAATATTGGACATTTTACTTAAAGCCTCAGCTCCTGGAGACAAGTGATTATGGGAAAATCTCTGTTTTTGTTTTTAAAAAAAAAAGTTGCTAGCACTCATTGTTGCAGAGAAAAGCTTGAAAACATGAATCTTAAAGGCCCAAAAATCAGAAGGCAACAAAACAAAACAAAACAACCCCAATATCTATTTTAAAAAATCTCATGACAATATTGTGACTTTTTTGGGGGGAGGCAGCGGCTCATGATATTTGAATGTTTGGAGCTGGCAGTACTGCGTTTCCTAGAGCACATAGTACTGCACCATGGTTATAACATGTTAAGAAATGAATGAGAAACACTGCTCAATCTCGTGTTGTGTTCTGCCCCTGCTCATTCCTTTGTGTTTGTAAAGATTCCTACCTTGTGGCCATTGGTACAAGCCACAACGATTGATGTCGTCATGTTTTTATTTATTTATTCATGTATATCGGGGTCCTATTGCCCTGGGGACTGCACAAAGCCATAATAAAAGATGGGGTTGAGGGTCTTACATTCTGATTTTAAGAGGAGACACAACCAGAGGGTACAGTAAACAAAGTGAAGGAACAAGAGAAGGCAGATGAGGGGAACAGTGACAGGAAGACATGATTATGTAGAATCACCTAGTTATTTTATTTCTAATTCCTTTAGCGCCTCTGCTCTTTCTGCTAAGCAAAGTGCTTTCCATGTTCTCTGTGTCCTTGTCCTGAACTCTTTCATGTGTCAACCCTGTTTTCCTATGCTACAGTGCTGCCTTTCCCCTTATTAACATCTCTGGGAGAGTAGTACATTGGCCATCACTTCGTATGCTAATAGCTTTATTACGTGCACGTGTGATGTGCTGTTACACAGAGTTGCAACACATTAATCCCAGGGCAAAGCCTTATCTTTGCACTGAATTTTTTTTTATACTGGTATAGTTAAAGCAGTTTACTTGCATCAGTGAAAACTCTTAGTATAGACGTGCTGCACTGGTATAAACAGTATAGGGCCCCAGAGTGGGAATGGGGTGATGGTTATGCACAGACTATGAGTTTAAGCTGAGTATACTTGTTCTCTCTCTGTGTCTTCCCCTCCTCCCTCTCCAACAGCGTGGGCTGAATCTACATTGGCCGTTGCAAAGGTATTTGGAGGGCACATGTATCCCGGGGCCCCTCTATTTACATGTTAACCATTTATAGGAATGGCTCAGAAGCATGAAGGTGGTATGTTACAGCATTCTCTGCTATCTGTACCCACGTGCAGGTTACATGGCAGCCATGGGCTTCAGTCAATGAAAAATGTCCCGCTTCCACATTGCACAGGACCACAGAAGGTTTGAAATTGAGGATTCAGTCACTTGATGGATTTTCATCTTGTGGCCAAGGTGTATCACTTTGCTGAATCACGCGTCAGTGGAGTAATATTGAATTAGCTGTGAACTACACAATGCCAGCCGAGTGAACACCTATCCCTGGGATGATCTTTGTTCCCTGTAGCTTCAAGCATTACCTTCTATTGCATGTTTCCTGCATGCAGGTGAGGGAGGGTGACGTGATTTCGAATGACTACTGTCTCCATGGTGAAGCATAAAGAGGTTCCTTTTAGCTGTAGCCCAGCCCAGGGCTCCTTGCCACATGGAGGGGAAGTGGGATTCAGGGAGGGCAGATGAGCACAAGAGGTTCCACTCTTAAGAAGGGGAGCCTCAGTAGGAGAGAATTTGAAGGCCATGAACATTCACAGAATCAGTGTTCCCAGGAAGCAACCTCTCCCCCCACATGCCATTAGCATTTAGTGACTGTCTGTGTTGAAGATAGTAGCTCAGAGTCATGTGGTTTCCTCTTCCTTAGTGTAGCCAGCTGCCTTATTGCTATTAGCCTGTGTAAACTCAGAAGCTGATCTCCTGCTCTTTTGCTGCTTACCATACATCTTCTGTAAAACAGGAGTGTCTTGGGGCAGCTGAAAAAATTTACCTTCACAGGCAAGGATTCAGCTGTGTGGTAAGAAGGTACCACTTCTATACTCCTTTTGGGCTGGAGTAGGATGGGGAAGGGATGCCTGTTCTATTCCCTCTTGGGGGATGGAGAAGACTGGTGGTGCGTCTGTTGGCTTTGAGGGGCAGCCAGGGTAGCGAGAGCATCTTTGTGTATGTGAAGGTCCCTCTCATCTCCCTTCCCGCCTTCTGGGGCAGGGCAGTCGGGATTGTGTTTTCCATGCTGTTCCCACACCCTGCAAGTGTCATTCCTCTAAAATGACATTGCTGAGGCTGCTGTGTGGATCAGGTATCAGTGAGCCAACTTTCCAGAATGTAGCAACTTCCAAGAGGTCCGTCTGGGAGGGCTCTTACAGGCCTGCTGCTCTGCATAGCAGGGTGTGAGGAGTTTTCCCAAATACTTGTAAGCACCTAATTCTGCTCCAGCCTTTGTCTTTGCTGCTCTCATCCCCTGCTGAGTGTGTACATCAATAGCACAACCTCAGGCACTGACCAAGCTCTTCATCTTCAAATTGCTTTACAGACAGTAAGGGATGAATGGCCCCCTTCTCTTTTGTGCCTGGAGGGATCGGGGTGGTAAGTGTCAACAGAATAGCATATCCCCTCTGATTGCCTACCAGGAGAGCTTCACTGGGTCTTCCCTCTGTGTTGTTTTGTAGATGGGGCTAGAAACCAGCTGTCCTCCCCGGTTGATGTTGCACGTTTCTGCTTGGGAGTTAATGCTGCTTTCCCAAGGGTTGCTTACTGCATAGCTCTAGGGGGTAGACTTGGCCAATGGCAGCATGGCTTCTGAAGGAGGAGCTGGGTTGGACTGGAGTTGCTCAAGGTGAGAGAAGGGCTAGATGAGGGCTACTCAGTCTCCCAGGCTTTTCTGTTTGGGTTATGACGCTCAGGCCTCTGGTTCTGTTCTGGACCTTGACTACTGAGACAAGCCACAAATCCAGCTACCCTCACAGTGCTATAAGCACTTAAGGCCAGGCTTTAAAATGGGCCTATTAGACGTGCATGCTTAAAACACACTAGTTTCTCCAGTGACACACTGTGGATGCATAGTTGTTCACTTGCGCGTACATGTGCAATTGCAAGCACGAATGCTGTTTTTGTCTGTGCAAACAGATGCCCTTGTGAATTTTACAGGTATAGTTTTGAAGGCCTTTTTGAAAACTGGGCCCTGTAAAGCACTGATATAACTACTATATAAAATAAATACATTTAATTTTATTGTCGCAAAGTCTAATGCTAAAAACTAAAAATTCCAACAAGTAGATGAGGCCCCTGTAAAAAGGTGACCCCTTCACAATGCTCTCTATGCAAAATGCAATGGTAATTCGGAAGAGTTTAGTCTCTCGGTGCTTAGTGCTGTGTGCTCTGTAGGTAGGTTAAGAGCACATTGTGGGAATAAGGCACCTCCTGAACTACTTCTTTAACATGGTCTTCCTCAAAAGATCATGGGGTAAGAAAAGGAGATTGGATGGGTCCAGAGTCTGAGCTCTCCATTGATGCCTAGGCTGGGCGGCAGTCAGGAACAGTTAATTTCATTAGAAAAGAAAAATAACACTTTCAGAATGAATTGACTCCCCCCTCACCCTGTGGTCCTCCTTGATTGATTGTTACACTTACCTTGTATCTTGTTTCAAATTTAGATTGCAAGTTCTGTAGGGCAGGGACATTCTCTCCCCTTGTGTGTCTGTGCAGTGCTTAGTGCATCTGGGCCCTCATCCTGATTGGAATAAAAAGCTGAATTTCCAATGGTGTGTGATCTCCTGTTTGGAGTCCTCAAAGACCTGATACGCTCCTGGCAGGTTAGTAGTGTGGCCCCCTGCCACTCCTATTTATACTCCATACCAAGCCACAGATGTCTCCCTTTTTCTGAGCCAGGCTGAAATGTCGGGTAAATATGAATAACTGCTGATTTGTTATTGTACAAACACACATTTTTTAAAAGAGAAGATGTTCTATGGGCATCTCTTAAAATGCAACCAAGTGGGAGTTTGTGCTGCTGCTTTCCTGTTCATCTGGGAGCCGCTACATCTCTGTTAAAGACACATTTCTGTGACGAGAGAAGCCAACCTGCTAATTTGTCAGTAGGACCTTATTTCTGGAATGCAGCAGTATTTCACCAGTGGAGGAGCTGTCCTGGAAACTTACAACACAAGGTCAGCTTCATCCTTGTCTTGCTTGTATCTGTAGTGTTGTCCCAATGCCTGGATAACCTGCCTCCAATAGTGAAGTTGAGGCAGGAGCAGGTGGTCCTGGGATGGATAATAACCTGCCCCCTTAAATCATCTGAACACCTTGACAAGGGGTCTTTGAAACTATTGATTGTAGGAGGAGCAGTGAGTAAAAGAAGCCTGTGCATGTTTCCAATGGAAATATGGTGGGAACCCTGCTCCCACATAAACACACGCATGTCTGTGGGTTCGGGCAAAGGTGGGAGTGAGGCCTAGAGGGGCTGGAGCAGCTGCTGCAGGGCCTGGCACTGGGTCAGGGAATAGGGAGAGAACCTAGAGGAGCAGGAACAGGCCTGCAACTAGGACCCCTGGAGCCCTCCTTCCTAGCCTGGAGCCGCTGCCCAACTTCTTCCTCCGCCTCCTCCCCCTGCCAAGTCTCAGTACCTCTCCCTTCCCCGCAAGTGAAGACATGGTGGCCCAGACTTGACCTTGGGCTATACAAGCCTGCCCAAAACGTGGGTCCATGCTCCCATTCCTAGCCCATGACACCCAGGACTATGGGACCCCAATCCCAGTTTGGGGCCTTTGGATGCTACCATAATATAAATATTAACTATTATAATAATAATAAGAAAGGCAAGATGGGAGAAGTTGTGGCACAGAGAGGCAGGGTTATGGAATTAACTGATTTACAACTAAGGCCCTGTGATAAAGCTGACTTTAGTCTTATAACTAAAAGGGAAAAAAAATCTTGATTTTTGTTATTTATTTTAGTGGTAAAGTCTCATTGACCACTGGTACATGTTCTGAAAAGTTTGAGTAAACAGAGCAGATGTTTTAAAATATTTAATATATTTAAAATATTTTGCAGAGTTTCACCAGCCCAATGACATCACAGAACTTAAAACATGGATGAATTTTACTGACCAGTCTCACAGGGTTTTTTTATTCATGTACTGCATGGCATTTAGCACTGTGATATCCAAGTGCTTTAGAAATGCTGATAGATTAGACAGATATTCTCACTGGCATAAACAGGCAATTTTCCAGCGCAGAGATAGTGAAATATTTAAGAAATTGCCATTATATGAAAATTAGACATGATTCTTCATAATTGAAGCTGATGGAAAAATAAAGAGATGATGGATAATATATTCTCCAACAGCCTTGTCGTAGGTGAATCCTTTAACTGACCGAAGCAAAGATACTGTGTGGCATGTACACATCGCACTCTCTCAGATGACTGCTTTCTACAACCATTTCGAAGTTCGTTTGTTTTCTTTCAAGGCCCAGAAGGGACCACTGTGGTACTCTAGACTGGCCTCCAGCATCACACAGGCCATAGAATTCATCCAGTAATTCCTGTATAACTTCTGGTTGTGCTAGATCAGGCCTGCACAACTCGTAAAGCGGCGAGGGCCATATTACTCCAAAGAAAATAGCCGAGGGCCGAAACCCCCCGGCCGTACTGAAACGCCCCCCCCCCCCCCCAGCGCCGCCCAGCCCCCGTGTAAGCAAGCAGGACTCACCCCGGCGGCGCCTCCTGCTGGTCTTCTCGGGAATTAGCTCATCCAGCCGTTGGAGGGTCCGGGGGCATTAGCTGCCTTCCCCGCGGAGCCTCTGGCCCCCCGGCCCGCTGGAGCGCAGCCGAGCGGGAGCGGTGCGGGGCTCCCCGGCAGCGGCGGGGAAGTTTATCGGTTTGGGGGACCCTGACCGGCTCCTCGCCCCTGTACGCCAGCCGCCCCGCCTGGGACAAGTCTCGCCCCGGCAGCCCCTCTCCGCCGCGTGTCTCTGATGGGTGGCCCACACCCCCGGGCCGCGCCGCCCACCCGGGCCCTGCCCGCTCCGCGCTGCCCCCGGACGCACCGTGCTGCCCCGTGGGCTGCAGGGCTGGAGCAGCCGCCGCGCTGCACTGCAGCGCTCCCGGCCCCGGCCGGCCATGGCCCGTGTGCCCAGGCTGCTGCACAGGGGCATCTCCTCCCCAGGCCCGGCTCGGGATCCAATGGGGCAGTGAGGGGGCGGGGCGGGGCTGGGGGCAGGGATTTGGGGAGAGATCCAATGGGGGAAGGAGGAGGCGGAGTGGGGCGGGGGGGGTGAGAGCCCCTCCGGGCTCCGCCTGTGCGCCGGAGCAGAGGGCAAAATTGTTTGTTTGTCCAGTGTCCCGACCGAACATCGTTCAGGACGCGGGACAAACAAGCAAATATCAGGACAGTCCCGATAAAATCGGGACGTCTGGTCATCCTAGTGCCGCGTCCAGGAGCAGCCCTGGACAGCGCTGCAGCGGCGCTGCTCCAGAGAGGCCTGAGCTCCTCCCGCTCAGAGCCGTGTGGTAAGAGGGCGGGGCTGCGAGCTGCAGCCGAGCAGCGGGAGCTCACGTCCCGCTGGAGCCAGGCCGCTGCAGCGCTGTCCAGGGCCGCTCCTGGACGCGGCGCGCTGAGGCTCTGGGAGACGGGGGAGGCGGGGGTTAGCAGCATGGTAAGGCTTTCTGAGCTGGGCATCCCCCCCCAGCCCTGACCCCCAGCTCCGAGCACAGCCCCTGTGAGCTGAGCAGCCCCCGACCCCATCCCCCAGCAGCCCTGACCTCCAGCTCCGAGCACAGCCCCTCTGAGCCGGACACCCCCTGACCCCAGCCCCCCCCCCGGCCCTGACCCCTAGCTCCGAGCCCAGCCCCTCTGAGCTAAGCACCCCCCGACCCCATCCCCCAGCAGCCCTGACCCCCAGCTCCGAGCACAGCCCCTCTGAGCCAGACACCCCCCCCCCGACCCCATCCCTCCGCAGCCCTGACCCCTAGCTCTGAGCCCAGCCCCTCTGAGCTGGACATCCCCCTGACCCGGACATCCCCCTGACCCCAGCCCCCGTGAGCTGCGGCTAGAGCCCAGGCCGGATGCCTCCCCCCTCGCTCGGACTTACCAGGTCTGCCTCGTGCCCAGCCAGCGCTTCCCGCCTCAGCAGCCCCGGAAGTGACGCTGGACGCCAGGCAGGAGGCGCGGGAGATGGCGACGCGTGTGCGGGGGGGGGGCCGACCTCACAGCCCGCGGTGGGGGGCAGTTTCCGAGTTCACCCCCTGCCCGGGGGGCCGACCTCACAGTCCCGCGCGCCGCGCTCTGACTGCCCTGACAGTCAGAAGCGCGGCTGCCAGGTTCGCCCCCTGCCGGCGGGGGAGGGGGGGCGACCTCAGCCCCGCGCGCCGCGCTCTGACTGCCCTGACAGTCAGAAGCGCGGCTGCCGGGTTCGCCCCCTGCCCCGCGCTTCTGACTGTCAGAGCGCGGCGCGCGGGGCTGAGGTCGCCCCCCCCCCCCCGGCAGGGGGCGAACCCGGCAGCCGCGCTTCTGACTGTCAGGGCAGTCAGAGCGCGGCGCGCGGGGCTGTGAGGTCGGGCCCCCCGGGCAGGGGGTGAACCTGGAAACCGCCCCCCACCGCTTGCCCGCGGGCCGCACAGTGGGCCCACGCGGGCCGCATGTTGTGCAGGCCTGTGCTAGAGCATATCTTCTAACATGACATTTCATTTTGATTTAAAGATTCCATGGGTATGCCTACACTTTGAGCTGGGGGTGTGATTCCCAGCTTGAGGTGGCATACTCCTGCTACCATCAAGCTGGCATGCTGGGTCTCAGGGCGGCTAGCATGTCCCGCCACTCAAGCTCTCATGGCTATATACACCTCTACCCCGATATAATGCGACCCGATATAACACGAATTCGGATATAACGCGGTAAAGCAGCGCTCCGGGGGGCGGGGCTGCGCACTCCAGCGGATCAAAGCAAGTTCGATATAACGCGGTTTCACCTATAACGCGGTACGATTTTTTGGCTCCCGAGGACAGCGTTATATCGGGGTAGAGGTGTACTATTTTTAGCACGCTAGCTTGATGATGTCTCCTTAAGCCAGGAATCACACCCCCAGCTTGAAGCGCAGATATGCCTCAAATGATGGAGAATCCAGCATGTCCCTAGGGAAGTTGTTCTAGTGGTTAATTACCCTCCCTATAAAATCTGCACCTTAGTTCTAGTCTCAATTTGTCCAGTTTCAACTACAGGTTATAGGGTCTTTTGCCTTTTTCTGTTAAAGTGCCCTCTACTATCAGCAATCTTTCCCCCATGTAGGTACTTATAGGCTGTGATCAAATTACCTCTTAGCCTTCTCTTTGATAAACTAAATTGAGCTTCTTAAATCTCTCACTGAATGGTGTTTGTTTCCAGCTAATGTTGGTGTGGTAAATGCCACTCATTCCCTTTAATCCAATAATCTAGTGACCCCTCCATCTCTTTTATCTAAACTGTGTCTTCAGTTACTTGTTCGAAAGAAGAAAAAATGTTTTAAAAAAGGGAAATCCCCCAAATAAGACCTTGTTTAAGAAACCAATTGAGGTGACTAACTGGCAACAGTGAAGTGGCAAATCACATACTTTATAAAAGCCAAGGTCTTAAAAACAAGGAAGTAAAGAGAGAAGGACATAATACATTTTGCGCTATCTATATAAATAACATACGTACATTATTCACACCAAGGAAAAAGAAATGCATATTAAACTACAACAGAACAACCTAACTCTGACCCTGAAAATGTGATTCTTTCATCAGTAAACTCAAAACATAAATCCTACACAAAGCCCTTCTGGAAAAAGAAACACAAACATTATAGGCCAGATTGCGGCTTTAAGCATTGCCCTGGATATAGGGGCAGTGCATAGCTGGGTAGCCCCAGGAAGAGCTCTGGGGAATTATTGTGATTCAGTCACAACTCCTGTGCTCCCCTCCTTCTCCCAATGAGGGAGAATGGGGAGGTAAGTTACTTGGCTCCATCTCACAGTGCAGCTTGCTTGCTTTTTCTCTTGTGCCTGGGCAGCTCTTGCAGCACACCTGTGTATGTATGGAAAGGTCAGCAGGGGGTCGGGGGAGGAGAGGAAAGAGCTCCACTTCTTCCTCATCCACCTGCTCACAAGAAATGGATTCCTTGGCCATTCAGCTTCTGCTTGTACCCTCAACTCTGCATCCAAGCTGTGATGCAAGCTACCGTCCTGTTGCCATGCAGGGGCAGTGTGTGTGTGTGTAGGTTACTCACCTTCGTAGTGCATTAGGGCCAGTCAAAAACCAACCGTGTGTGTGTGTGTGTGTGTGTGTGTGTGTGTGTGTGTATGTATCCATTAATAACATCTATTGATCAGCCTCCAATGCAGGTGCACTTACCTTCATAAGTTGACACTTATTCCTCTTTTTATTAAATTACAGTTCATTAAAAGAGCAATTGTAAATATTCTACTAAAAAAAACTGTCAGCTGATAAACGCATTGAATTGATAATGTTTCCCATTTAATCACATCCTTTAAAAGAAAATACTTAGATCCTGAAATCAAAATAGCCAAAATAATGCATGTAAATGAATTGCATGCGTCAGACATATGGCTGTTGTGATGGAATATGTCTTTCTTTGTACTTTCTTTGAATAACATGTTCTGTTTATGATGTGTGCTGTGTAATACTTATGGAAGCTGATTTTCAGCTGGTATACATCAGTGTAGCTACGCCGAATTACAGCAATTTAGGATCTGGCCCTTTATTTCCTTAACTATGCATTTCCTTGCTTTTAAGTGCTTGTACACAATATAGATAACTACGTTGGTGTCAACCGTAACTGTTTAATGGAGGCTTTTTCTTTCTTTTGGAATATACATACATGTAGGGGAAATATTCTAATAACAGATGTATAGGTGGAAAGCAGTAAAGGTCTAATGGTAGGCAATAATAGTGAGCAGCAAATAGGATCTGAGTTGGCACTGTGGCATGACACCCAAAAAATGTAAGTGTGAATTTTAGTCTTTGAATGGGATTTGTTTGTGCGCACAGAAACAGCACCTCATGGAGCCAGTGAGGTAGAATACTCCCTCTCGGTACAGCTCTGGTAAGACTGCCAGTCTATGCACTGCAGTGGCAGAAAGATAGAGGAATCTTGGAGAGTAGTTAAAGAACAAAAATTATAAGAGAGCTGGAGGGATTGTTCTATGACGGAAAGATCAAAAGCATTAAATATGTAGAGTTTGGCTAAGTGATGACTAAGGGGGAAATGTGAAAACTACCTACAGCTGTTTGAAGGATATAAATGCTAGAGCTGAGCAAACAGTGGGGGAAAACAATCTGTGAATTTGAAAGTGATTTTCAATTCAACTGTGTTTGTGACCCTTTTTATGATCATGTTCTGCCAAGATTTGCGCACTCAAGCTTTACTGAATGAATTCTCTCACAAGATATTTTTTAGCTCAAATGCTTGAATATGTGCAAAAGTGAACTTTTAAATGTAGATTTAGTTTTAAAGTTTGCATTTTGTTTAGTTACATAAGTCACCTAACTGGGTCTAGGTTAGTTTCATGAGTCACATGGTGAAAGAAACAACAGAGCACAAATTACTGCTATGATAGTTAAATATACAATTTGAAAATTGTGCTCTTGGTTAGTTGCATATGTGTTGTGGTATTGGTTTGGTTGCTGGATTGAGTGGCTTATGTAACTGACCAACACCACCATGAGTTGCAAATATTTGCAGTCAAATTTTCACAAACCATCCAAAACCAGGAATGACTGAAGGAATTCACTAATACTTTAGCATAACAAATAAAGAGGTGGCGATAGTCTGTTCTGTTGCTGACAGGCTGTTTTTTAATGAGTGTGATTTGTATGTTAATCTGTTACTTTTATAGACTATTTTTTTTATTTTTAACCATTGTCAAAGTGACTAGAACTTAGAGCAAGTGCTTTCTGTGTATAATGATATTGCTATAGATGGCATATCAGATTGTGTGTGTGTGTGTATGTAAAATAAATGGAACAACTTCACAATCTGTTCATGGACAATTCACAAAACAACATAGGAGAAATTATTTAAGTATCAGAGGGGTAGCCGTGTTAGTCTGAATCTGTAAAAAGCAACAGAGGGTCCTGTGGCACCTTTAAGACTAACAGAAGTATTGGAGCATAAGTTTTCGTGGGTGATGAAGTGGGCATTCACCCACGAAAGCTTATGCTCCAATACTTCTGTTAGTCTTAAAGGTGCCACAGGACCCTCTGTTGCTTTTTGAGAAATTATTTGTCACATTATTCTTTTAGCTTTAACAATCACCAAGCAGACAGAACAGTTGTTTATGGTCCAAAAAGCTATAACTTACAGTATTGGGATAAACTTTAAGAAAAGGAAAATTCAAGCTGAATACTAGGAAAATTTCTTACTAATGGTGAAGTAATATGCAGGTAAAAGCCCCATTGTCCATTTAAAATTAAATTGGATAAAACATTGGAAAACTAGTTATAGGGCCCAGGGCTGTACTGGGTAAGTGTCGGATGGACTATATGATCTGATAGGTTGTTTCCATCTCTAACTTCAGTGACTCTATGAATTAATAAGTATTTGTATAGAAGTTAGAGATGGGAAAGGCCTGTCTGGACATTAAGTGTATTTCCCAGTTAATACAGGATTGATGTGTGCTGTCCAGTGAGTGATAAAAATACACACTGAGACGTGTAGATGCACATTTCAAGAAAATGCATCTCTGGAGCTGACTGTGTGTGTGTGTGTGTGTGTGTGTGTGGCATGCACACACTGTACACAGAAACTACAGGCTTTGACCTATGCAAACACACACCAAATTATAGCCTCCCATAAACAAATTAGCATGCTTTAAAAGGTGAAAAGCGCTATAAAATTGTCTCCGCTGTTGTTTATAGTGTGAGTGGAGGATGCCTACATAGCAGAGGAGCTCACATTCTTCTCTCTCCCTCTCGAAATGGACGTGCGCTCCGTCCATTTCACCATTGTTCCTGCTAGCCCGGTCCCAGCAGGGGTTCCCTAATTAGCAATCTCTTCATTTCCAATCAAAGCACAAAGCGGCCCCAAAAGCCTCTCTTTATGAGGGAGCTGAGCAGCGGCTGGGGACGTGGAGTGGGATAATTGCCTTCGCCACTGGCAGCGGTAAGCAGCCTGGCTAATTCATTATTGTAATAACTTTGCTTGTCCTTGGGGAGGGGGGGTTAGGGTGGAGAGGACTGAGCCTGGCAGTGCTAGCTGAGGACAGGGGGAAAGGGAAGTCCAGCCAGGGTTCAGGTAGGATGGAAACAATTGGCTGAGAAGAGGAGACTATACTGGATGGGGTTTCTGTCCTCCAGATCCTTAAGTAATCTCAGGAATTTGTTAATTTGTGGCATGATGGCCAGTACTCACTGAGATACAGTGTTAACAGAATGCCTGTACTCTGTCCTTTGTAACAGTCACAGAGACCACCACCCTAAAAAGTATGCAGTGTAAGCAGGGTCCGGATGCTGCGGAACCCAGTTATGATGGGAGAAGGGGTGGGGGAATGCCTCTGAGCTCTGATAGGAACCTCAGGTGTTTGAGACAGAACTAGCATGGCTGACCTGCCCGCCGCCAGCAGTTTGTGACTCTAACCTAATCATGAGACTAAGTCTCTTCTCATGTCAGGAAATCGTCCTCCATGCTTCTCTAATGGACACTGGCTTGATATGTGTTACACACAGTGATGTAGTAGGTTTTTTTATGGTTATTCTAAAGTGTCTTTCACCATAGTGTCTGTGGTGCCTCCTGAGGGTCACAACTTTGTCTTCAGTGGAGCTGTGCCAATTTACAGTAGATACTGAAGGTCTGGCTTGGTGTGCAAAAAGCAAGCATCAGGGACATGAAGAACTCCAGGAGTGCTAAAGTCAGCCTCGTGCTGCAGGAGGCGCTGTAAGCAATGGTGCAGGAGTGGGTGGCTGTGGGGAGCTGCCTTCTGTTGCATGAAGGACTTTCCCTCATGTGCAGCACTGCACAGTTAATTGGGGTTGGCTTTCTGACTTCCTAATGAAGCCTTAATTAGTGGCCCCTACTGTAAACAGGACACTGGGGTTGATGGGCCAGTGGCTTGAGCAGGTATGGCAAATCCTGTCTTTCCCCTAGGCCCTCTGATCCTTCCCGTTTACTCTTCCTCTTCAGTGTGGGTGGGGTGGCCCCTCTGTGACAATGCCCAGCAATTGTGTTAGTAGTAAGGAATACATGATCTTTATTGCTTTTATGATTCCTCGTCCTACTTTCTCCCAGCTATTGTTGTTTGTAGTACAGCAGTGCCTAGGGGCCCCAGTGCGGGATTCGGGCCCCATTGTGCTGGACAATGTACAAATAGACAGCCCCTGCCCCAAAGCATGTACAATCTAAGTAGCTAAACTATTGATTTGGGGAAAGTGTCCCCTGGGTAGATTGGCCAAAGGTGCTGGCGAGTGAATAGATATTTGGCCAATCCACCCAATAAACAGATTTCTTGCATCGATAGTCAGCCCAGTCCTGCCCGAGTTGCTAAGTATGTTGCTGGTGAGATCAATTGGATGGGATCTGGTAGGTTAAACCATCTCTAACTTCTCTGCTTCTAGTATGTACAATTAGCATCTTTGAAGTTGCTTTGTCTGCAGTTCCCTCCTGTTAAAACCAAAGCAATGTCAGCTCGATGAACCTGGCTGCTCTCCAGTAAAGAGCAAAGCCCCTCTACCCTGTATTGGGACAGGGTGGAGATGGTGCTTATGCCTGAGAAGAAAATATCTGCCTTTTGATTCCTGTGACCAGTGCGCTTGTCTTGTCAGCCTTGTGCTGGCTGCCACCTAATGTAGTATAGGTGGCCTTGCTCAGGGAGTGGGAGGTTCCGAGGTCCCGTGGGCATGTACAGTGGGCTGAGCGTGTTGTGCCATCTCCAGACTTCCCAGTACTGCTTGCTCAGTACCATGCAACCTGCAACTCCCATCCATCTAAGGATTGTTACAGCTACTCATTTCCTATCCCCTCACACTCTAACTGTCAGGACTAAAGTGTGGACCCAAAAAGAAGGATGCATTCCTAAAGAGCAGAAGCAGTGATGAGAGAATTGCACGGCTCTCACTACTTAAATTATTCATGAACCACAGGAAGCTGAAGATAGATTAACAGCACGTGTTGATGAGACAAGTCAATGTGGGTCCCAAATGAGCTAGAAATGAGAAGTGTCTCCATTCCTGATTCTCCAGGACCTTCCTGCTTTCTATTGTGTCCTATCCCTTCTTTATCTGAGGTTGACTCTCTCAATCAGCCAGACCTTTGAGAGCATACGTGGTGACGCAGATGAGTGGGATAAGCATTCTCTTGTGGTTGGAGCAAACGACTGGGAGTCCAGGGCTCCTGGGTTCTGTTCTGCCACTGACTCTGTGTCTGACCTTGGATAAGTCAATTCCTTCTTTGTGCCTTTCTTTCTTTGTAAAATGGGGATGATCTTGACCCATCTCCCAGGAGGATTGAGGCTCAGTGGCCGTGAAGCTCTTTGGGATCCTTTGGAAGATGAGTTCGAGGCAATGTGAGATGCAGGAAGACATTCTGGACAGAGCCTAGTGGTGCAGACTGACTGGATGCCAGGATGTGGGAAAAATCTGGCTGAGAAGTGATGAACAGAACCTGTTTGGGGACTCAAACTTCTCTTCCCCCACACTTTAATCTTAGAGCCTAAACTGTTGCATTGTAACAATCGCTTGTGAAGAGGCTGGAAATCATGGCAACGGGCAGGAGAGGGAATATTAATGATCCAATTTCCAGGTGGGTTCCACTCCAAGGCCTCACCAGGCGATGTGCATTTTTAATCATAACAAACCAGAATGAGAAGGAGTCATTTACAGTGAGGCAGCCTAGTGTCTGAAGCTGCAGAGTGTGATGTCATCTCACACCTCTGCCTTCTGCATAAAGAAGACTGCGCTCATAGGGGCTGCTGTACAGGATCTGAGATGGAGCATTTTCCAACAGGAACCTGACCGCTCTATACTGGGGCAGGCCTATGACAGAAATGACACTACAATTCAAACTGGACCATATGCCTAATAGAAACTGGATGTCTAATGGGAAAGGATCCCTGGGAAGAAACTTGGAAGAACATTGAACAAGACTGAACCTCTGGGCAGAATTAGAGGGGAACCTCAGACAGAGTGGCCAGGGCTGCAAATTGGACCTGATCTGAAATGTGCAGAACCATGAAAGTTCAGGCAAAAGTGGGATAGCTCAGTGGTTTGAGCATTGGCCTGCTAAACCCAGGGTTGTGAGGTCAATCCTTGAGGGGGCCACTTAGGGATCTGGGGCAAAATCGGTACTTGGTCCTGTTAGTGAAGGCAGGGGGCTGGATTTGATGACCTTTCAAGGTCCCTTCCAGTTCTAGGAGATAGGATGTCTCCATTAATTTATTTATTTTATTTTATGAACCAGAACAAGCCCTCCCCCAACAATCAGACAGCACCAAGAATCATAAGTCCTCCCTCAACAATGAATGGAACAGAATCCAGAGTGAACCAGTCCCCAAATTCCATGTCTTTCAGGAGCCCTTTCATCATGCTGGAGACCCTTGCTGAGTTCTCTGCCAGACCACGGACCATCTTGCTGCCTTGATGGTGGTTATGCCAGGTCTTCTCAGCTTTGTCCACATAATTCCTGGAAGGTGGCTTCTCTGGTTTTCAGGGAGCACTAATTTTCAGTCTAACTGACCTACCCAGCAGAAATCTGTCTCATGACCAGTTTGTTTGACGCTTTCATTCCTCGAGGGGCAAGAATACTGAGGGAGTGTGGGAGAGCCTTTAAGGTTCCCTCCCCCTTCCATCAGGAAACTGAGCACTACCACTCTCCTTCCAACCACAGAGGACTAGTACTATCTTTCCTTTGGAGCCCACCATCATGTGCCTAAGGTGGCCAGAGGGAGTTGCTGTTGAGTGACGTTGGCCATGCACTTCACAGGACTAAGCACTCTTTCTGCTGGTGTTTTGGGGTCTGTTTGCCAGGCCTGGTCTCCTGAGATGCCCTTTACTTTCTGTTCCTACTGGGCTCCCATTCTGTCATTCCGCTGGTTTCCAGGTTCCCTGCTACATGCTCTTGCATGGGCTCACTGAGCACAAGCCCCTTTGTTTCTGGGGTTAAATAGCTGGTAAGCATTGGCCACCTGGGACGTCATCCTGTGACCACCCATCATAAGTGAGGACAGAACTTGGGCCTGTACTTTTGGAGCAGAAAGGCCTTATCTCTGCAGTGAAAAAGGAATCTCCTTAGCTTTACCAGTGCAGGGTTTATGACACGCACTGAAACAACGGCTGTCATTCCATCTAGCAGAGGGCAATGGTATCACTTCCCCACACATTAAACACTTCTGTAGTTCAGAGGCTTTTCTAAAAGGGAACATCCCTCCACTTCACTTCCACCGACCCACACTTCCTGAGGTAGTAACGGGCCTTAACTCACCCATCACATTGGATGCCGAAAGCTGCCACTTTGTTGCCAATTCTTCATGCCAGTGGATCCAAGGCAGGGAAGAGGGCGAATAGCTTTGTGTGTTCCCCTCATGTGGCATCCCTTGCTGAGTTTGTTGCAAGGAGAAGAAAAGTGGAAGTGGTGGTTGGGTTTTGATGTCCCAATGCCTCTACTTATTAGCGAGTTGATCCCAGGGTAGCAGCAGATGAGACAAGGTGGGAAGAGGTGAAGGTGATTTGGGGAGGGTGAAGAGGGCTGCTTTTCTGGTTGTCATTCCACTAAGCCACAACATGGATAGTGTTAGTGAGTCTGATCCCTGCTGACCCAGTCAATCCCTTTGCTATGGGCTGGGGGCTAGAATCCCATGCTGCTCAGCTTCCGGCACAAAAGCTCTTTCTTTAGGAAAAGAAGCTCCCTAAAGAACCCTGGTATCTCCGAAAGCAGAGCCTGGCAAAGCCACATGCGCCTGCCACTGTGCCAGGGAAAATACCAGCAGCTTACAGAATTCTCTTTTGCTTTTGAATAAATGTTATAGCATTCACTGGAGAGCTGCTTCCATCTGAGCAGAAAGTGAATGTGCTGAAATGGCCAGGGGCAAGGAGGTGCCCTGTAATGTACCCACTGCAGACGCTGCCTCTGGCATGAGGGATCTGGTTTGAAATGAGATGAGGGTTTATATATGCTGTGTTCACGCAGCGAGTCCAGCCCTGAAAGGGGCATCCCTTCACACCCAAGGGGCATTCTTCCTCCTACACAAAACATTTTTTGGGTTGAGGTGTTGAAAGCTTAAATTGTCAAAGATTCTCGTGTGTGTGTGTGTGTGTGTGTGTGTGTGTGTGTGTGTGTGTGTGTGTGTGTGTGTGTGTGAGAGAGAGAGGGGGGGGGGCAAGTATTATGAGAAGACAATCTTCCCCCTTTTAACAGGTGGATCTGAAGAGAGAGACTGAGATGAACTGTTTGAGCCCATGTAGCTGCCAGCCAGATGCAGCCAGATGTGATTTTATGATCACTTTTTAAGCAAGATGGATACAGCTTGCTGAGTAGGCAGGCATTTATAATTGTCATCCAGGCAAAACTATTTAGTGTGTGTGTGTGTGTGTGTGTGTGTGTGTGTGTCCATACTTTAGCCGCCTGCCTCTGATTTAAGGGCAGGTTTTATTCCCCAGCTGCCTCAGGGCTCCTCTTTTCTGATTGCATTAAAGTCTCCGTAATTCTCCCCTCATTAATGATTGGCATATTTTTACCTCTCACTAAAGGAGCTTGGAGGCAACTCCCGAGGGGCCCTGCTCTCCAAATGAAACAATTTCATCCTGCTCCAGAAACGCATTAAAAAGGGTTTGTCAGGATCTTATCGCTAGTTAGGGAAAGCTAATCAAATTACTTCTATTTATTAGCTGCTGCAGCAATGTGTCATTCCATCAAGTACAGGTAGTGGGACAGGCTGGGACTGTGCTGAGTACTCCTGCCTTTTACCTTACAGCACCTCCTGTTGGAAGAGCAGAGACAGGAGTATCTGTGAGCTTTGCACACTCCGTGCTCCAGTTTCCTACCTTACACTGCCTCTTGCTGTGCTTAGAGTAGCTGTGAGCTCCCCACAGCTAATGTTCCTGCCTCCTACCTTACAGCGTCTTCTGCTGGGCCTGGAGTAGTTGTGAGCTCCTATCGCCAGTGCTCCTGCCTCATATCTTACAGTGCCCCCTATTGGGGGAACTGCAAGTGGAGTAGTTGTGAGCTCCTTCCTGTGAGGTCTGCTGCACTGTTCTCTACACCCCTTCCCCCCATTAGTCTCCTCTTCCAGCATATCTGTGAACTCCATAATAATCAGTGCTTCTGCACTGTTCCCTCTGAAGCCAGTGAGTAACTTTGCACCTGACTGACCAGTTCCTGTTGCCACTGGCAGTTGCTGATTCTAATTGTGATGTGGGCTATGGGATTTGGTTTTTGTCTGCCATGTTAAACTCTGTTAGACCAGCACTAGAGTCACTTATTTTGTAGTTTCTGTTCAAGATGTGCCCAGGTCTGGAGTAGCTGGGGCTGATGTGGGTAAGGTTGAGGTGGTAGGGTTTCCAGGTGTCCAGTTTTCGACTGAAAAGTCTGCTTGAAAGGGGACCTGTGTATAGTGTCCAGGTGGAATGGATCCAGTGATGGGGAGGGGGGGAAGAGCAGTGAGTGATGCGGGGCGAGGAGCGAGCAGGGGGGAGGGGCCTTGCGGGAAGAGGTGGAGCAGGGGGAGGTTCCTGCGCTCCTGCTACAGTGTCCAGTTTTCAGACATTAGAAAGTTAGCAACCCTATGAGGTGGGTTGACAGAGCTCTGAGTGCGGAGCCCAGAACTAGAATAGCAGGGAGCGCTGCAGTTCAGGAGTGAGGGGTTTTGGCAGGGCGGTGTGAACAGGAATAGCAGAGGATATCATTTTGCCAACCCCTAGCATTCAAAACCCAAGAGTTAGGCCTCAAAATATCACCAGTGGTGTAAAAATCATGAGATTGTCTTCTGCCTTTTTGCACCATTAGGTATCACATTTTCAAGTTTTTCTCTGCAATCAGGAAGTCAAGAAAATTATTTAAAAGTATTAAAGCAGAGAATCTTGCATAATTGCCTGAGTCCAGGAGCTGGCATTTTAAGAAACCCTTCAAGTATTGCTAGGCTTAGGATAAAATCACAAGAGTTGGCCACACTGAGGATGCCAAGGATTGGCAGAACAGGAGAGATGAATATGAACTTCTAAATGAAAGAATTCAGACTCCTACATATGCCCCAAATGTTGTACACTTATTTCTCTTTCTCTGTCATATGCATACATTCAGTATGCTTGTGCTTGTAATCAAATAGATACACACGTACATTCTTGCCTGCAAATACTCCCTCATCCCAGTGAGAGTGCACACATACACCCAAAATGCACATCTCTACATACACCCCAGGCACATGGGTTAAAACTTCAAGAAAATACAAAACAACTCGAATTCATACTTTCTTATGATCTTGAAACTGGGGCTATTTTTTGCAACACACTTTACTGAGCAATGCAAATGTTTTGAGCAAGCAGGCTAACTTTCAAGTGAAAATGGGCCCATTTCCTTGTAAAAATGGCCTTGCTTTAAAAATAAACATGAAACATTTTGCTGAAATGTGTGTATGAGTATAGTGGTGTAGAATTCATGGTAAGCATTTTGAATGGAAAAATTCACCATTTCATTTCAATTTCACATGCCCCAAATGTTGCTTTTAGAGGTGAATACAAATGCACACAATGAAATGGTAAAAATTAAATACAGAACTTCCTGAAATGAAAACTGCATTTCACACACTAGTAATACATGCCCCCCCCCACACACACACACACTCACTCTGCCACTTGTGTATGCTCATAGATGTTACTTTCTCGCACATGCACGCGCACAGGTTTCCTGTCTGAGTGCACTGAAGTTAAAAACGTTTGAGTGCCCTGGCATTGTGGACCCTGATATTCGTGGCTTGTGTAGGTGAGAGGAGTGCAGGTGACCAGCTATTATAACTCTGGTTGAATTCACTAAATGGTCTTATGAGCTGACCCTGAAGTGCTGCCAGTCAGCAGGGACCCCCAGGTGCTGTTTAACAGGATTAGTGAGGGCTCTTTCCGCATCGGCCCATGCAGTAAGCCACGCTGCGGCATCCTCATTATCCGGCGCAGTTCAAAAGGCAGCCTGGAGTGGTCCATCACGTCCCACAAAAGGCCGCATCGATTGGTCTGTCGGAGCATTTCCTGGGGTCCTTTATATCTCTCTGCCTCGTCATCCGTAATGAAGAAGCCAAGCACTGGGCGAGTCCCAGACTCCTGGCTGCTGGGATTTCTTCATCTTCTCATCAGGATTTTAATTAGACACGTCCGAGAGGGCAGCATGTGTGAGGGCGGGCGGGAGCTTTATCAAGCAGGCCACATCTTTAATTACTGTTTACTGACAGATAACAAGGCAGGGGTGGGCACGGGTGAAGGGGGAGGCAGGAAAAGGACAGCAGACCCCGGAGTATCTGCTCAGCAAAGGAGAAGGCCTTTCTCACAAATCCTGGGGAAATCATGCCCCATTTGCCATGCTGCTTGCCTGCTGCCTGGGATGAGGGAGCTGCCGTCTGGCTCCATTCTGAAGGGCTGTCTGGCTTGGCAGATGGATATGGATGATAAGTGGTGGAGGGTCGGGGCACTCGGAAGGAAAAGTACAAGTTAGATTGGAGGGAAATAAAGAAATCTTCCTGGCTCGCTGCACAATAGCAGTTAAATTAGGGCTCTGCCACTGTTATTCTGACTGACTTGATGGTTGACCATGTGTCCTTCCTGCCTTGGATGACTCTGCTGGCTTCCCATTCACTTTAGGATTTGAGGCAAAATCACTTTCCTTGGTCTTAAACCCTTCCAGCTGACTTTGCAGGCCTATCTGCTACTTTCTCTGCTACTGCTTCTCATTCAGCATAAACCTCTTCTCTGTCCCTTTGTGGACGCTCTCCACTGCTGGTCTGAGAGCCTTCTCCTCTGCAGCTGCTGACACCTAGAACAGGCTCCCTGCAACTCTCCCTCATCTCCTCTCCATCTGTTTTTAAATCCCATCTGCAGATGTCCCTTTTCTCTCTGGTGTCTGAATCCCCCTCTTCCTCCAGCTGGCATTTATTATCTAACTCTGTAACACTGGTCTCCTGGATTGTTCTGTTCATTTGCTTTGTGTAATTATGCCCTGACTTTTTTGTGTTGTCACAGGGCTTAGATTTTCCAGCTCCTTGCTGCTGAGCCAGATGTACCTTATGTACATGGTGGTGCTGCTGTCTGGCTCATCCAGCCCCAGACTATGAGGCCAGCATGTACAGGACCATCCCGTGTCAGGTTAAATCTAGAATGGTGACCGTTTCTGCCTGAGCCACTGATTGACTGGAAGCTCGGCTGAATTACACCAATCTGGAGCCAGCTGATTGTTTCAAAAAACATGCCACCAGCCCTGTTCCATTTGGATCCAGTACAAGGCAGCACAGTGGTTCCAAGGGATCAAAATGCTGCTGCCTTTCCCTGCGGTCAGTGCCAGGGCAGGCTTCCCGTTGACCCAGACAGACCCCGGCTGATCTGCGCAGAGTAGAGCCTGAAGGATGTGCCCAGGATCAGCAAGGACTCAGTAATTGGACTGTTGTTCTTTCATTTTGCTACGCCGTAGCAAGCAGATTATATAGCCCACACGCTATAGATTTCCTGTCATCCCTCATGAATCAAGCTCGACTGTCTTATTTACTGTCAGCCAGCTCCTGTGAATAACATCACCCGGGGATACACTCTCACGCACTTGTGCAAACACACAGAACAGAGCAGTCAGATGCACCTTTGAGTTGTAATCCCCCTGTTCTCTCTCCCTCCCTTTCGTAATGTCTTCCTAACAAGACTTCATCAGAGAAGTCTTTTCCCATCTGTATGAAATGGGCACTAACTTGCCTGTGACCAGGGCAGGTATTATAATGTTAGAAGCAAAATCTGTGATATCACAATAGCATTGAGATCTAGATTGTAATTGCGTGAAAGTCAGAGAATTCAGTTAAGGTTCCTCTAGCCATTTTATTCCTGCCCCTTTGTTCCTGGACATTCCCACACTTGCCAGCCATGCAGCTAGATATCACTTCAAGTGTCCTGGAAGCAACATTTCTTATGAAAGCTGGCAGGTTTTCATTGCTCATCAGAAAAGAAGGTGGACTTGTGGCTAAAATACAGTATTGGAAGTGAGGACCTTAGGCCTACTCCCAGGGCTGGTGCAAATAATAGAGAATAATATTGACACCCTCCCCTCCCGGAAAGGGTTTTCTTGAAAGTTTCTCAAAAATTCAGCTCTAGGCTGCAAACAAACGTGAGAAATCTGATCCCAAGAAAGAGAATTGTTTTGGGAAGTACCTCCATCTCTCCTATGACTATAACGAGAGTGGATAGTGCATCCCAGCAAGAATAATTAAAAATGGCAGGATCTGCTATAGACACTGCAGAATACTGAGAAGGAGGTAGATGAGTAAACATCAACTGCAGGATTAGGCTTGTGTGGGAGGAATCCACTCCAGCCAGAAATTGAGCTGAGGACCTTGTGCATCCAAAAGCAGTCGGACTACCAACAGAGCGACTGGGGAGTCTGCTTCATCTCTCAGTAATGGCCCTCTTGGTTGCAACTCCATTTCCTATTGCATTTGTTTGTGAAGGCTGTGGTCATAGGTTTGGAGAGCTGAAGAAGGCCTACTTGTAGTCTCAGGATTTGGTGGTTCTTGTTGGGCAGATTAATAACTAGATAATTGAAATTTTGTACTGAAAATTTGTATATATTTGCCTGTGTAACTGATGAGTCTGGGATAGGCATTGGATGAATTGATATAGTGATATTAAATAAACAAATACTGGAGCCTGTAAGCTGGTATGTGGTACATAAATAATGCATGTTCTACACACTCCTTTTTCCCTTGGAAATCTGCAGTACAAATACAGACCAGGCCAAACACTGTTAAGTCTTAAAAACTAAGACCAGCCTGTTTAAACTATCCAACTACTGCACCTTCAGTTGCAACTTCCGTAAGTTATTTGTCTTGGGTTGTATGTATAGATTGGGCTGGTAGCACTGCCTTTTGTTAAGGTTGCCCAGCACTTACCTTTATAAGACCCTATTTTCAGTGACTTATAACTTTGCCAAATAAACTATTTGGACTGAAATTTCCCATGCCAGGTGTCTGCCTCAGGCTGAATATTTTTGAAAAAAAATTCCACCAAAATGGTTCAGTCGTTTCTGCGAACAAGGCTAGGGAAAAATACATGGTTTTGCTATTGTTTAAAAAAAAAAATGTGGTGATCTCTTCTTTGAAAAACTCTATTGCCCCCAATGCTTTGAGGCCAGGGACTTGAATTTTGGCAGACTTGGCCTTTGTGTCAGGTATGTGCCTTCTGCCATCCCCATGGAAATCTGCCCACATCTGGCCCACTTACCAGCCTTTGAAAAAGTGCAGTTAGTACCTGCTCAGTAGAGGTGTCTTAGATTTATAGCAGCGAAATTTCCCCAAAGACTCTGTCCATTCAGGGCTGAACAAAACTTTCCTTGCAGCTGGGCTGTGCTGAGTCCTGGCATCTGAACTGAGAACAGGGAACCTGTCTCTCCTGTGCCCTCTATGAGCCCCCTTGCTATTACCAGACAACATGAAGAAGGAAGCTGCTAAATGCGGAGGGGACAAGAATGTAGAGTGGACCCAGTGGGGGGTGTTTGGGGGTGTGAGAGAATAGTTTGGGACAAGAAGCGGGGGGCAGTAATTAGGGCTGGAGGGCGGGACAGAGAACATGGAACTGGGCATTGCGGGATGAGGGGAAGAACTGGAACTGTCTGGGCAAAGACACAGTAAGAGTCTTTATTTACATGATCTATCATAATCATACGGCCGCACAGGCAACCTTATTTCTGGTATTTTGTAACTTTTGAGTGCTTGATTTTGCAACCTTAATAACATAAAATTAATGTTCTTTTAACATACATGTGCGTGTAATACTATATACTTGAGTTTAATAAGTTAGGTGCTTACTCTGTTTATGCGCTTAAGTATCATGTTACCCCCAATCCACCCCATTAGAATATGTATTGCTGTTTCATGTAGTTGCATATCCGCTACATACATACGGACAAATTCCAATACCCTTACTCTCACTGAGTGGAGTCTGATTCTGTAAGTCACACTATTGAGATACTCCTCTGTGTGACTAAGGGTGGCAGAACAAGACTCATAATTTGGCTACATGCAAATATTATTGAGAACCACACATTGCTGCTTTTAACAGAGTAATTATGCTTAATAAATTATTGGGGATACTCAAGAGCTTTTGTCAACCTGTTTTAAAAAAAAAAGTTGTTACTGCTTGCAGCAAAATGCAAGACCAAAGAATGTCACTGGGACATATGAAAACCTGGAGATATGACCTGAAAATCTTCACTGTCATGTGGAGAAAAGCCTGGCAAATATTAATTTTCTTAGAGAGAATGCAGAACTGTTTAGCACTGAAAATGCCTAACTTTGTGTAATTGCATCTCTGCTTACTCATTATGTGCTTATTCAGAGATGTGTCTCAGGGATGTATACTGTAATAATAAATGATAAAGTGGGTGGTATTAAAATCTATTGATGTAGGTGTCTTATACTGTGCTGATCATTGTGGTGTTTGAACCTAGCCTTTGCCGCTCTATCGTACGTTGGTGTTTGTGGAGTTTCCTACACTTACAATGGAGAATGTTGCCAATAGGCAGTAAGTGGAACTATTACAAGTAGAAAATATCAATATTTGAACTGTTTACGTCCATATGATCTTGTAGGTGATGTCGATTGTAAACGTTCTAGGCACCTTCTGTAAAATGCACTCCTCCTGTATCCTTCCTCCTCCCCTTCCATTGCTCATTGTTTTACGTCTAACTTAGATTGTGTCATAGTTTAATCAGGGTAGGAGCTTGTTAGCGCTTTACTGACACATAATAGCTAAGCACAATTCTAGGGCTAGATAAAAAATCTTTAACTAGAACTGTTGACATTTTTTAATATTGGTTAATTTTTGGAAAGTGCAAGTCACTACATGTGCTGTGTATCATTATTATTGAATGGTGGCAAATGCTCTTCTTTCCCATATTTTGTAGATGAATCAAATATGACTAAATTGATTTTTTTTGTTAAATTTTCCATAAATTCTTGAGCACAAGAAATTCCAGGTTAATAGGTAGGTTTCTGAGAATGTCATAAGCAGCCTAAAAGCCAAGTTAAGGTTGTGGGAAACTTGCATAATATCTGCCTGCACTGTGCCTCGTTCTCCCTTTTGTAACCTGTGACTCCCTCTCTTTAAAAATTCGTTTAACAGCTTTCCCCACTCTCATCCCTTCATCACCCACACGCTATTTAAACTCAAAATGAATGGAAAGAATCAATCAAGTTCTTCCCCAGTCAGGACAGAGTGAGCGGTGAAGGGGAGGATAGAAATAGTGGTGCCAAGATGCTCTGTAAGTTGAAAGCTGCTGCTGAGCAGGAAGTCTGGTGAGCATCCCTGCAGGCAGGCAGGTAGCTAGGCAGGGCATGGCACTAACAGACAAAGGAGAGAGAGTTTGCTGTTTATTTTATCTGTTCCTGCATTTGGTCAGATGGAAAGGAAAAGAAGTGAGTGCCTTCAGGTGGGAGCCGCCACCACCATCCACACGGGAGCACAAAATCTACAATTTCCCTCTGGGATAAATAAAACCTGTTCATTAAACTTGTGTAGGGCCAGATCCTCAGCTGGTACAAATCAGTGTAGCTACACTGACTTAAAAGAGCAATGCTGCTTCGCGCTGGCTCAGCATCCTGGCCAGAATTTCTTGCCATTCTTTACGGCCTTCCATGTATAGCTCTCAAAGCATTTTACAAACATAATCATCATGCCCCTCCCTCCCCTGCCTCCTCACAAAATGAAGCAGGTCAGTATTGTTTTACAGATGGGGAAACTGAGGCACAAAGGGGACTGACTTGTTCAGGAATTCTGACTTTCAGTGTTATTTCTAACCACTAGACCTGCTACCTTCCTTAATGAGCTACAGTTTTGGAAATGAGTGGCAGAACTCTCCAAATCAGGGAAAGATGGCAAGGGAAAAAACTTCATAAAGATGTGGGTACAAAATGCACAGTTGGGTCAGCACAGTGGGCATAGCTTGTTTTACAGACATAGCTATACTTGCTGTACTGGCAAACTTGGTCACATCTGTTTTGAAAATATTGCCCATGGGCATCTTCCCCACTGCGGGACACCTGGTCTTCTGGAGAACAGCATGGAGCGGGTAGACTAAGCCAGTGCAGTAACTGTGGGGGACGGAGCATTTCTTTGCCTCCATCCAGCTCCTTGTGGCAGCGTGGACATAAGGTTGGGCCTTGGGCATTGCAGGAACTGCATGTGCTCAGAAGCTGAGAGTCTCGCTCTTTACAGATCTGTCAAGGAGAAAATGTTTGTTTGCTGCTTTGGATCCAGGACCTAGGTGAAAAGAATAAAAGTGATTTTAACCTCCAGTAGGAGGGAAATCATCTGACTGAGCAGGAGGCAGAGGACAAATGGGACCTTACGTTGTGGAGGGGGGGAGGCGGAGGGGAGGGGAGATACACTGGTTTGAATTCATTAATTATTAATCTTCTAATTTTTGGCTGCTCTGATTCCACAACTGTTGGAAATAAAGATTCTGTCTCAGTGAATCCATGACATGGGATCGCTCTCTGTGACATTCACTGTGTCTTTGAGATGGGCAGCACCCTCTGGTGGTCAAGGATATTCCAACACCTCCCGTATCTGTCAGCCACAGTCCCAGCATGCAGGGTTTGGGCTGTGTTGAATGGAGATTGCAAAGAGGCTCAGGTTAATTCCAGCTGGCTTTCAGGTTGCTATTGCTGCTGCTGTGACAGCCACAGCAGCTGGAGAAGTGGGAATACGATCTGTCAGGGATGAAGGAGGGAAATGGAAGTTTGAAGAATACATTCTCCCCTTCTTTCTCAGACTTTTGGGCCTCTGAATTTGTAGCCAGCCCCTTTTCAAGCCTCTCTGCTCCTCTGGAAATGGATGTTAGGTGCTGTGTGCTGTCCATGCCACTTAGTCTGGTAGCTGCTTCTATCCAATGCCCCCATAATCTATCGCAGGGGACACACAAACCCAGTTCAGCTCCTGGGATGAGCAAAAACTGTACCCAGAATCCATTGCTAGTGAGCACCAAAATCCAGTCTGGGAGGGCTGCATCCTGAGTCTATCCTCTTCCTCCTCACTCCCCAAGGGCATATAAGTCCATTCCACAACTCTCACCTATCCAGGTTTGGTTCTTTTCCTTCTCCCAAGTGCCAGAGTCTGTATAGTCCATTGCAGGGAACACAGGAATTCAGATCAGGTTTCCCTTCTCCTTCCCCTAAGTGGATTAACAGGCTGAGGGGATGTCTCTGCCTGCCTGACTCAATCTTCATTAGCTAACGTTTCACCAGCCGCAGTGACATCCTGAGCTGGATGGTTATGTTTGATAGGAGGAGCAGATTCTGGCCCCAGCCTCCATACTAGCAAAGGGCATTGGTCCCCCTCAGAAGATTTGCTTGATGACTGGGCCCTGCAACCATTCCTGGGGTGGGCCTGGGGACCGCTCCCCAGGGGAGGAGCCACCATACCTTCTTATATTAGATTTTCACTGTAATAACTAATCTTTACAAGAGCCTGCTAGGTGAATCTGGCACTTAGGCCCCTACTGCTCACAGTGACATACTGATGTCATTGGAGACAGGGAAATCGTCCTGATTTTTAGTGGTGGTTTTCTTGCTGTGGGAACTTCTCTCAAGCATGGAAGGAACATGGGACTGTTCTGGTGCTCTGGGCTCTTATTATTAGGCTGTTACTTTTGGGCACCATTTCTCCAACAAAAGCAGCAAAGAGTCCTGTGGCACCTTATAGACTAACAGACGTATTGGAGCATGAGCTTTAGTGGCTCCTAGCTAATGCTGCTTTGTGGCTATGGTTAAATTGGTGCAACCCTTTTGTATGGACACTCTTGTTTTGGTTCACAAGTGCCTTATATCAACTGAACTGATTTCAGGTCCTTACCAATTTGAGCTAAGGGCTTATCTGCATGAGTAGGTTGCACCAATGTAATTTAAATTGGTTTTAATCTAATGTAATTACACAGTCCAAACCCCTGTGTGGACCCTCTTACTTCAGTTTGAGGGGTTTATTTTAGTTTATTAAACCATTTCTCACATAAGCGTGGTTTAAACTGAAATAAGAGTTGCCTTTTGCACCAGTTTAACTAAATCAGTTTAAAATTGCACCTTACAATATACACCAGGGGTGGGCAAATTACGGCCCGGGGGCTGCATCCGGCCCTTCAGATGTTTTAATCTGGCCCTCTAGCTACCGCCGGGAAGTGGGGTCCAGGGCTTGCCCCGCTATAGCTGAGGAGTGGGGTCAGGGGCTTGCCCCGCTCCGTGCGTGCTGTGGCTCCGCACAGCTCCCGGAAGCAGCAGCATGTCCCCCCTCCAGCTCCTACACGGAGGGGCACCCAGGGGGCTCCGCACGCAATGGGAGCTCCAGGGGTGGCGCCTGCAGACAGGGCAGCATGCGGAGCCACCTGGCCACGCCTCTGCGTAGGAGTCAGAGGGTTGACATGCTGCTGCTTCCAGGAGCTGCTTGAGGTAAGTGCTGCCTGGAGCCAGCACCCCTGACCCTCTCCCGTGCCCCAACCCCCTGCCCCAACCCTGATCCCTGTCCTACCCTCCAGAGCCCGCACCCCCAGCAGGAGCCCTCACCCCCCCCACCCGCATCCCAACCCTCTGCCCCAGCCTGGAGCCCCCTCCCACACCTGAACTCCTCATTTCTGGTCCCACCCCAGAGCCTTCACCCCCTCCCGCACCCCAACCCCCAATTTTGTGAGCATTCATGGCCCGCCATACAATTTCCATACTCAGATGGAAGTTTGCCCACCCCTGCTATACTCATTCAACTTTCTCATGTAGACAGGCCTGAGCATAAGGAGAGTATATTGTGGGAGAGGAGCATGGCTAATACTAGTCCCATTGAAAGGCTACCAACCTGCTGCTGATCATTGTAGGTATCACAGCCCCTCCGGGCAGAAGCCTCAGTCCTTGTTGGGGGGAGACTAAACTCAGTGGGGTGGCCTCAGAGGAACTGACAACAGTAAAGCCTTCTGGTTGTTAAATGGATGTCACTGAGTTCAGTTTGGCTCTGATTACATTTCTGCTAAAATGAGGCGTAAGTCTAATATGAATGTTGTTGTGACCTTTTAAAAATTTCAGTGGAAAGGGTTTTTGAAACAAACAAATGTTTCCCTTCCATTTTTGTAACCCAAACATTGCAGCAGGATGCTAGTGCATGGGAATCTAAAAGCAAGGTTAACTAGAAAATGGCCAGAAGCAAAGCTGTCTGTTTCTATGTCCAACCTGGGAGAAAAACAAGAAATAAACAAATAGCCTGATTGGAAACAGGATTTTAAAAACTGTTTAGGCATGGGCGGCAGGCATAATAGGCTGGGGAAGGCTGTGCCTCCCCAAACAGCCCCGTGTGGCCCTGCCCATGTTCCGCTCCGGGGCCCCCTCCTCAGTACTTGCCCTTCTCCCTTGGTCCCAGCCCAGGCAGGCTGCTTCTCTTCCGGGGAGCCTGCTGGAGCTGGGACTTGGGGTGGCTCGTGGCTGGGGCCACCTAGCACTGGAGGGTGGGGCAGGGGCTGCACCACTCAGTGCTCCAGGACTGGGCCTGGGGCATCCTCTGGACTTGGGGAAGAAAGGGGGGTGGGCGGGGCCTCAGGCAGAAGAGGTGGGCTGGGCTGGGGGCTAGCCTCCCCAAGCCCATGGTTCACCTGTTATGCTCAAACAAAGCACATGAGATCTTTTATAGGGGAGAAGGCAACACGCCGCATTTATTGAGAATACAGCAGTTAGCATATGCTTTTCAGTCACACACACACACACACACACACACACACACACACACACACACACACACACACACACACACCCTGCCAGTCGATGTTTATAGTTACCAGTCCAAAGTCTGGATCAATCTAGTGGCCAGCCAGATTGGTCGCAGAGGGGAGCCAGGCTCTGTCTGTCGCAATCCGATGCTTCTGGAGTTGTGGCAAGACGAACCCAAAGTCCCATGGCAAAGCACCCTGTTCTTAAAGTCCTGTTTTGTTTTGTTTTGTTTTTTGTTGTTTTGTTGGTCTATGGATTTTGCTGTGTCAGTTTGTGACCGGTTACTTCTTAATCGGTGTTATTTTTTTGTTAACATTCCAAAACACCTCCGAGAGGGCCATTCTGTCCTTTTGATTTAATTAATTTTTTTGTCTTTAGGGATGCCAGCCTCCACCTTTTCTACCAATGCCCCAAAGGGTCATTCCTTTCTGCTATTCAAAAAGGGTAGCTAGCAAAATAAACTATAGCCTTTAATACAATATAAAATCCTACCCCTACACACCCACCGCCCATGTGTTTAGGATTTTATATCCTAAAACTGTGTTAGTAAGAAAGATAAGGGATCAACCGAGTATCCCTAACAATGTTTTTTAAACCACAAAATCTAATAACCCTCTGCCACCTAGGAACTGGGAATGGGTTTGCTATGGCATCATGGCCATTTCCTAACTCTCAAGTCATGGTATTCAAGGCAGCAAGACTGTGGAGTTTCCAAGAGCGAACCATGATTCTTTGGCATTCTAAGCTCAGCAGGGCAGAGACCGTGTCTGTATCCATCTCTTGTCCAGGCCTGAGCAGGCTATCATCACATAATGATGAGCACAGAGTGAGAAACTAGGTTTATGTTGACACACCAACCCTGAAGCTGTGGCTGGTCCCTTCAGAAATGAATGGGTAGCAAAGGAAACCCCTTTGAAAGTATGAATAGAACAGATCTAATTGGATGTTGCCTCTCGGGGAGGGGGTGGGGCTGAAAGGTTTGTCCTCTCTTCCCCTTCACATTCCCTCTTGTGGCAGGCACAGAATTCTTTTTACTTAATTTCTTCCATTTGTAAATCAGTTCATTACATGTAACGAGATTGGGAGAGAAGCCCTGTTCTTCGGAGGTGGGAGGGGTCTGCATGGGTGAGTCCAAGACTTGCATTAGGACTCTTGGAGGCCATCAGACTCTCTGGGGCCATCTTGGATCACCAGGTTTGATATCATCTCATTCCAGTAGTGCTTTCCTTTTCAAGGGATCCCAAATATCCAAACTATTGAGATGATTTTACCCATCACTGAAATGAAGCCACTTCTGGACGGAATGTAGCAGCGTTTAACAGCACACAGCAACACTATACAATAGTTCAAGATGGGGACTGAAGGAGAATGTTGTATCCAATGAAAAGTGCTGGTGAAACTTGGAGGCAGAAGGAAATCACCAAGATCGAACAAGATGAGCTTTCCACCCATCATCCTTTATTTGTCAGGTCTGTGTCTGAAGTAGTAATTTACAGCCTTCCCCTTCCTCCTCAGTGCATTACCTCCTTGCTAATGAATTACAGGCAGCCATAAAGCAGGACAGCATGGTATACCCACTACTATGTTCAAGTGTAAGAACCTGACTGGCCAAGTCCAGCCTGGTGGCTATTTTGAGTCTCTGCTCCATTCTAGTACCTCCCAATGGAAAACACACATCCTGCTTGATATTCTCACTGCCATGGTATATCCATGTCCCTATGACTCTGCGGATGACATCAGAGTCAGATCGCCATGGGAATGCTGCGTCCCTATGACTCTGCTAGAGACATCAGAACTCTGTTGCTATGGGGATTTTTGTGTCTCTGTAGCTCTTTTTAAAAGTGAATTTATCATTGGTGAAAGGTGCTGTGCCGGATATAAGCTGGAACTTTCTGAATTTAGGAAATAACTCCTCCTCAGTCACTGATTTGGGTGAAAGGGAAGGAAATTGCACTACAAATTTCAGAGTTTTCAGGGCAATAGAAACTCCTGATGCTTTTATTATTTTTTTTCCCCCTAGTGTGTCCTAATGTTCCCTCCTGAGCGATTTTGTACCCCCGCTCTGACATCTTGGTACACATGGCAAAACCTGGGCTATTTAAATATGGGTTGGATCTGAGTGAGGACTTGACCTGCTTTCTAAAAAGCAGGATCTGGTAGCTGATAGCTCCCTGAGTTGCTTTGCCAGCTGTGGACTGATTTGAGTGTGTCTGCTGGGAGTGTCAGGTCTTTGTCCTCTCATTGGAGTTCCCTCCATCACACATGTCTATTAAACACTCGTGGAGTCCCTGGAGGCACTTGCTCTGTGTTTTGAAGGGAAGCAGCCTAACCACAAGCAAAGAGAAAAGTCCTTGTACTCAAGCACAGTTGCTCTACAGGGACTTAATTGAAAGCTAGTCAGAGCCTGCTGGGCATGCTGGGTGCCCGGAGCCCATGTGTGCTGCATCCCTCAGGAGGCCTGTTTGATGCTTTCAGTGTCCTTTGCTATTTTCTCACTGAGACTCTTGCATAGCCTGTATCACATGGGCACTCTGGACATGAATTGTGTTAACTTCCCTGAGACCCTGGCCTAGAGAAACCTCTGGAGGATTCCAAGCAGCTCCCCACCCCTCCTAAACCTTCCCAAGTGGACATGTCTGGCCCTGTGGGAAAGGAACTTGATAAATAAATAATCCCCTCTGTCTCTCCTGATTAGCCCAAGAAGTTGAGATTGCCCCTGGGTGCCCGAATTGCTTTGTTTAAAACGGCTTTTAAAGCATTTTCACCCCCATCTGATGACCCAGCTCCTCCTCCTCCTGAAAGAGCAATTGCTTCTTTGGAGAGAGTTTTTTGGATCTCTTCAGCGGTGTTAACTTAGGTGAAGCAGGGGGGTATTTAATCAATTAACCCCTTCACTACTACTGGATCCTGTGTGTGCCTCACAGTCCCCATCAGTTTCCTATGGTAACTGATCAGTAGAGTTGTGACTGGCAAGTGCTCATGCTGACCACACACAGTGCTCTGCTTAGTACTGAAGTGCACAGTACCTCCCCACCCCCCACCATGTCCTGACCATTGCCAGTAGTCTAAATTCCCTTTCCTCTATACTGAGTGTTCCCCTTGTCTGTATGTGTTCAGTGTCCCCTCTTGGTTTCATTGAAGTTGGCATCTCAGCGAGTGCATTTGCCAATCACACAAGGAAATAGTTCCAGTAACTTTGGCTTAGCCCGGTAGTACCCAGGGGATGTAGAGCTCTGGTGCCATATCTCTCTGCCCCGGATATTGAAGCATGTAGCTAATTGTCACCCATTGTGTGAGAAACTTGCGGGGCACATCTGAGATTCTCAGGCAGCTCACAGATATTTAATTAATTAACCTCCGTAGTGCTCTGTGATGGAAATGTTATACTCGCTTTACTGCTGGAGAGAGTAAGGCACTGAGAGGTTAAATTACTTGTCCCAGGCCACACAGTGAATTAATGGCAGATTTGGGAATAGAACCCAGGAGTCCAGCTCCCAGCTCTAATGATGAGACAACAAAAAATATTTGTATGAGTTGTCCTGCTCAGTTGAAATAATGATAATACCCAGCTGTTATACAGCACTCTGCATCCATAGATCTCCAAGTGCTTAACAGAGGAGGTCAGTATCGTATCCCCATTTTACAGATGGGAAAACTGAAGCACAGGGAGGTGAAGTGATTTGCCCGAGGTCATCGAGCAGGCCAGTGGTATTGCTGGGAGTAGAACCCATGTCTCCTCAGGTCAATGCAGTGCACTATCCACTAAGCCACGCTAAGTAAGCATTTGATAATTGACCCCAGAGCAGTTATTACTACACTAAATCCTCACTATAACGCCCTTCGCAATAGTGAACCTTGGGCTATAGCGAATGTGATCCCTGGATCGCACCTCCAGCCCTGCCTGCTGTGGTGGGGGGCCGAGAGCTCCCCCGGCTGCAAGGGGGACAGGGCTGACAGCTCCTCCAGTCTGGGGCTGCGGTGGGGGGCTGACAGGTCCTCCAGCTCCAATGCCGCACGCTCCTCTGGCCATGGGGCCGGCAGCAAAGTGCCCCTCTGGCCGCGGGACCAGAGGAGCATTCTGTCCCGGTGGCAAGCCCGGGGGTGGATGAGCACTGTCCGCTCCTGCAGAGGTCCCAGGGCCACAGGAGCTCTCGCTCTCTCTCCCCACTACATCCCCTACAGCCAAACACTATGTCCTGGCTGTGGCCCTGGGAGCTGCCTCCCCCACCCTCGCTATCACGAACCCCTGGCTATTCCGAACAAATGGCTTGGATTCCCAGGGGTTCTTGATAGCAAGGGTGTACTGTAGTATCTTGTATTAATGTTATGTACTCTGTGTGTGTAAAATATATGATATAGTACACAGGGAGAAATAGTCCCTGCACCAAAGAATTTACAGTCTTATCCCGAGGAGCATCTTCAGTGGCTGCATTGGAATACAGACAGTCTAGGAGATCTAGGTATGTCCCAGTAGACTGCATGTGCTCTGCTTCTGAATGTACTAGTTCTGTCCGTGTAGGAAGAGCACACCTGCCGTGCTGCTGAATGTGCTAGGTATGTTCAGATAGAGCTCACTTGCTGTGCTCTGTAGTATGTCCCTGTGTTGTGCTGCCATATCGGGGGAATAGATGTGTTGGGCTGCCTGCCTGGTGAAATTCCCCGTGTTGTGCTGCGAAATGGATCCAGTGCCTCTGGTTAGAATGCAGCTACCATGCTGCTGATCATAAAACAGAATGAGCAGATTTTGCACTTTGGTCATTAGCCCCGGTGCTATCATGGCCACTGACCAAAAGTTTTGTTCTAACTGCTCTGCTTTGCTAATAAGATTGACGCACCTTCCTGTGAAATGATCACTGACATTGAAATGCAGGGTTTTATTAGGGTGCTTTGAGTCCAACCCAAGGATTTTTCCCTGGATATGCAGTCAGGGGTCTCCAAGTCACCACGATGGGACTAGTTTGCAGAATCCTAATGACATTTGAGGAAGTAATAAATGTCTCAACAAGTCTTTTCCAGCCTGTTCTGCTTATCCCCCAGCTCTCTGAGCTCACAAGAAAGAGAAGGTTTAACAAAGAGAAGTGATGGCCACACGTTGAGGTGCCTCCCAGGGCATTGTAGAAGCACCTGGTGACACCTTACTCTTGGCGGGTGGCCCATCCTTCCCTGCTGGGCTGCTGATTGTACTAGCTATAGAACTGCCTAATGTTCAGATCCAGGCTGACTGTAAGAGATCTCCAAATAGGACACTTCTTTGTAATTGTCTTCTCTGGTAATTTTCATAAAGCAATCAAGAGTGTGGTACGGGTTCTGGGACCCAAACTAGCCACAAGTGGCACATATTCTGTGATGACAAAACAAAGTATTTACTGACTCATCATGCAGCCTGTGACACTGCAGCCCCCTTTGGTGTTGTTCCAGAGAACAATGGTAGCAGCTACAGAGCACTCCATTTCCTCAGGCCCCTTTGCCTTTCTACATCAGACCCATTAACATGTCCCTTGCAGCACAAGTGGCAATGACTTTTTAACTCTTTCCTTGCAGCACAGGAGCAAATAACTATTATTCCTCTTGATAACAAGCAGGCACTTCCTTTGATCAGTTTAGTCGAGAGCCTGTCGTCATAAATATTAGAGTCCTGAGACCCTTTTCTTTTAGACTAGTTAGGGTGCAAAGAGTTAAAGACAGAAAACTCCCCTGAATCAGGGGAATGAATGAGCATCCTGCTAACCTTCTTCCTACTCCCCTGACTTTTCATTGTGGCCCTCTGCCTCTAGCCCTTTCAACCTTTGTGCTGAAATAAAAGAGCTGCAGGTGGCTAGATGCTGTCTGCTTCTCTGTGCCATCTGATTGGGTGACCCATCAGCCTGGGGAAGCTGTGTTTGTGATGTCTTGGTGCTTTGTAAAGGCAGTCTTGGTGACATCCCAAGTGAAGGTATTTCAAGGCCCCTTGATCCTCTTCCTTTCCTGCCCCGCAGCTGAACAAAGGACCCTGGTGCTGCTGTCTGGACTCTGAGCAGTGTCTCTGAGGTCACAGGTGGAGAAGGCTCTGTCACAGCTCTGCAGAGATTTGGAGATAGGATGGGGAGAAGGGGAAGCATGCTAATAGAAAATATGTAACTGTCAGTCTGAATAAGATCACTCACCATTTAATGCCTCAGTCATGTCCTGTCCTACCAGGGCAGCCTCATCAAGGGCTGAATGTAATACAGTAAATGGAGGGACTCACAAGGGAGAAGATCACCAATAGGTCAAAGTTTAGATCCAGACCACAGCTCTCATCTTAGATGGATCTGTTACACCAGGCAGAGCTATCTGCCTTTCTAGCTATCCATCTTTCTTTGTGGGTGGCAGGCTGCTGTCTGCTGTAGTTTGAATAGATTTATGCAAAGATCTGTTAAAGCAATAGGCTGCTAAAATATGATCAAAGTACTGTGAAGTCCTGTTAAACATTTCTGGACAAAAATTCCATATCAAATGCCCCAACAAAGGCAATGATGCAAGAGGGAGCTGATCTTTCAAATCCTTTTTGTAGATTTCCTTCCTACACCCACCTCACCTCCCTTCCCTTTTAAAACCTCTTTCAAAGATGGAAAATAAAACCTCCCTCCCAGATACCTTTTATTTTTTTCCATTTGGCAAAATACTTCTTGCTCACCTCCTGCCCCGACTTCCTGTTTTGAATTGAGCAGTTGACGTGCCTCTTTTTGGGATGCTTTTGTGTGTACACTTGCATCAGGGGTGTCAGCAGGCACGTGCACTGCTTTGGAAATAGAACTTGTCCTGCAATTAGTACTGCAACGCTGGAAGCTGGAATAAAAAGGCAAAAATAGCATGGGTCCTACAAAAATAGGGACTCTTGTTTAGATTGTCTTGATTTCTCCATGACAAAGGAGTGGTTATTTTTATCTTCTCAAGGCTGCTTAACACTCTTGTATCTAAGAAGGAAAGGGGAAAAATCAGAACTTGGTAGAATTGAAAGGGGGAATATTCATCAATCTTAAAATAGGTCACATTTTTGGGGAACAGAATTCTGCAGCTACAGCGGAGGACCAGTAATCAAGACACTTGGGCAAGTCACTTAACCTCTCAGTGTTTTGTTTTTTCCATCTATAGAATGGGAATGAGAATACTGATTTATCTTCCAGGAGTCTGAGGGCTAATTTAATGTTTGTGACACAAGTAGATTTGCGGACGGATGGTTCTATAGAAGTACATCATAATGGTAATGAACTGGCTGGTGTATATATTCCCTTGTTAAAAAATCATTAATAAAGAGTTAAGGCAAATCCAACAGAAACCCTCAAAGTCAAGGAGAGTATATTTAATCTACATACACATCCACCCTCCTACACACCACCACTACCGCATCCTAAATGCACAGCACACACCATTCCCACTTATCGCCCTCTACAGTAAACATGCAGCCTTAACTACAAGCATGGTAGCAGTGCATTTCAGATGGATGCAATTAACTAGTAAGGGTAATAATTTTGCTTGAGGGGCTTGGTTCATGTTAGGAAATTATCTTTGGAGTGGCAGATAAACATTTCCTACTGTGCAATATGTGATCTGTGCATGAAGAGTTTTACAGGGACAGTTGTAGAGAAAGCGGAGTAGAGTAGGCTGTTTTTACTCTTTGGGGAAAGGATCCTATGTGTTGTCGCAGTTGGGCTTAGCTGATTGCTGTGGAAGGTGATAGAGTGGGAGTGGTGTACTTCTGCCAACAGCTAAGGGAGGCTCTCCTTTAGCTCAGGAGGTTAGGGCCTATTAGGGGCAAGAGGATCTGATTTTACCCACACTGCCACTGTGAAGTTGTGATATCATGTGTACAACAAAGATACATCTGTGAAGCCCTAGTGGGTCATATATTTGTTACAATATTGTCATAGAATCATAGAAATGTAGGTGTGGAAGGGACCTCAAGAAGTCATCTAGTCTATCCCCCTGCACTGATACCAGGTTAAGTATACCCTGTAGACCATCCCTGACAGGTATTTGTCTAACCTGTTCTTAAAAAGCTCCAATGATGGGGATTCCACAACCTCTCCAGGTAAACCTGTTCCAGGTAACTTGTTCATAAGCAGCATAAAATAATTGTTTATCGCATCAGTATGCTATATGCTGTACCTTAATGGTGTCTGACACAGACATGTATACCCAAGTTACTTTGCCCAGCTCTTCTATGTTTTTTGCATCTAATTTTTTTCTGTGCAGATGCCACCTTACTGACTTTCCCACAAGAATATCATGGGAGATCATAGTGGGGACTTTAAAAAAAAAAAAAAAATCTAAATCTCTTCCATCTGTTTGCATTCCCCTTATCTACAAAAAACCCATAATTTTATCAAAGAGTGAAATGAGGTTTGCTTGGCATGATTTGTAGGTTGCTGCTGTATTAGACCAAATGAAATTTCTGTCAATCAATCAATCAGCTTGCTGGAAAGTTGACCATTCTTCCATGATAAAAGTTAAAAAAGTAAAAATTAATCCATCAGAAAATAGCTTAGTCATTAAGGGACAGAAAATAAGTCTCAAGAAAATCTCAGTTAATCAGTGCTCAGAAAGCCAGTAAAAGTACCGAAGATCTGTAGTGATGTGAATTTGCTGTTTTCTTTCTAGGGAGGGAAACAGGCTGGTTCAGAGGATTGATATCAAACTATAGAATGATTTGCCTATAGGACACAGATTCCATTCCATCCTATTAGTGAATGAAAGTCATTGTCATCTGATAACTGTGCGGTGCGGGTCATGGATCAGTGTTCACATTGCACTTCCTATCAGTACCTGGCCTGGTCTGGAGAAGCTAATAATCCAACCAGCGGATCAAATTCAGTGATGAATCCTGGTTACGTGCTACCTGAGGCATGTTGCGCATACGCTAAGAAGAAGACTATTCAGTGAGCCAGGTGTGATATTAATTGGAGAAAAACAAATCCAGATGCCCACATCATGAAAACCATCCCCATATGTAGTGGTTCACTTGTTGGTATTCCCAGACGAATGACCAAGTACTGAATGGGTGGTATGGTAACTGAATTCCTGTCTCTCTCCTAGAGGTGATCATTCAAGGGCAGGGTTAAGACAGGTTGGCAAACCTAGTCACTGTTGCCATTGTTGTTTTCCTCTGTGAGGGGAGGAAGCCCAGCTGGCAGTTTTAGAAGCTAGAAAAGCTTTGTGAGCACTGTCAACATCGGCTTTTTGAAAGCAAAATGAAGCCTCTAAAGCTCCACAGACAGCTTCTTAGGTTTGTGACCCTGTTCCATAGAGACTTTAAGATGGCAGATGTGGCAAAGCCTATAGTGGCCACCCCCTCAGATTCTTGAGGAGGGAAGCAGGGCTCCACTTAGCAGCTATGTTTTAGTAGCTAAATTTTAGCTACTCCAGAAGCATGGAAAGTGTCATTTGTCCATTTGCACTCGGTCTAAAGTGATATAATTTTTGCACCAAAAATGGGTCTGTCCAGCCACTTCACAAATTCCCATCTCATCTTTGCCTGGGCAGTTCCTGTCAGCAGGAGCCCATTATCTGAGCACAAAGCCCCATTGTGTTACTGATGTCAGTTAATTAGACCACATGGAGCCTGTGCCAGCCAATTGGATGGCTCCCTGGCTGGCTCCCCTAGGCCCTGATAAAAATTTAAGACACAAAATGAAAACTTCAGATATTGGGAAAGTGGCAGCTGCCTGAAAGGCCAGTTACCAAGCTGACCGCTCATTGCCTGAAGCAGCGCACAATATGACTGCTCACTAAATCAATCAGGATGCAGCAGATGAGCAGTAGTCCACAATGGGAGACTCCATTTCAGATAAATAAGACCAATCAGAAGCTTCAACCATCCTTGGACCAAATCCTGTCAATTCTGAGATTAGATAAAGGTCCCTCCAAACTCCCTATCTCAGGGCATATTCCAACAGAACCCCTATGGATTTCCTCCAACCCCTCCCATCATCCATCACTAACTGTGCAAAATTAGGAATATGTCTTCAAGGGGCAACTAGATGGCCTCTTGCTTCTATTTCATCATCAGTGGTTTCTGAACAGTCTGCTCCCTGCCCTGACCTCAGACTCCTTCAGGAAGCATCCTGGTATTTGCTCCTCACCCCTTCTATCAGGTCTCCTCCTTTTGAGGTGGACTAGATTGCCTGCCCCTCCAGTCTGGTGTAGTGGGTCACAGTAATCCTCCTGTTGGACCCCACTGATCTGCCACTTTAAAATATAAAGGCACCCCAGAGTGTGCTTGGTTTTGTAAAATTCTCTGTTAATATCCCTTTCTCCTTTCAAAGAGGACCTGTTAATCTCATGGGTATAAAGGGATCTCTCACACAATGTACTCCAGGGCTTTACAATCCTGTGGTAGACTCGGAGTCACATGCTCTGGCCAGGTTGCTTTTACCACTTGAAAACAAGACCCACCAGAGGTGTTCCTGGGCTTCTGTGCACCACAGTGGAGAGAACAGGTAGCTCATTCACCCTGAGAACAAGAAGGAGAATTACCAAAGATGATGTCAGATCATTGCACCTCTTGACAATAGACAGCATACCAGGGCAGGGGGCAGCCTGACCCAGTTGTGTGGGGGAAGATTGCGAGAAATCTGAAGAGGAGGAGGATTAGGAGCACAAAGGTTTGGATAAATGTGTAAACATATCCATGCTGAATCAACCTGCTTTTTGCAATTCACCTATCAGTGACATTAGTACTGTGTGCAACCATCGGATGAAATGATTAATTTTCCATCAATCATTTGGTTTAATAAAACTTTAGTACCACATAATAGAAAATTCTTACAGGATCCAGTCCTCTGGCCTCAGAAATAAAACCTCAGCTTCACTTTTTCATTTATGTAGAAGTAAGGAAAGTTGATCTCTGCTACTATACAATGTATTTTATTCTGCATCCTTTAATGCACTGTAGGAACATACTGTAAGATTTGCTATAGTGGATCAGACAGTTGGTCCATCTACTTCAGTTATCCCATCTCTGGCAGTGACAGGCACCTGACAGTGACAATACCTGATGTTCAGAGAGAGGCCCAAAAAACCCTCAATGCATATAGAATAAGAGGATTGTAGAGGAGCGGACTCACCCCTGCGGCACCTCCTGCTGGTTACTTCCGGGAATTAGCTCTTCCAGCATCCGGAGCACCCCCTGCAGGCTGGTGATCCGCCTTACCTGTGGCCCCATGTCCCTCCCAGGACCCCAGTGCCCTTGTACCTGGGGTGCTGCCCCCCTGGCAGTAACCCCTCAGTCTTAGGGTCCTGGCTCAAGCCTTTATAGGGCCAGCTGGGCCCTGATTGGAGCGTGGCCCCAGCTGAGCTGGCTTCCTCCCAATCAGCCCAGGCATCTTGCCCTTCCACAGCCCTCCTCCAGGGCTGTTTTAAACCCCTCAGGGCAGGAGCGGTGTCCACCCCGCTACAAGGATAAAATCCACAAACAATCCCCTTATGTCATTAAGCTTGAGATACGATTTCCTCTTATCTCATTGTTTTAGGCTCTAAGCCCTGATTTACACTGCACAGTTAGGTCGACATAAGGCAGCTTTATATCTGTCAGTGTACACACTACAGCTTTGCTCCTGCTGATGTAAGTGCTCTGCTGCACCCAACATCATAACTCCACCTCCATTAAAGGCGTAGGGCTTATGTCAGTGTAGTTAGGGCGACGCAGTGTCCATGTAGACACTGGGTTACTTACTTACATCGGCTGTTGGCTGTCATTCTTGTCAATTTCACGGGTCCATCCTCCCCATTCCCAGCTGAGCTGGGTTGCTGCCCACTGCTTGGGCTCCCTGCTTGGAGCTGGGCTGCTCCTGGCATCCCTGGTGGCAATGAGCTCCTGGCAGGGAGCGGGCAGGCAAAACTGGGGTGCGTGGGCCATCGGGCTCCCAGCAGGCAAGAGCGGGGGGGAGAGGGGGGAGGGAGAACCAGGATCCCAGCAGAGAACAGGCTGCAGGGGAGAGCCAGTGGTGAGCCGGGTGCCTGTGGGGCAGCCAGGCTCCTGTCGGGGAGCTGGGCTCTCGGCTCCCCACACTGCTCCTCTTAGGTCGGTGGAAGTGCTCCTGGTGCACCACCGACCAAAGGAGGGAAGTGTGAACATGCACCACCGCAGTAATTACTATGGTGGCTGTAAGTCGATCTAATATAGGTCAACTTAAGTTTTGGTGTAGAAATGTCTTAAGAGTTACAAATGCTATTAATGGTCAGAAAGTTCCAAAAATCGAGCCACATATTTTGCCTTGATGCATCCTGCAGCAGTGAGTTTCACAAGTTAACAATATATACTGCAGTATATACAATAGTATTTAATTTATTTTGTTTTACACTTACTGAATGTCCTATTCTTCTTCTGGGAAATAGGTAAAGCAGGGGAACTATGGGCTTTCACTAGTGGAACCTTTATTAACCAAATCTCACTTATCTGAAAAGCCTCATTATTCAAAACAGAGTCCTTTCCCCAGGTCTCTTTTTTATTTATATGTTAAAGTCTTAGTGAACTGCAGAATTCAGACATAAAGATTTAAGTGCTTAAGTCTTTATATGCTCATGTATCACTTATGTGCATAAAGATGTATGCATGTAAATGTTTATTCCAGTTCATATAAATCCTGTTCCTCAGAACTGTCTATAATCTGAATGCAGTGATGTTGTAGCCATGTTGGTCCCGGGATATTAGAGAGATAAGGTGGGTGAGGTAATATTTTTTTATTGGACCAACTTCTGTTGGTAAGAGAGAATTTTTGAGCTTACACAGCTCTTCTTCTATAATCTGAATGAATTTCATGTCACCTGTTACATTCTGCTCTAAGTATGTCATACTGACAAACATCCCATTTGAGTCCCCTCTCCCTTCTCTTTTCCAAACTGAATCATCCTCACTTTTGCAATCTCTTTATTTGTAAGTCCCACCACCGTGTTGTACCTCTAACCATTCTTATCACTTTACTTTGATTATTTAGTCTGTTATATCTTAAGGTGAGTTGATCAAAAACAAACACAGTTCCCGAGGTCAGGGCACCCCATTTTTTTATACAGTACTTTGATCACATTGGGGCAGATCCTCACCTGATGTAAATCGATGTAGCTGTACTGATTTAATGTGGATTTCAGTGGAGCTATGCTGGGTTGTACCAGCTGAGGATCTCGCCCATTATTTTATCCCTTCCTCAATATCCTGCAAATACTGATCCCTCTCGGCTTATATGAGAAATTTAAAATACTTTAGCCAATGTGCATTGCTGCATATTTAACCAAGTCAAATTTCACTTGCCATTGTGCTGTGTAGTTCCCCTCATTTGAATAGCTCCAATCTGCCTAGTGCTGTACCTGGTGTATTACACCATAGCCTGCAGTTATGGACTCAGATTTAATGCTGTGTTTTATAATGAAGCAATCTCCTGTTTGCCCTAACTTGGCTTTTTTCCCCCCTTGGCATAGGAGAGCAAGAGGTTCTGCTGTCCACAGATATATAGAGAGACTTTTTTTGCTGAAAAATCTCTATTTTTCTTAATTATTTATTAAATTAATTTTTATTTCATTGAGTAGCAAAACTCCAAAGATTTAAAAAAAAGTAGAAAGCAGGGCAGAGAGAGGAAAAAGTAAGATTTGCATGTGTCTGGTTTAGAACATGGAAGATAGCAACAAAAAACTAGATCCTGTACTAGAACTTTGTAGGAGAGGGACTGTCAGTGTGAGTCTCTGTATAGTGTGATCATGTCTGAGAGACTCTGACTTTGCATGTGTGGGGTTAAGTCTGAGTGTTTGGGTGGGGGTGCCAATGTAACTGTGATGTTTGAAAGTGAAAATATGTGTGTGAACATGATGGTGTGGGAGTTGGGGGTGATCCCGTTGACTCTAATGGCAGCCAATAAATGTGTACAGAGCCTTGAAAATGTCTCTGTGTGCAAGAGTGAATGCGTGTGATTGATAGTTTGAGTCTGAGATTGAGAAGGTTTGTGAGCACTTCTCTGTAAATGTATGTATCAGTGTATTCTGATGTGTTAACCTCTCAAGGTGTTTATGTGCACCAATGGGCGAGAGTTAAAGGTTTGTATCTGGAATGCATGCATTTACCCTGAAGGTCTGATTCTGGTCTCACTTATACAGGTTTTATACAATGTAAATCCATGGATTTCATTTAATTTACTTCTGATTTACATTGGTATGAGATCAGAGTCAGGCCCTATTCTTTGTATGAAGGAGGATGCATATGTATATTTCAGAATGAATGATTCTGTGTGTGTATTTGAGGGTTTGTATATGGGGATCTGCATATATTAGTCTGTGTGTATTTTGAGTGAGCTGAGTCACTGTGTGTGTATATTGGTGTGTTCTCAGCACTGAATTGCATACACACATACAAGCGTGTGTGTGTGTGTAATATATATATGCTTTGTGAACATTAAGTACATTTCATGACCAGCTCCTTCTGGAGGTACAGTGAGTCGGTAGGTAAGAGGCTGAAGCATAAATGTGTGTGTGTGTGTGCACGCACACGCAGGGAGAATCACCATGTCACAATAACTTACATTTTAAGACTGAAGCAGGTGATGGTAGTTAATATTACTGTTATCATCTGCATTTCTAAGTCACCCATCACTGTGGCATTTGACTAACAGACATCACCCTTTGGTGAGTGCCAATAAATCCAAGAAGTTCTGTTTCCCACATACATTCAAACTGACACACACATTCATTTCAGCTAAAGTGAGACTTTATTGGCAGGACAATCCAAATACTGCCAAAGTGTGAATAGAGACCAACCCCTCAGATTTCTGTTGGGGGAGGATAGGATCCTCCCCAGCTACAGCTACACTGTATCCAGCAGTGTCCATTCGGGAGCTGGTGTTGGGCTGCTGTCTCTCTCCTTTCTGTTAGGGTCAGTTTTTCCTCATCACTTTCTGATGAGAAGCCTTTTGTGATTCCTGATAACTTGAGGAAATGATCAGGAATTGCTATGAATGCACAAGCAGCATGAGGTTTTGTTGCTGACCCCAAAGTGTTCCCCCCGGCAGACACTTTAACAGTCACAGGCATTCAGAGGAACGAGCAGGCTATGTATCTGGAAACAAACAAACAAAAAACAAAGGAGACCCACCAGCCACGAGGTCCTGTCTCACTCAGTTCTGCTGCCAGTGGAATTCGCATTGTAGAGGACAAGGGACTGTGTAAAGGACCGAAGGTCACTCCCTGTCCCCCTGGTTTTGCCTAGCCAACTACGGGATCACAAGCTCTATGGCTGTGTGATCAGCATTCTCTTCCTAAGATGCTATTAGCCCATGTGTGGGTATGTTAGTCTATTGAAGTCTCACTTGCTTGCCCCCCACCTCCCTCCTTCTCACCCCCCTCCCTGCCCAGTTCTGCTCTGTCACTTCAAGTCCAGCCCCTGAGTGGTAACCAATAGCAGCATTGCCATATTCATCAGTCTCTCAGTCTTAAAGCTACAGTGGGGTTAGTGGGATCTAAATCTCTTGTGCCTGTGTCTTCTCAGCTGTCTTCCTTCCCTCTGCCTGCTTCAGTGTGTCTGGATGAGTGCGTGTGTGTGGATGTGCATATGTCTGTCTCTTTTTCTCTCCTACCCTCTTTAACTGTCTCCTCTTTTTCTCTCACCCCCTTTCTTTCCTTCCTTGTCCCTTTTCT